>NC_133871.1:12282236-12968696 GCF_044706935.1 Curcuma longa
TATAATAAAGGGACCAATAAAAATGAAGGAGACACGACACAACAAAACCATCTATATCTTATCAATAGACTAACCAAAACTTCAAATATCCATACCAATCCGAGAACCAACACGTGAATGTCTCTAAGCAACTTTAAAGAAAACTCACTAAAACAGAGTATGATCCAACCTGTGCCTGCAAACTGGAGTCCAAAGAATGTAGATAGTTAGCCAATGGATAAGTGGGTAATTATGAAAGATGTGCATGAACTTAATATTATTTAAGAAGCCAAAGAAAACGGAGCAAATCACAAGTTATTATCTCAACTGTAAGTTCTTCATAAAGTTCTCCGTGTATAATATAAATACATATGTACGTACCATTATCTTTTGTTATCATTGTCTGGAATCAGATCACATATGTATGAATTTCGTTTCTCAACTTGATTATATCATTTATTATCATCAATCATCTCAATCTTTATTGTTTAATCAAACTATAGATTATTTCAACTTAATTATAATCAATTTAATTAAGTTATATATATATATATCATCAGTCTAATCTTGACAGGATTAAAATCAGTGTCAACATTTTATATAATCAATCAGGAGCCAACATCATTAGAGAATAATAATAACTCATATATAGGCAACAACATATAACCTCCTCATAATTTATTGTCGCATACGTTATCTAACGTACGGGCTAATAGTGCCCTCACCGGTGGAAGACAAGATAAACACTAACCGCGGCCTCTGCTCTATCACATTAATATGTGGGCGATCAAGTGCTCGGAACCGAGGGCTACATCACGCCACTACTCAACTAGTGTACGGTCCCTGGACCGAGGGCTACATCACGCCACCACTACTCAACTAGTGTACGGTCCCTGGACCGAGGGCTACATCACGCCACCACTACTCAACTAGTGTACGATCCAGTACTTTGGTAAAACTTGGGTATAAAACTAGGCTTATAGTTAACACCTTTTATCATTTTCTTTTATCTCATTTCACGTTATATCTTTTTCATTAATTATCATCATTGTTACATTCTCAATATGTATCTTCACGATTTGGTCTAAACGACCAACTCAACCAAATTAAATATTATTCATTCATTTAGGTATCGCAATCAAGTTTAGATGTAAGGATAAGTATCAACGAGATGTAATATCAACAACATAAGAAATAAAAGGTCAAACAATATAAAAAAGACAAGTATCAATAGTAGAGTAAATGAGAATATCTATTTGAATTTTGAAAACACCATTTCCCATTTTAAATCCCCAGATGAATCCATGTGCAAACAGAAAATAAATCAATTATTTACCCTTTAATACTTTAATTATATATTTTAACCATGTTTCAATATTTTAAAGATTATTTTAATCCCCTTTTAAAACAATTATACACATATAAATATACATATATCAATTTAATATTTATTTATTCATGCACAGGGAAGATTAAGAGTAAGGTACCCACTTGATTAACAAACTGTCGCACTAAGAATCTCTCCGTACCAATCAAGGTCATGAAATTTACAAATACACTACTAAATATTATATTAATTTCCATCAAGAAAATCTTAATTGATTCTAAAGTTAACCTAACTCAATTAAACTCTTGTTAACTCAAGTTAACCCTATTCCAAATCAACTCAGCATTTATTAATCCAACGGCCAATTAATTTAACCTAGGTAATTACTTCCTCTTTAATTATATCTTAATCATCTATTAATCACATTAACTAATAATTAAATCCGTAAATTAATTACTTAACTACATTAATTAAATCGATTCATAAACTAAATTAAACAATTAATAAGCCTATACTTATCACCGCACCCATTAACTCATCCTAATTGATAACCATCAATCACCTCTAATCATGTTATTAATTTAAGAAATTAATTACTAACTATTAATTAATTAACTAATTATAAACTGTGTAATATGTAATTAAACAGATTAATACTCTAATTAAACTAGATTAATTCTTTTAATTAATCGAATACTATTTGTTTAATCAAATCAACCTTAACTAATTAACTAACCATAATCTAATTAACTAATTAATAAACCATATTTACGTGATATTCGTTGGCGGCCGGCGGCAGGGGTTCGGCGTCGACTTCCTCTGGTCGGGTGGGATCGTTTGCCGACGGCGATCTGGGCGGGCAGCAATTGTCGGCGATGGGGTGGCGGCGTTGCGAAATATCTCCACGCAGCGGCAACGGCTTCGGGCAGAGGAGGGCCGACAGAGCGGCGGCAGCTGTGCAACGGCGATCGGGGCAGGAGGCGCTGGCTCTGGCGGGGGACAGAGGAGACGCGGCGGCAGGGCAATCGGCGTCGTCTGACCAAGGAGGGCGGTGGTGGTGTCTTCACGCGGTGTGCGACAGAAGGCGGCGCTCGCAGATGCAGTAGGTAGAGGGAAGATCACCGGCGGCGGAGGAGGGAGGGAGAAGGTGTGGCTAGGGCTTGGGTTCAGCCTCCTCTTATAGCTTTCCCTCGACGCGAGAAACCCAGCGAAGACTTCTATCGGCGCGTGCGTGCGAGGAAAAAGTCGCGGCTGTGGGCGGTTTACGGGCTGCGGGCGGTTTAGTTATAATGAGGAATGAATAGTAACTTTTAAATAGGGTTTAGGATTTGGGTTAAATCGGTTTAACTTTTAGGATTTATTGTAATTAATTGATTTGCTTGATTTACTAGCTAAACGAATTCCGATTTGATCCAAACTAGCTAGTTTTATTCGTTTCGTCTTCTCAAGATGAAATTTTTAATCTATTCCAATTTATCACAACCCTCTTCCATCATGAACCAAACAAAATTATTTTAATTTAGTTAAAAATCGGTCCACTAAAAAAAAAATAAAAAATCTTGTAAATGACATAAAGCCCATCAGTCGACTGTCCATTAGAGCAGTCAACTGATGTACGAAAATACATAAAAAATAGAAGTCGACGTCGAAAAAATTAACAGTTCATTTTCTCATCTTTCTGGCAAAACTCTGACTCTGTAAAGACTTTCTTCCTCTTCTAGCTAAAACTTCACTTATATCTTGTGAAAGGAAGAGACTGATTGTGTGAGGGTTTCTCCGCCTTCGAAGTGTTCTTTGAAAATGAGGATTTTCATAGTGGAAAAGGTCGTCTGTGTGTGTGGATCATTGGATTAGTCACCTCGTAGAGGTCGATACCAAGTAAATAAATCGGGTTAGCGATTGTGTTTCTTTCTATATTTTATTTTCGCTTCCGCTAGCAACTTTACAGAAAACTTGAAGATTCACTATTCACCCCCTCTAGCGAACACATCGATCCCAACAGTCCCATCTTCGATAAAGGAAATGCCCTATCAGAGATAAGGAGAATATTCCATTGTCGTTGTCATAGTGAAAGGTCTTATTACCCATGCCTGGTACGACATCAGACCGTGTCGCCATAAATCACACTACATCAATGGGGTAAGTGAACTATGCCAAATATTATATCATTGCAGGTGTCCTTTTGGCGGCAGTCTGACAATCTGAATGATGGAGTGACGGGAGTAGAAGTAGTCGAGCACTGAGTAGGACACTGCGTGGATGGAGCTCAGGCGGTAAAAAGAGTCCAGGCCGAGGCCCCTCGAAACTTGGAGTCGAGACGCCGTTCGAGATGTGGAACTTGGGGCCGAGTGAAGACTTGGTCGAGAGGCTCGAACTCGGGTCTCGGAGTTTGGTGTTGAATCTGAGTGGAGCTTTGCCAGGAGTTAGGTGTTACATTTCGAGTCGACCTAGTTGCTGAGTCGAGCAAGGAGCTAAATCAGAGCTCAACTACCTGGCTAGAGTAGAGAGCTTGACTGTGAAATTTAAGCGTGGAGTTAGAATGCGAGACTAACCTAATCAACCCTAGCCCTATGTCCAATGTGTTATCTCCACTCGGACCAAGTTTTGACCTTCTTGACCAAGGCATATTAACCTATAACAATAAAGTTTAGCTGTACAGTCACACCAATATGAAATGATTTCATTCAATAAGTTAAGCTTGGTTCAACCTTTTGTCTATCTCAATTTTAATTGAAACTAAAGATTAATTTATTAATTAAAGTTAGCTAAGTGCTAACAATAGAGAAAATTTTAATATTCTCTGAGGATATTAATATTTTTTTACTCTATAATAAAATAATCGTATTATACTTAAGTGAAAAAATTTAAACTAATTTTAAATAAAATTTAACGGATAGAACAATCATTTTAGAATAATTTGATCCCATAAATTTATTCACATAAACTAAACTATCATATATCTCTTTTACATTAATGCTCTTTTAATATTTTTTTAAAAACCCCATTAATATTAATAATTTATCTTTAAAATTTCCCTATCTTCATTAATTTTTAATAAAGGTTTAGTAAAAATTATTATAGAGAAATAATAAATTAATGATAAATTATTCTTAAAACAGTTAGCAATAGCGTTTTGGTTCTTAATGGCAGATTATTTATTTTATCATTTATAGTATTATTTTATCTTTAAAATGTCCTATCTGCATTTTTTTGATAAATATTTAATACAAATTAATAAAAAGAAATATTAAATTAATGATAATTTATTCTAAGAAGAGAATTTATCATTAATTTAATATTTCTCTTTATGAATTTTCATTAAACTTTTATTGAAAAATTAATAAAGATACAGAAATTGTAAAGATAAAAGTATTAATATAAATGATAAAAATAAAAGGCAGACTTACTTTTACATGTCTACACCGATCCATGATCCATTTTCTATATATAAGCAAGCTGTAGATGAGCAATGGTGTCCATGGGCTTCAGGATTTCCTCCTCCATTGTTTAAGTCAGCCTGACTAGTTTAAGAATTCAAGATACCATCCTCATTAAACCTGAATTGGAGATGGTCAGGTGAGGACAAAAGCCGTGATGAAAGCAAAAAAGAGATCATTTGATCTCACACACTTTCACATATTCCATTTGTCATTATAGGAGAAGTCACATGGTTGCCTGTTCCATGGCCTTTGTCTATTTTGCGTTCAGGTAGGTAATGATTATTCTGTCCTTTCAACACTCATGCAGAGAAGAAACATGAACAGAAAAGAAGCTTAAAGGGATGCAAGAAATCAAGTAATCCTCAACTATCAGAGAATGACATGATTCATGCAAACATATAAAGCAAAGCACGGTAACATTCTCTCAGATGATAGCAACCATATTGTCAACCAACAGAAGCTAAGAGGAAGGCAAGGCATCAGCTCAAACATGTATTCAATGCCTCGCTAAGCAAATCCTCGAGCACCTCCCCACTTATTTCTTTAGTGAGCTCCTCTATCTCTACCATAGTTGTTTTAGCCCAACTGATTCCTCCCACCTCTTTCCTCAATGTTGTATCCACCACTAGAATACTATTAGTCTCGGCAAACAGATTTGTTTGATTGCTATAAAACCAGTCCCTTATTATGTCCCACACAACATCTGCCAAGGAGAAGCATGTATGAGCATTTAACTGTGCCTGACGGCATGCCCTGTTGTGTGGCCAGATGCTCATTAAGGTGTTGCGACTGAGTTCTAATAGAGCTGAATTAACACAATCAAATAGGAGCCTCAAATTAGACCGCTTTTCTGTAGATTCCTCTTCTTGCCAATTGATGAAGTTGTCTAGTAATATTGGATCCAATGGGCTATCAAGAGAGTGCCATCCATTAAATATCATATCCCATTCTTCAAATCCAGCATATGATAGCAATTTCCAAACAACTGCAAAGTATTCTTGGTGATCTTCTGTCATGGGCAAAGTATGGAGACTCAAAGGCTTGTGGTATAACATTTCCAAATGTGCATCCTCCCATGATAAAGAACGTGCAACTGATTCTATATGTGAAGACCTAGAAAGTGCTGAAAGAAAGAGATAGGGGAATGCTTCAGAAAGTAGAAGTAAAGCTTCATGTGGTTGCAAGGTAATTCATACCTTTTTCTCCAGCATTATCTTCAGATAACTGGCTCAATTTTTCTACGACATCATCTTCAAATGATGCATCTAAAATTGAAGTAGGGCTAGGCTGATTCAGGTTGTTAATGAAATTTTGTTGTGGAACGAATCTCTCTTGCTTTTCATCACATTTGTCACAAGTCTTTCCTTGTTCAAGTGTCAGCATGGCCTGAGTGAGCATAAAACAATCTATTACTTATGGTAAACCACAAAGAAGACATCAATGGGAAATATGTATATCAGCCAACCAGACGATGGATGTTTATACCCATAAAAACAGCATGCACAGACAAATCAACCAATCATGTGTGTAGATATGTAGACAGAAAATCTCAACCAGAGTGAGATTAAGAGAGAAAAAATTCAACAGTGAATTGACCTTTGCAGACACATTTGTGGCTGATACTGGAGAAGCTGCAACTATGGATTCTTCCTCATCATTTACTTGATTGTCAGAGGTCAAACAACTCTCAGTTGATTTGGGCATAAGATAAGTTCTCACTATTTCCAGGTCGGTATCGTAAGTCCCCACCAAGACAGACGAATCAGAACTTTCTCTATTAGCTTTCTTGCTCCTTGAAAAGAAAAAACTAGATACTTTTCCTCCAAAAGATAAATTCCCGTGCTTGGCCCGGGACACCTCTAACACTGTGGATTTGCTGATATGAGAGTGTGGATCTTCAATTTTCTTTTCAACATCATTATAAGCTGAAGATGAGACTGGGACAGACTTTGACCTTGATAGATTCCCAGGAAAAAACTCTCTTGAATTTATTGTCCTACCTACTGAGAAGCAGAATGCAGGCTGCCTCATTTCATCTTCTCCAACACATGATTTGCGGCTTGAGACAGTAGACTTATGCACGCACTCTTCTCTCTTTACCTCAGAAATAGCAAGCATTTCACCTAAAGTGGTTGTATTCCTAGGCAACGACAATTGTGCTTCTTTCATTCCATTTGATGCCATTAAAGCCCACCTTTCTGAAAGTCGTCTCTTTGCTTCTCTAATTACTGATGAATCAGGCGAATTTGAAACCTTACTGAATGAAGAGAGCGAGCAAGAAGTGCCAAATCTGCCCCATGATTGCTGTGATGTTTGAGTCACTATATCCATCTCAGAGTCACTAAATCCATCATCTTTTTCCATGTAATAAATCTCTGATAGATCAAATGAACTTCCTTCGTGACCAAATCTGTTTGAGACCACAGAAGACAACAAAGATTCATCCCTCTTATGTCCAATAAAAGTCTTTTGCATCTGTCGAGCACTTCTGTTGACTGTGTATGCTGATCCGAAGGCTTCAGTCTCTGCTTGGTCACCAAAACGGTTTTGCCTTACTTGATACTCAGGTAATATGGTCGGAGTAGGTACTCTGGTGGTTTTTCCGGTGCTTGGCTTCAGGACCACTATCCTGGTTGGGTGGGAGACACTTTTGGCCATTGAAGTATTAAAACTCAAGTCACATTGGTGAGTTTTTGTTCCACATCCACTCTCATTATTTTCTGGATATTCATGTTTTTTGGCCATTTTTGTATACTTTGCTTCAACGTCTTTTGATGGCTTCAATACTGTAGTGGGCTTTGTCTGAGGTGATGCAGGAAAAGCAAGATTGCTTAGTTGCTTTGTGAACAGGGAGTTTGGTTCATCAAGAAATTTGAGAAATAAATCTCTGTTTGAACTGAGAACATCCAGGGCATCTTGAAATTCTTTAGAGTGAAGAAACTTCCCATCAGTAGCTAAACGCTTTGCCTCCCTGAACTTTTGACGGGCAAGCATCATTTTTATCTCGTTCTGATTACCTTCGCAGCTTCCCCTCTTTTGAGTTGATTTCTGCCAAACTTCATTTGCATCTCCTTGTTCCTTCTGAAGGTCAGATTGATGAGTCTGAGAAGGAACTGCCTTGTCGATTAATATATCTTGTTGATGGCAATCTGTATGTGCTGCAAAATAAGCTTGATTAAGGCCTCCTTGGGACTTATTTTGGCTAACTGCTGGGCATGGCTGAGCTTTTAAATCGTCATCAAGACCCATCAATCTAGCGACAACACTGAGTGGTTTCTGCTTAGACTTTATGTCTGTTGACATCTCTTGAGCTATCAGCATCTTCACTGGTGTTCCAGACATCTTGCTTGAAAAATTCTGTTTTGGATCATTAATTATCTGAATTTACTATGGATCTCAATTAGCAAGATCAACCAAAGTGTATGCTTCATTATCAACCATAAATTACTATGTTCTTACCTGTTTGTCAATTATGTTAGTTTGACACGGAATGGCAGCCTTTTTGACATCAGGTTTGTTTTGATTAACTATAGAACCTGTTCGACAACCAGATGGAATCAAACAAAAGAAGAATAGTGCTTTCATAACAAGGTTTCAGCAAAACTTAAGCGCAATAGCTACATCAGATGAATATAGAGTGAGCAAGAATTGAACCAGCTGCCATTTCTGTTTGGTAAAAAAATTTCAAAGAAACCCGTATGACCATGAAACAACATAAACATTTTTAAGAGCAAAGCATCTTAACCAAAATTAAGAGTGAGACAAAATCTTATCATTCAAAAGTACAAAGCATTTGCACCAAAAAAATATGTGATGAAAAAAAATCATATCATAGAAAAGATCAATTGTGTGTTTGCTATCAGCAAATTATACTTTGAATTATAGCTTCAAAATAAATCCATAACAACTAACGAAGAGATCAATTATATCAGTGTCACATTCAAGTCAAATCTCTAAATTAAAATAACAAAGTAGTTATAACCATTGTCGATTCAGAAGTGTTTGAAGAGTCTAATTAAATACCATATCTATGTGCTTTTTCACTTAACATCTTGGTCCCGGTCATTCTGTCACTCAAGTCAAGTATGTTGATCATCCTTCCTTTACATCCAGGCAACGGCCTTTCAAAATTCTGTCTTCGCGTTCTGAAACTCGCTCATCTTATACCTGGAAGATTAGATTTAAAGAAGAGGCATAAATCAGCAAAATTACACCATCCTCAACTTTTCTCAGGTTCAGCACTCGCACACCACTTACCATTGTTTACAATGACAAGATCTTCCCGTGAGAACTAGCTGCTTCAGGCTCCAAGAAACAAATCAGCAGGTTAAGGAGTGGTAGATTAAGAGGCAAAAGATACACGTCTTGTGACTTGGGTTTTCATTCTTAGTTCACTACAGGGGGTGTCTTCGCATCAATGATTTAAGAGCCAGTAAAAACATCGTTCAAATTGTGTACAAAATCATTACAGACAGACTTTTGAGTTTATTCGTAAGACAAATAAACGTTAACAAAAATGCTGACAGAAGACAAGATAAAGATGCTACTTTGAAGTCGCATCATAAAAAGAGACAGACTAATCACATGAATCGAAACTGAAGAATTCGAAAACCAAGTGTTAAAGCAAGCAAGAAAGTGAATGACAAGGGAGCAAAGGGTACCGGAACATGAAAGAGTAGATAGGATAGGTAAGCAAAAGCGACATGACTTTCATAGGAATCTTATTTTAAAAAATCATACTGCAAGGGAGAAATGTTATCCTTAAGGAATCACTGCAGGAAGGCTGCACTTTTTTGAAATTTGCGAAACATAACAACAAAGCAAAGGAGAATACTTTCTTTGGGTCAAACAAGATACTCTTGAAATAGGACCTTATAAAGCCCCAAATCGAAGCTCAGATCTCAAAAAATCCTTATGAAAATTAAAAGATGAATAAAAAAATGACCGATCCAAACCGAGAATCTCGGGCACCAAGAAAACTGAAACAGGAACTGTGAATTAAGGCAACAATAAATGAAATCCAGCCGAATAAAGCTGCATTCAGCGACAGAGAGCGAGCGAACAACTCCAGGAGTCGAGATCGGGGGACGGAGAGAATATGAGGTAGAAAAAACAGAAACCTGATGGCAAAGACTAGGAATCTAAAGGAGCTAAAGAAAGACTTATCATGTTTCGTATCCATTCGAATAGATCTCCTCGTCGCCTACCTTGTTGCTCGTCCCAATGGGACGCCGCCACAGCAGCCGCCAACACGCTGGCACCAGGATCCTCCATCCCTCGGTCTTCTGGTGCGCTCGCAGTTCGCAGATCTCACCGCTGGTCGATGCCTGTGAATCAAGAGAGCGGCATTGCAATGGCAGTTGGGAAGACGACTGGCCTCAGTAGTGACAGAGGACAGGGATTATATTCATTTTTTGCAATTAAATTATGGGTTTAATTAATATTTAAACCACCTTCATGGAAACTAAGTTTAAGTATTTTTGCTAATTATTATTTAAATCGAAGAAGTTATTTAATTATGGGTTTGATCATGGTTGTCTTTAGATGTCCTCTTCCTCTAATTTATCTATATTTCAATAATTAAGCCACTCAAATACTTTAACTCTTAAAGTAGATCAACATGATAAAAAAATTACGAATCGTAAAACAATGATTTGTTTCATTTAAAAAGCCTTTTATTTTATTTTTTTTAATAATTTTTTGTTTCAGAATGGATCTCAAATCCGCTTCCGCACACCAAATTAATATTTAAAATGCATTTTAAAAAACCTTTTTTTACATTATTTTTCCCTAACGTTCATCTTTTCTTTATGATAAAAATCTAACTTTTAATAAATTTAAGTAAGGCGACAAGTTTTTTTACTTTTAATCCATAATTAAGTTAACAATAGATAATAATGGATGAATAAAATTAATTTCCACTGATAAAATATTTAAACTAAGTTTAAAAATAAAATGTTAGTTTTGAAGGTGAAAAATATAAATTAACAATTTCAAATGAATGAGAAATAATTTTTTTTAATCTCAATGGAAGATGTTTAATAATTTTAATTGCAAAACCTTTGAAAGTCAATGCCGCCGTAATGATGAGATGCTTAAATTATTGACAAGGAACAGTATTTTACGAATTTATGAGAATTTTTTTTAAATGAATAGCGAGCTCAAAAATTCTGAGGCAAGTTGGATCATTATTTACTTTTCGATTTATTCTAATGGTAGTGAAAAACTTTTTTTAAAAAATTGAAAGTGTAGCAATGCAATGCAATACAAGAGAATCAACTTTGGAATAGACATCTAAAATAAGCTTAAAATTATCTGAAATCTTGGAATATACATCTAAAATAAGCTTAAAATTTTCATAGAATCAACTTTGGAAGATTCAAACCTAACAAGTTGATTCCTAAATGATATTTTTTTTATTTGTTTTTGAAAAAAGGGAATGGTGGAAGGAGAGCAACAGAGTCTCCTACCACACTACTTAAGCTAAGCTAAATATAAAATAGTGATAAAAGTGTAGCAATGCAATGTAATGCAATACAAGAGAATGTATCAGAACCACAACAAAACAAAAGCTAAATCAATTGAAGAGAGCCTAGTGCACAACAATTGCTAGGGATTCAAAACATAGCAGTAAGACTATACTGTCTCAACAAGACAGAAAAAGCAGACACCTCTACAGTAATTGAACAATTAGCAGACAACAGTGAATACATATATATAATACAGTAGTCAAAACAGGGAAAAAGCCTCACATGAGGCAAGAGATTATGAGTCGTTTCTGACACTGTCTAGGCAATTTCATGCTAAGAACCTTTAGCAAGCTTAATTTTCTACTTACTAGATATAGGCGGCTGCCAATCCATGATTTGACCATCGTATCGATACATCTTCCAAATGGGAAGTTTGCAGCTTTTGTTGGCCACTGTTAATTTGTCAGCCATAAAAAATCATGTGTCTGTAAATCACTGTTAATTTCTCTAAGTTGATAAGTCAAGGCATGAACAGAGTCAAGTTTTTTTGTTGGCCACGGTGAAACCAGCTATTCCAGAAATTCGGTGCCTCCCATCAGCTGTAATTGTTTACGAGTCTGAAGCCACTGAGAGGAAGTTGGCTAATAAGGAGAGTCTCCGATTTGCTTGCCACACTCTTTCCTGCAGGAACTATATATCATTGATGCATATTGCCATGTCTTCCTTTTTACGAAGTCTACCAACCAGATCTGTCTGCAAACCTGAGTTTCTTCTATTTAGAAAGCAATGAAACAAAATTAATTTTACATTATTTGAAACTCCTAGTTCCTTGGAAGGCAGAGGGGGAACAGATGTATTATTCTTTTCTTCTGTGCTTGTAACAAAAATATAAAAACACAAACACACAGAACAAAATTAATTTTACATAATTTGAAACTCTTAGTTCCTATTCCATGACTTATAATCCATTGATAAATTTTTCAAACACCTTCTCGATATCAAAAAGAACTATATATGTATAATTAATTAGTTCATGTTCTTATAACAAATTAATAAGCAAGGAAAAAAACAATACAAGGAATAAAAAATACACCAAAAGAATCTTAGTTTTTCTTACTTTTTGTTGTTGTAGATTGTTGTTCACAATGCCTTAAAATACAAAAACACTGATCATAGAAATGATTACAACTGTTATAACAAAACCTTCTAGAAACATGCTTTTATTAGCCTTTACATGAGTCTAAAAATCATTGATTAGTCAACTAGAAATAATTCATCTATCGACTAGTCCACCATTTCATCCGAATTAGACATGTTCATCTACTATCTAGTTCATCAATCGACTAGAGCAAATAAAATTCATGACCTCGTTATCCATTGATAGACAACTATCATTTACAATCAGTCGATTATTTCAATTCCAAATTCGATGAAATCACAAATTTATAATTTCAGTTTTACTTTAGATCTACCTTTACATGTAAACAATCTTAGTTGTCTAAAGTTCACTCGTTTATGATTTCAACACTAGTCAATTGAACTTCAATTGTCAACACCGATTAGACTTAATTATTATCAAATATCTAGTAACCCACTTAGACTTCCATTGCAATTTAATGCTCGATCAATCTTAAACCACTTATGAACAATACCTAAGCAATCTTAAATTAGATTTTAAAAAAAATCAACATATTTGTTTTGTACATCACAAATCTCAAACTTATGAGTACAAGATGAAGAGCCTTGAATTCTACTAAGTAAACCAACCAAAATAGTGAAAATGAGGTGAACAAGAAAATCAAAATAGAAGAAAACGATTACTTTGTTTACGTACTTTTAATTTTATTTCTTGCATTTTCTTATCTTTGTTTATTTCATTTTCTTTTTTTTTTTTTACTTTCTTTCTTTTTTCTTTATCTACTTCCTTTCTACCTTCCATTTTTTCTTTTTGTTTACTATTTATTTTTTTTTCATTTGATTATTTGCTTCCTTTTGCCGTTCTCTTTTTGTTTACTTCTTCTGTTTTTCCCCCTATTTTTTGCTTTTTTATGTTTTACTTCCGTTTTACTATTCTTCACAACAAAAACTCTCCAGAAATCAATTAAAAAAAGTCAACAATGATTTAAAGGATGCACCATTTATTGACTTTGAGAATGATATCCAATCATATTGAAAAGTCAACGATGTATTAAAACCAAAAAAAAAAGTCATCAGTATATCAATTTCAATGAAACAGATGTTTAACTTAATTTGAAATCGACCTCAATTCTATCGTATATAAGATTAATTAATGTGTAAAGGTATGCAATTGAACTTTTTTTTTGTTTCAAAATAAAATCTCAGTTAAAAGTTCTCTAAATTTAAAAACAATTCTTCTCTGCTCTAGTCTCTAGCAATCTATACAAACACTCCAAATTAGTGTTTTAGCTTCAATGTACTTTTCAAGGTAAAATTCTTCATTCTTGTGAAAGTTCGATCAAAAAGAAAACTTAGAAATGAAAGTTAATATGATTAGATCATGTGCCTAATCAATAAATTAATGAGTCATCTAAAAATCATAAATAATGTTTGAACTATGACAATAATATAAGAGAAAATTAGCGTATAGATTCTGCTTGCTTAAACAATACAATTGCCGGAATAGGGAAGAAATTAGATAAGTCAACGGAACAATAAATGAAACCATAATATTTTAGAGAGAGAATTCTATTCAGCTAAAGTTTAAGTTGACATTTTGAGATATTTTAGATTCTATAAGTCGTAGTTTGACATTTGCCAACTCTGAAATTTATATTTCTTTAAGCAACTCCAAGTGCAAATCTACCAAAGGTATCATAATAAGAATAGAATTTGAGCCCTTAAACAGAGATTCCTTTGGTCATGTACTCGTGACAACATTCTTAAATCTCAATAAACTAAACTAAACTAAAATTTTAATATATGATTCAGGTGATTCAAATCTCATTCATAAATCTTCATAAGGGTTGCAAAGTTGGATTTGGCTGGCTACTCTATGACATGATAGTTAAATTAGATTCAAACTATTATTATCAAGTCTAATTATTTGATTGCATAAGTCAAAACTTAAATCTTTTCCTAAAAGAATATTTTATTCCAAAAAGAAGAAATGAATTTCAAATGCTCACATCTCTTTCTCAGTTCTTTCGATTGATTGATTCGGTCAGCCAATTCAGAGTCCAATTCTGAATTTTCAATTTCCCCTTCCAATTCAGAAATAAATACTTATTGATGACAGAGACTTGTGACCAACTCGTAAGGAAAACTGTGAGCAATTTCTGTTCACACGTTTTGGACTGCCATGAATTTGTGTGCTGAGGCCAACTTAAAAACTTAAAATTAATTTTTAAAAAAGTAAATCTTAATTAATTATTTTAAAATATGCATACATATATATATATATATATATATATATGATAGGTAATTAGGTACATAATTTTAGTATTAATATCCTAAATAAATATTGTACATATGGCAATATTTATAAAAATAGCAATCCATAATATCCAATTACTTAATACTTATTATAACTGAAAATTAAATATCGTAATTTGCATATGGCAAATTTAAAAAAAATGTGGTGTTTTTTTCTTTTACAAAAAGGTGGAATCTGACACCTCAGCGGAACTCAATCCTTGGGGATCGATCTCACGACCATATGTGAAGAGGTAAATCTAGAAATTATAATTGGTCACGATGTGATTGCAAGGGTATTATCTGATTTCGTCACAAGATTCGAATTCTTGGACGCATATGGCAAATTTACTGACAAGATTCGTGGTGTTCCAATAATGTAATAGTGAATATTAAACGAACAATATTAAAGGAAATCCCATTTCATAAGGACATCAGTGTAATTTTACATAAAATAATAGGAGTTAAGATAGTTGATTTATTGTGGCCTTGCTTTTTGTCGCTTCCTCCGCTCGTGTAGAATCCCCTATAAAATCGACTCCACTCCCCGTGCTTCGTCTTCCATTGGGAGTGCAGCGGAGACAGAGGCAAAGGCAGAGGAGAGCGTGGTCGAGTCAGCGGAGATGTCGTGCTCTTCTTTAGATCTGGCACCGCTCCTCGGCGGAGCCAACGCCTCCGCCGCTGCGGATTACATCTGCAACCAGTTCACCGACGCCGGATTCGCTATCGACACCACCTACCTCCTCTTCTCCGCCTACCTCGTCTTCGCGATGCAGCTCGGATTCGCCATGCTCTGCGCCGGATCGGTGCGCGCCAAGAACACCATGAACATTATGCTCACCAACGTGCTGGATGCGGCAGCCGGCGGGCTCTTCTACTACGTCTTCGGCTTCGCCTTCGCCTTTGGCGGGCCCTCCAACGGCTTCATCGGAAAGCACTTCTTCGGCCTCAAGGATGTTCCGGAGCCCAGTTTTGACTACTCGAACTTCCTCTACCAGTGGGCTTTCGCCATCGCCGCCGCCGGTATCACCTCCGGCTCCATCGCCGAGCGCACCCAGTTCGTCGCCTACCTCATCTACTCAGCCTTTCTCACCGGTTTCGTATACCCTGTGGTCTCTCACTGGTACATAATCTCTAGCATCTCGATCTTAAATCACCTCTCTATGTTTTTGCTCTGTTTGGACCCTAAAATCAAGGTTTTGGTTTCCATTTGGTTGCGGATCGAAAGGGCTTCGTTTTCGTCGTGTTGATTTTGGCTTTCATTTTGTAATTGATATCGATGAACTTGTGATCGGATATTGATAGGATTTAGTTTCAATTTTATGCTGACGGTGTGGATGTGAAATTATGATTAGGTTTTGGTCGGTGGACGGATGGGCAGCGGCCGGGAGGAACGCCGGGGAGTCGCTTCTATTCGAGTCGGGAGTGATCGACTTCGCTGGGTCTGGGGTCGTGCACTTGGTAGGGGGCATCGCGGGGCTGTGGGGAGCCCTCATCGAGGGTCCGCGCATCGGGCGCTTCGATCACACCGGTCGCTCGGTGGCACTACGCGGACACTCGGCCACCCTGGTGGTTCTCGGCACCTTCCTTCTCTGGTTCGGCTGGTACGGATTCAACCCTGGCTCCTTCGCAGTCATCTTTAGAACGTACGGCCCTAGCGGTTCCATCCACGGCCAGTGGTCCGCCGTCGGGCGCACCGCCGTGACGACCACTCTTGCCGGCTGCACGGCCGCGCTCACCACCCTCTTCGGGAAGCGCCTCCAGACCGGCCACTGGAACGTGGTCGACGTCTGCAACGGCCTCCTCGGCGGATTCGCTGCCATCACCGCCGGTTGCTCGGTGGTCGAACCCTGGGCCGCCATCATCTGCGGCTTCGTATCCGCCTGGGTGCTTATCGGCCTAAACAAGCTCGCGGCGGCGCTGAAGTTCGACGATCCCCTTGAGGCCGCGCAGCTCCACGGCGGCTGTGGCGCCTGGGGAATCATCTTCACGGCGCTCTTCGCGAGGGAGAGGTACGTGAACGAGGTGTATCCAGGGAGGTCCGGACGGCCCTACGGGCTCTTCATGGGCGGTGGTGGCCGCCTCCTCGCGGCTCACATCGTCCAGATCCTAGTTATCGTCGGTTGGGTCAGCGCCACCATGGGCCCGCTCTTCTACGTCCTTCACAAATTCGGCCTCCTCCGCATCTCCGCAGAGGACGAGATGGCTGGCATGGACCTCACCCGCCACGGCGGCTTCGCGTACGTCTACCACGACGAGGACTCCACGCCGCAAAACGGCAGTCCCGGCTCCGGCGGCTTCATGCTCAAGTCCTCGGTGGCGCGGGTGGAGCCGCGGACCACCCCCGCCGCCACGAACCGGGAGCAGGTCTAGCTGCTACCCACCTCAATCAAATCGCTAGTGATTTTCCTTTCTAAAAAAGGACCCTTTGATTTGTCTACGCTTACACTATCCTGCTTCGAAATTTTTATGTACAGCGTAATAGGATTAGTGTGTTGAACAGTGAATTAGAATCTTGTGGTGTGAGGGTAATTGGATGATCTGATCATCGATAAAATTTCTGCTGTTTTATCTCACATTTACATCGCAAAATGGCGAACTCTCAATTCAAACGATAAACAGTGATCTGAGATAATAGGTGGGGTTTTTTCAGCACCAGTGCAGGAGTCAATTGTTGCCTTGGTGGTGCCGTATCTAATATTCTGGAGGTATTATTTCTAAACAAGTAGGCAAGAAACATGTGATCGGGATAAATTAATGGTTGATTAAATAATCTGAGAACGGCATGTGATTGGGATAAATCGATGATGATTTAAAATATATGTGAATACTGAATAGGGAGGAATCGAGACACGCAAACCACAAATGGTGGGACTGGATGGCAGTTGCAACTTGACCAATGAACATGGTGCCCAATAAAATATTTTACACGTTACTTTTATTTTTTTTATTTTTATTTTGCCCATGTCATTTCCCATCATCAATTTGACTAAATTTGACAATTTTAAAGGGCTGATAGCCTGAATGATGAGCTGCGTCAGGTTGAAGCCCTCATGATTGAATTCCAATCTTTCTTCCATCAGCTCCCAATTTGTTTTTTTTTCCGCAGTTAAAATAAAAGAATTGAAAATAATGATATGTATATTCACTAGCATGCAGTGCCAACATCCCCAATTACTCAGATGCCCTTAATAATTTTCTTCTATTATTAAAATACCTTTTCTAAGATTGAAAAATTCAGGACCGATTGTGTATTCGTTAATGATGAATTCCAATTTTTTACAGAAAAAAAAAGCTCAATTTTACCATAACAACAAAAGAG
Organism: Curcuma longa; assembly: GCF_044706935.1. Taxonomy (NCBI): domain Eukaryota; kingdom Viridiplantae; phylum Streptophyta; class Magnoliopsida; order Zingiberales; family Zingiberaceae; genus Curcuma; species Curcuma longa. The sequence goes on from NC_133871.1 coordinate 12,300,207, forward strand.
GTCCGAAGTTAGCTCTCTTTTTTCTTCAACATGTTAGCTCCTTCAGTGCGAGCTCCATGGGCAAACATGGGAGATGAATTTTCAATTTTTTAAAATAAAACTGCCATAAGCTTTGAACGTCGAATGCATCAGAATCACCAATGAACGACGAAAAGTTGGTCAACAGCATCGACGGATTTCCAAGAACCTTCTCTTTTACTTTCTTTTTCCCAAGAATCACATCTATCTACACTAATTCAAACAAGGAACGCAATCGCTTTGTTGATTGACAAAGTGGGGGGAAAAAAAGGGAAGAGAAAGAAGCGGCAATATACTGAGAAACTGTCTAAGATTTTTAAAATTTTGTTAATGGAGACCTCTAATTTGCATGTGAAACAAGAAAGCAGAAGATGTTATAGACTAAATTGAAATCTGTTCTGTCACTGCGGCAGAAGAAGACTTGAAAAGAGATGGTGGTTTCTTGGAAAGAGTAGTTGCATTTGCCAACTACCAACTCAAATGCTTTTAAGGCAAAAGGTGGAGAATGGTCAAAGAAAGCAGACTCCGAGAACAGCAATTAACGAGTGGATTTGCTTTGATGCGTCTTTATGGTATTGCAGCACGAGCTGTTGACTTCAAATCATTATTTTTATATTGCAGCACAAACTGTTGACGTCAAAATGATATATATATATATATATATTAAAAAACAAAAACAAAAAAAGTGCCATTCAGCAATATGAACCATGCAGACCTTGCATAGAAGCGTTACCCAACGTGTGTCTTCTCTTTCTAATGGTGAGTTTGGACTTTGGATTACATTTTTCCAATTTGTCCAGACATTTTTTCAGGTTGTTGAGTGATTCGTTCAGGACGATGTACGGATAGATTATTTCAGGCTATTATTTCGGACGACACACTACATTGGAGATTTTGAAATTCATTTGTATGTCATGTTAAATTTTATATTTATTTTTTTATAGTAATGCATCATTATTTTTTTTAATAATTTTGAAAAGTAGTAATGCAGTTTGGAAAATTTTTGGCGTATTAACAAACAAAATAAATAAATAAATAAAAAGGGAAACAGCTCTAAAATTGACTGAGAAACGAGAGTGGCCAGTGAGAGTGTGAAGGAGAGAGTAACTCCATGGGCATTACTAGAACCCAACTCCTCCACCACCACCTCCTCCTCTCCCCTTACCAAATCTTCGTCGCCTTACTCCCATTCCTCTCCTTCCTCCTCCTCCTACCCCTCTCCGCTGTCGCCGGAGACATCCTCTCCCTTGTCTATAAGGGCTGCGCCAACCAAACTCTCTCGGCCGCCTACTCCTACATTCAGCCTCTCGCCTCCGTCTCCTCCGCCCTTACCGCCCAGGCCGCCACCTCCAAGTTCTATAAGGTCACCGCCTCATCCTCCTCCCCCGGCGGCCAGCCCTTGTTCGCTCTCTTCCAATGCCGCGGAGACCTGTCCTCCTCCGCTTGCTCCGCCTGCGTCACCCGGGTCCTCCCCATGTGGACCTCCCTCTGCGGCGGCTCTGCGGCCGCCGCACGCGTCCAGCTCAACGGGTGCTACGCCCTATACCAGGCCCCCGGATTCCCCCAGGTCTCCGGCACCCAAATGCTATACAAGACCTGCGGCTCCGGCGGCAGCGGAAGCGGCTTCGAGACTAAACGCGGCACCGCCTTGGCCCAGCTCCAGAGCGGGGTCGCCGCCGGCCATGGATTCTACGCCACCAGCTACGCGTCCGTGTACGCCATGGCACAATGCGAGGGCGACCTCTCCGTGGCCGACTGCGGAGAGTGCGTCGCCCAAGCCGTGCAGAAGTCGGAGGTGGAGTGCGGCGGCGCGGCCTCCGGCCAAATCTACCTCGACAAGTGCTACGTCAGCTACAGCTATTACACCAATGGCATCCCCCACGGCGTAGGAAGTGTCGGTGGAGAAGGTGACTGCTATACCTTCATCGATTAACTTGCATAAAGATCACATTTTAAGTTATATATATATTCCTTATTCCAAACCGAAGCTGCAAATAATTTCTTTATTCTTAAGCCAATTGTAAATATCAATCCTTTTCTAAGTTCGAACATATGCATATCGTACTGGGAACCAGGGCAAACAGAGAAGACGGTGGCCATAGTTGTGGGAAGTGCTGCAGGAATTGCATTCCTTGTGATCTGCTTGCTGTTTGCCAGGAGTCTAATGAAGAAAAAAGATGGTATGTGTTACTAACAAGCGGAGACAAATGGTGTCCCTAATTTAAAAAAAAATGTTTGCTTTTGGTACCGAATCTTGGTTTGCCTGCTTCAATATTGCTCCTGAGTGGCTTCCCTTGCTTTCACCAATTCATTGCAGATTACTGAAGGATGATGGGAGAAATAATTGAGTAGCAATAAATGAAAAGAATGACAATGTAGAGGAAGGGCATTGTTGTGTACTTGAGAAGAGAGGGGTAATCGATGCTTGTACCTTTGTGGAGGACTAATTGACTCACGGAGGGGTCTCCTTTTGGACGTTTCCTTTCAACTGCGTGTCAATGTCATCCATCATGTGAGAGAGAGAGGCAGAGCACTTCGTTGGTTCCTATCTCCTCTGACTGTGTGGAGATGCCCCTCGTTTCACCAGAGTCATCGTGTAAATGTAAGTTTATAAGAGATCAAATTTGTTTTCTATATAGTAGACATGGAGTAAATTTTGTTCAATAAATGGTACTTTGATTTAGACAGATTGGCATGCAAAAAGTAAAGGTAGTTAGACCATTAAGATGTCTTCTGTCTCAGCTAGCTAGCATTTAACGAAAATTAGAGCTACTTCCAACTTTCAAATTGAAAGTTATGTCTACATAGGTTGGATTTATAGTTTGCATCACATGCAAGTTTCTGAAAACATTTATCAATTGCTTGATTTCTTACGCAGTCTTCAACAACGTGCAAAGTTTTTTTGGCTTTCATCTTTGTAAAAATAGAGTATATCTATCATATAGCCAATTAACGCACAAATTTATGATATTTTCTTTTAACAGCAGACGTGTAAAGACCAGCCTTCACTCAAAAAACAAAAAGCTCGTAAAGGGTAAAGGCTTGATTAGCATCTCTGAGCATTCCAAACTGAAGACAGTGGAAATTAAATGTGAAAATTTTAAAACATGAAGACAGTGACAATGTAAGAATTTCAAAATGCATAATTACACCGCTGTATATTCCATAGAGTTTAAGACTTTCCCTGTTCCAACAACAATTATCGTTTCATGGAATATTATATTGTAGTTCCTAACACAAACAGGGGGTTCAATGCCTCTTGCACAGTCCTTAAGGAATACTTATTCATCGAAACAGTTAATTACTAATTAATTAATCAAGCTTCTCATTATGGGGAACCACGAATACATTCAGCCAACATTACTCAGAAATACCACACACAGTTCATAAATACTACAGGTGCAAGACTCGGCTAACTAGCAAACCCAACATCGATCACTCTAATCCACCTTCTCGTACGACTCTCGCTGGCTAGCGCAGTACTCGAACAAGCTTCCATCAAAGCAACGCCTGATGGCTTCCCGCGGAAGGTATCCCTCTTCATCTCTCGCCAACAGGTACAAAACTATCCATTCGAGCTTCGCTGCAATCCTATTCTTCAACACGTATTCTATTAAGACTAATTGCATTTTTTTTAAAAAAAAAAAGGAATTGAATTAGATTATAAAGCTCACGATCCAAAGAAGTCGTAAGCAACTCTTTGGCCTTCTGTCATCCTCCACAGCTCGACAAAAGTGAGCCTGTTGGGATCCGTCCGTGCGTACTTGCTAAATATGTTCTCAAAGTTCACAGGCACAAATCTATAACCAAACACCCAAATTCTAAGAATATTCAATTTATAATTAGGTTTTCCAATGATTAGTAGTAGTATTAAGACAAAGATAATACCTTCCCTCGTTGTCATAAGATCCGGAATCACTGCCATGTTTGCTTGCATGGATGTTGTGTATGTATATGGGGAAAAACAGAGAAGGTATCCAGCTCTGCGATGCAACAAAACTCTTACTGCAAAAACAAAAATTAATTAACTAATTGTCCTCATTAACAATAAAACTTACTGGTTGAGTTGCGTAGCTCAAAGTTGCATTAACTACGATTGCAATCAGCAGTGACATAACAGGATTGAAGCCAATAAGTCTTGAACCTGTCATACGTAGAATTTTTTTTTAAAAAAAATGGAATATGATTCCGGGTTTAGCACAGAGTAATAGTCCACTAACCCGTATAAGTTTCCCAAGGGTAAACGATTCCATTGTCGTCCAAGTCGAAGAAGGCAACATGTTGCTGTAGAACACTGAGCTGATGATGTTTGTGCTCTTTGGTGCCTTCAGGATGATATACGTCGGGAGCCACTAATCCTCTCGCCAAATCTTTATTTTTCAAAAGATATGTAACGAAATTATTGTCTTACATATCAAGTTCAAATGAATAAAAACAAAAATTAATAAGAGGGAGAGGCGGAGAGCTACAAGGTTTTGAAAGGTGTTCCTCCAAGTCAGTCCGTATCCGCCTCTCCAGCGTCACCGGCGCTTGCGCTGCCACCGTCGACATCGCATCCTTCGGCTCCGTCATCTTCCCTTCCCTTGCTAGAACAGAGTGAAATGCAAATTGCTGTCTCTGTTTTCGTCAACATCTGGATGCATATATATATATACAGAGAGAGAGAGGGGATGAGTGCAGCAGGGAAGGACGAAGAGACCCGTGGATACTGCATGGTGTCTATACGTGGCGATGTGCATGGTGGACGTACGTTACAGGAGGTCGCGAAGCGGTGGCTTTGCGTGACAACTGCGTCGGCCACGTTCGCCACTTGTAAGTAACCGTAGTCGGAGCAAACTGAGTTGCATACGACCTCCTGGTTCTTCTTCCTGTGGTAGAAAATGATTCCAGCGTGAATCATCCTTCGTGCCACGTCTACGAAACCTCCTTACAATTCTAGAAAATGATTCATAATGCATATCATTCTCCAATCTCGATCCAATTGCTTCCCACAGAATTAAGAATCACATCGTACTACAGTTTCATGCCCAAGGACATTCGGATTGCCTCGAGCTGCAAAGGTAATCCTCATCAATTTTCACCTACAGATTTCACTGGTGGTTCTATCGGAGAACAATCACACAATTTGTGGCAGATTGCAGGAAGCAACGGCGTCCAAAAGCCACGTGTGTGGAATCACTCGAGAGGAAGTATTGGCAGCAAAACTCTCAGCCTCTTCTCTTCTCTTCTTGATCACTCCATTCAGGTCATTTGGGTCGCTTCCTTGTGGAGGCTCTGCACTATAAACTATCAAAGTTGTTGGCACAACCTCACTTCGCTCCAGAAATCTTCCGCCGGCAGCAGAAATCAAAGTCTCAAGATATTTCTTGTAGTTTGGCATAAAATAACCATTAAAGTAAAAGGACAGACTTGAAAACAGTGTTGGCGCCTGCAACAGAATAGTAAGATCAGAGACAAATAATCACCTTCCTGTGGACAGTGAAATGGAATCGATAAAAATGGTAATAACAGAGCAAGAAATGTGTGTACCTTTTGAGAAACTCTTAGTCGCCCATTTCTTGGTCCATCAAATGATCCATGAATATCGTGGGTGATTTCATAAGGTTCTTCCGCCACTGGATAGCCAGCCTCCATGCAGGCCTTAAGCCCTGAAAGTGATGAATGTATGATCAACAAAATTTGAAATGATAATTTCATGACATCAAGGAAAATGCAAAGAAAGAAGGAAACAAATAGCATGAGGGCGAAGGTACTTACAGTCAACACGTAGAACCCACTTCCCACCCAAGATGGCCATTAGAACTTTGAGCGTTCTGCTGCAAGCACCATGCTCATCCGTGGCAGCGACCACGTGTGTTATGCCCGAATTCCATACACTGGTTGTAGAAGCACCGGATAAGGTCACAAATTCATTCACCATTTTCTGTGAGAATTGCTCAAGCATCAAACAAAGAAAGGCTTGACGATGGTAGACAGTTGAAATAAATAAGATGTTTGCTTTCTAAGGCATCAACATTATTACCTTCTCCTCCCTGGACAAGGCAGATCCACAAAGTATCCATTCTCTTGTTACACATGGTGATGCAGTCCAAGCTTCTCCAAAATGCTTTGTGCACGGGGGCTGATCCATCGGATTGGAATGACATCTAACACAACACCCAAAAAATCAAAAGGAATTCCCAGTCTTAAGCAGCTCAAATATTGAGAAAAAGAAATCATACAGTGTGGTGTTTGCTGATGTCTTTTTCTTGTTAGTGGATCTATCGCAAGGAAGTCTATGTGAAGAGTGCATTGGACAAAGCAAAAGAAATTTCTCCTGGCACAAGAAAGTAGATTTACAATGATTAAAGTTCCTCAATTGCAGGTAAGAAATTGAAAAATGAGGCTCATTGGTTTTAGAGCAAAGCATTAGTTTACATAGTCCCATCTGCAGTCCGAGAGCGCATCAGCACAAGGAACGTGATAACTTCTTCTGCAACTCTTGTTGTAACACCCGAGTGCAGCTCCTTTTAAGCCACAGTGACTGCATTTGATCTTTGATGCGCGTGACAGCTCGGCCTCCAAATTCATAGCAGTCTCGGTAACAAAATAAACTTGTGGTGCCCTGGATTAGTGGTTGGCATGGGTGTATTAGAAGAAATATTGAGCCCATAGGGACATGAAAACTTCATAATGAGTAGATTATCACAAACAAAAGTTTGTCAATAATATGCCATTGTCCATCAGCATCATAGATATACAAACAGATAACTAAAACTCAAGGAATAGCTACTGTGAGCTAGTGACAACAATGCGCATGACATTAAAACATCCAGGAGATTGTGACTTTACCATTCTATACATTTTTGATGGACATGCAAGACATTGGGTTGTAACGCTTGCTCGTCTGTCATTGGTTCTCCATTAAGATAATGTAACATTGGTCCAGATCCCTGAAAAAATTCCATTAATTAATAAGAGGTTTGCTAAATGTTAAAGTATAGCCAACTGAGGACAATTAGTGATTCAAAATGAATGCCAATCGTGCAAGATAATAATAATGATAATAAAATAACAGCTCTATGCCCACTTGTAATAAAATACCTCAGTGGCTATTGAAGTATGGCAAAATGCACACTTTACAATAGGTTTTTCGTGTATGTGATCTGCATTAAGCAAATAACTAGCGGTTAGATCCATATAGTTGACTAAAATGATTCAAAATCATACATAATACTAACCATTATCCTCATTTAACTTCTGCTTTTTTGACTCGACCAAAATGCCATTTTCCATTAGGCAGGTTTCATTATCTGCACCTCTCTTGAATGACAGTGTAGCAGGCAATTGTCCAGTGGTCTGGGAACAATTAACTTGTAGGTTAACTAAGAAGTTGCTCATAAGAAATTCACTAGAAAAATAAGTAACCAAATCCTAAAATACTAAACATGAAGATTCTCTTTTGCGGATGGAACTTACTGGTTCACTTCGTCCGTCATAACTGTCATTATCTGAATATTTTTGGCAGCCAGAGGATTGAGGACTGAATGTATCCCCTGGTGCAAGGAACTTATTGATCTCAACTTCTTCGCTGACTTTCTCACCTGCATTCAGCTTGTGTTCAAGTGGTTTTCCCTCGAGCTTGTTTTCTAATGGATTCATACATCCGAACAATGTTGCACTAGACTTAACATGAAATGGCCTCTGCTTATCTATGATATCTGTAAGTTGTTCAAATTTCTCTGTCAAGTTATTGTTGCCAGAATCTGGCCTTACATCTGAATGCGTCTTTGTGCCTAGTCACATATCAGTCAAAGTGGCAAATTTATTATTTATTCAAAATAGTAAATTAATAAAATTCAACATACGGAAATGGAGCTCGGATGGTACCAGAAATAGCAACTGGCGGACCTTGATTCACAACAGCATTGACCGTAGAAGTCATGTTTTTGCAGATATGTGCAATCGCTTCAATGTGACCTGCAGCCCTTAAATCTGCACCATTTATTTAGACATGAGAATAATATGCCTGGATCAATGGATCTATATTTGATATGAATATATATACCTTGTTCAGAAAAAGGTGCTTTACACACAGCACAGTCTTGTGTATTTGTCGTGGTAGTAGTAATACAAGATCTGGAGACGACCAAACAAACTGTGTTACATGCAAAAACTAATCATGTATAATCAGTTATAGTAGCGCAGAAGCACAAACCTGCAGTACATATGGTTACATGGTAACAACATTGGCATTCTGAGTAGTCTTAAGCTGTCAAAGTTGGGAGGCAATAGATTAGAACACTATAAAACTCAACAACACCTGCAAGCAGATTTAAGAGCTTTTGAATTTTGAAAGAACTAGTTCAATTTATCTATCCTCAACATGCTGCTGATGGAATTTTGTGTCATTACAAAACAAGAAGAATTCTATTAGGCGAGAGATAACATCATAAGTAGCAAAGATAGAGTAATGATAAATCAAGCATGAAACTTTTTTTGGCAGCACACATACTAGAGGTTAAGATTGTGTGAATACTTTAATATATCAATGAAACATACGCAGACTGCTTGAATCAAACAAACTTGAGATTTCCACTATTTTGATAAGTTCTGAAGATTATGTGACAAATAAATTTGTTCACTAGCATAAGTTATCAAAGGGAAATTTTGTTCAGAAAAAAAATATTAAAGGAAATTGAAGTTAGATGTCAAATAAAAAATTCAGCATGCACTACATCTATAAAATGATAGTTGCTCCTGCAGCAAGGTTAAGCACACGCTGAGTGATGCATAGCAGATTAACTCTTCCTACATGAACAGAGAAAAAGAAAAGAACGAGGAACTTTACTAAAATTTAAAACTTTCTGCTGCTAGTCAAGAAGCCTTCTTTAACATGCGTGTTGAATCAACTTAGAACTTTCTTGTGAGCCATAAAAGAGGGGATTGAGTCAAGAAGACAAACGAAATACCATATGGCGCAAGTCAGCTCCAACTCCAACTTCTGGAGATTGAAAAGTAAAGGGTTTGCAAATCGCCTGAAAGCTCCCAAATCCTCCATCTCTCCCTCCCAGTTCCTTGCTCCTTCCCTGTCGTTGATAGTGGGTATTTAGGACGAGATAGGTATCGGTGAGCTTGAAAAAGGCGTCAGTCTATTTAACGCCGACGCGAGAGGTGAGATGAATCCCAATAAACGCTTGCCGCATTTGCCTGGAGGAAGCGCGCGGGAGTGTTTTTAGTTTCGTTTGCATTCGCGCGCGCGGGAAGAGGTCTTTAGCTACGTGGGCTGAGAGGTCTTTAGGCCCATGTATTGGCCCGGTTTGGTACGGCCTTCGGTAGTCTCGTTCTGGGCCATGACTTTCTTAGCCCGTGGGCCGCTTTAGCCATGGACTGTAAGGCCCAAATTTTTATTGTACATTTTTTGTTTGGAAAAAAATATTTTTAAAATTATGTTATTAGGAAAATTAAAAAATTGTTTTCCCAAATTTTCCTCACAATTATTTTCTGCCACAAATGATGGCAGTTTTTGCAATCAACTTGTCGAGCTCCACCGTCCAGTGGCGGCGTGGCGTCTTCCCGAGTCCGATTAAAACTATAAAAATCCGAAAGGTCTTTTATCTTCAAGTAACCTAACAAATTCGCAGGCGACGAAGAGAAAGATGGAGGAGACCAACGGGACCGCGGCGGCGAAGGCGGTGGCGGAGAGGCTTCTGTTGGCGAAGAGGCACTCGGGGAAGAGTTACTCGGAGATAGCGGCGGAGACGGGCCTCACCAATGTGTATGTTGCCCAGCTGTTCCGTCGTCAGGCCCAACTCAAGCCTGGAACCATCGACGCCCTTCGTGCCGCCGTCCCTGCGCTTTCGGATGAGCTCATCCGGGAGATGATGGAACCGCCCTTCCGGTCCTTTCGACCTGACCTTGTCCAGGAGCCTGCCATCTATCGGTCGGTATCTTTTGCTGATTTCTCCTTCTCTATTTGAACCTTGATTTTACTCTTTTTTTTTCTTGATGATATTCCATCGATTAGCATCGGATGATTTTGAGTTTTTCTCTCCAAAATGACATGTTTTTGTCAATCGATGTGATTCTTAGAACTTCTGAATTCAAAAGCATTTCAAAGCTCTATTTGGCACTCCTAGAAATACTTGGTGTAGTTTTCTTTCAAACATTTGGACCGTCAACCTTTTGAACTAAAACACTAGCTCATATTACTTAACACTCCTACCGACCCTCTAGCAATATTAAAGAATGGCTCAAGGGCATAGACAGTCGGTCAGCTGGTTGGCGCTAAGCGAGGGCGGGGAGAGACGGCTGACCAAATCCCTAATTCTATTAGTCTACAAGTCAACTAATTTTGATTAAAAAAAATTCTGCGCTTGGTGTATTTAGCAACAAAATTCCAAAAAATTATAATACACTAGTTAAGATTTTCATGGGCATCTCAGCTTGAAAAGGAGAACTAGGTCACAATGAACAACTTGAAGGATTTATAGAAATGCAGTGGATGGCATAACTCAAGTAACTATGGAAAGAATAATTTAGTTATGATAAAAGAAAAAAAAAAGGCCATGTTGAAACGAGAAGAGAGAAGAACCATGAAAATATAATTGAAAACCAACTAAAAAATATAGAGGAAAACAAAGAGGCAAACTAAGAAACACACCTACAAAAGAGAAGAGGGGAAATCACAACCAAAAGATAGCCAAAATCATAGGCAGAAGCTTGGCATTGTGTGGAATAAAGGAAGATGAGCACACTTTCGAGTACTCGGGAGAAGACCAAAGAGCGTTCAGGTGAAGGTAGATAGAAATTAAGGTTATCTTTAGCAAGTGAACCAAACAAAAAAAAATCAATCTTTTTCCCACCAAACCGCTTGGATCACCTAGGCAAACTGCATGGACCACCTTTTAAATTGTATGCTCAATGTGAATCACCTTCCACCTAGGCGCATGGAGAGCTGGTCAAAACTGCCTAGGCAATCACCTAGGCTGCTTTTTAAAGCATTGCCCTCTATCGGTTGGAATGGTGATTCAAAATCACCATGGTTAGTTATCATCTGTTGGGAACTATTATGCACCAATTAGGTGGTTTCATGTTGTTCAAAATTTGGTCCACTGCATCATCAATATGATGAGGAGAGTGAAGGCACACTTGACAGTCACCTTGTGCCTTTGCTCGGAGTTGTGATATTTGTTTTTTTTCTTACATCTTGACTTTTATTAACTGCTTCAAATGTGTACCCCCCACCCCCACCCCAAGGATCATTTTTGACTAGATCTCCAACAATTAAGTATACTCCTGATGTTAGACTGAGCTCTCATCTATACTAAATTGTTCATTTGAGTCTTAGTATTGAGATATTTGCATGCATTATATGGGTTCAAGTTTAGTATAATATAAATCAAATTTATTATTATTATTATTATTATTATTATTATTATTATATATATATATATATATATATTCATTGAGATTCTATGTGTGTGATGTGGTTTACAAATTTAATCGTTAGTATACTTATATAATATTTTGATACCATAGACATATTTAGGTCCTGCATGAACCTATTAGTTCAAGTATGTTTCCTAACTGACTTATTTCATAGTGGGTTTGGAATACCTAGCAGGTGAGTATCCATCTGATTAAACGGGTAGGTTGCATAGTTATATGCAAAGTTTTAGTTGGGGTTTAGATTGGACTGGGTACCTGTTAAAAGGGATCCAATTCAAATAGTAGGTAAATATCGCATACCTGACCTGCCTTACCTAGATTAAACAGGTAGGTTGCATAGTTATATGCAAAGTTTTAGTTGGGGTTTAGATTGGATTGGGTACCTGTTAAAAGGGATCCTATTCAAATAGTAGGTAAATTCCGCATACCTGACCTGCCTTACCTAGCTGTCTCTGTCGAGTGTAGTAGAGACTCTTTGGTATAGAGAATTTGTATAGGATATATTATATGAGGTTTCATATGATTTAGTTTCTCCAGAGAAATTTCACTGAACTGCATTTACAAGGAATGTCTTTGGATTTGATTAGTCTATCTCAGTGTTATTCTTTCATTTATTTTTGAAGGATATAAAATTACTGGTGGTTTGGTATAAAATTGGAAACTGAAAGGCTTTTGAATAGGAAATTATAATCTCTAGATATGCTAATTGTATGGAATCTTTGTTTTCTTTATCATTATTCATTCCCATTTCATTTACCAATATTAGTTTATGCCATTTTAGAATTGTCTATTGACACTACCCATTATTTTTTAATTTATTAGATTAAATGAAGCAGTTATGCATTTTGGAGAAAGCATCAAAGAAATCATTAATGAAGAATTTGGTGATGGCATGTAAGTGAATCTGAAGCCTATCTTGTGTTATATTGTTGATACTGTTTCCTTTGTGACTTGAATGACCTTGAATGGCCTTATGCAGATTGTGTACAATTAGCGCATTCCTACTTGAGGGACTACTGACCTTGAATAAATCTCCTAATATTAAATCAGGCCCAAGGTTAACCATGTGATTTGCATTGTTTGCCAAGTAATTGGGTTGAATTCAAAAAACTGGTTGTAAAGAAAACTTGTTATTAGGCTTGGTGAGAGCATCAATAACTGTGTGCTACTTAGGTCTCGAGCCATTAATTGGTATTATCATTTTCTATCGTTGGATGTATCTCATTACTCAGCAAACAAGTAAAACCAACTTGCTACAAGTAGCCATATTGCTGAAAGCCTGAAATGCTTAAGCAAACTTATCCTGGAAGTCTATGCTTATAAAACCAACACAAATGACCTACCATATCTGTTATAGAAATAATTATCAACTGCAAATGCTGAGGAAGATTCACAGTCAATCCTAGGATTCTAGCAGATTTGTGTACACTAATTTCCTATTGCATGTTAGCTTTGAGGTAAGTTATTGCCTCTTCACACCTACGGAGACTTGTGAAATCTTACTATAATAGAAAATTACATATGACTTCTTGCATTGGCTTCATGATGGTTCTGATTCACCTCTCTTCTGATTCTTTTCCTTCAAGCTATTTCTCCTCTTTCTTCCTCTCTCCTAGGGAACTGATATTTTAATGGTTGGTTTTACATTTCAGTATGTCGGCTATAGATTTCTACTGTTCGGTTGACAAAGTAAAGGGCGTTGATGGAAAAGATCGAGTGGTTGTTACTTTTGATGGCAAGTATCTGCCTTATTCTGAGCAGGTTAGTTGCTTACTTTGTTTTCAAAGCTTGCATTTGCATTTTTTATTCTACTGTGCTTGTGAAGTGCAGACGAATATAATCCTCTTGTTTTAAGGAAGCATAGCTGGTTACATCTTTTTTGTGTGTGTTTTAATATACCAGAAATGCTATTGTCTCTAACTGGTTATCTAACTTCTAAGAACCACACAACTTTCAAAGTTAATGTCCTTAAATCTAGTCGTAATTTATATAGATGCATTCATCACAAGCTCACTGAAAAAATGTAATTTGTGGAGAATAACTTTGTTTCAATGTTTGCTATTCATCTATTTATTCTAGCTGATGTTTGTCTCTTTCATTGTAACAGAAGTCTGAGCATATGGTTTCCAAGTGGAAAGTTGATCTGAGTTGACTCTACCGTATTGCCTTGTTCAGAATATGTGTGCTTTATGCATTTCTATTCTCAATTGTATGATGTTGCAGTCAGTAAGGAATAAGCAGACATGAAACTGAGATCACATTTCCATGTTTTATAGATGCATATTGCTTTAAGAGTGTTGGTGTTAATCTAAAATGTAATGAGAGTTCAAATTTCTCATAGTTTGGGGTTCTAACTGGATGTGATCCTGTTCTTCAGTACTATGCTTTTGTCAAGTCTGCAATTATTGTCGGTATTATGTTTATATTGAATATATAAGTATGGGAGTTTGAATAATATATTTTGGGAATTTTGTTTGTGAAAGAGATTTGGCGCTCAATGATTTTTAGAGGTGTAATTTGCAGTTATTTTGAATACTGAAAATTTAGTCTAACTCAAATCAGGTTGTATTTATGCCAGCTCAATTCGATCCAAATCAAATCCGCTACAAGCCTGAGTCCACGGGATCCAGGTCAAATAGGGTCCATTAAAGTCAATGGTCTAAGTCAATTTCAAGGTTTAAACAATGAGTGTGGGTCAAATTCAAATTTAGTTGTGTCAGAAAATGAAAACTTCATCTTAGTTATCTTAACGATTAACATGAGATGACTATTATATGAAAAATTCAACTATATCTAAATCTATAGCTACATAAAAGAATATAATAGAATAAATAATCTTTCACATTTTTTTTTTGAAATAAAACATTATATTTAGATATATTTATCTTAACACATTTATCTATAGTATTTTCTTTTAATTCATTATAAAAATACAATAATTAAACACATACATATTAAACTTAATACTAAGAAAGTTTAATAATTTCAGTAACTTAACAAATCAAATAAATATTATTCTCAACGGTAAAGGGAGCATAAAAGGCCGGGCATTCAAACCGGCCTCTTTCAACCTTGTTTAGCATGGAAACAGATCCAAAAATGATGTAGTTGAGTTTGCCTCTGCAAATTTCTTACTTTTACAGTTTGTAATTGTAATATTTGCTGGAGTTCAGGGTGATTCGTGAGAAACTCACATATAGTTGGAACGAGTTGCGATGAACTTAAACTTGCTAGCTACACTTTATAGGAGTGCTTCATCAGCTCTATACGTTACATAACATTAAACTAACTGCTAATTCCTAGGACCTTTGACCTTTTACAACATAACAGATGGTAACTGCAACACTGCCCTCAGTGAAAACTCTGGGCAGCGATCATCAGAAAGAAAAAAACACAGGTAGGTGGATAAGTGGTTTTGCCTAGCTTCAGATCAGTAAACTAGAAGTCAACTTTCACCCATTCGTACCTTCCAGGAAGTGGGTGATCATCAACAGGATCGAAGTTGTACCTGGAGATGACAACAAGAATACAGCAATGGATCATGAGAAAAGCATATGCTTTTTTTGTAAAACAAGGCTTTTGCAATAAGAACTTGGCTGAACTGCACAAGGGATGAGCCTCACAAATGTTGTACCTTTCTATGAATATTTGGCGCTGGAGTTGCTCTGCCCTGGAAAAAAACTCTTCCATCTCTTGAGCAGTGGGAATGTTCTGATGAAAGGTTTCAATTCTTCTGTTAGTTCCTCTAGAATTGGTTCGTCTATTGGTGGAACATGGAGTCTGGATTGCTTCTGGATTTCTAATCAGACTGCACGGTGTAGTTTCCCTGTCATGCCTGAAAACAACTGCTATGTCAGAAACATTCATCTACGGAAATGTGTTTCTCCAATGAGACAATGATGAAACACGAGCCAAATTGTG
This sequence comes from Curcuma longa, assembly GCF_044706935.1. Taxonomy (NCBI): domain Eukaryota; kingdom Viridiplantae; phylum Streptophyta; class Magnoliopsida; order Zingiberales; family Zingiberaceae; genus Curcuma; species Curcuma longa. Next base: position 12,315,576 of record NC_133871.1, read on the forward strand.
TAAACCTAAAGCCAACCATTACACTTCAAATTGTTAGGAGACAAGAATATAAAACTAGGAATGGTATTTGTTTTTTCTTCCCACCAAAAGAATATGAACTCCAAAAATTTTCCTACAATATGGTGTTGTTGCAAGTAAAAAAGAAACAAAGAATTTAGTTAAAAAGTCCACAAGTGACGAGTCAACTTTGAAAAATTTATTAGAATGCAGAAAAAGTGGGAAGGTAAGCCTTAAATTACAGGAGAGAACCAAGTAAAGGTACCCTAACATTTATTAACCAAATACATGACAGTCAAACCACACTGTGTGCATTGAACCTAAGTTCATCAATATCTTTACTCAAGAAAGAGAAAGAGCATTCCCACTCAGCTTTCAAATAAACTGTAAGGATGGCCAAGGACTAAGCTGGATAGGTTACTTGGTAACTCAGTAGATTTTCTCCAACTAATGCCGAGTTGCCTGCCAGAAAATTTCTGATCACGGAACCTAATACACGAACAGCTACAGCACTGTTTGGAGCTTGGTATCATGATGGTAAAATTTCAACTTCAGAAAAATCAGCAGAAATAGAGAGGGACAGGAGTTTGGAACAGCCCATCAAATACTGGGCGAGACAGTCTGTCATAGGTTCTCACTTGTACGGCTTGAATCACTAGGGGAAAGAAATGAACTGCAAGAGTAAAACGGAAAGAATTTGCACTTCTTGAGCGAGAAGGAAGGTGAGCGAACGTAGTAGGATTGCAAAGGTAGGTGACAAAAAAATAGCTGATACGGAAGTATGCAAACAAATGAGAACATTAACTACAGCACATTTCAAATGCATTGAATATAAGCCATGTCCACAGCTGAAGCTCTACTTGTAGGCATCGATGACCAAAAAAACCCAAGTTTTGCCCACCACACCCGGGACCAGAAATCAAACGAGGCAGAAGAGAAAAGCCCATTCATCATCATGGACCAGTAATAAAACCGGAGGACTCGTCGAAATGGTCATAATCCGCAAACAGTATCACACACCGTACTATTCTCCAGTAACCAACAAATGGAAGTGAAGAAGTAAAGCCAACACAAGAGATTCATACAGTGTCATAGGAAACGAGTCGCAATCAAAGGCAATGCCGCACCAATACCGCGGTAAAATGCAAACAACCCCGATGAAAGGAAAAAAACAAGAACTAAGTTGTCATGGAGCTAAAAAAAACAATGATCATATACGATGACTTTCTTTTAGCAAACGTGAAACAACGGTGTGTGTGAGTATTTTTTTTCCCCCTAACAAGTTAAGACCGCATCGCACATGAGGATAAATTTCTTGTGATAATTGTAGAATAAGGAATAATCTCAAAGGCCAGTAAGAACAAAATCTACACAGAAAGAACAAAAGAAAGTAAAAGGAAACAAAAAGTTCTGGAGAAGAATCACAATCATACTTTTATATAAACTACAAAATGCGCAAAATAAGTAGAAATGTTTTGTTTCTTCCTCTACATGAAATATATGTATATGGAAAATCTTGTCAGGACATAAAAGATAAGCGATAATGCAACATGATCAACCAAGCGCCGACGTAAAAGCACATATCTGTAAAAAAAGAATCACAGAGTTTGATGAAGAAGCAGAGGAGAAGCAAAAGAAGGCCTAATTTCACCGAATTAACCCACCTATCTCTCGCTTCAGCCTCGAGAACATTCTCCCCAAACGACGCTTCCGCATCCGGCGGCGCCTCAGCCGCCGAGCAACTCCCGGTCCCCGCCGATCCCGAACTCGCTCTCAGACAGGGTCCAGCGCCGGCCTTAGCGGAGTCCTTGCAGGCCGGGAGCGGCGGGAGAGGTTTCTCGAGGCGGCGGCTCCGAAGCACGAGGTAATCGCAGGAGGAATCCTTGGCCACTGCGGCCGCGAGGGCCCTCGCGCGGGTGCGGACGCCGAGGCTGGACTGGTGGGTGACCTCCATGACGGCGACCTCGCCCGAGACCTTGGCCTTCCTCATATACTTCCCCATCGCTTCCGCCTATTCCGATCGCGTACGAGGAGGCGGGAGAGAAAGCTGCGGGCGGAAGCACACGAGGCGGTGGGGGTGGAGAATCGAAGGGCAGAAACGAGGAAGGAAAAATAAAAAAAAAAACAAAAGGGAAGAGGAAGGGAACCCAAAGTGGGCGAGCAAAGGAGGGAAGAAAAGAGAACCCTGAAAGGGGGAGGAGAAAGAAAATAAGAGGCGGGTGAAGAAGAGGGGAAAAGCGTAGGGAGTAGAAATAGTCAGTGGGTGGAGAGAGAGAGAGATAGAGAGAGAAGGGAATGGAAGAAGGTGGGAACGGGAGGGTTTACAACTTTGTATTTACTTTCCGTCTTTTTTTTTATTTACGGGTTTGCGTATCTAAATAATAATTTTTTAAAATCATTAAATTATTTTCATCAAATCATAACCTTTATATTCAAGTTTTGTTAAGACGTCGTCAGAGAAATAAATAATCCTTTTCTCTCTCTCTCTCTCTCTTTGTTTTTCCTTTTTATAATATATAATGAGACTGGCATGATACATGGGATGACGTCATGATCATTGGATTCTCTTCAAAAATTGACAGGTGGTGAGAGAGAGAGAGAGAGCGGTGCCTCTCTCTTGTTTCTTACGAGTGATTTCAAATAATTGTGCATTGCGGAAAAGAGTGCGTGGTGTTGGCCGGTTTTACTAATCGACGGCGCTCGCGGCGCGCGGAGACAAAAATAAACTCCATTGCACTCGCAGCTCGCGCACGGACATTTTATGCGGAACTTATCTTGATGCTTCGTTGTACTCCATTTGTATTTATTTTGTAATCGTCCGTCTCCCGCCAGAACTTCACCAGATACGAAGACGTGATGCACAATTGATGGACGATGATGAACCAACTGAAACAAAATAAGAGATATTTTTCCTGTTCAAAGAGATTCGGTATCGTTCCAAGCGATGTCTCTTTCTTATATATCCCGGCAGAGAACCAACACAAGGAAAAAAAAAATTCCTCTCTGAAATTTATTTTAGATCTGAAATATATTCTCTTTGGAAGATATCTCCCTGGGCGCCTTAGGCGACAATAAGAGCTTGGGAGATACCTCCAAGACTTTAAAAGTGGCCAATGAGCATCGACGAGAGCTTGGACAAGCTTAGCCGTTCATTCATAATTTGCCCGTTTAAAAAAAAACGGCGACAATTTTATAGGTATGATAGTAGTGACTCTCATAACTTTGTCGCATAAGGATATATATTATTTTTGTACCATACATTTTATAATGTTAATGCGCCTCATAGCATATACTTGCATTTTGAGTAGCATGAATCCATTAAAATAAAATGACCACTTCACTTTAGAATACAAGTTTGAAGCCACTAATTTGCTTCTAGAAGTCTCTAGAATCCATCTATGCTCTCGTCGAGTTCATCTAATTGATAGATTTAATTTATTCGGTAGTTTGAATAATTAAGAAAAATTGATATGAATATTTGAGTTTTTTCCCTGAAGATATGTATTTGTTGACGTCTATCGAATTAGTTATGTTCACTTTTTTTTTATTTAAAGTGCATGGTTTCGATATTTTGTTAAGAATTCATTATTGGATTTCAAGTTAGAGATCAAATGTTATTTATCTTTTAAAAAAAATTTGATATTGGATTTTTCGTTGGGTCAACTATTTTGCTATCTAGTTTTTTTTTCCCAAATCTGATTAGGAATCAAATGTTAGTTATTTATGAAAATATGATTTTATATAGGATTCGCTTGGATTATATACAACGTAGTTTATGATAATTTTTTTTTCTCAGTAGAAAGTAGTAAAAGTCTATAAAAATATTCTCACGAAATAAGTATAAATAAATAAATATTATTTAATTTATCCTTTTGCTTATTTAATCTTTTTTTTTGTTTGCTTGATTCTTTTTCCGTCCTCATCCCTTTGCTCGTGACCCCTCCACTCCTTTTGCAAGTCTCTTCCACTAGTAAGTTGTCTTATAAAAATAAATAAACGAATTAAAATTTAAATTTCAATCACTAAATATATATATATATATAAACTATATTTTTAATTTATTTAACAGATAAATTAAAGAAAAGTCTTTTTTCAAAATTAATCTGAATTAAAAGAAAACAACAATGAAGAATCCACAATTCCTAAAATAAAAATAGGGAAAGAGAATCCGAAGCGCGTGTTATTGCCGAAAGAGGCGTCCCAGCCAAGTGGCTCTTCCGGCCAACTGTCCGAACCACAACGAAGTTCCCGCCAAAAACCTCGCAGCCGCCATTTTGGACTCCCGCGCCTGTAATTATTTCCCGCCAAATCAAACCGTCACCGACCTCCCCGGCACGTGCGGAACCAACGACCCTTATTCAATCGGAAACAAACAGGGTAAACGTAATAATTAGAAAGAAAAAATAAATAAAAACTAATAATTGTAAATAATTAAGGAAATAGGTGCGGTGGGCGACTCGCACTCGCCTGGATTTCCTCGCATTCCTAGGCCGTGGGACCCGGCGCCACCGTTCGCCCATTCTGGGGCCGGCTCGAAAACCGATTCCGGACTCCTCTAGAGAATATAACAAAGTTGCCATTCGGTCTGCGAGATTTAGGGGAAATCATCGACCATTTAAATTTTTTATCAACAAGAAATTCCATCTCATTATTCGTATAATTATTCAATCATCCTCAAATATTATCATCTCCCATCTAATTTCTAAATTAATCAAACACATAATAATCATTAAAATTTTATAGCTACTATAATATATATTTAATACATTTAACATCGAGAAGAATTCATATTAGAATTATTATTTATAATTATTATAATATGAATGTTATAAATCGTAATTGCTAAATATGAATAGTAAGAATTCAAATTACAACTACTACAACATGAACAATTACAAAATCATAACTGTTAATTCTTAATGTTAATAAATTGAATACAAAATTAACTGTTACAATGAATTCTTATTTGTTAAATAAATTAAGTATTCATTATAGCAATTACAAAATCATAGTTGGTATAATAAGTCTGACCAATTTAAAATTTAAAGAGAAAATATTAATACTAAATAATACTCAAGGACAATTGAATATTTATACACAGTTGGAATTTTTTTGATAATATAAAAAATACAAAACGTGCTTTGGAACTTTTTTTTTTTATAAAAAAACAAATCGGAGGCCTAGGCTGAATCTATCGCCCGTTTGGTATTTGGTTTTATAAATTAGATTAGTGCAAAGTAAATAAACTTATTACATGCGACTAAATAAATATGTAGACAATCAATACTGAAATAAGTCAAAGAGTTAATCTATATATTTTGCATACTCAGTTGAATTAGCTTTTTTTAAAATTATTTTTAAATCCATTGTTTTTTATATAATTATTGATCTACAATTATAGAACAGCGAGTGTGAGTTTGAAATTCCAGGAGATATTCTGGAAAAAGGATAAAGTGAAAATTTTGCCATGCTTGCTCTTGCTCCCTAATGCTACAACGAAGAAGCTTACACAACGAGAGCCGAATTCCAGAGCTTACACGATTTCCAATCCCATTCTTGCTCAAATGGATGCTGGTAGGAATATGGCTAAAGAGCTGCACTTCCCAACAAACCTAAACTCTCACAAAATCAAGAACAGAGGATCAGTCTGAGGGAACAGTGAAAGTCCATGACTAGTGGAAAAAACCATTCAGGACTGGCTGTCATCTTCAGGACATTAATTTGTACTTTTATTTTGTTGTTTAGATTTACTGGACAAAATCCAATTTCCTCTTCTTCTTCTTCTTCTTCTTCTTGTATTTTTGTTATTTTTAACTGACCCTGATATTTTATGAATCAATTCAATTTCAGGAACCAAGTGGGGATATTAATTATCTACTGAATTACTTGCTAAAGTTGCTATTGTAATTCTGTATTCATGGTAGAAGTTTTTTGAATTACCTGTAATACGATCACTCATAAGGGAAGTGGTCCGTTTAGAAAAGTGTTAACTAGATAATGATTATTCCCAACAAGAACATCAAGCAAATAGACACATGAAGATGGAATCTCCCGAGAAGAAGAAATGGATGGCTCGAGAAAAAAAAAAAAAGAGGCAATCTTCATTCCCTTGTGCGTTATGTATCTAATGTAATTGATATGCACTGATAATTTATGGTGAATTGATTCTAATGCTACACTCATGCTAATATTTTTTGCAATACTTCATACTATTAGTACACTATTTGAGTATGTTAGGGAGTCAAAGAATTCCTTCCTGAAATTGATTAGTACACTATTTGAGTTTGCAGGAACTTTTGTTTGATCTGTAAAAGACGACATTATGAACATGATGGAAATACACATGCTTCATTTGCATCAGCATCAACAACAAATACTTAAGGATAACAACTCACCTATTTATACTATATTAAACTTGTTGGCAGGAATGTTTTCCCAAGGGTATTCTCAGTTTCTAAAACCACATTATCTTATGCAATTGAGTTTCTCTTGCTTGTCTCCTCTTAAGAAGGCATTGTATTTCTGACATCCTATGAAGTTCAAGCTTATTTGAGCTGTAGAGTTTATCTTAAGCTTCTTGAGCACACATTGATCTGTAGCCTCTTAGCACAAGACACATGTAGCAGAAAACTAAAGCAAAAGCTAGAGTCAAAATAATAACAATTAGGAAAGAAATTCTCAGTCGATAGAAATTTCAAATTTTGATAAAATTGATCCAGATATTTGAAATTATTAGTGATAGTAATCATGCAAAGAAGCTCTTGACCAGGATGCTGATAAACTCTGTTATTATTTGATCTTTTCAAGTATTCATTCCACAATTAGATACAGCAATGAGCAATGCATTGATTTGATAGTTATGAACAATCTAGCAAATTCGCAAATACTGAAACCGACAACAAAGTTGCTCACATCAGACTTAGTTACTCATTTGTTTAGCAAATGAATGAAAGACATTGGCTAGCACGACTGATTCAATCAAGAAGAAGGATAATCCTCACTTAAGAGGAATTCAATTTTGCAAGAGTTAATGGAGCTACAGGAAGTAATCAGCTATACTACACGAAGCGAATCCAGGAAAATTGGATCGACGGAAAGAAAATGAAACCACCAGTTGTGAATGCTAAAAACTCCTTTACCTTCTATCGTTCCATTCAAGAGCACTCGCTCACATTTGAAGCCAGCCGGCGAGCTGGGTGGGGTTCAGGACGCCGGGGATGTGTGGTCCCTTCGCCTTCAGCAACAAGTACGACACCTGGGTGTACGTGTCTGCGAGGGTTGCCGCCGCCGCCGGCGGTGGCACGCCCTGCTCGACGGCGCCGCTCGAGGGATCCCACCGCCGCCCGAGGAGTGTGCCCGCGGAGAGGAACTCGTGCGCGAGGAAGCCGGCTAGGAGCCTGTTGTCCTTCCCCCGGGCCGCGGCCTCGACTCCTGCCCGAGCTCGCTTCGCTTCGGCCGCGGATTGGGCCTCGTCCGGATCGCGGCCCTTCCGCTTCCCCAATGCGCCTGGCTCCTTCTCTGATTCGCTCAGCATCGTGGCCATCCGTCCTGCCACGTCAGCGCCCTAAATCGGCGGAACGAAAACACACCGTGTACGATCCCCTCCAAAAAAGGAAGGAAAAAAAATAGGGCGGCGTCGGAAGAGGAGAGACCCCTGAGGATCGTGTCTCCGGCGGAGATGACCGTCGGCGAACGAGAGGGAAGCGAGAGGAGGAGAATTGGAGACAGACAAGCGAGCCCTTCGAAAGCCAGGCCCAGCCTCCTTATATAGAGTACCCTCCTAACAAACTCCCTTTCGATTTAAGAAAATTACGATTGTGCCATACGATCTATGATCAAATACCATTGAATGCTTCTGATCAACCCATTTCAGGCGAACGCTAGCCGTCTGATCACGAGGATTTTAATCAGGGTTCTTTTAGTCATTTTACTTACTCGATTTGGGGAGGAACCAACTAAGGATAGATCGGATATGGGTAAAATGGTCATTTCCTCTCCTGAGAAGGATGGCTGCATTTGTGGCGTGGGGGAAGTTCAACTTCCCGCTGATAAAGATACACTGCGAATTAATACCTAAAATAATACACCCTTGTGATACCTAAAATACACCCTTCTGATAACTGTGGACCAAGCTGTGGCAGTGTATTGAATGGTTCAAAATAATGGGACGGAAAGTAGGGCGTAACAAAAGCATTTTTGTTACTTGAGTTGATATCTAAAGTTACGTTGTTTCAAAATTTTACTAGAACGCCGTGGAACACAGTGTAACAGTAGAGTTGTTGGTGAATTTTTCATGGTATATACATATTTTATTTAATAAAAAAATTATAAAAAATAACATAAAATGAAATTTTTTAGATGGATTAGATTATCATCTAGTAAAACGATTGTGTTATGGCTCACGATTCTAATACCCATATAGAGCATGATACTCTACAACGATACATGGAGATTAATATTGTCGATGACTTCAACTTAAGTATTTTTCAGATTTATTTTAATGATCAATAAAAAAATTTTATGGAATCGAAATCCAATAGTATCCACTATTTATCAGTTGAAAATTTGAATTATAAAAAAAATACTCGATCACTCCATACTTTTCCATAAAACAAAGCTAATGTTTCAAAAACAAAATTACATGACCGTAAAAGCAATTTAAGAGCAATATAATTATTTGATATATATAGAGTGATAGATGAAAATATGTTACACCAAAAGCAATAAAATACAATAAATGTTATATTAAATTCTTAATTTAATTACTTACCTTATAATTAATTATTAGTTATAAGTTTCAATAACCACTAACAATCTTATATTTTTTATTATTATTTTTTAGAAAAAAATTAATATCTTCTAAGCTTCATTGATGGCTCACAGATCGATGGCCTCCACAATCCAAATAAAAAATCGACATCCTTCATGTTCGATAACAAACACAAAAATAAATGAAATTACAAAACTTTTGATTAGTTTGCTCTAAGTATTAACTATACCTTAATTGTATCTTTTAGACATTCTTGAAGTTTTCAAACCTACCCAAGTTTTAATCTTTTATAAAGCTTTGATAGCTTGATTAATATATTAACCAAAAAAGTTATATATATAGTCTTGCTTTTTGGAAGATGTTAGGATCGTGCAAACTAGAGGAGGATAGGTAAATAGTTTCGATTATTTCGTTTTGATTTCATTCAACGTTTGAATGTACAATGAAAACTTGATTTCATCGCCTGCTCATCATTTGAATGTACAATGAAAACTTGAATCAAAATCGACGCCACATGCAACCCAATATAAACAAAGGATCCAAAATTTTACTTGATTTATCGCCTTTGTTTAAGGTTCAACCCCTGACTTATATCCAAGATTTAGTCCTAATATACTATTCACGTTATTCTTCTCCTTCTCGAGATATCTTTTCCGAAAGTATGTTTACACCCTTGCAACCCAACACCGACTATTTCCTATCTGCTTTAGTCCTAATAACTATTCACGTTATTCTTCTCCTTCTCGAATATTTCCGAAAGTTGGAAAGTCTCTTACAACTCTTTCACAACCAATACAATAAAACAATAAATACAAAGAAAATAATAATTTTACAAAAATATCACCTTTAATCGTTGTTGATTGCTTTAAAATACCTCTTGTTGGTCTGAAAATGCACCAACACTACGTCCTCAAACTTTTAAGAATTAACGCTTCGATTTGCCTCAAAATCCTCTTTTATAAGGTTACATTCGGGCTGATTTTGCAATCGATTGGTTACCTTTGTTGATGCAATCATACCCAAGAATTATAGTTTTGATATTTGATGTCATTCAAGTTAGAGCAAAATAAAAAGAGACATCACTTGTGTATCAAGTGTACAAGAAGACCTTGTAGGTCAGAAGGCCGGAAGCGAAGTGAAGTCCAAGAATGTTACAGATTAGATTCTTGGTAAGAGGAAGCTTGGCGAGATGAAACCCTTGCAGGTCAGGAGGTCGGATGCAAGTCCAAGATGGTTGAAGATCGAATCCTTGGCAAAAGAAGAAAAAAAACTGAGCAAATCACGGGATCAAATATGTGGATGGATGAAGACTTAAAAGTAAGGATGTGTCAAAAATCCAAAGAACAAGAGGTTCATCTGACATGAGATAATGGGGACACGTGGGTAAAACATTCTTAGGCGAATTCAATTATTAGAATGACATAAAATTGTCATTTCTAGTATCAGTCGAATGGAAATGAATACAAAAATATCTGTTCAGAAGTATTAATCAATTTATTTTAATATCAGTCGAATTGATTCAGTCTCATAACCAAATCAATTCGACTAATCAGGTTAATCAGTCGATTGATTTTATTTTGGAAGGGAACAAAAGTGAATCGATTCGATTGGTCAGGATAATCAATGGATTGATTTTGTTTTGGAAGAGAACCGAAGTGAATCGATTCGACTGATAAGGGTCATCAGTCTATTGGTTTTATTTTAGAAGCGAACAGAAGATAATCGATTTGACTAATTTTGATTCAGAAACAAACTAGAGATAATAAATTCGACTAATCATTCAATTGGTCAAATCAATCAACTGATGAACAAATCAATTCGACTGATATTTGAAAAATCAAACAAGATTTCAGAAGGTTCAGAAACCATTATTTGTTCGCTTACCAAATTAGTCGACTAGTAAAGGAAATCATCAGTTAAATAGTTTTAGAAAAAACTGAGCTGATATAAAAGTTGAAAGCTAGTCGTTTTAGGATCACTGTTCACGCTCAAAGCTCCAAGAATTCGTGCTATAGTGATCAACAAACTCTCTGGTGCTCTACTACTTAATTTAGAGCAAATTTTTCGAAGAAGATAAGCAACTCACAAGATTATTATAAAAGTCTTCTTCTTCTTTGTGTTTTCTATTATTACTTTTGTAAGCTTGCTATAATTCTGTTGTAAGAAAGTTTCTTCGCCTTCGGGATTTGACCGAAAAAGAAAAGACTCAGTGGAAGTGAAGAGATAAGAGTTAACCCTTGGATTAATCACCTCAAGGAGATGAATATCAAGTAAAATAAATGTGTTAGCTTCTGTGTGTAATGTGGTATATCTTCGCTTCAAGTTTTTATTACAAAGCGATTTAAGCTATTCAATAACTTTTACTAATCGATTGCCTTGTTGCAATTCAACCGTTGACATATGCAGAACAACTCGTTTTACTTTAACAATTGATTGTTGAGTCACATCAATTGATTGTTGAGTCACAACAATCAATTGTTTGCTTCCAGTCGAACTAACCAGTCTATTTGGGAAGCTTCTATTTGCTCGACACAATTTATAAATTGATTATTGCATCTCAACAATCGATTGTTTATCACCAATCGATTATTGTCACACCGCAATCGATTGCTCAAGCAACAAACCCCTCCCCCCAAATTTGAGGTTTAGAGTTTACCAATCGATTACTAATCATATTTCAACCTTTTAAAGGTAGAATTCTTATCTTGTCTAGTATATGATTGATCTTAATTTATTAGCACTTCCTTTGATTAGTATTCGATCATACGTGATCTATTAGGAATTTCCGTTGCCATCATCCAGTCAACCGTGACCTATTGAGATTTCACATGGTTAGTATATCTAGTTACTCTTAACTTGTTAGGACTTCTCTTATATCAAATATTCAATCTTCCTTGATATGTTTGCACTCCTACACTCATGACAAGTGTCTGATCTTTCAAGATTGACTTGGACTTCCGTCATCTCCGATTACTAAATATCCGATCAACCATGATCTATTTGATTTTTTTATCTTGCCAATTCTTTGTTAAATTTCTGATCACTAAATATTTAGTCAATTATAATCCATTTGGACTTTCCTTCTACCAATTCTTTGTTGGAATTTCGATCACCAAGTATCTGATCAATCATGATTTAATTAGATTTTTCTCTTGTCAATTTCATATTATTCTTTTCACTTCTTATTAAATTTCTGATCAACCTTGATTTACTTACTTTTTCCATCTTATTTTAATTTTTGATTAATCTTTTCATTTATTGTTAGGTCTCCATCCAACCTTAAACTATTTAATTGTTTCAGTCTTATATCAATCAATATATTAATCAAATATCTAAATTCAATTTAATTTTCTCAAGTTTGATCAACGAAGCTCTATCAACTTGGTCAATTTTAAGGCGAGGTGGATTGCACCAATAGAAGAATCCCATGCCTTCCCTACGTTACCACAGTACGCCACTACAGAACACAATGCTTCTTAGCTCTGAACACAATGCTTTAAATTCCATAATCGTTTTCTTAACATGAAGTAACAGTAGGATTGAAATGTTTGACCTCGGACACCTTCGCTCTTGCATGCTTACCACATTGAAGGAGGAAAAAGGGAAACGAGAGATGGAGAAGAGGCCGAAGCAGAAAAAGCTTAATTAATTCATCACTTGACCAGTTGACCAGAGGCAGAGAGAAGGAAGCATGAAAATGAAATGACCAGTGGCAATGATTTCTTCATCGTGGAACATTACGAGCTTAATTTAAAAATATATATATACTTCAGCCTCGCTAGATCACTCGCTTCGGCCTCTCAATTAATTCGGTTCGTCTTCCTTGCTCGCAGTCTCTTCGTCTACATCTGATCCTCCGTCGTCGTCGTCGTCGTTCTCCAGTATCTCGATGTGGACGCCGGGGTCCTCCACGGCGCAGCGCCCGCCAACGACCACCGAGTTGTTCACGGCCTGGTAGTTGCTGTTGGCGAACGCGCTTAGCGAGGCCTCATCGGCCCGCATCTCGCCCTGCGTATCCACCGCCAGCTGCTGCAGCAGTCGGCCGTCGGCCTTCGTCACGGCTCCAGTGTTCTCCCCGGTGAGCATCACCAGCCCCGCGCCCTCGCCCTGCTCCTCCACCTCGCCGTGGCCCACGAACAGGTCGGTGCTCGCCGTCGCCATATGCTGATCGATTCAATGGTGGACGGAGACAGGTATATATATATGTATATAGACAAGCAGCGGAGGATGGATTCTTGGCTTGCATGGAGGCGAAGTACGTGAGGTATTTGTTCCATTCACTAGCTTGCACGCCAGGGATGCGTAGCCTTCAAATTGTCTTGGATTCTTAGTTTGTTCTTCCAATAAATTATATTCCGTTGCTTGGACAATTTTAAAATAATAAAAGAAAATTTATTTAAAATAAAAATAACTTTATTAAAAAAAATGGAATCAAGGTGTTAGCTTTAAAAAAAATGAGATAAAATCGAGAGTGGTGAAAGGGGGATTATGTTTCAAGATTAATTGTAGATGATGATATCTTCGATGACGATCTATTTTTCTGTTACTAATTAATATATATAGATAATGTTGCCACCCCCTCCACCGTCTATATATCTTGTTGTCGGTTTCATCATAAAAAAATCTTCATATATGCTACTGATTATAAACCAAATTAAATTAATCCATGACAGTGATCGATCAATTAATCCCAACTCTAATTTATTTTGTATAATGACTCTCATAATAATTAATCTGCAATCGTTGACAAAACAATCATTGTTATCGCAAAAATTATCATTGATATTTTTTATATAGCGTCAGTCATTACTCAGCAAATCAAAATTCTCCCAGCATCAAGTAAAATGGGCTTTTTGTTTAGAACTGGGTCATTCTTCGATCGATCGGCTCTCCATTGATCTGGTCCAATTTGAATAGCACTACTGCATGCATGTCTAAGCAATATAAAAAGAGAACATGCATGGGGAAGAGACAAGGTGGAAATATAATCAGCTGCAGGCTTGTAAAAGTTCAAGTTAAAAGGAAACAAATAAATATTTATATATATATGTGTGTGACCTAATTAAGGCCAGCTACTTTGCATGCAGAGGGATGGAGACAAAAGTGATATGAGTAGTCGCTAGCTAACTAATGGTTTGGTCTGGTCAGGTCAGGTCAGGTCCCTAGCTAGCTCCTTCTATGACTATACCACCCACCCAGCAGTTCATAGCTAGGAGGCCACTTATTAGGAGAAGACCCAGCTTTAATACGTACTCTCTCTATATTCTAATTAATTAATTTGTCCTTGAAGTAGCATGCCTGCCTTGTGTTATAGTAGTGCATGCCCACACCATTAAAGATCTTAATTCATAGGCATCTAAAAGGAAGACACATGCAGTGGACGACAATCTAAGTGGCATCTACCACATGCACTTAATACGTGAGAGGTAGAAGTGACTAGCTAGTGAGTAGATTTATATAGCTTCAAAGAGAAAAATGAAAAACAAAAAATTAAGGTTAGGGTCTCATTACGTATATATATAGGTTGAGATATCTATTTATAGTTAATTGTGATGTCGACTGATTAAAGATCGATCGATCATGCTAATTAGTGTTGCTAATTAACTAACTTAGATCGAGTAAGTGAGTAACTAGATGCTAGTCGACTCAATAATCCAAAGTGGACCTTGATCGATATGGGTTATCCTCCACGCTCAACAGGCCAGCAATGTGATCAGGATATATATAATTGCATGATATGTTGTTTTAGATGTGTGGTGCCCAATTATATTATATTAGCACTCCTTAAAAGTAGCGAATTCAATTGGTTTGATGTGGAAGGATCAGGACAATGTGACAAACCCTAGTTTGTGGTCCAAGGTCTACATTGTGTTTCACATGACTCCTAGCTCACACAGGGCATGCATGCATGTACTATATATGAATAGAATATATATATATCAAGAGACTAAATTATATATATTGTGCAATTGAAATATTGCGATCGATATATGGTAGCTAGCTAGTGGGGATAAAAATGTGCCCGGTACCACTTTCTTTCTCCATCTCCTTTATCGCATCGATCACTTGATCGCTGTAAGGGTCCCCTCCATTTTCATTGCTGATTGCAAGGTTTGCTCTCCTCCAACTAATTAAGAAAAACTTGGTATTAGTTATATTGGGTGATCCGATCCATTGTTCTAGTTTTTTTTTTCAAATTAAATTTTCTCATAGTTTTTTTATTAAATATGTGGCTTTTATCGAAATTATGGTGAACTTTTAGTGTTAATTTTAGTCGTACGTACCAACAAAACTTGACCTTTGAGAAAATTTTAAAATAATTATATTCTAGAGGCAAAATAATATTTCCAGAAGTAGAAAATATTTATTCATTACCTCGTGAACCCGATCAACAAAATTTCTTTTTTAAACCTCATGACAATTGATAATTTTGTAAAGGTTTGAGAGTGATTGACGATGATAAGTGATGAGCGTAATTTGCATCGATCCTCGCGATCGAAGACGATGCACAAAGCCAGAAAAGATTTCACACAAATTCTGCATGCAATTTATATGACCGAGAAGATTATGCATGATTACTTAGATGAAAGTTACTTCGGTCAAAGCATATCAATTAGATGCACGCTTAAGTGGGAGTTAGTGACGTGACTTAATTTAATCGGGTGGGTTGATTAAGTTATAGTGAGAGTACCATAAACCGTACGCGTGTCGTGTTACGAGAGCTAGCTAGCTTTCATAATTAAAAGAGTTGCTTAATTAGTTTGATGGTTTCCCATTGGCTTCATCATTGCTTCCTAATAAATATATATATAATACTCATGTAGGTACGTACTCTAATGGAAACGCCATGAAAAGAAATAATGGAGATATTATTATACATAACAGGTTTGCGTCAATCAAATGTGCAACATCTACGTCATGATGCATGCAATGGAGCTGTGAGCAAAATTTTACAGCAGTCGTCGTTGTTCTGATGGAAACATAACATCTAACGATCGACAAACACTGTGCATTAATTTTATACTTGATGCAACAATATTAATGTTTTTTGAGGCCAAAGTTGAGTAGTCGTAAGTTTAGGTACGCTATCACTTGTAGCACAAGGACGAGATTGCGCCGCTACCTATGCATTTCTCATTACGTCTAAAATCTCATTTCTGTTTAATTTCTACATCACGCACGATAAGAGATAAAGAATTTTAAAGGCAGAGTGGTCCTCCTTCTACAGTAAAGTTATAGCTAGCTCCTATATATATCTCAAAAGCAAGATCGAGGCGAGGGAGGAGATCGGATCGATGATATATATATCTAGCATATGCTGCGTTCGTCGAGGCAGCTGGTGCTGCTAGCGCGGCCAGCACATGCACTTGCTGCAGAGGAGGAGGCTAACTGAGATGTAATCAAGAGTGACCAGAGGGTGGACGATGCGGTGTTGTGGGGCGGCTGAGTCTCACAGTTGAGGGATGAGGATATATGAGGATGAGGAAGAGGAGAGGGAGGGGCTCGGAGAAGGAAGATGCACCGATACGATGCGATGATGGTCTTTCGTGATTAGGGATGAGTAAAAAATTAATTAAATTGAATATATAAATTGGTCTAATATAAAATTTTGATTTAGTTATTTCAAAATTTTATTTTAAACTAAAAAAATCAATTATATTAGTTAATCCGATTCAGTTTTATTTTTAAAATCTTTTATTCGATTAAATAAAATAAATCAAATAAATTAAAATAAAATAAAATAATCAATAAATTTCTAAGCAAGCGAATTTATAAATTCACAATTAATCGATAAATCTTTCATAATATTTAAAAATTTTAGTTAATTCAATCTTTGATCGAATTAATCAATATTTTATCAATTCAATTTGTTTGATTTTTTTTAAATTTGATCGGTTTGATTAGTTTGAAAAAATTTAATTTGTTTGATTTTGATTAATTCAATTCGGTTTAATTCGATTTTAACCCAATACTCAGCCTTACTCACGATCTCTTAGTTGAGGATGGTGAGGCAAGCAATCGAAGGCGACGTTGAGTATCTAGCGCATGAGGAGTAGGGTTGTAAATTAATTGAATATTCATGAACAAATTTAGTGTTCGATTTGGTAAGAGCTTGTTTATGTTCATTTAATACACACATGATCAATTAGATAAACAAGCTTAAATAACTCGTTAAATTAAACAAATGAGCCTGAACATAAATGTGTTCAGCTCATTAATGTTTGTAAATAATGTTCATGAACAATATTTCTAAACAATATTCATAAACAATATTTGTGAATCATGTTCATCAATAAAACTTTTATCAGCATATTAAATAAAGAAAGAAATTTTCAAAATGAATAAATACATTTATACTATCAAGTTTAATAATCAATCAACAAGCTTAAAATATAAAAGTTTAAAATAATCAAATAAATTTGAATTGAGAGTTCAATAACATTTAAATAAACCAGCTCAAAGCAAGCTTAAACCAAATTTAAGCTCATAAAAAAAACTAAGCCAAACTCGAATAATCATTTGAAAAACTTGGTCTATTTTAAGTTTAGTTTAGTTTGACTTAATTAACTTATTCAACAAACTTGAACACTTTGGCTCGACTTGACTTGTTTACAATTAAGGAGCTAGGAAGAACAAGCCGGGGACGTGGGTGGGGAATTTAATTGAAAATGTTACAAAAGGCCCTCTATTCCTTTAGAAAATTGCAAATATGCCATAACTTTTTTTTTTTTTTAAAGTTCTTTCCAAATTTACTTAAAGGAGCTTAGGTCGATGGGCACAATAACAATTGTCATTGAGGTGTGGTCACTTCGAAATGCTTTAATGCATATATATATATACTCCCTATGAAACAGTATGCTTTCAAGGACGATCGAGCATGATCGACATAACATTTCAATATTCTATATATCAAGGTCTAGGTTAATTTAGCCATTATTTCGAGAGCTTTTGTACTAATAAAAAGTTGTAGTTTTCTCTATAATAATATACCTTATACGTCTTAAGAAGATTTAAACTTTAAATTTTAGGTAATTACATTAATGGGAATTCAAATAAATATAGATGTAGAATTCCAGTTGACATTAAGACTGAAACTATGTTGGTAACTCAAAGGCAACACCACCTCTGTTTACAAACTAAATCTATTTGAAGTTCTTGCTAGCCATGGGAGGATCTTTCAATTGGAACAATCATCAAAACTTGTTTGGCCCTCCTAAATTAGATAGATTCTTCCTAAATCTTCAGCTCAGCAGGAAGTATCCCACTGCCCAAACCCAAATTTTTCAAGAAATCTTGTCTGATATATCATTCCCCTATTCTGTCAGTACTGGATTTGATAGAAAGATTCAATTTTCGATCTTCAGATTTTACAATAAGTGACTTGAATCGCCTAACTTCCACAAAGTCGTTAAATGTGCTTGGCTTGCACCTATCCATTAATTAGCTACAAAGATCAAAGAATTACGATGAATGAAAACACAGAATTCTTTCATAAAAGGCTTGTTAGGAGATTGAAATGGGCTATAATTAGTTAATTATACAATAATCCCTTTCTCGGATTCCGCATTAGCAGAATAGATAAATATTTTCTATGTTTAAATAACTATATATATATATTTTTTAAAACCTACCAATTCCCACTCTCGCTCATTCCTTGCAAAGAATTCAATAAGGCCTACTTATAGAATATTCATTTTTATCAGTATTCAAACTCTGATTCTTTTATTTATTATCTTAAATACTTGACCACTGCTGATGGATTCAATCTTGGAACGTTAATTAGCTAGTGCCAAGCACTATAACGACGACAAGTGTGATTTAGTTAGCGAGCTCCTAATTAATCATTCTTAAATCTCAAATTGCAGTGCGCAAATTAAAAAATAATTAAGGTCGTGATAAATATTACATATTGCATCGGCACGTGCTCTTCCATGTGCGTCAGCACGGTTGAGAAGAATAAGAAATTTGGTTGGCGTGACAAAGAACTAAATATATTTTACAACCTCATGCTCTCATGATCCATCTACAAGTCAAATCATTCTCAGACCCAACATTTTTGATAAAATAGTAGTATTCCAACTTCTCATACCAAACCAAGATCAGGCAACTGATATTCCAGTACTGCTGATCTACAAGCTGACAATACTTAACCAATGCCCTCGTAATTCAAATAAAATAATGGAACATGCAGAAAAAGATATAATATCTTATGCATATATAGCTTGCCCTGTAATATTTAGTTTCAACACAGTGGAAAACCAGGGAACAGGATCTTTCTTTTTTACGACAAGTTGCTGAGGGAGGCTCATCACACAGGTCATCTCTCAAGGATCATCAAGCTCCGATCCCCCTCTGTTGAAAGGGACAAGAAGCCCACAGGAGGAGCTGAGACAGCTGATCGATGGATATAATTCATTCATCAATTATAAACCTACTATTACTGTCTTTACTGTTTATCTCTTTTTCAGAGAGGCAGTGGAGATAATAATAGTATTAGCATGGACGGTGGCAGAGACTAAAATGGCCTCGCCCTTGTTCTGGGAACCTTCTGCGGCAGTACTGTGCGTTGGCAGGACAAATTATTGAGTGATAACAAGCCACAAAACCAAGTAAATTTACTATGCACTACCATGACTTTTTGCTTCTTCTTCTTCTTCCTTAATCTACCATCTTCCTCTTTGATTCTTCCTCTAGATCGCCAAGAATTGTGACGAAGGTGTGCTTTGTATTAATTTTTGAGCCAGCAGGGGATGGAGTTCACAAATGGAAGGAGGGATAGGTTTTACATGAGTAGTCATCAAGAAGAGCAACAGGTACGGCGGGTAGAGGCGCCTTTTTTAATGGTTTCTTCTTCTTCGTCCTCCTCCGCTTTGTCGTCGGCGGCTGGGAGGCCTGATTTCCGGGGGGAGAATTGGACGGTGCTGGAGAGGGAGCAGATGTTCGAGAAGGTGGTGACGCCGAGCGACGTCGGAAAACTGAATCGGCTGGTGATCCCAAAGCAGCACGCGGAGAAGTACTTCCCGTTGGACGCGGCGGCGGACGGAGCGAAGGGGCTGCTGCTGAGCTTCGAGGACCAGATGGGGAAGCCCTGGCGGTTCCGCTACTCCTATTGGAACAGCAGCCAGAGCTACGTGATGACCAAAGGCTGGAGCCGCTTCGTCAAGGAGAAGCACCTCGACGCCGGCGACACCGTCTGCTTTAGCCGCGAAGGGGACCGCCTCTTCATCGACTGGAAAAAGCGCCGCATCCGGGACCCCGCGGCGGCAGTCGCGGCTGCAGCTCGGGGAGTCAGAATTAATCTTCCTTTTACTGGATTCTCTTTCGGGCCGTCTCCCATCGTCGGTCCATGGGGAGCTACTTCTCCCAGGTTCCTAGCGCCTTCCGCCCCCACCCCAGCCTACGGCGCGCAGATTGTCTTCTTCCGGTCACCGTTGACGGCGCCGCCCCCGTGCGAGGTACGACCCGGCGACGTGTCGGTCGTTCTCGAGTCGACGACGCCAGCTGTCGTCGGCGGCCCGGCCACAGCCAAACGCGTGAAATTATTTGGGGTGAACCTCTTCTGCCCCGAATCGGAAGGCAGCGGCGGCGAGACACAAGCTTCTTCTTCATCGCCAGCGTCGGTGACCAAGGAGCTGCAGCATTCGTCTTCCTCCTTGAATCTTGACCTATGATTCCAATTCATAGCCTTTCGATTAACTGAATTGAACAAGAAGCCAACCTACCTCCTCCTCCTTCTCTTCCAAGTTATATATATATATCTATATCTATATATATAATATCCAGGATCACATATAAATTTGTTTTTGTAATCCCTACAAAGGAAGTTCATCAATTGCTCATCTTTTTTGTTCGCAATGTTTTGCCTTCAAAACTATAAAAAATAATCAGAATCTTTATCCATATTTAATTAAGATTTCACTGCCTCTAAATTTCTCTCTCACAGACGGTTCCAAAGAAGTGGACTTGACGGCATTCCTTAACATGGAGGACATCGAGACAGTTCTGGAGCAAGAAAAGGTCAGATCCAAATCGTTCTCCGTCCAATTTTTACCTTGGGATTTATCCTTCTTTTGTTTTGTCTGCTATCTCATCAGCTATCTTTTCGTAGCTATAGTTCATGCAGTTTGAGTGATCTTAACCTCACCATATTATTGTATATGCTTCTAATAATATAATTTCTTGAGCAAGAATTATGAACTGTCTTCTTGCACCTCATTAAAGACTGGTAGAGTACCTTTAATTTCTTACTTGCAATTTGTACTGAGATCATAAACACATCAGAAAGCACTTTTTGAGGTGGCTCCAACTATATATATATTTATATATTTCTTTGCTAGTTCATGCCCATAAATATTTTCATAGTTGCTACAAAACCAAAGTCTACTTGGATATTCCTTTCATAAGAGAGTTAATTAATGGTAATGTATTTTAGAAAAGAATTGCATATATAGAAATGAATCCTCACAAACATAGATACATATTAGTTAAGAATTTAATTTTGCTAATATGTTCCTTCTTTTTTTTTTTTTAAATGGTAGATATGTGTACTTTGCCCCAATTATACTAGGCACAATTAGTCACACTTTCTAGTCATTTACCATTTCACCATTTGAAGTCTCATATATGCTAGTTAGTTATCAACTCCCAACTATGCTAACTAACTGTTCTTCATATCAACAACCTACCTTTTTTCTTAATTTGTTTTCATAATGTTGATACAGTGCCATTCTAAATATTTCCTCTGCATTGATCAGTGGTTTTATTTTTGGAATTCATGAATGTCATTGTCGCCCTAGAAAGCGAAATTATGTAAACTCAAATTCAATTATTTTTTACAATCCAATGATAAGTTTATCATGCTATCTAGTGCTAAAAAGCGATCCTTGTACAACTCGAGCATCGTTCTTGAAGAATGATATATCAAAGTCGGCGAGAGTTAGATAGTTTATCTTCATCTCAGCTAATCCTGAATTTCTTTGAGTGATTAATTATGATATTCAAATTTTCACATAACTTGATTGGTTAATATAGTGGTGATTTCTCCATGCAAAGTGTAAATGCATGTTTGCTTGTGAATTCTATCAAAATATGAATCACAATTTCAGTATCAACTTTATTTAATTTTTTAACAATTTTCCCTTTTTCACGATTTCTTGATCTTGATACATTCTCAATAGCTAATTGTACTAGTAAATTTATAAGGGGAATTTATGTCCATAAAACCATCATATTATAGTTTATTCATGCTGTCTATTATTGAGTATGATGTATAATCATCCTGAACGATAGTTCTCTTATTTAGTTGTCACACTTGTTTAGCTTCATATTGACAAGATTCAGTTGAATCATTTTAAAGTGTCATGTTTGTGTACATTTTTTAATTCTCTATTTTTAATCTTTAGCTTGAATGAGATTACAATTACCTAAATGATGTAATTAACTATATTAGGTTGGCTATTTTTGCATTGTTAATCGATCCTTACATATACCAAGCAAGTAGTTAGTGACCATTATATTGCTACATACTGTTTTAAGACGTGTTTCTTTAGTATTAGATTTTGAGGGGGGCTGTGACCATTGGGACATACTGTCTAAAATATTTAAGACATGCTATACTATTCAAGAAGAGCTTAAGTGTCTTAAGATTTAGATTGAAAGACACTATTTAGTGATATTGTACTTAGGCATAGGCACTTAGGTATGACTAGAGGGCAAAATATTTCACTGTTTGATTTAGAATGGAAAAGATAAAAATAAAATTTTAAAAAAAATATATATAGAGAGAGAGGAAATAAAATATAAAAAGATCATTATCATGCCCTTCCCTCCTCCAATACAATATTTGTTCTTAAATAATGCAATAAATAAGGAATAAACTAGTTAAGAATAAATATTCCTTAATTCATAAAATAAAATAGTTCTGAGTTCATCCTCTAAGCTTACTGGTGAATGTTTTTAGTTTTTGATCAACCCCTTTTTGTCGCCCCTTTCCACCCCTCCTGTGGCGCCATACCTACTTGACTCGATTAGCCATGATTAGCTCATATAGTTCACTCAATTCAATTGAGTCATGTAGCTCCACCATTTAGCCTAATTGGTTTAGTTTACTTATTGTGGCTAAATCAGATAATAGATTAGGCTCATCCAACCTATTTTGCTCATTCATATATATGTATATATTATATATAGTCGAATATAATAAATATATATTAAAAAGAAATAGATAATGAATAATGTAAGGGATAGTTATTTATGATGAGTCTATAACAAATTAGTATCTAATCACATTATTGTATTTGTCTGCAAGAATCTACTTAAAATCTGTAGATATAAAGCACAGAATAGAAGGATGTTGAGCATTAAGAGCAATGTGATTGAAATAAGCATTAATCTTTTTTCTGTGCAAATTTCACACCAAGCACTTTCTAGGTTGTTTCATGTGATTGGTTAA
Organism: Curcuma longa; assembly: GCF_044706935.1. Lineage (NCBI taxonomy): Eukaryota > Viridiplantae > Streptophyta > Magnoliopsida > Zingiberales > Zingiberaceae > Curcuma > Curcuma longa. The sequence goes on from NC_133871.1 coordinate 12,338,795, forward strand.
TATTAAGAAAAACTTAATGAACAATTGATTTCTGAGCTCTATCAAATGATTTCAAAAATTAATCTCAGGAAATTGGAACTTCTTGTAGTGTCAATTGAAAATTCTTTTTCTGTATTCCAGTAAAAGTTTCTACTTGTGTTCATAATTGAACTATATATATATATATATATATGCCTTGATCATGAAGAATGCATTCATATAATACTCAGGAATGCAGTTAAAATAATCTTGAAAGTCTATGTCCTTTATAGTCCATATAATGATTTTAATATCAGTTTAAACTTGATTGTTATGAGAGAAAATACAAGATTAAAAGACACTATGTTTTGTAAATATGTATATAGGTCCAGTATTTCCTGTTCTCTTGTAATTTTAAAGTCTATTTTGTTGCCCTCCTATTTTAGCTATCTGACAATGTTAAAGGCTTTTGCTGTTATCATTTTCTGTTAAAGACAGTGTATTTTAATATATTTGTTCTCACTCATCTGTCAATGAGCCAGAGGTGTTTAGCCAAGTGCACAACTAACTTCTCGCCCAATTCATGACAGTTATCAGAAACCCTTTAATTTGCTATCTCCTTGCCTGAACTCATATGCATGTATGTGGTGGACTAGAGAATTAACTAGCTTATACTAACTAATGATTGTTGTGTTTCTTTATATAACAGCAAGACTTAGCTAGGAATGATTGAACTCATGATAGCACATGTATTAGAATTGGCTTGAGTATGGCAACACTGTTAGCTGGATTTTTTGTTTTTTGTTTTTTATAAGGGAAAACAGTTTAGAGAAGGAAGGAGAGAGAGTGGTCCAAGGTTCAGGTTCAAGGTGAGATAAATTGCAGACCAAGGTACAACTCTGAGCACTGTAGCATGCAAACTCCTCCCTATCCCTCAGGAATCCCCATACATAATTCAGTGGTCCTGTCTGCTGCTCCTGCTCTGCTCTTGCTCCTGCTCCTGCTCCTGCTCAACTTTTATATTCATACACAGCATAATAAGCATCTCCCTTTATCCTTTTAACCAGCTGCTGCCCTTAATTTGCAAGAGACTCAACATGCTTCTGCTGACCTACTTTGAGTTTCTTCCATAGGAACACGTTGGTGAGCAGAAGGTATAAATAAATGTCAAAGTTAAGCGGTAATTAAATGACTGAGGAGCAGGAGATTACGACTTAATCAGAGTTTTAGTGAAAACTAGCAGAAGCAATATAGCATGCCTGCTCTCAACGAGTAACTAATTAATGAAGCAGCTATAGCAGGAGGCAGAGAGCAGCAGACGCCTCGAGGTGTGTGCCAAACCTATGAACATGCGTATATGTCAAGCCTGCGTCTCTAAAATAAAATTTTCGATCCCTTTACATGCACATAAATCAAAAGTGACAGGCTTTCTATCTGTATGAATCCATATATATATATATATATATATATATATATATATATATATATATACACCAATTGAAAAAATCTCATTCCTCATTATCCCATCAAATAAACAGCTGAGCTGGGGCAGGTGCACTAAAGACTAAAGCCTCACAATGGATGGAGGGGCGTCTAAGCAACTATGCACATAAAGAGAATTTATGGGAAGGTTTGTACCAGCTTAAGGTGTAGCTTAAGCTAATTAAAAGTGCTAAGGTGTGGAATTAAAAGTGCTAAAATATATACATCATTTTTTTGTAACTCTTATGGATTCACTATTAGCCTCTGTTAACTACTAATAGGGAATTTGATACCACCAAATATTGTCGATCTACAAGTAGTCTTCACTTGGCCTATGCTAAAAGAGGAGCTTAATGTAATGACACATGGATAAATTCCACCATACTAATCACAAAGCATATGGAGTTACGTTTCTGTTTCATAGAATCGTGAAACTTCGTTAAATAGAATCATGTATGATAACTAATTAAACAAATCTGTTAAACTTGTTCACAAATTGCTGCGGTACTTGTTAAATAAAAAAAACAATTTAAATAGAACCATGATGTTTACTAGAAACACAACCACTGAAGTGAGAACACTATAATTCACTAGAAAGAAAACTACCTAGCCAAGGATCCAACTTCCTAGCCAGTGGCATCAATTAGGAACGGATACATCCTGCAAAAGCCCAAAATATTGAATCAAAAGTTGGCGCAGAGAGCATCCGAAGAAGCTTGCCAAGTACTGCTTCCTACAGCTAGCTAGGAACCAAACCAAGAACGAGAAGGATGACTTGGCCGGATTAATGATCAGCAGACCACTGAATGTGGAAAAGGTTCTGAGGGCACTTGAGATTCTTCGTATGCTCAGTCCCTCCCTGCCTTGAAAAATAGCAAGGTATTATCAACAAACTAAATGATGAAGCCCGATATGATCATATCTTATTAATCTATATTAAAGTAATAAATTATATATACATTTGGTATGCTCAGGCCGTGAGTCTGCGCTTGTATATATCAGCATTCAATGATCATTAGTATTTGTCAGAGTTGGAGTACTATGATAATGGATGGAGACAAAAAGAAAACACCCCTCCCATACGATCCTGAGCTAGGCAGTGCGAAAGTTGCCTGTGGAGGATGATGCTTGGCGATTAAGGTCGAGCTGGCCGGCTCGAGGTGAACATATGCAGATTGGCTTTATTTCATGCATTTCGTTACAGTATTATCATGCATCCATGTCTTGTTGCTTTCATGCCGTTCTGACAAGTATGCACTGTAGGACTCATCAAGCTCTGTAGACCGTCCTGTGGTAGTATGTACATAACAGCAGGAGGCGGTGCACAGGGACACTTCATGGTGGCCATGCAGCTTCTGTTACACGATCGTTTTCTTTCTTTCTTTCTTTTCTTTTCTTTTTATAATTTTTCTAAAAGGAAAGCATGTAAAAGCTTCTGCTACATGCTCGTTTGATGGTGACGAGGCAGCAAGATGCTCTGCTCCCTCCTTTATTCACTCGCAAAGGCATAGTAGTTTACATGAAAATGGAAGCTGCCGCTTCACCAAGCTCAAGCCTGATGCAAAATGGGAGAAGGACGTGCACCAGGTGGAGTATTTCTTTGCTTTTAGACTGATCCATCGCCATGTGAAGCAGAGGCTTGGAATCTCATTTTTACCTTGGGCTTCTACTTCAGTGGAGCTAGCTAGCCCATTTAAACATTTTGGCAGGGGTCAAGATTGAATTTCACTCATTCACTTGGCATGCCATCCCCAAAGCCTAGTTGCTCATGAGCTTGGTCCCCGCCCCATTGCGCCATTCAGGGCATAAAACACTATTTTGAAGAGAAAACACATGTTTTATGAAAATCTTTAATTAATGGTCCCCTATCACAATTAACACTAGAGACATTTTTATAGTCTAACTCAAATCCAATAAGCCTTCCAAGAAATAGAGGTTTTATTACAAATAGGGCCACAAATAATTAGTTGCAACAATTAGTAGTTTCACGGCACGAAGAATTATATTGGATATTTGTATTTGGGAGGGATTGCGAGAGCATATAGTTTTAGTCACCATAAGATTTTCAAGGGCATCTACCATGACATTGTGATGATTTAAGTAACAGTCACAAATGTTCAGAGTCAATTGCTATTGCATTGCGATCGATGATTTAAGCATAAAATATAAACCAGGAGTGCCTTTGGAATTTTGCCTATTCATTCAACAAACACCTTTGCGACACAACAAGTTTTGCAAGTCAAATGAGAGAAACTAAAGGATGGCATTTAAAGGCACCTAAAGAAAAAGCTGCTGCTGCAACGGCATATCTAACCCAAAAGATAAAGCACAGAGTTACTTTATCCCCGTGCAGTCCTTATTCCTCCTGAAATAAATAATGAAAAAATTTCTCAAATTTATATTTATATATATTTTTCAAAATTAGGACCGACCTGAATGAAAACCAAAGGTCGGTTGGGCTAGACTGCGCAGAGTCTGAGGCATGCCCGACCAGTCATGGCCCATTGACGTGACAAGTAATTGGAATGTCAATTATATTTATGCCCGACCACTGATGACCCATTGACGTGACAAGTAATTGGAATGTCAATTATATTTAGTTGTTCAGTCCAGAATAGCGTGTCAGATTGCACATCGAAAGACTGTTTCAAACACCATTAACAAAAATCATTTCTAGCTCTGGCAGTGAATCCCAACAATTAACTAAGGTTAGACGTACGGGTTAAAAATGAAACCTAAACAGGATGTATTCGAAGCTGATTGGACGTGGAATCAATTCACGTGAGGGGAGGGAGGTTGAGGGCCGACAGCTTTCCTCTTAATTGCATTGTCTACTCGATCATTTCGCCAATGTCAATCATTCAAATCACCCGTCACCAATTCCCAATTCAGCACCCCAATCATTGAACTCGTCGGTGCATGTTCTTGCTTATGCTTTTATTTATCCATTAATTTAAGGAGAAAAGAAAAAGAAAAAGAAAAACCACATGTTCGAGGCTATTATTCAGCAGCGACAGATACAGATTTAGTGGTTTCTATCAAGACCAACCAAAACCAGACGGAAAAAAAGAGAGATGAAACAATGCACGAATCGTAATTCACGTAGCACTAAGAGAACAAATAGGTGTACACGTAGAATCAATCACAGCAGACCGCCTCCGCAATGGTAATTGTACTGTTCGTTCAGTTGACGACTCTGCAGTTGCTACGAACCTCGCCGTCGTAGCCGGTGAGGACGCCGATGGCGCCCATCTTGACGATGGACTGCGCGAACTTGCGCTGGAAACGCTTATAGTTTCCCCCGAGGCGCTTGACCAGGGTGGTGGTGCCCTGCGTGGAGATCAGCGTGTGGTCAGAGGTGAAGAGGCCGCGGTTCTCGAGCACGAGGCGGTAGTAGCGGTTGTCGAATTTATGCGGCGTCTTCGGGTCCATCGGCACCGTCGTCTCCGTGTTGTTGCTCTGCGCCGGGCACTGCTTCCGCAACGCCCTCGCGTACTTGGCTTCTAGCGTCGGGTCGTGGGAATCCAACCGATCGGAGAAGGCGTCGCAGTGCGCAATGCCCACCGTGTGGGCTCCGGAGAGGATGACCATGTCGGTCTGGCTCAAGCCTTTGGAGATGAACAAGTCGGTGAGCTTGGCGAGCTTGGAGTCCGGCGAGGGGAGGACGTCGGCGTCTGAATCAATGGAGATCCGGCCATCTCTCCTCCCCGATGGCACTTTGTAGTGGATTCCTCCATACTGTTTTCACCAAGCTGCTTTCGATTCAGATGAAGCAGCGCAAGGGAAGTAATTAATTAACTAAGAACAGAGTAGAGAAGCATAATTACATGAACAACGGCGTCTCTGGCAGCAAATGCGAGGAGGTCGGCACAGGAGACGACTCCCTTGCAGGCGGCTTCCAGTTTCTCCTTAACAGCGTCGATAATTTCGAATCCCTCGAGTGTGAGGTTGATCGTCGCGTCCTTTTCGGCTTTGCTCGTGTTGGTGGAATCCAAGAAAATTGAACCATCGCAGCCCTGCAGATTGCTCATATCTTCACATCATACACTCGCATTTAAAAAAGAGGAAGAGGAAGAAGAAGATGTACGATAATTAGTTAATTACTCTGACGAAGCAATCATGGAAATGCATTCTGAGAAGGTCAGCGCCGACTCCTTCGTCATCCTTGAGGGCTTTCTCGATCTCCTCCTTCACGATGGCTTCAGCTTGAGGGCAACTATGGGAGTAGTACCCGATCCTGAGCTGGGCGTCTGCTCTCTGCACGCCACTAACCCACAAAAAGGCCATGGCGAAGACCACTAGCATGGTTCCTCTTGCAAGCGCCATTGCTGATTTCTTCTCTCTATCTCTAGCTCGGCTTGCGTGATTTGGAGGGCTTCCTGCAGTTACCTCTTCATATATAGTAACACTTATTGTGTTCCTTGTTGTCCAAGTTGCAGTGGCAGCTTGCAACTAGACTGAATCACTGTCTTCTCGGCTTAGAAAAGTAAATTAATTATTCTTCAGTTAAATACAAACAAACAAACAAACACTGCAGTAATATATTGATCGATCGACATGGCTCTAAAATTCTGAGGTGATGATGCAGAGTGAATCGTATGCTTTGGAATAGGACGAGTAGAGGGAATATGATGTAACGCACAACCAAACAGATTGGACATGCAGATTTCCCCCCGAGGTGCAACAGTGTATCATTTACTGGCCGAAAGAGCGCCCTTAGTTATTTGGAATACTCAATTTTTTTTTTCAGAAAAGGACATCCAGCTCCATCACCAACCACTACAAAATAAATCATAATTAATGATCAAAAATTAATTGTTAATTGGACTTAACAATCAAATTATTCAGTCATAATAATTTTAGTCGTCAATCGACATTAGCACTACTATTAGCGACGAAAACTCAATTTCCATCCTAATTTAGGATAAAATTTGGACAGCAACCTCTTAATTTCAGGATTTAAATCATGTTCAGAATAAGATGCAACATTTAGAATCATTCATTACACATTCAATATTTACAAATTATCATGATGACAAATTACTCACTGTACATTCACCAACAATTCAAAAAACATCTACAAACAGGGTAAAAACATCCATAAATAATTCACAAATCATCATATATCGTTCACAAATAATTCACAAATTATGCATTCACGATACATTAAAAAACACATACATGTGACACATGGTTCAACAACATCCTATATTACACATTCATCATTTATTTAAAGCATCATGCATTATTTGTAAAATAAGATCTATAAAAAAAATACATCACATCCTACTCAAAATCAACACATCAACCCAAATTAAAGCATCCTAAATCAAAACTTGGCACATTTATCATGTCATCCAATCCTAGCTATAGCAAGTAGGATCTAATAGGTTATTAAAAAACGTGCAAAATTACTCATATATGAAAAAAATCCTGCTTATATATGAATCTAAAGTTAAAATAAAAATACACAAGGACAAAAATATTTACTAGAAAAATACACAAACTGATAAACATAAGTTTCACATATTTAAAAAATATATATATATATTTTAATGATAGTTTGGATATCTTGATAGAATATACCTTTATCTATATTGTTCCTGAAAAATATAATATATAATTAGAAATGCATATAGTATTAAAATTAACATAACTAATTTATATACTTTATGAGTAATAAACCAAAAAAGCTACTTCAGTAGTGTTCAGATCTTGAGTCTCTTATAAATTAAAATCATGCGACGTTAGAAAATTTGGACTCCATCAATCTATGAATTTTTACATTTGCCGCTCTACTAATTAAGGTTTTGACCCGATCTTCTTATCGATTGATGTTCACTAGCACGAGACTATTCTAATGTCATGATCCGTTCTCTCAATTTTTTATTTTCTTTTATTAAGCCTTCCACTCGAGAAGATAAAGAACTGAACGACCTTGAACCTAAGAGTCATCGCATGATCATATACAACTTTTGTCTGAGAGCTAAGGTCACAAAAAGAGTTCTTTTCCTTCCACTGATAACCTCATAATATAGATCATCTATAATATCGTGTGATGAAGTCTATAACTCTCCGATCCCTCTATAGCATGCTAAGACACGTGTGTAACTCGATCAGTTATTTCGTCATATATAAAAAATATTATTATTAGCTAATATACAATTAATATAGCTAATCATTGTTAAATGTGAGGAGAAATACAGTTTAGATGTACTTACGTCTATGGCCTTTGATCGAGTATGATTTATATATTTACGTATATGACCTTTGATCAAGCATAGACATGCAAAAGTATTATCTTTTTTTGTGTGTGTTGCGAAATACCTCTCGACAAGTAGGAGATCTCTATAAAGTATATATTTGTCTACATACATAAATTTTTTATAAATTAACATAAGTTCATTAATAATTAAAAAATTCTTATATAACTTTATTGTAACTCACCAAGTGTATTGTATACTCTACAATTAAATCGTGATTAGTCATGTGCTTTGTGAATCCCATGCTTGGGCCAGCTAGCAAGCTCAGTATTTATATTGTTTCGAGTAGTCGATGAATTTTACTGTCATTTTTCTATAGCCCAAGTAATATTCCATGCAGCCCAAATCTCATATGTTACATGGGGATGACCTTGTTCTCTTCCTTATCCACTTGTATAACAAGTCTTTGTATAATTTTACACAGTAATTATTTCATATTTTTTTAAATTGTGCCTTGTATCCTGACTCCCAAATATATTTTTTCTACAACAATATCAAGAAAATTAGTATAAAAAGATATTATATTATATAGCATTAATAATATTCAAATTACTTACAATTATCAATCACTAATAATACACTTTAAAATTGATTATCGATCGCTAATAATACACTTGAAAAAATAATTTAGTCTCTAACTTATATAGATTTCAAATCAGAATGTAAAATTCATCTCTAACTTTTTCTATAACTTACTTGCACATATTGATGGATTTTGTCGTTGTAGTTGTTGTTCGTACAAACTATCAAAGAATGCAATTTTAAGACATATGGTATAACAAATAAATATAAATGATTAAATACTTCAAAATAGAAGTTAACTCACTTTATATAGAATCAATCTTCTCACAGTTTAGAAGTATGTATACTCTTACTATATGATATCATCTTTGATTTAACCATCTACAAATAGATACACTAATTGATTTATCATGAAACTTAAAAATAAAAAAGCATCTTTGGGTCTATCCGTTGAATATTATTAAAGTTTGAAAATATTTGCGATGTTTGATTTTCACATTATTAATAAAATAATATAAATAGAAAAGAAAATATTTTTTCAACCAAATGTTAGAAGGCATTGCATCAAACCTAGCTCCTACACATCCATGAATACGGTTGTAAATGAGTCAAATTGAGTTGAGTTTTATGGTATTCAAAATTTTTTAATAAAATAATCGAGTCAAATCAAGTCGAGTCTAAAATGAATTAAACTGTTAAAATGATTATTGAAGATTGATTTGATTCTTATTTATGAACTTGAGTTTGGTCCAAACTTAACTTGAATTTAATTTATTTGGATATTATCGAATTTTCATTTCAAACTTATTTGATTATTTAAAATTTTTATATTTAAATTTATTTGTTTGATTATTAAACTTGATAATACAAATTTTATTTATTTATTTATTTAATATATTGATAAAAATTTTATTGACGAATATGATTCACGAACATTATTTTTTAATATTATTCACGAATATTATTTATGAATATTAATAAATATTTATTTATTTAATAAATTATTTAAATTAATTTATTTAATTAATTTTGTAGGTAATGAAGAAATATAAATAAGATGTTATTAAATCTAACAGTAAATTTGCTCATAAATATTTAATTAATTTACAGCCATATGCATCGACTGTCTTTGTCTTGACACCCCGACGCCAGCGAGTGGCGTAGGTGGTGGGAAGCGTCCCCGTCCACGTTCATCTTGTGCCCAACTCGCTTGGGTGGTTGGCAGCTAGAGGACCCCAGCACCCCTGATCAGTTCCAACGGTTCGATCGGCGGCTGCAGAGTTGGATGCAATAATTCTTTAACTTGGAGCGCACCAATGGAAATATTATCGCATGCGTAAATCTAGCTGGACTAATCTCCGGCCCTGCAAAAACAATTTTAAAAAATTATTCATGACAAAGATAATACCAATAAATTGAAATATTCAATACTAGATACGGATGAGATGAGTTCAATTGGTTTCATCTCACTCGATCAACTGGCTGAACCAGACGATCTAATCTAACTAAATAATTTGGTTTGGCTTCACTGATCAACTGATTCGATTGACTGGCTCAATCCAATTGGATTGATTAATTGGCTTGATCAGATCGAATCAATCAGTACGACCAACCCTACTTGACTATATATAATTAACTCATCAATTAGATTATATTATTTAAACTAGTACGTGTAGTCCATTTGAACCAAATAATATATTCGGATTGCACAATCCTAACTTAGATCGTTAATTGACTGAACCATGGATTGAAGAGTCTGAGAATCTCGATAAAACCGAAGTAATGTCCTCTTTCGTCGTGATCAATTACAACTTCTCAATTTACCTTTTCATAAATGATCATGGAAATGATTGTATAAGACTACTGGGATCACAGATTTCACTTTTACTGAAGTTAATTGGTTGATCACGCTAATTGTGACTAATAAAATAAATTGACCTGATATATGTACTCACTTATACTAACTAGCTCACTCGATCGAATCGAACTAATTAGATCAACTGGGTTGAGCTAATTAGATTAATCGACTGGACCACCTTTCCATGACTGATTCCATATTACAGCTCTACCCTGGACTAGAGTTACCTCGACCCTACGAATTGTTGAAAAGCCACGGTTTTCTTGTGATAAAATATGGCGAGCGTCGCCATCTCCATCTCCATCTCGATCGTAGGACCAGCAGGGCAGTGACATTTCATCTGACAAAATAAAGAACCAAGCTCCAAACAGTGAGGGACCGCAAGTATTTTGTTTTTGGCAAAAATCATGCAAAAAAGAGCTCTCATTTTAAATTTTTTTATCTAAAATGTATATAATTTCATGTTCAAACGTATATTATTTTTAAATTTTAAAATTTATCCATCACGTGCAATCCTCCAAAGGACGACACGAGACAGCCGACATCTGTCCCTATACGTAATCCATCAACCTACCTGCCCACATCAATTTCACGTGCCACGCCGAATTAGAGGAGTGTCGGTGATCGATGAAATCAAAATCAAAATTAATGGGACCTTTTTTTTTTAAATAATTAAAAAAATAAATTAAAATGGTACCTTCCTAGATTTAATTTATTATTATTTTGATCTAATGCGCACGTTTAGATATACTTATGCAATAATATTGATGAAAATACAATCAAAATTAAATGTAATAATATTATAAAATATAAACTTTTAAAATTGATAATTATTTTATTAAAATCATAAATATTTTTTAAAAAAATAAAACAAAATTCAATATATTTAGAAGTCAATTCTTTTATAGTAAATAAAGGTAATTTAAATAAAATTATAATAATTTCAATTAAAAATAGAGGCATAATAATTTTGACCAAAATAATTATATATTTCATATATAATAACTTTGATGGAATTTATTATATGAGCATTTTAAAGTTATATTTTAAATCTAAATATATAGACACACTAGTGTATATAAACTATTAAAGTCTACTTATTTTTTAAAATAAATAAATATTTATTACAAAATTATTATATAACAATTTTGATTAAAATTTTTGTACAAATTTATTTTGATCTAATGGACTTAGATTATTTAGATAATTGATACAAGTCTTTTATATGAATTTTTAAAAAGAAAGGACACTCTTTAATATATATTTTTTAAATTGCTTCTTTAATATTGATACTGAGAATCATACGTGACAGAATTAAGTCAATAGTTAAACTAGATGTAGATCAAAAGTCAAGATTCAATATAAGTCAAAAAGTCAATCTCGACCTCGTTATAGCTTGATTCAAGAAACTTTAACTTCTCTATTCGCTGATGTAGTTACTATCCATTTTAGAGGACATAACCTCCTCAACTCCTTTATCAACTCAGGCATCCTGATTTCAAATGACACAATCTCCTTGACTCCTTCATTGACTCGGTCACCTCAACTCTAGAGAACACAACCTCCTCTTCTCCTTTATTGATTTGATCATCCCAACTCCAGAGGACATAGTCTTCTCAATTTCTTCATCGACTCGGTCATTCCGATTCCAGAGGATATGATCTCCTCAACTGCTTCATCGATTTAGTCACTTTGACTCTAGAGGACACAATCTTTTCAACTCCTTCATTGGCTCAACTACCTTAGTTCCGAAAGATGTAGACTTGATGATTCCTTCATAACCTAGTCATCTTACAGAGGGTCTACTGACGGTTATTATAAATATTCCTGAGCATAACACCATAAGTGAGTATAGAAAAGTCATAGGAGTATTAGATTTGATCTCTTAGATGCTTTCCTACATATACGTGGCATGCAATAAATGGAGAAATAACGGTTGTCGGATTTGATTTCCTATGATTATAGATGTGAAGATGTTTTTTTAGACTATTATATAAACTCTGGAGAAAACACACAAAGGGGAGGTGATCATAGAAGTTTTCTTCCTTTTTCTTCTTCTTTCTCCATTATTTCGTTATTTTCACCTTTCATAACTCCTATTTTAACTTAAGTGACCACGCCGAATTCCCTCGACACCCATTTTAATTTTCGTCTGAATATTATAGATATCTTTGATGTCTTCCATCTCTGCAAGACATTCAATATTCATCATCTTCACCGTCTTATTTTGCTGATCCACAGTACCGCGATCTTATATATATATACTTTAAGAAAGTTTGGTGCAGTTGGATATACCTAATCTAACCTAGCCTGTTGTCACAATAAATATCAAATTAAGCAACAACTATGTTTAAGGTCACCAAATTATTCCAATATTATGATGTACAAACGTCTTTTTCGAATTTGTCCAATTGAGGAGCATGCTTATAATTAATCAATTAAGAAGCCTTGAAAGGGAGCATGCAGATATAGATCTATTAACTCTTGTATGCTTTCCAGCACTGATAATTCAACAATTAATGACGCGCGTGGTGTAACGTGTAATGTTGGAGAGGTTTAATTTCACATCTCAAATTGCTCGATACACATACACTTCAATAAAATAAAAATAGAATCTGTCACTTTAACGGTCTTACACGATCGATCCTATGACTATATATAAAAATGTAAATCAAAAACTTACAATTGATCACGATAGGAGAAGGACTTGATACTCATACACATACAAAGAAGAAGAGAATAAATGAAAATCTTAATTATCTCTCTCAATTTTTGATTTATTAATAATTTTTTAAAGAAATGAGTAAATTTTGTTTTCTCGTAACAATTCAGTACTGTTGCAACCATTTAATTTTGCAAGCCCAAACCCACCCCATAGACCCTTATTATCTACTAATTAGTTTTTAGGGTTTGTGCGTAGAAAACTAATCGAAACATATTGATATATATGCGTGACCATAAGAATATTATTCAAAAAGTTTGTCCTTGTTTTCTCTTTATCTTTAGATTTCACAGAAATTAATTCAACTCATGTATTTATATATATTAATTTGTGCAATTACCAATTTGATTAAGAAGATGCAACAAAGACATCCGATCGATCATTATAAAAGGTATGATTTAATACAGCTAGATTATATTGTCACATGTTAAGTAGTGTGTGTTGAGCAAAGCACGATCGACCGACGACAATCACATTGACATAGTTGATGCCTGTATTGTGCTTTATCCTAGCTCACTTTGAGCCCATAGTTAGCTTTCATGGGCACAATATAATTAAGCTAGCGGTTACCATCTATAAATAAACATCAAGTAATAATAATGTTTTAATTTAAATTTGACAAAAGAGTGCAAATTTGATATTTGTTGGGACCATTAATTTAGTGCTAGATCTAGGATCATGAGGTGCAATCACATTAAAAATTAGGAGTTAAGTAGCCACAAACAAACACATCAATCTTAAAGTTGTTATAACACATGCATTATCAACTAACAAATGGTACCTTAATTTTCTTATAAAATTTTGCATACAATTCGTTTGATGATGAAGTTATAAGTACCTAATAGATTTGGCTCGGCTAGTCATCGATCGTGATGCAATATGAAAAACTCGACGCAAAGGAAACAAAAAAAAAATAGAAGAGAAAAACAAAATGTGTTACTTTGTATAGTCCATAAGCCCAAATTGCGTCACACCGAGTCGGGATGGACAAATAGAACAACAAGAGAACAAAAAAAAGATTTTAAAGTAATTTCTTGTAGATAAAGTCTTGAAAGAATAGATTCGTGATAGCACTCACTAGTTAAAAAGGTCAAGTAGAAGCTTGAGTGGAGTGGTGCCAAGCTAATAGATGTATATATATTAGCCATCAAGGAAAACGATTCGCCAACTAATTGCATAAAAAAGGCCAACTAATGCAAGTCATCTTTGTTTTTTCTTCTTGTAATTACATCGAAAACGAGATGGCCTTAGTTAATTAACATGATAAAGTCACTGATAATTAAGTATGACCACAAAAGGCAACGAATTAGGAGAATGGACTAAGTGAAGGGACCCAAAAAGCCACCCTTAACCTACCTTTGAAGATGATTGAAATGAACAATTAACTTTAATTACTTTATTCTGGATGTAACGGCCTATGAACACATTGTTAACCAAAAAATTGGATGTAGCAACCCAAGTTTAAGTTGGATTCCTCAAAAAATGACCCTCTGCGCACCGACACTTCTAGCAAGAGCATAAAGGTCGATCAGACGCTTGGCAATGCTATTGCGGGTGCTTCACATTCGTAAGCAAGAAGGGGAAATTAAATACTTCATCAACCTTTGTGATCATCATTTAATTAGACAATACGAGATATGGACAAATCTTAGTCATCAAATAAAACAATATATAATTAATTACAAGAAAAAAAAACTCAAGTGAAGCAGACATGGAACCGAGGGCAATAATACATGTGGTCCTAAAGAACTGAGTTAGAAATTAAGGTAAATATATATATGTAGTGAAGTAAAGTTGAGATTTACAATTTCCAACTCACGAACAATTTGTCCATTATATTTATATATTTACAAAGTTTTTTAAAATATAAAAGAAAAAGGAACAAGAAGAATTAAAAGTGTTTTTATTTTATGATTAATAAATCTGAAAATGTGTTTTTGTTAAAGTGTTTAATGATTTGATTTTGTGATAAATGGGCCGACTTGCCTTATTTTACTCGTGGTATGGGCTTTGCATACATAATAGTTATTGGTTGAGTCATGTATGGGAAATTTAAAGAATGGCCCATTTCTTGGCCCTCTTAATGGGGCGACAACTTTAGGTTTTCTTTGTCTTTTTCTTTTTGGAATCGAACGACTTTAAGGAAAATAAAATATGAGAGGCCAATGAAAATAATAAAATCTAGAGCACTCTTTACAAATTGTTAAATGCAATCGAATATCTTTTTATTTATGCATCAAAGGTTAAAAAAAAAAATGATAATCCCAGTAGCCACATCTCTGGGGGTGGCCGGTCCGGTGGTGGCCGGTCCGGTCCCACGGAAGTTTCCCACCGACCACCAGGGTAAATCGGGAAACGCATACGGCGGCCAATCCAGATGCCCAGTATCCTTTGATTGCGTTCCCCATTTGAAAGAAATTTCTATAAATACGTCGTAGCTGGGGATCGAACTGTGGACCCCTGAATTATAACCCGAACGTCTTACCGTTGCATCGTTGCATCATTGCCCCAGGGACTGCATCAAAGGTTAAAAGATTGCATGAATTTTAGTCTGATGAAGTCCGGACTTTTGAAATCCAGTTGATTTAGCAGACGTTTTAATCACTGGCCGCTCCTATTTCTGCCTGCCTCTGCCATCGAAGTCGAACCGCGGTCAAGGGCTGAAGCTAAGGCGATGAGGAGAGAGAGAGAGAGAAGAAGCACAGACACAGAGTCTGACACAGAAAGAGAAAGAAGATGCGAGCGGCCCCACGTCTGTGTTTCTGTCTACGCAGCCGTACAAATCTGATGCCATGCATGGGCACCCAGCTCCCACAGACAGACTGCCCTCAATCCCCAAATATGTAGCAGTAAACTGTAAACCTCATCCTTTCTCCTTCCTCCCTCACCCTCACTTCAATTCCTTCCCCTTATCCCACTCCTTCCTCTACCACTTCCTAGCTACGTACTCCTACTCCATCCATCCCATAGTTCGCTCTCAATTAACTGGAGCTTGTGTGCATTGTCACCACTGTACTTCTTTGTCTACGCTTCTTCACCTCCTCTTTTCAGGCATTAATCATTTGTGAGCTAGGAGATTTATCATGCTTGGCCACCATGCATTAATTGAGCATAAGTGAAGAGGGGAATCAACGAGCAGAAGAATTAAGCTTGTTTCGATTGTGAAGAGGATAGGTAGTTGGCGAGGTACTTACTATTGCTGCAGGCTCTGCTTCCTCATCGGCTTCTTTCCATGGAGCAGCTCCGAGGACCCATTAATGACCCACATGTAAGTTTCACACTCCACCCGGCTATGGTACCTTCCTTTAATTTCCTTCTTTATTTTCCTGTCTCTTTCTTAGTCTATCTGGTAGAACACCACCTCGTCGATCGATGAAAGCTCTACATCGACTCCTATTTTTGGTCATTCCATCAATGCAAGCAATGGGCACTGCTTAATTTTTAATAATTTGATTCTTTGAAACATAACAGTTGGTGAGGGAAGTGTTGGGCTCAGAGTGCTTGGAGCCTGGCTTATTTGAGATGAGATATGAGAGCCTGTTCTCTCATCAAACACCTTTCCTGCAACTTCTCATGCAAGCGGGCGCAGAGGAGACCACTGAAGCAGAGCGCCCAAGTTTCTTCTCACAAGAAACCAACTTCCAGCTTCTGCGACGACTACAGAACCTAACCTACCTGCGAGAGGCGAACGTTGAGTCCTCCCGCGCAGCGGAGCAACTCGAGAGCTGCATCACTCACGCCTCCGAGTCGGACGCGCGTCCAGCAAGTGGTGTCGTCGTCGTCAGCGGAGGCGGCGTCCACCACAAGCGGACCCCCGCCGCGGTGGCACTCGCGGCGGGATCGAGCGAGCGGAGGAAGCGGAAGAGGCCACGATCGGCGGCGGCTTCGAAGAGCGCGGTGGAGGCGGAGAGCCAGCGGATTACCCACATTGGCGTGGAGCGCAACCGCCGCCGCCTTATGAATGACTACCTCGCCACTCTCCGCTCCCTCATGCCACCCTCCTACGTCCAACGCGTATGCCAATGAGATACATGCACCTTCTGAAATCCATTTTTTTTTTTGTATTTCTCATTAATTGTTTGCTTTTAATGACCTCGAAGGGCGACCAAGCGTCCATCATCGGCGGTGCGATTGAGTTCGTCAAGGAGCTAGAGCAGCACCTCCTCTCCCTCCAAGCACAGAAGCGGCAGCGGGCACCCAATGACGACGACGTTGTCGCCTGCGCAGTCGCGGACGCGTTCCACGACGGCTTCTTCGTGTCGCCGCAATACAGGGACTACTCTGACGGCGAGAAGGAGGGCGGCATAGGGGTGGACGTGGAGGCGACGCTGGTCCATGGGCACGTGAACCTCAAGGTAGCCGGGCGGCGGCGGCAAGGTCAACTAGTGAACGCCATCGCGGCCATGGAGGAACTGCACCTCTCTGTGCTCCACCTCAACATCACTTCTTCGCTCAACCCCTGCTCCGTCCTCTACTCGCTCAACCTCAAGGTTAATTGGCAGCTAATTAATCTGCTTGAAGTTAGCAAATTAAGTCGGTGACATTTTGGCTATATACGTATAACAGATGGAGGAGGAGTGCCAATTGCGGACAGCGGATGAGATTGCGACGGCGGCGCACCGGATCTTTAGCTACGTGAACGCCTGCTGATGACATGGTTGTCAGCTTAGGGAAGAGAAAAGATGCTCGATTGACTTGAGGGAGTGGACCGGATGAGAGTGATCGAACAGGAAAGGAAGCACAAGTCGCAGCGGCAGCGAGAGCAGCTTTGCAGTGATGGCCGGGAGCTTGTACATGTACTCCTCCTCTTCGGGTTGCGGCATTGCCAGCTGTTTCTGTCTTCGATTGCAATATTTTTTTTTATTCTTCGGAACTGATCGATGCTGCCATTTTAGATGCAATTGATTTGGTACGTAGTGTAGATCTACTAACTATGACAAAAATCAAAAGCATTCCTTTTACGGCCATTTCATCTCGTTTCTCTGGTTAATTATAGCTCTCTAAATTCATCTAAGTCTTTGCATCATTACGTGAAAAATTCAATAGACAGTGTGCTTTGCAGTGCAACCTCAGTCTTAAAAATCATTTTTACTCACTCACACCGTTATAGTACTGCTAGCCGTAGTAGTTGTCTATTACACTTTCGTCGATATTTACCACCGATCTGTTACAGTGCCATTAAATGATACCCTCTCGAGTTCGGCGAGATTAAATTGAGTTGTCTCTCAAATAATTAATGCTAATGGTAAAGTCATAAATTTATAAATTTGATACATTTTATGATTTTAGTGTTTAACGTCTTTGTATGGGATTCTATAATTTATATTTGAGATTTATGTACTCATCCTCGTATGGATTAATCTGCCTTGTCAAGAAAGTAAGGATCTGACCCGATTGAAGATAACACGTTGGACATAAGATTGGACACTAGGACGGACTAGTTGGTGCCCACGTCCTAGTTCCGCAACTGAACTCTATGCTTGAACTCCCTATCCCAGTCAAGTGGTCGAGCTCTGACTCGGCAATTGGTATAGCTTGGGATCCAGCACCCAACTCGACAAACAGATCGACTCCAACTCTCCAACTCGCTCGACTAGAAATGCAATACCTGACTATTCCGCTGGAGTTTAACACCCAGCTCCGAGTCCGAATCTCCCAACTAAGCCTCCATTTAGTCTCGAGCTCCATTTCGGACCGTGCCTTAGTTCCCAGTCTCGGGCAACCTCGACCTACCACCTAAGCTCCACTCGCCCCGTGTCTTGCTCAGTGTTTAATCAGCTCGGTCCCTCCGAGTCCGACTCCTAACACTCCATCATTCAGTCTGTTAGACCGTCGTCAGAAGGACACGTGTTATGATATGATATTTGGGGTAACTCATCTGCCCCATTAATACACTGTGATTTATGATGACATAGCCTGATGCTGTATCAAGCATGAATGATAGGACCCTTCACTACATTCTCCTTACGAGTGATAGGTACATCTCATCTGATAAAATCTTCACTGATGAGATATTCTCTTTAATTAAGATATGACGTCTTTATCTCGTAAGTCTATATAATGACCCCGCCTCTCATGGGTACAGGTACACATGTATTACACACTAACGCATCCTTCTCTACATTCCTGTACTTCTCTATCTCTGGGCGAGAGCTTGACTTGAGCATTGGAGCGGTTGAGCTAGAGCACTCATGACCTCCGTTCTTACCCTTTTTTCTATTGCAAGTTAGGGCTGGGCGACACACCTGAGTTTGACGTCCCTCTCCTTCACTAGCCATGGGTATCCCTTTGATCGACGACCTATAAGTCAGATATCCGACGATTCATCTAGAAGGTGATCTCAAACAAGAACACATTCCATTATTAGCAAGTTGTAATATATTTATTTTAATTTGAAGCAAATTTTGAAAAAAAAAAACCTTCAAAAAATATGTTAAACACATAAATTATTAAATTTTTTTATAAAATAATTAACTCAAATACTTTAAATCTAAGTTGAAAAATACGAATATATTACACATAAATACAAATATATGAATGAATGATATATATACTTAATTTACGATAAAAAGCAACTAAATAAATTAGAATACATTGTAGCTATAAATTATATTTAAAATTTATGATTAAGTTTTTTTAATGATTTTTTAAAGATATGAGTACTCAACTTTATATGATTTCTTTTTAGTCTTTCACATCCTAAGTCAATTAAGTAAAGAAATAATTTTGATTACATATCATTTTATGAATTAAACATAGGAGGAGAAAAAAAATAATATACACCAACAAATTAATTAATTAATCAATAAAAAGATATCAAAAATAAAATATATATGACACATTATTACTAAGGGGAGCAAATTAAAAAATCTCAAGACCCCACAATACTCATCAAAATTGAACAAATTACGAAAGAAAATATATATACCAAAATTATAAAAAAAAACAGATCTAAAGTCAAATATAGTATAACAATTAACAAAACAAATATACAATTGAGTCTTGATTCTTGATCAAATGAAGGAAATAAAGTAGATTCTATCATCAATTCATCATCTATCATCGCCACATAGCCATCATCACATCACAAGTTGCTAAATTCTACCCAATCGATCACGTTCAAAATAATATTTATTTGAAATGTAATGTGTGTGATGGAGTCTCCTTCAATTGTTTTGCTCATTAAAATATTATTTTAATTAGATTTTCACTCTCTAATAAGAAAAATCAACTTTTGATAAGGACACTTTGTAGAAGCTAGCAACCAACTGCTATAATGTTTAACGGTTAGTTATTAGCTTCTACACGGTCAATTATGATCAAAAGATGTTCATTTGAAATGTAGTAGATGTCAAGAAATTTTCTTTGTTTGGTTTGTTTATTTAAATATTATTTTAACAATGCTATTACTCTCAAAGAAGCAAAATTAACTTTTGATAATGACACTTTGTAGAAGCTAGCAACCAACTGCGACAATGTGTAACAGTTGGTTGATAGCTTTTATATAGTCGATCGTGATCAGAAGATGTTCATTTGAAATATAGTGGGTGTTAAGGAGTCCTTTTTGTTTGTTTTATTCATTGAAATATTATTTTAACAACACTATCACTCTCAAAAAAGTAAAATCAACCTTTTGATAATGACATTTTGTAGAAGCTAAATTCATCTAAGAACGCACTAACAACTATCCACAATCAATCTTTGAAATTAAATTCATCAGAGTTTATAACAAGAAAACAAGTCTTCAAAACAAGATAATGAGAACAAAAACAAATAATCATACACATAAGATCACAATTTTTTTTAACATCATTTGTTTTTATCATAAATTACAAAAATATTTCAATTTTGAATACATTGATTACAACGTAGCATCATTTAGTGCTGTTATAAATCACACGTTGCCTATTCAATATGTGTCATTCATGATTGATGACCCACCTTCAACTTGTATTTTCTCATCCTTGCTTGGCGAAAAATTATTAGTCTACAATGCAAAGCTAAAGTTATCAACATAGCATATAATAAAAAATGCACAATCAAACCTATAAAATTGAAGTTAGTTGGCGTTTGGATTTAAAGTCCATTGTATATTCAACTTTTTCAAATACTTAATTACGATGATGATTGCTTCCGAATGTCTATTAGCTGCACTATAAAGTTAACTCTGGATATGCTTGCGGCCAAGTCAGAATGTTAATTTTCATAGCATTACGAATGCATGTTTTTGTAAATTGATATGATCTAAGGATGACATTAGTTTTCAACACAGTCTTCTTGCTCATCAAATCCCCCTTGAGATGTTGTCATAGGATGCCAAGGAAGAGAGGACAAGGCTTATATGTGAGTGCAAAGGTTGTCTTCACTCCCCTTCTTATGTTGTGAACTTTATAGAGAGAAACAATGCTCCATCACAAATGCTACCGTTGATTATGATTTGCATTATTACAAGGAGGCGGTGTGTTTGAGCATTGAGACACGAAGTATTCCATTTAGTTCTCTGTTGCGCGTGGCGAGCCGTCTTCCTCGTGCCACTGTAGCCACTACTGCTCGCGTCCCACACGTGCACGGGGATGCCTAGCACAAGCCCGTTCGAGCTGGATCCACACACTCCCAGCCATCGACCGCCACATCGCCCTCACAGACGCTATCGTCTCCGCAACAGATGACCTCGCCATCGTTATCATGAGTCCTGGCCGGCTCCCCACTTGATCCCCATCAGCTGCCAGCAGGGAAAGGAACGTCGGAAGGGAATCGAATGAAATAGAGTAGCCAAAGGAATGAAAAATGTGAAGGGATGTGATGTATCACTAATTGTGTGCCACTGCAATTACTGCCTCAGAATGTTAGCTAATGGAGAAGTCAACTGCTACGAATAGAGTTGACCTACGCGTGGCGACGCAGGCAGATGAATGGGGGACGGCATCCCTCTCTTTGTTTTCTGGTTCCTCACCGTTCCCAACATATAAAACCGGCATCGCACCGCGGTCTGGTGGTTGTATATCGATGACATTAACCCATCAAAGTTTGATAACCAAGTAGAAGAATTGAAGATGAAGATGGCCTTGTTCAAGGCAATGCAGCTGCTTGCTACTGCTGTGTTCCTCGGCTGGCTCATGATATGGATTGTGATGCCCACCCGTACGTACACAAAAAACTGGTCGCCGAAGCTCCGGGCACAGACTAACTCCACATACTTTGGACGGCAAGGTGTTTGATCTATTAAACCTTTCATATTTTTTTTTCGTCTTTTTCTTAGTTTGCTCCTCTCGATTCTGTGCAGGTACCAGCATTTTGATCTACACATTTCCGATCCTGTTCATTGCAGTGATCGGTTGTATTTATCTACATCTCGTGAAGAGAATTGGCAATTGTCGGAGGTATATGCTGTAAAATTAATTAACGGATCGAGTTACTGACATTAATGCAAAGGATTCTAACATGGATTTCCAGATCAATTGGTGATACGGTGGCATGGAAGAGGCCTGTGCTTGTGAATTGGCCGCTGGGAATCGTTTCTGGCATAGAGTTAACCTTCTGCTTGATGTTTTTGGTGCTCCTCATCTGGTTCTACTCCAAGTACCTGAGTACAAACTTCTCCAAACTACAACCTTCCGACGATGGACAGGAATTGTAAGAGTAATAAGTTATATAACTGCATGAAAAATATCACCATTTATATTTGTTCATCATGCATGCAGATGGAAAACGAAGCTGGACGCTGCGGCTCACCGCTTGGCGTTGGTTGGGGACCTTTGTTGCGCCTTCCTCTTCTTCCCTGTCACTCGTGGATCGTCGATCTTGCTGCTCCTCGGGCTCACTTCTGAATCCAGCATCAGATACCACGTTTGGCTGGGACATATCACCATGGCTGTCTTCTCGACGCATGGCGTTTGTTACATAATTTACTGGGTGGTCACCAACCAAATGGATGAGGTATTAACAATACTAGCAACTAGTCTTGCACGGATAAAGACTCTCTTGTTAGATCCTCGATTCCATCAATCGCAGATGCTGAAATGGGCCAACGCCGATGTCGCCAATGTGGCTGGAGAAGTAGCTCTGCTCGCCGGAGTAATTATGTGGGCGACAACGGTTCCGCGGATAAGGCGCAAGATGTTCGAGCTCTTCTTCTACACGCATCAGCTCTACATGGTCTTCCTCTTCTTCTACCTGATGCACGTCGGCATCTCTCACTTCTGTTTAATCCTTCCTGGCGTTTACCTTTTCATGGTCGATCGTTACTTGCGATTCCTGCAATCAAGAAACAGAGCAAGGCTAGTCTCAGCTCGCCTTTTGCCATCCGAGGCGATCGAGCTAAACTTCGCCAAATCCCCAAGTTAGTTATTGTGTTTCTTATATTGATGCTACACCCAAGTAATTCATTGTTTCAATTCAACTTGATGCTAATTTTCAGAACTTACTTTTGAGCCACTGAGCACCGTTTTCATCAACGTCCCAAGCGTTTCCTCACTCCAGTGGCACCCGTTCACGGTGACCTCCAGCAGCAACTTGGAACCCGAGAGACTGTCTGTGATCATCAAGAAAGAAGGAACCTGGACACAAAATCTCTACAGGACACTTGCTAAGCCCCTTGTTCACGATTGTCTCCATGTTAAAGTCGAAGGACCCTACGGTCCTCTGTCGAAGAACTTCCTGAGGTCTCTTTACGTGTTACGATCTCTCTGTTCTTTTAACTCTTAAAATATGCTGAATCTTACAGTATGAAACGCAGGTATGATTCCATAGTTCTAGTGAGTGGTGGCAGTGGAATCACACCCTTTATCTCAATTATTCGTGAACTGGTACACCAAAGAGCCACTCTCAACAGACCAACCCCTGTCGTCCTCCTCATATGTGCATTCAAGACCTCAGCCGATCTCACCATGCTCGATCTCCTCCTCCCCATATCTGGGAATGCTTCGTTTTCTCGCTTGGACCTTAAAATCGAAGCCTTCGTAACTAGAGAGAAATCGAAATCACCTTCCGACGACGCGCAAAACATCATCCGGACTATTTCGTTCAAGCCCCTCCAATCCGACACTCCCCTTGCTCCACTTCTTGGTCCCAACGGCTGGCTCTGGTTGGCTGCGATAGTGGCGTCCTCATTTGTGGCATTCCTCCTGCTCATTGCTATTCTCCAACGTTTCTGCATATACCCAATTGACCAGAACACGAATGCAATCTACCCTTACGCTGCAAAGTCGGCTTTAAATTTGCTCTTCATGTGTATTTGCATAATGGCCACAGCGAGCATGGCGGTTGTTAGGAACAAGAAAGGGAACTCTAAGGAAGCGAAACAGATTCAAAATGTTGATATGCCGACACCAACGATTTCTCCGAGTTCCTGGTTCTATCATGCAGATAGAGAGTTGGAGAGCCTTCCGCAGGAGTCCCTTGTGAAGACCGCTAAAGTTCATTTTGGAGGAAGACCACCACTCAAAAGTGTGTGTTTTTATTGCTCTCCTTATAATTCTGATACTTGAATGAACTCTTCTTTCTAACTTGAAACCAAAATTGCAGAGATTCTATTGGAGTACGATGGATCGAATGTTGGGGTCATGACAAGCGGTCCTCGCGGTATGCGCCATGAAGTAGCAACCATTTGCTCTTCCGGTCTTGCAGACAACCTGCATTTTGAATCCATTAGCTTCAGCTGGTGATGATGTTTGCTCTGCGCTCTGCTTCTTGGTTAAGATATTTGAACATGTAAAGTAAATGGGCATATGGCTGATGTTTTCGCATGTAAGACGAATAACTGTCTGACCATTTATAAGATATTTGAACTATTAAAAATAGTTGCGTCTTGTAGTTTTAATCGAATTAAGCTAATTATGTCACTTAAACAATGCAACTGTTAACTAGATGCCAAATATAAGAAAGAAATCAAAATCACACAATGATATAACCTAACACACAACGCAATAGCTATAGTTTCACTCGCAGAGGGTGATATGATGTTTCCTCTTGCAATAATGATGATACTCAATTCCTCATCACCCTTGCTCCTCTAGTCACTGCTCCACTTTCGTCTGATATCTTAATCTAAGTGGACTACTTACTCAACTAATTATATCAATTTTGAAAATGGCATAATTGAGCATGACCTACCCACTAAGCTCGAATGATCCATCGCACTCAAGTAGTTTTCGATCCTGTAACCTTATAGTATTCCATTGCAGATCTTTTGAAAAAGAAGCTTACTTTTATAACTAACAGTTTTAGCCAAGAGTAAATCTGATCTAGCTAAAGGCATTAACAAAAAACTATAATCAAATAGAGTTCCAAATGTGCTAAATTGTTATTTTCTGATGAAAGATCTTGGGCCATGCTAGCGCTAGATTGTGTATTCCAAAATCTGTGATTCCCATCTGCCCAGGCAATCAAATGTGCTGCTTTAGAGTTGTTGTTCTGATACTTGTGCCAAAAAAATTCTGAAAAAAAACCTATTTCCTTGATCACTCGGATAGGTAGTAGAAATACACTAACTTGGTAGACTAGTAGATGCGTCTGTTTATCATTCTTTGTAGCATATCAATGAAATGATGAATAATAGAGATGAGACGGGCGTTTCCTTGCTCGAGTCCTCTCCTATTTTTAAACTAAGGCCACAGTTGCCCATTTGTCATGATAGAAGTTTTGTCCATTGTGGTTAAAGCCTTTGTCCATTTCAACCATGGTGGAATCCCGTGAAGTTTGAGCATGAGAAGTTGTCCTATTCAAACTTGTCAAAGGCTTTTTCAAAATCAATTTTCATAATTGCTTATCCGCAAGGCACAAGTTGAAGATTTCAGATGCGCACATGAAACATTAATCTTTAGTTCCTTTATTTTTCTGAAAAGCAAATTGGAACATACTGATTAACCTCCACATCCTCCCTTTAGTCTTGTGGAAAGCAAATTATATTAGAGTGTAATTGAGACATTCTCTAAAGATATTATTATCCTGAAGTCATTTGGATGGGAGGCACTTGCTTTTCTGGGTATCATGGCTATGTAGGTGTATATAGTTTCATCTGCTGGTATCTAGCTGTCCCTCATAGAATTGGTTAAGCATAGCAAGCACGTTCACTCTTTAAGTTTAAGCCATCCAGTGATCCAGTCCATGCGATTTTAATTTGCCATTTGACTTAATAGCTACCTCTACTTTTGATGCGGCAGATTTCGATTGCTCATACGTGGTGCTTATAGTTAAAAGATAGATTGAGATGTCGGATCAAAAGTTAATGGTCAACCGAGAATGTACCTTACCCTAAGACGTATCTTTACATTCTCTCAGCCACTGGGTCTCTCGGTCGCTCTCACTCGGCCTCTCGATCACTCAGTCACCCGTCCTCTCATATCTGCACATAACGTCAAAAGGAAATAAGAATATTAAGTGATTGTCATTAACAGTTTAATAAAAAGAGAACGGTTATGAGGTTATCAAATCTGGTCCCTCAAATGTTCCCTGTCTACGCATAATGACAGCAGTCGTCAGATCCGATCTCCTCGAATCCTCTAGACGATCCACTCTCGGGTCGACGTGGAGATGCTTTCTAGATAAGTATATAAACTCTCACAAAGGTATGTATAGGCCTCTCTGAAATTCAGGAATTCTTCTTCTTTCGTAAAAAAAAATCACTCTTTTTTTAACAAACCCTAAATTAAGCGTCCATTGCTAGTGATCTGTCCGGATTTTTCGACGCCAATCTAATTTCCTTTGTAAGTTTGTATTCAGGTCCTTTTATCGACGAAAGCAGAGCATCACATGTGTCAGATCACTTATGAATTGATGGTTTGACAGTCCACGCATCCGACTGGAACAACTTCTATTATATTCGGTGTCAAATCTGGATTCTCTGAGATCAAAGTTTGGATGCTAACCTCACAGGAGTATCCTATTTTATGCCCAAAATTCCTTTGAAAGATTTGTGCTAGATCGGATATTAGGATGTTGTCAATCTCCAACTGATTCATTTCAAATCTAAAGTTTATACTAGTGGCTATCTTATGGAAATAAGAGGTGGCTCTCATCTCCTTATCCTGCCCATTTCACCTTTGACCTCCGTATCCAGTCCTGCGCAGGCTGCTGCAGCTTTATTCTTTAATAAAATATCAAGCTTATCTTTCAAGCCTTTAAGTTTAGTGACCTCTACTGTATTATATTCAACTCCCTACATTATGCTAGGTCACTTTTTCAACTCCTCCCTCTTGTAACTTCTTTTCCTTGTCATTAACGTGCTCTATTGATGCTGCACAGGTTGACACCAACATCTTGACAATTTCAACTGAGGCCGATATACATTTGTAATGGTAAGGTTGAAGTTGTTTGTCTTAATTTCTTCAAAAAAGGAGAGAAAATTAATTCCTTCTTCAACAAAAAGATTGAATCCGTCATTTCAACGGTCTCATACAGTCGGTCTCATAACTAATTATAAGGAGATAAATCGAGAAGTTACAATTAACCACGACAGAAGAAGGATATTGTCTCAGTTTCATCGAGATTCAATCCTTGTCTACTTCAACAAGTCTATCCTATCGTAACCAACTCAATTATACTCCGAAGACGAGAAAATTAATTTCTTCTTCATACTCTGACCGTCCTAATGTTTAGAATCAAAATCCATGAGAAGACCTCTTCAATTATAAACACGGTCCTAATTATAAACGCTGAATATTGGTTTCTTGTATGAGAATAAACTAGCACCTAATTAATTAATGGCTTTATCCGTATCAATCAGAGCTCGCTATTCTTCTCAAGTATAAAATTATGCATGGCAAAGATTCCTTCACCTTAGATTTGGTGAAGATCGCCTTTTATACAACAATGAATATTATGAACGATGCATATCATGCACTCCCAACGTATTATAGACTTGAACAAAAATCTTGTCTCTTTTGGCACTCTTGAAAAAGGAAGACTACAGGTACACAACTGGACGTGAAGTTTTGCAGGTTAATTACCATACAATCGCGTTGCCTCATGAATACCGCCAAGCCTGAAATGGTGATTGGTGTGGGTGCAAAAATCTAGGGACGAACGCGATTGGACTATTCTAACTCAAAGCCCAATCAGCTTGCTACACCTACTGATGAGTACGTGTTTCGTCGGATGCTCCAGCTCGAAGTCTGATATTCTTCTATCCAGTCTGTTTTCTGATCTTGTACTTAATGAATCCTCAGTGTCAAACTCGGCCCGGTCCAACTCAAGTAATAGTCAACGACTCAGGAGAACGACATCTCAAGTATGTATTCATCAAACAATTGCATGAGAATCTTTTTTTCAAAAGATATGCTCTGATAGGCTCATAATCATAGTAAAACTTTTCCCCCCAAAATTATGTTTGTCATAGAATAGAAAGAGATAACTTCTGGTCGAACAACGAAGCCGACATGACATCGAGGTCATGGCACCGTTCTGGATTTCCTCATTGAGTTGGGTCAGTGTAACTTGTCATGGAGAAACGATCTGATAGAGTATGATGATGGATATCTAGGTAGGATCTTTCTGTGATTTTTTTTCGCTAGTTTTTCCAATTTTTCATTGAAGAATGAGATTGTGCACTCCACCTAAATCCTTTCAATCATTTGTCACGGACGGGAAAAGTTTCCTTCTGCTGGGACCGGCGATGTGCATTTTCCACACTAGTCGTCCAAACTGTCACCATCGCGTCAAATAGATCGCCGCCCTCTCCTTCATATCTCCACTCTCTTTGTTGAACAAGAGATAGCTTTCCGGCGACAACACAACACCGAAATGGATCATCTCTTCCTCCACCTCCTCCTCATCGCGTCCCTCCTCCTTTCCGCTGCCTCCACTGACTTCACCCCCGAATACTTTCTCAACTGCGGCGGCCACTCCGACATCGCCACCGATGACAGCCCCTCCCGCGTTTTCGTTTCCGATTCCAAATACCTCTCCAGCAGAGCCAATTCCTTGCCGCTCTCCAACCCCTCCTCCAGCAACTCCCGATCCTCCATCTACTCCACCGCTCGCGTCTTCACTGGCCCCGTGTCCTACACCTTCCCTCTCAATTCCACCGGCGTCCACGTCATCCGTCTCCACTTCCTTCCCTTCTCAGCGGACGCCCGTGATCTCTCCGCCGCTCGGTTCGACGTCACCGTCCAGCACTTCCTCCTCCTCAAGAACTTCTCCGTCGCTTCCTCCGCCACCCCCGCCATCAAGGAGTACTTCCTCTGGGTCGACTCTGCTGCCGCCTCCACAACGCTTGAACTCAACTTCCTCCCCGTTTCTTCTTCCTTCGCTTTCGTCAACGTCGTCGAGGTCTTCACCGCCCCCGCCTATCTCTTCGATAGCTCTACCACTTCAAATTTATCGAATCAAACTATGGAGACTGTCTACAGGATCAACGTCGGCGGTGCCACCGTTACTCCGGCCAACGACACCATGTGGCGGACATGGACCCCTGATGATGCCTACATCTGGAACAGAAACATGGCTTTGTCGAACGGCACCAATACCAACGCTATCAACTACGAGAAGCCAGATGTGACGAACGTTGTCGCTCCGGAGTTTGTTTACTCCACGGCTCGAACCATGAATATCCCAGAAGGAATGCGGATTGGCAATCCAAATTTCGACTTCAACGTTACCTGGACATTTCAGGTGGATGCGAGCTACAATTATCTGGTTCGCGCACATTTCTGCGATTTCATCTCACCGACGTTTCTGAACGCTATCACCTTCGTCCTCTACGTTGCCAACCATGCTCAGGATATAAGGTCAGGAGATGACACTGATAACCTTCTCGTGCCCTTTTATAAGGAAGTAAGGGTGGAGGATCTGCCTTCGGGTTGGATTAACATTAGCATCGATAGGTCGTTAAAAACCCAGCCATCGGAGGCTAACGCCTATCTGAACGGTCTCGAAATCTTCAAATTCAACAATGAACTCGTCAATTCCGGCGATAGCACCAAGAGACGAAGCAGGAATGTCGCGGTCTTTGCCTCCGCGTCGGCCGGCGGCGCCGTCGTCCTGAGCCTCCTCGTCTTCGGCCTGATACTTTTGGCTCGCAAGCGTCGTCGCGGATCGAAGTCTCGGCCGCTGCTACCGAACGAGACGTGGTCGCCTGACCGCCAGGGAACGGCGCCGCAGGGAAACTCCGTGGATCTCTCCATCAACTCGACCTCAGCAGCGCCGATGGCGTCCCCCAGGGTGAACCTCGACCTCAACATCCCGCTGCTGGACATCAGGGCCGCCACCAACGACTTCGACGAGAGCCTCGAGGTGGGGAGCGGCGGCTTCGGGAAGGTCTACAAGGGCGTCCTCGGCGACGGCACCAAGGTGGCGGTGAAGCGGGCCATGCCCGGGTCGAAGCAGGGGTACCCGGAGTTCCAAGCGGAGATCCTCGTGCTGTCCAAGATCCGCCACCGCCATCTCGTCTCGCTCATCGGCTACTGCGAGGAGCAATCAGAGAGGATCTTAGTGTACGAGTACATGGAGAAGGGGCCGCTCCGGAACTATCTGTACGGAATATCCGACGACAAGCCGTGCCTTTCCTGGAAGCAAAGGCTGGAGATCTGCATCGGGGCTGCCCGCGGACTGCACTACCTCCACACCGGCTACAACCACACCATCATCCACCGCGACATCAAGTCCACCAACATCTTGCTCGACAAAACCTACCTGGCGAAGGTATCCGATTTCGGCCTCTCGAGGTTGGGGCCTTCCATGGGCGAGACCCACGTGACCACAGGGGTGAAGGGCACCTTCGGCTACTTCGACCCTGAGTACTTCAAGACGCAGCAGCTGACTGACAAGTCCGACGTTTACTCCTTCGGCGTGATGCTGTTCGAGGTGCTCTGCGCGCGGCCAGTGATCGACAGGAGCCTGTCGCATGAGCAGGTGAACCTGGCGGAGTGGGCGCTGCACTGGCAGAGGAGGGGCCAGCTGGAGAAGATCATCGACCAAAGACTGGAGGGGAAGATCAACAGAAACTCGCTAAGGAAGTTCGGGGAGACGGCGGAGAAATGCCTAGCGGACTACGGCGTGGACAGGCCTCCGTTCGCCGACGTGCTATGGAATTTGGAATACGCGCTGCAGCTTCATGTGACGGGGCTGAAGAGGGAACCGCACGAGGACAGCGGCGCCATGGAGTCGCGAGTTGATGTGCCAGAGATGCGGGAGGTGAATTCGGCGGATGCTGTGAACGGAGCTGGTGGGGATGATCACTGGAGGACGAGGAACATGGTGCCATTGGATTCGTCGGGGAGCACCGTGTTCTCCCAATTGGTTTCCAGCGAGGGAAGATAGACATGATATGATCTACAGAATTATTATTAACAATACAAACCAAAAAATAAACTATTGACGAATAAAAATTAGATGGCAATTTGTCGATTTAATTTCGTGCTGCGATACTACGCGATATTGTAACAATTATCATACTCTTATTATAATTTCGAAATGCTAGACGCAATTTTAGTCACTTTACAGGTTTTGTTGTACCTTGCGCCACCAATTCTGATGGACGACAAGTCCAAAATTGTATGAAGTAATAATTATAGAGATAATTTTTTTTTTAAAAAAAAATCTACCAATCGTCATAAGTTTTTAACTCATCTCTTCTGCATTCCTAATTAATTAACACTATGTGCTTAACTTTGTTTCACTGACCTTTTGCTTTTATTTTTTTAAGGGTCGGATTTAAAGGTCATTGAATCTACGAACAAGTGAAGAAGAAAGGATATATATTAACTCGTGGCTTATTATTTCCCTTTAGAATTGTTAAAGTTATTGTATCTCGTAGTTGGTGATTATGTATCTCCTTAATTAATTACTAAAAAACTGCAATACAATGTCTGTGTGTGTATATATGTGAAAATCATATAATAGCCACACGTCTATTATATATGCTTTGGAAATAATATAATAATTCTAAAATGTTACACTAACTTAAACATGGTAAGACAATTGGCTATATATGTGGAAGTTACTTGAAAGGAGGGAGAGCCATTTCTTGGCACTCCAAATTGCAAAAGTGTATCACCTTATCTATCACTAAGTATATTGCAAGAAAAAAAAAGATGATTTAGCTAAAGAGCTTTAATTGTTTGAGAATTTATCTCAAGTGTAGGATGGATATGTGGTTTAATGTGACAATCAAAATATTATTGATAATTTTATATATTATTCTAGGACAAATTAAAGTACATTAAAGTTAGGTACCATTGGATCGGACAAGTGATCTAAGAGCAACATGTAAGGCTTTACAAGGTTCATACTTATCAAAACACTGTGATATGATGACAAAATCATTTTTTTTTAAAGAAACATGCGAAGCTTAGCTTGTCGGCATAGTCAACATGGCGAGAAGACGCTGATAATCTAAGGAACCTCAATCTTCTTTGAATTGGAGGTTTTAGTGTTGACATAACCAAGCAAAAACAAAACACTGATACTCTAAGAGACCTCAATCTTCTTTTGGGTTGGAGGGGGAGATTTGTTGTTGATCTAAGTTTTGTCTAACCCATGGATATTAAGATGGAGCATTGCCGATGTGGCCCCTCTGACGATTAAGTCAGTAGAGGAACAAGAGGGCTCGCATGCGCAAGAAGAGCATAAAGAGCTCGAAAGAGGAAGACAGAGAAGATTAACTTTTATGTGTGAAAAGAAAATCATACCTTCCACCTATCATCGTCTAATCTTATATAGCATAGGGAAGAGGATGCCCACGTAGTTCACCACACGATCTGAGAATCGCAAGTCGGCTGGTCGGACGGCGCTAAGTCAGGAGACAAAGGGGACAATAGCTGAATCGTACAACTGACATAGTCAGGCTATTGGTCAGGTGTCACCCTTCGATGTAGGTTGTTGTGCCGTAGTATGGTGACTACGGTTGTCGAAGGCCTTGGGGTTGAGCAGAGTCAAGAAGTTTAGGTCGGACAAGGTTCATGTAGGGGCATGCCAACATGATGCATTTATGTGATTGAATGAGTTGCGCTCGCGAATGCTATAGCATTTTGGGACTGTAGGTTATCGAATACTGTAACATCCTGAGTAATATAGCATCTTGAATATTATAGCATTCCGAGTATTATAACATCCTGAGTAATCCAAATATTATAATATCTTGAGTAATATGACATCCCGAATACTGTAGCTTCATGGGTATTGTAGCATTATGGGCCTAGTAGGACCCTTAGAGGGTACCAAGATGTACAAACACGGAGAAGAGGGTAACAACCAAATTGAATTCACTCGGGCTTCATCAGAAATGCCATTGTATTTTAGTACCCGTGCAAAAAAAAAGGTACAACTTTTTTCACCCTAGGGATGTCAAGTAGATTGAGCCGCTCACAACACGTCTCGACATGGGTCACCAAAGTTCGAGCCATGTCATGCCAAGTCTTTAGGTACGTTCGCATAATGTTTTTTTATTTTTCTTCTAGTTTTCCTCTATTTTTAATAATTGTTATTTATTTATTAAAAATGAATTAAATATTAATTTGGCTTATGGGCTCAAATTGACACACACTAGCCACGTAGGTTCAGGTCTGTCCCAAGCGATAGGTAAAGTAACCGTGGAACATATCAAACACATTCATTTTGAGCCGGGCTAGGCCGGCCACCATGTAGAAATCTCACAGGTCCAATGTCCCCGTCCCTGTGCTGTGTCTTGTAACAGGACCGTTAACTCGCATATTTAGGAGTGAGTATTCGATTAAAATCAAATTGAACTGAATCAAATAAATTAGAAATTGAATAAATCGATTTTTTTCGAGTCAATCGAACCGATTAAATTTTTCAATAAAAATCGAACAAACTGAACCGATATTTTATCAGTTAATTCAGTTTTCGACCAAATTAATAAATTATTTTTCTAATTTGATTTATTCGGTTTAACCGAATAAGAAATTTTAAAACCGAAACCGAACCGAATTAACTAATTTTTAAAAAAAAATAATCAAAATTTTGAATTAACTGAACTAAATTTTTTAATTCAATTGATTCAATCAATTTATTCAATTTAATCAAATTTTTACTCATCCCTATGCATACTTGGGTCTTCTAACGTGAGCGGCACTAGCATCCAACGGCTTTTTGCCTTGGAGTTTGCCTGCAGCAAATTAAAATTAAGGTCCTCTCCATTTTGCCCATCTTTAATTTCACTGTAGGGGTCTAAAAATTTTACCTATCTTACCATGCCTTCGTGCTGAAATTGGTTTCTGGCCGCAGATTTGCAAAGCAGCCGTTGCTTCTCCCGAGCCACAATCCTTTCCAGCGATCGAGACGCAAGCATCCGTCTGGCGATGTGTGAGCCTCTATTTCTCCGTTTTCAAATTGATTTGTTACGACCTCAACAGTGGGTGTGGGTGTGTGTGGAGTCGAGGGAAGGGGGACATGGCTTCTGCTTCTCTCTTTTCCGCTTCGCTTTGCTCCTCTTCGCTTTCTCATCTCGGACTCCGTCGCGGAGGAAAGAGGAGTTCGTCGCTTCCCCGGAGAAGAATAATGGAGGTTGTCTGCAGCAGTGACGGAATTGGAGAGAAGAGCAAGGGCACGGCTAGGGATGCTGAGGACAAGCCCTCTTTCAATCCGTTCGGATTTGTGACAGACAACCCGTCGAGCCGTAGTGCCATCCAGTTGCCAGAATCTCCCGCTGAGGACGGAAACGTCGGTCAGATGCTTTATGTACTGTAATCTCTTCTCACCCATCTCTACTAGATTGAATTTGTCGCTAAAAACGTGAATCAACGAGGCGAATGATCTGTGTTTTTTTTTTCGTTTTTTTTTCATCGTTGTAAGAGTTGGATTTTTTTATCAGAGCAAAAACTATAACATTTACCAAGGTTATATACCAGTACTGCTTAGTGCTGACGAGGCTAAGAAAGGGAGATTAGATATCAGACAAGGTTCTTCGTGGATTACTACCCTATTTACAGGTGGTACGAGAAAAGTTCAGAATTGGGCTATAATAAATAGAAGAGTTGCATAGTCTTTTATATAGCGTTTACATTGGTTTATGGGATATACAGCACATGTTTGCGCCTAAAGCAATTTCTTGTTGCCGAGTTGCCACCGTTGTTTCAGTTTGTAACAAATGATAGACGCACGACGCGGACATACATTTGTTTTATAGTTTAGTGCTACTGAGGCTTGTATTTATTCCCTTCTCATATTGGCTTTTGTCATATGTGAGTAAACTGTTTTTTTCTTTACAGATTATTCAATGATTTATTTTGCATTTTGTTAACCAGAGAATAGAAGACAAGGGGAAAGAATATGGATCTTACGTCAAATCTGGAAAATTTCGATGGTTTGTTAGAGAAACTGGTATGCTGCTTTTGCTCATGGATTATAGATCTTGATTTACTGTGTCCAGAGCTCACAAACATTTCAAAATCTCATTTCTCATTCAGAATTCTTTTTAACCTTGGGTCTAATTCAGGCTGGTGCCATGCTCTGGGTAACCCTGAATCCGTCTCCTGAGTCATACTATGGATAAGCCCACGCTTGTTGATAAAGTCGGTCCCCTCGACCTTGGAGTCTATTACTTGACAAGGTCTTACTAGTGAGTCCCACCTAAGTCAGGATTTGTCATTGATAGTTTGCAAATCTCTATAACGTTGTGGTATAATGTCGTCGTAGTGTGGTGGGGTTTTGCTTTTTTTATTAAAAGAACAAAGAGACTAATCTTAGTTTTTATTTTTTTATTCTCATTTTTAATTAATGTAATGGCCCTTTATTTTTTAGGTCATCAATGGATACTCCTACTTTTATTATTATCAAAAGAATGCCCCATCACCTCTAGTATGCCTATTATATACCTCTCCTTACCCTAGTTTATTGAATAGTGGATAATTTCATTAAAAGTGCCCACTTCTACTAACTTGAATAAAAACCATTCTAATTTCTCCTATATTTCTAACGTGCTGCAAGAGAATATTTACATCTTAAGTAATCAAGGTACATATGAACTTCTTAAACCAACTTTTAAACAACTTCAATGGAATTGTTCAATTTTACATATGAAATCACCAATTTAAGAGACTGCAATACATTGCCATTAAATGTTTGTAGAGTAGTCTGTGGCACCTTTGCTTTATATACTTGCAATAGAAACTTCATGTTTTTTGTGAATCAATTTGCTGATTCTATGGCATTATTTGATTGTTAATGTTGCATTTTTAAACACTATCACACCATTTCAAATTTCAAGTAAATTCATTTACCCTTGTAACATTTATCTTACTGATATTGCATTACTAGGATCGTCCAACACCCGTGGAACAATCTTATTTATCCATGGGGCTCCAACTCAATCATTTAGCTATCGAGAAGTAATGTCTCAGGTTTGTTTGGTGGTGGTGCTTATTGCAATATTTTTCCATATTTTTTCCTATGCCTAACTTCCTAAGAATCATGATTCTACTTGTGTTGATGATCTTACAAAATGGCAACAGGTTTATGTCCACAAAATTTTTAAGTTGATTATATTATTCTGTACGGTTCTGTTCATGAACAAATCATAGATCAAACTGCTCGAGTAGGAAAATTGTCTCTAATAATAGTTGCTACTAAATTTTCTGATTGGTATGAGTAGACTAGAACGGTTCAGATCTGCAAGGAGGTTGGCCTTTGATTAAGGATTATAGCTAAAAGCGCCTTCATCAATTCTGATGCTGATGTTAGCTTAAGTTTGCATTCACAAGCAGTACTGTTCAAACTTGGGGATGACACTGATTTGGATAGTGTAAGGGTAGCCAGGGAGGAGCCATTCATCAGAACCTTTAGGGTCAAAGTTTTTGGTTGACTTGATGTGAGAATGCAATATGATCTGAACACACTTATCCTAAACAAAATAAGAACCATGATGTCCAAAAATCATCTGATCAAGATGCCTTTAACCCCAAGAGGAGTGGGTAGGAGTCAAGGAAATTGCAAAATGCTATCAAAATTATTAGTTTGTCAAAATAAGCAATAATTCAGGAAGTATAGGTTTTCAAAGACACTAAAGTGGAGTTCAGGAAGTCCAAAGTGCACAGGGGGAGCTTGTGTAAAACTCACTCTTAGCTTGGAATAAGTGGAACTCCTGAGGTGGAATTGATGTCTAGAAAGGAGGACAAGACAGTAAAACTGTGCTCACACTTGGATTATGGGTTAACTAAGCATTAGTGGAGTTAAAGAGTATTAAAATTTGTTACCTTGGCCTGTGGATACATTCTAGGAATAGGTCAACGTATCACTAAGCAAAGGTTTCACCTACATCCTAGTCAGACACTAGTCCAACAAAAGCATCAGAGTTAGCAAAAAATAGAAAGGATGTATATTAGTGGAAGTTGATAAGTAGAGTTGGCAATATTAAGCACGACTCAACAATAGGACACAACTTATCTTGATTGAAAACACTTTATTTTTTTTTGTTGTCTCAGGCTAATTAATCTTAAACATTATAAAATTATTTTTAAAAACTATATAATTAGTTTTATATTATTTTATATTGACTCACATGGTTCTAATTTTTAACATGATTAGCACAACATGACACGAATTGTCATCCTTGGTGGAAAGTTGCTATTGTAGAGTTCTTATGGGAGATAGCTCTTGACTTGGTTAGATAATGACTAATAGTGTAGAAGTTGAATGGAAGATGGAGGATGTACAATGAGTTTACAATTGCAAATTAAGTATACTTGAAAGATTCTAATCACTCTCTAGGATAGATCAATTAGTGATCAACATGACTATCTTGATTCTTTGTGAGACTTGTTGTTGTATGTTATTCCTTTTGAGAAAAAGGAAACTAGAGTGATTTATTAGAGGTTCTGCTTCAATATCGAAATTGATTAAATTTATGACACACCATGTACTCAATAACATTGAAATATTGTCTGCTTAAATTGACATTTCATACAATCTGTTTCATGGCTCTGTCCAATGGTGGAAATTGGCTTCAAAGTGGGGAGATTCCCAAGAGGTTATCCATTTGGAAACTTCTCCTATGCACATTTATTTTTCAACTTCTTCTGAACAACTTAACCAATTCCTTGAGAAGGCACCTCATTGTTGGGTTATATAATTCATTCAAGACATTTTAGAGTATGACCCAGTCATACTTGCACCACTTTGCACGTCATTTATTTCATTACAACTTGTATAGTCCTAGAAGCTTACTGGGATCTTCATCATATCCTAGCTATTTATCCATTATGATAATTTTCCTTCATTAGATTAAGTCATAAGCTTAGAGAAGGCAAGCTCATGAAGGTGGGACTCAAGTGTCTGAAAGAAACAAAATGAATGATTAAATGCATAGTGGAGATAGCTTACCTTTTGAATAGCTATAGTTGTGATCATAGAAGTATAAAAATGCAGTGGAGTAAAAAATAGCTATCAAATGCCCTATATATATATATATATATATATATATATATATATATATCATATTAGGAAAGAGTAGAGGACTGCTATATTCTTCTTTTACTTGTCCATTGATTTGGATACTTGTGTCTCCATTGTTGTTCTTGTTTCAGAATATAGGTTTCTTGCTATCAGTCGATAGGCATGATTATATTATTTGTGATGTGAATTCAATAACATGTGCAAGTTTGGCATTTGGATTTACATTGCATAAACATGCACTTAATCTAACATACCTTTTTGAAAATATGTGGACATCTGAGCATGCAAGTTTACATAGCATCCGTTAAATGAATTATCAAAAGAAAAAAGATAGAAAAGAAGGAAGAAGAGAATGTGAAATAACTTCTGTATCTATGAATATATATTTGCTGCTGTGCTCTATTCTACTGATTGTCTATTGCTTTTCATCAGATGGCTGATGCTGGTTACCATTGCTTTGCCCCTGATTGGATAGGATTTGGTTTCAGTGATAAACCTCAACCAGGCTATGGATTTTCATATGCAGGTTTCTGGTGCTTAATTTTGCATGCATGCTTAAATATAAGTGTTGTGTTTAGTATAGTTTCTGCAATGCAGAAAATGAATTCCACAAGGCACTTGATGAGCTTCTTGGCACTCTCAATATACGCTCGCCTTTCTTCTTAGTTGTTCAGGTTTGAAAGGGAAACTACAGATTATTCCTCCATGCTAAACTGCCTACCATTCTTCTTAATGATGGGCTGCTTAAGTCTGTTCTTATTAATAACCATGTAATAATAATTACTGAAATTTGCATCAGCAAGTAACTGATTGTAGCATACATCTGTTTTAACTTGGCTCTTTTATATTCAGTTGCTGGTAACCTAACATTTGTACTGTGTTTCAGAATGCAAACTAGGCTTCTCAAATTGTAAACACACAAAATTGTTGCTATACAAAACTGAGATTCACTCTCTTAAGTCCATCCATCCTATCTTGGTTGAAGTGGAGCAATAAATAGTTTTTGATTGAAACACAATAACATGCTTTATATGGCCTAGCCATACTTGAAAATAGCATTATTCTAATTATTCTAACACTAATACACTCATTCTTTTAATGTGAAAATAGCTAGGTTAATGTGAAACCAAGAAATAGTATCAAAGGTTTTCATCTTGACTCAAAACAAATGCTATATAAAGACATATTAACTAATTTTTATGTTTATATCTCAAAGGAAAGTCAACGTTTCTTGCAATATAGATAAAATTTGACCGTTGCTCGTTCTTTTTTATGTTTGCATAATATGCATTTCTTCATGCTTTTTTTGGACACTGATATATCTAACTTAATCTGGTTCGTCTATCAGTAACTTCGTAATGCTAGACTTCCCTTTACATATATCACTAATATTTTGTCAGTAATAAACATTACCTCTTTCTACTCATAGGGATTCCTTGTTGGTTCATATGGATTGACTTGGGCTTTGAGTAACTCAAGCAAGATTTCCAAGCTTGTGATTCTTAATAGTCCATTGACCAATTCATCTCCTTTACCTGGATTGTTTCAGAAATTAAGGTTAGACTTAAATTGATGTTTTTTAATGTCTTTTTCTCTTTTGGTTATGTTTGTTGCATCCTTTTCATGAATTGTAGAACTCCTTGTTCAATTTTTTACCTTTAGATTGGCCAATTTTCATTATGATACTCTCTGAGTTCTGTTACCCTTAGGCCATTCAGCCAAGAAGGTCCTCTTTTTATCTCATTTTTTGCATGATATACCTTCATTTGTTAACACCTTAACTATCTACTCTTCTTAGACTAACACTCTCTCTATATTTATTGTTTTAGGATCCCTCTTTATGGTGAATTTACATGTCAGAATGCAATTATAGCTGAGCGATTCATTGAAGCTGGTAGCCCGTATGTGTCTTGTTTTGCATTTACTTGAATTCAAGTTATTCAACTTTGATTTGAAGCATTACAAGTTTTACATACTGAAGGATATGATGTCCTTCAACTATTTGGGTTGGATATATGGATATTATATCGTTCCGCTATTCAGATAAACTTATTATTGCTAGTCATAGGTCATTTAGATTTTTGTTAATTCTCATTTTGTCTTTGAAGACAAAATTCTCCTACCATAAAGGTAAAGTTCTCCGGCATTGAACCCTGCAAAAGTTTGCCCAATGCGCCTTCTCCTTCTATATATCCAAAATATCTGATGTTTCGTGAATTAGGCTAAAGGGAAACTTATACTCAGGAGTATTAGTGGAGAAGGATGCACAGTAGTGCGTATTAATTTACTGCACATTGGAACTTAGGTTAGGTGAAAGTCGTATAAACTCTTACTTTGGACACAAATACATGACTGAGTTGATAATGCGAAGTATCAATGGAGAAGCAGCCCATGGGTCAGGTTATGCTCAGACAAGTATGGGATGTCGCCCAGCATGGCTCATGGGCATAGTCCAACCCGCATATTCTTTTGCCTTTTTTAAAATAAAACATTATTAATTACAAGATTTTACTATTATTTAATAAAATTATAAATTTTAATGTTTTTATTAATTTAGTAGTAATTTTAAAATAATTTTAAATATTAAATATTAAAAAAATTAACTCACCCTAGGTCAATTTTAAGTTTGCCCATGTCTTGGTCATTTTGGGCTAACATGACTTGGCTCTTATTTAGCAAAGGTGGGCATGGGTCATGCACAAGCACATTGACACCTCTAGTTATTCTTTTCCAAATCACTAGAGGGAGGAAGGATGGAGGCAACAAATAGGTTGATTACAAAGGATAAAGTTTGTTGTGAGAATTACAAAAGAAAAGTGGGGAATAATGGCAGTGGAGGGGGAAGCTTTGTGTGGCGATGTGAGTTTAGAACTAAGAGATTGTGTTTGCAGCAAGGAGAGGAACTCACAATTCTAGAAGGAGATCAAGTTCATTCAGAGGTAGGCTGGTAGAGGGATTTGTGCAAGTTCTGATTTGACATGGGAGTGGGAAGTGGTGGGGAACAGGTACCTATGGTGTTTTGGTAGCAAGCAAGAATTGATATTTTTTGACATCATAAAATAGGGTTATAACACATGTAGTTATATCCTCTAGACATAACTAATTTTACCTAAGGTTTAGGCATAAGACTACATTATGAATTTCACCAAGTTTTTATTTTATTTAATACTTCTTTCAAACAGTCTGTAAAAAAATTCTTCAACCCAAGTATCACATTTCTTGTATATTGACAGTCTGTACCTTTTCTTTTGCTAAACCATCATCCTTGTGAATTTCTGTGTGACAATTT
Source organism: Curcuma longa (assembly GCF_044706935.1). Taxonomy (NCBI): domain Eukaryota; kingdom Viridiplantae; phylum Streptophyta; class Magnoliopsida; order Zingiberales; family Zingiberaceae; genus Curcuma; species Curcuma longa. The sequence continues at coordinate 12,380,233 of NC_133871.1, forward strand.
AACAGATATGTCTTGAAGTCAGAAAAGGCTGATGTGTATCGATTGCCATATCTTTCAAGTGGTGGACCTGGATTTGGTTTGTATCTATGATTTATTCGCATGCCCCTTTATTATTATTGTTTTTTGCTAACAGTGAGATGTTGAATAGAAAGTGTGTAAGATCTTGAACAGCAAAGTTCCATGCATAATACTAGAATTCATACCTAATTTTCTATAAAAAATCATAATTTGGTACACTATGAGAATGTTAACTGTCTAGTTGAATTCTTTCAAACAAAATAATAACTTCCATTTATAATTCATCTGCTGAAACACTCTGCCACTGACGAGGATAATGAAGGTTCATAGTCTGATATTAATAAAATTTATTCTTTGGACAATTGTAAAGTTATAGCTATGGCTGATAATCTGTCTGATATCCATAATGTCATACAATAGTTTTAACAGTAAGTTTCTTGTATAACATAGCTTATACTTACTGATCATTGCTATTGGTTCAATCCAGCATGATATTGCACTACCATACTCAATTGACAATTATTTAATTTTGTTTGGCGTGGCAGATTGGAACCTGTATCATATTGATTCCTTTCTATTTGTAAAGGAGTTTCAATATTGGTATCAATAGTCACATTTGCTGATCAGCACAATTGTTTCCTTTGGTTATTAATCTTTTGACAATCACTATAGTGCACATTGGAAATATAAAATAAAGATATTATTCTGTTATGTTAAATAAGAATGGATGTATGTAGTTGTATTTTTCTTAACTCTGGAGACTAGGTTTGATGATTTAATATCTGAAGCTAGATCTTGTGGACAGAGACAGAGGAACACGATTTAAAAATTGGACCACACTGATTAAAGCAAACACTTGGACAATTTGGTCCACTTATGGGTCTAATATTTGTTGCGCCTCATCACCTGATGAAGGTCTCATTTTTAATCTGTTCTACTGTCTCTCATTCAAGCATGTGTGATAAATGTTACTTGGATTTAGCTATAAGAGTCCAACATAGGTGTAGATCTAAGTGTTTGACACAGTTGTATTGAAAAATTTATAGATTATTGTGATTGTTGATTGTGGACTTGTAGCGTTGGTGCTGATATTTGGTGTCTGATATGAGTACGGAGGGGATAAATAAAAAGTACAGATATAAGAGGTGAATTAGGTTGTCTATGTTATCAATAAGTTAAATACTCTAAAGAAAATTGCTAATTATCCATGGGGAAGGTGTAGCATCTTGCTGTTCTCTGCTGAATGTTTAATTTTTCAGTGATGTTTTAAGCATCCAAGTTTTTATTCATTACTCATTCAAATATTGCTGTTATCCTACCAAAAAATGTAGAAGATTATATGCTACATGAAATTTGCGTATGCAAAATATTAGTGCGAGTTAACTTTGTGTGCTGTGGATAGACTCAAAAATGGGTGAAGTGTGCAATCATAATAAAGAAAGTATAGCTATCATGAGAGACCCAACCTACATTTGTACCACTAGAGATATCAATTCTGCAGATTATCCCCTTTATCAAAATAATGACAGCCAATATCAACATTTAGAGTTTTCTGGTGACATTGTTAAACTCAAAGTTTCTCCTATCAAGGGGAGATTTTAAGCTCAATAAAGATCAATCCAAATTTCGATATCTACGGCAGGCCCCATTTTTGCTTTTTTACATTGTATTTTACATGATTCAATATCGCCCTAAACAATTCTTTTTATTAATTTTTCTGTTTTGAAAGTAGTCATTCTGAAGGCTCAGACTGTGTTTTGGCAAAATTAGGTGTTCTTTCAATTTTTTTTTAAAAAAGAACTTCTATCTATAAATTGCCGGACAATTCTTTTCTGGATTGTTTAAATGCTTTTGACCAAATTTGTTTTCCTTTTCTCCTTAGCATTGTTAGAAGCAGCAAGGAAAGCAAACTTTGCAGATGTATTAAGTCGGATAGTTACTGGATTTTCATTCAGTAGGTAAACTTTATTAATTCTTTCCTCAAGCTTTTAAGCAATTGTTCTATCTGGCTAAGGAGTTCCAAATCTATCTCATTTTGCAAAACCATGGTTTTAGTCTTCTTATGACAATAAGAATTGAAATGTCTCTAAACTTCTAGGCTACAGATTTTAGACATGCTAATATTTTGATTATTTAATTACTTGTTTCAGTTCCTTAGTTTATTTTGTTTAGACAACAAAACTATACTGATAAAATGACATGAAATATGAAATAAAACATAAATACAACGAAACAAAAGTAAAATAAATCAGGAATCAGCAGGTTGAGATCTTTGAGTAATTCTATGTAAAGCTAAAATCAACTATAATATTAAAAGAGTGCTTGTGCCTGCAAAATTAGAGGCCAAGGAAAGCAAATAGTTAAGTGGGTAATCAAAAAAATGTGCATGAATTTAATTTTGTAAGAAATCAAGGAAGTAGAGTAGATAACAATTTCTTATTACAACTTCAAATTCGTTTTAGAGTTCTCTATTTATACATAAATATATATTTATAATCATGTAACATTTTTATATTGAAATTTAGAAGTAAATCACTGGAATTAATATCCTCAAAGTGTAATAATGTCATACGCTATCTAACATGCAAACTAAAAGCCCTCACAAGTGGATTACAATAATAAAGCATCATCGCGCAAATAAATATTGACCATGAACTACTCACACCCCCACAACTCATGTATGCGATCAAGTACTTTGGTATAAGGCTTAGATTTTTCACTTTTAAGGTTCCCATTTCCTCCATTTATCACAATTGTTCAATTCCGATTCATATTTTATTGATTAGTCTTAACGACCAACCCAAGTTAACCTTTTCATATGCATCATGTTAATTTATTTAGGAGTCATCAATAAGGTATGCAAGTATTAACAATATGAGGTATCAACAGTATGGAAGGTCAAGTAAATCTAAAGACAAATATCAATTGAAGAGTAATTCAGAATATCCATTTTAATTTTTAAAACCATCTTTTCCATCTTAATCCCATATGAACTCCTATGCGAACATGAAATAATATTAAATATCTACCTTCCAATGATTTAATTATTTTAAACACCTCATTCCACTATTTTAAATATCATTTTAATCTTCTTTTTTGAAAATAATTATACAAGCATATATATATATATATATATATATATATATATATATATATAATAATTCCACTTCAAGGAAAATTATTTACAGCAAAAGCTACTAATCTTGATAGGTCACCAAGCTCCACTCGAGCTTATATCTACAATACAACAAATAACTCAAATAATCAAAATGATATCCAATAAGAATAATATCATAAAATTTGAACATTATCTATGACTTGAAGTCAATATATCCTAATTTGATTAAAATCAAATACCTTGCAACTCTCTTTGAAGCTACCATGTTGTTGGAAAAAAAGGGGAAAAGACAGAAAAGGGATTGCTGTTGGCTAAATCTTATGCTGGAAATGAGGAAAAGAAGCCGTTGTTGCTGGAAACCTAAGAGAAAATGAAAGCAGTGATGGTTTACTGCTGTTGGCTGAGAGAACAGGACAAACCAAATGATGAAACTGCTGAAACATTGAAAGAAAAGGAAGGAGAACCTTTTTCCTTTTCACTGGTGGCCTCGGCTTGCTCTAGCAGGGCTCTGGTGGATGTGCTTGGTTGGAAAAACAACGAAAGAAGCAGGGAGGAGGGCTGCTGCTCTCGTTCTTGGGAGAGGACAGCAGCTGCTGCTGCTGCTGCTTGCTGGAGAAGAGGAAGGAGAAGAGGAGAGCTGCTGTGATTGAGAAGAGGTGAGGGAAAGCTGCAGGTTTGCTGCTGTTGGAGAAGGGAAAGAGAGGAAGAGAAGAGGGAGAAGAAGAAGAAAAAGAAAGAAACAAAGAAAGAAAGAAGAGGGATACGGCGGTGGCAAAGTGCTACATTTTTCCAGGAAAGAGAAAGAGAAAAAAAAAAAGAAAGAAAAGATTTTCTCAAAAATACAAAAGGTGGTGGTGTGGCGGTGGCAGCAAGGAGTGTGGAGAGGAGGGTAGAGGCAAAAAAATATGCCCCAAAAATATTTTAATTCATGTTAAATTAACTCAATCGATTTAATTCATTAAACTTGGTTCGATCATAATTTGACTAAATCAATCCCTAATTAATTTCGGTTTGTCATTATCTCTACGCGTATCCGATGGATTTAATTCAAACCATGAATTAAAATCTTGAACCGTATCACGTGATATCGGTGAAAAATTTCGTTCCATTGATGGATTGGCACTGGTACAACACAGACGTTTCTGATCGGGTGACGCCTCCGGAGGCGTTGTGTGGCCTGACGACGCCACCAGAGGCGTCGTGCGGGCTTGGCAATGCCTCCACGCGTGGGCCACGCGTGCTCCCGGTCGCGCGCGTGGCCAGTTGCGGTTCCTTTTGTTTTTATTTTATTTTTTTTTAACTTAAGTTTAATAAGTTTTTAATAATCAATTTCCTAGCTGTAGTTAGGGATACTTTAAATAGATTTTATTAAAACTCATAAAATTATCTTATTATTTTTTAAAAAATATTTTATTTTTTATTTTTAAATATTTAAATTAAAATTTTATTTTAGTTAATCTATTTTATATTTTAAAAATTTTGAAACTATATTGGCATGGTATAATATGGTACCGAAACTGTATCGTTCTGGTTCGAGATCAAAATCTTCGGCACGACTGGATATTTTAAACTTTTATTTCGAACCCAATTCGATTTTAATTCAACCCCCTTACTTGGTGTTGGACGATTCGATTCGTTTATTTATTATTATTATTTCTTGTATTTAATATTAAGAAAATTAAATATGTATATGGTGGCACAGAGAGAGAGACCTAAATATGTCATTGTAGACAACAAACATTGCATGCATTGTCACAGAAGATTATTTACCCCTCCTTTTGTAAGGTAAGAAGTCTACAGCATACTTACAGGTCGAAATAGTGTCATATCAAACACATTACACATAGCATGTTTCATTCATAACTGAGATTATGAGAAGACATTTGGTCCACAAAACACCAAATAAATCTTGATCGGTAGACTCTAGGTCTGATCGCCACAATACTTGATTGGTTGGCATATGATTGTCAGGATAAGAAAGCCACAGTTAGAAATAATTCAGGTCTGGGGAGTCCACATTCGTATGAGGGATATCCGTCTGCACTATTAGCGATTTCTGCTCAACCCTCGTATCACTTCAATTAGACTACAATAATCCAGCTACATGCTCATTTTTTATACAGAAACATGATCGTGCAACTTCACTTATCAATCTTACTATTTTGTGAAAGTAAATTTTTTTTAAGGCCCCTTCAGGGTCAATTTCAATAATAATGGATAGTTTCTGGTCCAAAAGCATCAATTTTTTCAAATGTTACACAGTAAACTCAAAGTTTCTTTATTTTCTGCATCTATTTAAAAATGCTTCCTAAATTAAATAACTGCAGTTGGGACAAGCCTGTTTTGGTCGCATGGGGAGTGGCAGACAAGCATCTCAAATTTTCAGAAGCAGAAGAATTTCAAAAGGGAAATCCTGATGCTGTAGATATAATGAAAATAGAAGGAGCTGGTCATATGCCACAGGAGGACTGGTACTTAGACATATACATTTTTGTGTTATTGAAGTAATTGTGAACCAGTAATTGATAGTGTAGTTTGTCATGGCTTCATCATCTTTCGAGATAGCAAAGACACATCTTAGCATTGTTGTGAGGTAAATCATTCATATTTTTTTTTTCTAGTAATATGAACTGGATGGACGGTGGCTGTGTTGGGTCTATTGACTAGGATATCAAAGGATCACAATAATATAACAAATTATTGCTTTTTATTAACTCTTTCATGAAGGGGGGTGACAATGAAATTCTCTTTTTACTATTTTCTATAAAATATTTCTTAGTTTAGGAGGATGCTATCCTCTCTTTCTTCTAATTATTTGTCTTGCTTACATTTCTAACAATTTGATTATGGAATAAATCTAGGCCGGAGAAAACTGTCAATGCTCTAAAAGCTTTTTTGTGAGGCTGCCGCAGATAAGATGCATGATTTGACTCGATGTTGATAACATCATCATCCAATACTTAAGTTTGTATATTATTTCCCATTTTCTTATTTTATTATAGTGATAATGAGCATGCTTTGTATCTGAACTTCTAAAGTTGTAGTGAATCATTTTGCTTGAGAAAAATTTGCCAATGTTCTGAAAAGATTCCTCGATCGTTCAAATTCAGTTATTGAAAATAGATCATTTCGCCAATAAAATGTAAATGAGAAACTCTACAAAGTTATAGTCTGTGCTGGTGTTCCAGATAAAAATATGATATTTTTTATGGGATGTCCACTAGAGAATAGGTTGAATTTTCTAAAGACGCTCTCTTTCTGATTTTGATCAGTTATGTCAACATGAATAGCCACATTTTGTAAAGTTCAGATAGAGAGAAGAGATAGAGATGAAAATAATATTTTGGATAGAATATAAATATAAGAGAGTGGGCTACTTATTTTGGTATAAGAAATTACAAAGTTTGTAGTTTAATATTTTAGTTGGCAATAATTTTGTGATACTTGTGGACTATTTTCAAGTAATGTTTATGACTGCACCCGCCTTTATAGAGCTTCACCGCACATCAGGGACAAGAGGCGAGAGGGGCCGTTTGGTTCACCTGCAGCAAGGTCGAGAACAGCAAGATAGTGCGGAGGGGATCTGCAGAGGACGAAGGGAGAAGGCCGCGGAGGCGATTCCGGAAGGCGACGCCGTGCGGAGGGAAGAAGCCTCCTTATCATGGTAAAGGAAGGGTAATTTAGTCTTTTAAGTTAGGAATTATGTTTCTGTATTTTGTATTACCAAACATAAGACAGGAGACTGTCTCCACTGTCTTCTGTATTTTTGAGCTCGTAAAATAGAGTTGGATACAAAGAAGTAGTGCATCTTTTAGCTCCTTATCGTGGAGGAAAAATTTGGGAGAGGTAAAATAGTACTGTTTTACTATTTGGAAGTATTGTTTTACGAATTAGTGGGGGTTGGCATTGCCGGTGTGGCTTCTTAGATGATCAAGTAAGCATTGAGCCGAGAAAGGGGACTCGCAGTGAGAGAGAGTGTGTGTGTTTGGTGAAGAAGAGTTGTTTTCATATGCGAGAAAAATATCATACTTTCATTTATCTCCACCATCATTGTATAGCCGGTAAAAGGGAATCTTCACATAGGATGTCACATGCTAACTAATTGTCCATCTGAGAGACGGTTAGGATCTGTACCCCTAATATAGCGGAATCTCCACATAGGATGACTATCAATGTTTGTTGGCTATCCATAGGATGACAGATGTTTGTTGGCTATCTACTAAGAAATGATTAGGGCACCGAAAGCGACGGGCGTTGAACCGTGCATTTGAAAATCTTCACGTAGGATAGCATGTGTCTACTATAGTCGTCCGTCTAAGAGGCAGTTAAGGAACCGGAGGCATAGTCGTTGAACCGTACACTGACATGGTCTTGCAGAATCTTTGCGTAGGATGTCACGTACCTACTTTGTCCGTCGAGAGATGGTTAGGGCACCAAGGGTGACAATCATTGAACCATATGTCCAACAAGTTTGGGCATGTACATTAGTCACTTTGTTAGCAGATCATTGGAAGTTGAAATTGAGTGCTAGATTGGTTGAATACCGAGTTTCGGTCTGCATTTCCTGAGTTTGAATGGGTCGTCGTTGGACGAACGTCAACTACTCAGGAGCACAGACCCCGAGCGACTCTGCCGAATCTGAGTGAGACGTTGCTAAACAAAGAGTGCTCAGGAGAGCAAATCCCGAGTGACCTTCCCGAGTCTGAATGGGATGTTGTAGGACAAACACCGAATGCTCGAGAGTGCAAATCTCGAGTTTTAGGATGTGTCCCTCAAGTCCGAATGGATCATTGTTGGATGACCACCAAGTACTCAAGAGCGCACATCTCGAATGAGCTTTCCCAAGTCCGATTGTGACGTTGCAGGACAAACACAGAATGCTTGGGAGTGGATATCCCAAATAGCCTTCTCAATCCAAGTGGGATGTTGCAGGTCGAACATCGAGTGCTCCGAATCGCAAGCCCCGAGTGTCTTTCTTGAATCTGAATGGGATGTTGTTCGTCGAACGCTAAGTGCTCGGGAGCACAAACCCCGAGCTCGAATGGGACATTGATGGTCGAACGCTGAGTGCTCGGGAGCACGGGTTCTGAGCATCTATCCCAATTCCGAGTGGAGCGTTGTTGGACAAAGACTAAATACTCGAAGAAGGAGACTCAAGGGTTGGGAATGCTCAGGAAATGAAGCCAGGTGTTCAGGAATAATCTCGAACACCATCATATGTTTTCTTTCTGAGTCGGACTGAGGAGCGAAATCGAAACCCAATTAAGTATGAAACAACTACCATTAGGCGTTGTCAAAAATCATGCGTGGAGACAGCTCAAGCAAGCGGAGCATTGAGAAGGCGTTGACCCGCGTAAGTGTGAAAAGGGGAGCGACTAGCCGAACGGATTTACTCCGACTGCATAAGTGATAAATTTATCACGACTTAAAATTTATAATAAATTAATGATACTTTTAACAAATATTTCTATTTCTAAGAAAAAGTAGCGGGCTATTGTTATTTTAGCTAATGATTATTTACAAGTATTGAACGACGGCATGAAATTGAATTACGTTTATTTAAAAATGATAAAATCTTATGAAAAGACATGTGATAACACTGGTTGACCAATATATTCGACCATATTGTTATGGTTAATAAAATCCTTGAAAAATACATGGAAGGAATATTCATAGAGTAATTCCGTCAATCACGCCTTGATAGACTTAACTAGGTTTAGAAAGTCGAAAAGCCTGCCATGCGGTGCATCATTCCGTATAAAGAAGTTATTGTTTGCTTTTCCATTGCACGTCTTCGACGCGGACTATCTGATCGCGTGATCCTTGTCAAGATCATCTGCATAGAGCATCACAAAATGATTCTTCACTTCCTACATCCAGCCGTCCACAGTTTCGGGCCCACTCTTCCTAAGCGACGAAGCAAGCAGCGCTGTGTTAGAATAAATGCAGAGGATCCGAACCTAAACCTTACTTTCCTTGTGGCCCACAGCCAACCAACACGACGACCAAAAACTACCGCAATCGTAGTCATTTTTATTTGGTAAACAAATAGCCGTCATCATCTTTGTTCTGATCCAATTTACACCTAATAAACCACCAAAAATGAAGCAAAAAAAGAAAACCTCTTTCCCATCCACCCTCCGCATCAACCCAGCGTCGGAGTGCCGGCGATGGGTTGCACTCAATCGGCGATCGAGAACGAGGAGTCCGTCATGCGATGCAAGAACCGCAAGCTCTACCTGCGCGATGCGGTCGCTTCCCGCAACGCCTTCGCCGCTGCGCAAGCCGCCTACGCCGTCGCCCTCAAGAACACCGGGGCCGCTCTCTCCGATTTCGGTAAGAGCGAGCTCAACGACGTAGCTCCATCACACTACCACAAATTTGCCACCGGCGCCTCCTCCTCCTCCTCCTCTGCCTCATGTCGGAATAAAGCCGCCCGTGGAGACCCTCCCTCCGCCCCCGCCTCCTCCTCCGGCTGACCCCTCCATCGCCGCTGCTTCTTTGCAGCGAGCCGCCAGTATGCCTGCCGACGTTAAGGTACCTAAATCCAAAAAGAAGCTGCATAGCAAAATTCCCACCGATTCTGCGATTGAAGAAGAGGACGATGGCGAGCGCGCTGATGATGATCGCTCAACTGCCGGGAGTTCCTCCCCTGCTCCGCCGCCTCGCCTTCATCCTCAATTGCATCCTCGGTCTCAGGAAGCCCGCCCACCTCCTGAGGCCTCCGGGACGTGGGACTTTTTCTTCAGGGTGAACGAGGATATGATGTCGCCCACCCTTAGCCAGCCTGAAGATGAGACCACTTGGCCCCAAAAAAGAAGGTGGAGCAGGACAAAACGGTCAAGGTTAAGACGACGCCTCCACGTAGAGCTGATGAAGTTCATCACCAGGAAACCCCGCTCATGCCCACAAAACTGGTGAATGAGCAACCTCCGTCACCATCCAAATCGGTCAAGAAGGTCGTTAAGCATAGCGCTGCTGTGGAGCAACAGCCTGTTGCATCCGCTGGAGCAACTGAAGCCAAGAAGAATAGAACCATGCCTACTAGTGTAAATCTGCTTCAGATTTTGATCGAACTGGATGACCATTTCCTGAAGGCGTCCGAGAGTGCTCATGAAGTCACAAAGATGCTTGAGACACCTCGTCTGCATTACCATTCTAATTTTGCTGACAATAGAGGTAAGCAAATCGTAGATTATTTGAGATTTTCGATTTCTAATTGTTGCAATCTGTATGGGAAACTCTGTTTTCTCTTATACTTTTCTAGTGCCAAATGAATTCTTCTTAATGACCTACTACGATTGGTGATTGACTATACGTCTACTATCAAAGTAAAGGATTGACCTTTTTCCCTACATATTAGAATGACTATGCTTCACACCTTAGCAAAGCCTGATATAGATCAGAGATAACTATCCAACAAAAACATTTAGAACTCTCACATAGAAAAGAGAACTTCCAAGAATTTCATTAAGATTGAGAATAACTTACATGAGGGGATTTCATTAAGATTGAGAATAACTTACATGAGGGGTTGGGAGTTCCTTTTATAAAATGCAAAAAAAAAAAAATACTTTGAAAAAAATTAACTTATTCCCCAATTATTTGAAATTATTTATATCCTCTGTATGGAGAGGTATCTGTATTGTAATTAATACGGTCCAAAAGAAATGCAATTCTCTACTTTTCTTTTAACAGCAAGCAAGAATGATGAATATAATTACATTGAGAATTTGTACTCTTGCTATTTTCAGGACACATAGATCATTCAGCAATACTCATGCGAGTTATTACATGGAACCGTTCATTTAAGGGCATTTCTCAAGCAGAAAGTGCACAAGATGACTTTGCTAGTGATGAATTGGAAACACATGCAACCATTCTTGACAAGATGCTTGCGTGGGAGAAAAAGCTTTATGATGAAGTTAGAGTAAGTTTCTTACATATTTTTAATGCCAACTTAAAGTTCATATTTTATATTTGGAGTTTATTGGCTGCTAATGCCTGGCAAACTGCATAGCTAGCTGCACAGGAGTATTTCTTTGTTGAAGCTAATTACAGACCTCTCTTAACTCTTAAGCAAATGGAATGATCATTTATTGTTTAGATCTAAATATTAAAAGAGTAAACTTTGTTTAGGCCTTTTAATTCCTTAAATTATAAATTGATAAAACTTGTCGCTGATTCCTAATGACAACAAAGTTTTTTGTTCCTATTGTAATAAATTTTTTCATGTCTCTTGTTGACATTGGTGAATATGAAATTTCATACTCTCGAGACTATGTAAGAAACTTCTAATATGACAATCTTTCATGTTTGTTATATAATTTTTCGTGTCATCCCTTAGGTTTCTATAAGTTAAATAAGCTAATATTCTTTTTTCTTTGTTGGGAAATAACCTTGTGGGTTGTATTGGTTGTGTTACTGTAATGGAGGGTGCTTCTAGCTTGTTTATACTTAGAACATCATTGTGCATGATTAAAAAATATGATACTATTTAATTTATAGAATACTAAATGTTGAAGTGTTGTTGAAATGGGTAAAAATAGAATTAAGATGTGAAACATGGTAAACTAAACTTAATAAAGAGCAAGTCATGGATAAACATAATAAAGAATTAAGTCGCGTGGGCACATGTGAGGATATCTGGTTATTTCATTCAAATAATCGTCTTCGGCCATTTACCCTCATCTATTCTGGGTGCCTTGCAAATAAAGCTTTATATCCCCTACAGTCTTCAATTATTTGATGTGGGTTTCAGTATCAACTCAGGAAGGTACTGCCTTGATGTCAGATCTTTGCAGACCTAGTTGTGGGTCTTAACGAGTGGAAATACAATTAAATTTGTATCTGTTTACTAATTAGATCTGATGTGTGGAATTGAGGTGGGTTTTGGTCTCAATTTGGCTTGCATTATCTTCACCACTATTTGCTTCCATCGTGGATTGTCATAGCACAATCAAACTCCAATGCTTACTACATCGAAATGCTCATGCAAAGCCTCCGTGTGCATCTCATGGTTGGTCCTTTGTCACGAACCCATCTTCAGTTTGCTATTCCATGTCTTTGTTTGATTCTCTCTTGTCACCCATTTTCAGGTAGATCTTTGTTTGATTCTCTCTTGTCACCCATTTTCAGGTAGATTTTGTTTTATAGGTTGAGACAAGCTTGTATCGCATAATGCTGGTGATTCATGGTTGGTACTGAGCGATACAAATGGAGCATATAATTTTCTTAGTGTTGTCATGTTCCTTCTACCTGTGCCCACCGTCATGGGACAAGATTTACAACCACATTTTGATCTATGCTAATTGCTAGATATGCATTTGTTGGTAGGTGGAGTTGGTGTATTGCTAATTAAAATCCAGTATGGAAATAATTTCCATTTGTGTTCAGATTATCTAAGATGATCTTTGGGCCAATTGTGATTTTGCTGCATTTTAGTTATTTTTAAAATTTTTTTATTACATGTTTGCTTTTATTCTCTTCAGAGCATCCCCTAGGTTTTAGTTGTCTGCTTGTAGAAATTTGTTTGCTTGCTAATCTGCTTTTATGAAATGATCTGCCGATCCTTGCTTATTCACATACCTAACTGATACAAGAAAACTTTTTCATAAAATGTCCATATGTTTCTGAACTGCCTTTTAGTTTCATCTATTGTCAGATATCATAATACATTTTAGTCTCTATACAGGCTGGTGAATTTATGAAAATTGAGTATAAGAAAAAGTTGGTTATGCTGAATAAGCTAGAGAAACGTGGCATTAACTCAACAACATTGGGAAGAACCAAGTCAGCTGTAAGCCATTTGCAGACAAGATATATAGTTGATATGCAGTCAATGGATGCAACAGTTTCAGAAATTAATAATCTTCGTGATGATCACCTATATATCAAGCTAGTGGAACTTGTTAATGGGTAAGTTGTTACTTATTGTCTCGCTGGTAGATGGATGTAACTACACGTACATACTTTAAAGCATGCATGTACTTTTTTTCACTTCTGATATGGTGGGATGACACATAACAGTAAGGAATGATGCTGAAATGAGTGTTCTAGTTCTTATGTTTGATTTCTCTGCCTTGGGATATGTACTATTATATACTTCGTCTCTATGATGACCCATCCATGCTGATTTTTATATGCTTCGCTACCAGATTCTATTTTATTCATGCCGTCAACTAGTTGAGTACAGTTGACATGATAAGTTGGGATTTTGAGGCCCTAGCTATGTGATTCAACTGCACGTTCGTTACATCACACTACAAGGGGATCAAGAGGAAGCACAATTACACGACTACAAGTATTGTTGATTGATCCTGGAACCTGACTTGAACTGATTGTTACTTCAGTATTTTATTTGATGAACCCAGGGGATTCCCTTTAAGTCATATCCACCAATATTTTACTATACTCTCCAGGAACAAGCCTAACAGTAGTATGACTTTACTGCAATCCTAAATTCCTAAAAGAAGAGGTTCAATGTCGATTGGTAATGCTGCAATAAGGTATTATTTTCCCAAGTATCTCCCGTTCTTTGCATTGATACTACTAGTTATGAAGGATAATCAATACGGCGAAGTCTAAATTGTTTCTGTGGCAGATGTTTGTAAATCTCACAACAAAAATATCATACTAGACCAGGTGATAAGTTTTCCGAGCATGCACCCTAGTACATCATTAGTCAACTACATGAGGGGACTTCTCTTCTTTATATGGAGTGTGTAACTTCCTCAGCTGAGAGAGAGAGAGAGAGAGAGAGAGAGAGATCAACTTCAGCTATGCATGCCACCCTCAATCTTATGGCCAAATTGAGTTTGCTAATATGTTTTGAGATGTATCTTCCATTCTTGTTTCTTGGTTAGCCTTCACTGGCTTGCTTGAGTTGAATATTGTCACAACAAAAGTATATCAATCTGCATTCAAGCTACTTGAAAGCTCATGTCCTACCTCCTTCCAAACTAACTTTGGTTGACACAGGAGAAATCTACCGCTTCACTTGCTAATCGTAACCAACACCATGTTGGCATGAAGATCTCAACGGTACTGGTCAAAATCATTCTCATATTGGGTGGTACCAACTACAGATCCTATCTAAGCCAGTACATGGGCTTTGGCTCTAAAAGAGGACAGAGGAGGATACTTGTGGAAAACTTGGAGGTGTGAGGCAACAAAACGAATGTGATGATGGTGAGACTCATCTTGCAGTGAGAAGTCAACTCTTGTGCTTCAATTTGAGGATTTCCCTCAAGAAGTCACATGAGGAAAGGGAGAGGAGTCTATCCAACATTGCATGGGGGAGAAGTGGGGCACCACATGGATGCCTTCTTGTGCAGTTGAAGTGGCTGGTCTAGCATTGCGCTTAGGGAGAAAGAAGGCATTTCGTTATTGGCATCATGTGAGGAAAAGTGGATGGTGCATGGAAGGGGTGGAATTGTCAATTTGGTTTATAAACTAATTTTTTGATTTATCATATTGTTAACTTATAAATTTATATTAACTGTGCAGATTAGCATTATTAGATTATAAACTTATTAAATAGAGGGATTAATATTAATTATTAAATTAATAGTTATATTTTTCTATTAATTAACTTTAACATTAACTTAAATACACATAGGTCATTGGAGTTTGAATCTTTCATATGACAAACTTCTATAGTCTCATAACTCATTAGAAAGTATTTCTTTCTATAGTCCTAAAATGTGTTGTTTTTTCTTCTCCTTGGTTTAGACACTGAAACTTATAAGTGATACTTTTGCATAGGCTGGATATTATCTCAGCATGATCATTTCTAGTACAATTCAATGCAGTGCAGTGCTTGCCATACATATAAAAATAGTTTCCAAAGATAAAGAGCTTCTGGGATATGATCTTTTTCTTGTATTTATTGTAAGTCAGCCACAAAATATTTAGATTAGAGCATTACCTGAATCATTGCATTCCATTTGACTGTGCAGTTATCAGAGTTTGATTCAGTGTCAAAGTATATTACTTAAGAATGACAGTATTTGGCTTTTTTTTTGTTGGAAGGCCACCTACCTGCAAACTAACCGTTGTCTACTTAAAGTCCATATCATTCAATTACACTAGTCTATGCTTACTTCTTTTGTGATTTTCTTGTCTGCACCTGCTGCAAATATATGGATGGGTAATAGTTAGCATTAGACTGTAAGACAAACAGCACCTTGAGTCTTGAGATAGACTAAATCATGGTTTGTCATAAAATCAGCGGGTCAACAATCTGCAGAAAACGCTGATCATAATTAGGGCTTCCAAATACTCATTATTCTCATGTTTTTGGATTATTAGAAATTGCTTTGGTCTTCTCTCCTTCTTGATCTAGAAATGGCGCTATTAGAATAAATTGCTAGTGATATGGTTTCAATTCTAACTTGATTTTTTATTAGCTAGCATTCCCAAAATCTGGTTAGCTGTTATGTAGTTCACCAATTTTGAAGATTCCTAAGTAACACCACATATATTAAAATGTTTTCGAGTGTCATTGTGTATCGAAACATAATAACAAACTTGATATTGAGAATTTCCATGCACCTTAATTTGAGTATTTCATAGTTGTTGGTTTAAAGCATGTTCTGAGAAGTTTCTATTTGTAAAAGGCATTGCAATCTAGTCATGACAGATTTATACAAAAACTTGATAAATTTCATTAATGTGAGTTCATCTTAAATTTAGCTTCTTATTTCTGACCATTATTTCCATTTGATCAGAATGGCTAGGATGTGGGAGAAAATGTGCTTGCATCATCGCAGCCAGCTTAAATTGATAAAGGACATCAGAACCATTGACATTCAACTTCCTCTGAGGGAAACAAGTCAACAACATCATAAACGAACTGTCGAGCTTAGAAATATAGTAGGAGAATGGGATTTACAGTTACAAAAGCTCATCGATCATCAGAAGGACTATATAAAATTCCTGAACAGTTGGTTGAATTTGAACATTATCCCACTTGAGAACAGTGGAAAGGAGACAATATCTCCACGGAGGCAAACTGACCCCCCTATCAAGGTCCTGCTACATGATTGGCAAGATCAGTTAGAGAATCTTCCACTGACCCGTGCTAAGACTGCCATAGGTAGCTTCTCAGATTCATTGCATGCAGTTGTTCTGTGTCAAATTGATGAGCTAGACATGAAGTTGAAGTGGGATGATGCCCGACGGGATCATGAGCGAAGAAAACGAGATTTCGAGGAATGGAATCTAAAGTACATGCAGAAGATGGCAGAGGCCACTGGCGCAAGCAATGGTGACAGAAAAGAGGGCACATATGAGCAGGATAATATCACGGAGAGGAGGATTGCTGTAGAAAATGCAGATATCAAGCTGAAGGGTGCAGAAGAAGCCTACAGAAAGCAATGCAAGGTGGTGAGGGACAAGTCTCTGGCGAGTCTCAGAACACACCTACCAGATCTCTTTCGAGTTATGTCAGATTTCTCTTACTCGTGTTCGGAGATGTACAAAAATCTTAGTTCCGTCACTCTATCACATAACCCGGCAAAGGATAGTTGAAGTATCTCTCTAAAGTTTTTCTTTTTGATACGTACCTGATTTTATGTTTTATATAATTCGCTGTCAGTGATTTTCCTGCTCATTTACGACTTTAGCTGGTGAGCCTGGTAGTGATAGGAGATAATATACAACGGCATTGCTGTTAGCATGTCAATTCATTGTTACAAAAATGATGATTGTACAAATATTTGTTCGCACGTGTAGAAGTTATATGATTGCCTCTATAGTTTTCCTGTTAAGATGACATCTCATGCTGTTGTCTTTTCATGTTTTATGGTTTACTGATTAAGAAGAGTTCGCAGACAGATTTCCAACAAAAATTAGTCATTTTGATGATGGATGACTTAAGTAGGTTGAATCAAGTTTACATTAGCAAAACTTGGATGTAATCCAACAAAAATTACATTATTTAAATGAAATGAGTTCACATTGTTTCACATCTTAATCATGATGATGCAGCATACTGAGATTAAATTGGTCATTTTGATGACTTTAGAACGTTGGATCAAATGGAGAAAAAAAAATGTGAAAATTCCACAGTTTTAGTGAAGGCAACTATTGAAGATTGAATGCACTCTCTAATGAATTAGAATTTTATCTTTTAAGAGCATGTTCAAGACTTGTCATATGGGCAGGCTTGCGACTGCTTATCTATAACTAAACATATGAGATGATGTTTGCTTGTGTTTTCTCATAATTATTTAGATCTAGAGAGCAGGATTTTAGTGCTTTCTTGCTCATTTGTACTTAAACCTATTGCTTCTATCAATTGATAAAATCCTGATATACAGCTTTGCGATTGCTGGCTGTAGCATTTCAAGTCGCACCTATATCAAAAATCTATTTGGCGATGATTCAAGGCAAACTAAGGTATCTATCATATTAAAGTTGATCGAGCTCTTAGAAATTGTGTTGCTATTACAAATTTAATCACAACAAATGTTATCAGCCCAACTCCATCATGTGGTCTAACCTTGCATTTAACTAATTTTAATATTTAAACGCGTCTAGAAATTTATATAATAATATATTTCATATGTTCATATCTTTTACGTTTCCCATGTAGATATATTACCTTCATTATTTCGCTTTAATGGACAATTTGATATTTTAACTGTCTATTTTTTAAATGCAGTTTGATTTTTGCATATAATGCAAAAAAAAAAAAGAAGAAAAGAAAGTAGACTTTGAAAATGCAATACCTGTAGTTGCAATATTTTTGCATGCTAGAATAACTACCTAATGAATTCAAGCTTATACAAATAGGGAATAAATGCTCACTAACAGGAACTAATACATCAATTTTAATGGCGTTGTATAATCTATAACATCAAATACGAATCAACAGGCCGGGAAAACAATCTGATTTGATACCGAAACCAGATTTACATGATATCCTCCTCATCAAAAATCTTCATGTTGATCATCCTGCAAGGATACATTTAAAATGGGAGCAAAACGTCTGACTTTAAAACCCACCTCTTTCTGTCTCCAGTTTTCTACCTTCGCAATGTCAATGTAAAACTTCAAGGACGGGAGAAAGAATGAGATGAATAATTTCATCAGACGATAAAAGAAAACCTAAAGCTGTGCAGCCAGGACCTCATTCCATGTATCAGGTATACCTGGCAGGCACCAGTGCAAACAATCTTGAATACCTGGTGTGCCTTTGACACTGTACTTGGATATATGACCTTCATCCCTCAGTTGGGATAACCCAGTGATATCCAAAAGCACAACCCTTGTGCCGTTGACTGGGCTTAAGGCAGCAACATTATTAGCAGCATTCTGTGATACTGTGCTCCCTCCAGCGAGAGGCCTGGTATTATCGCAAGTACCACCAGAATTCCACTCTCCGTTGAAAAAGTGCCTGGGAGAAATTGATCTATAAAATGCTTTCAGTCTTGGATGGTGTTGTAACTGACTATCTAACCACTTGATGACACTGTGAACAGCAAAGTCTTTGGCACTGCCCATGGCTGCAAGTTTTCTGTCAGTGTTAGGTGATCCATTAACAAACATTTCCCACCTATTAGCTCTTAGCTTCCCTCTGTTCCAGTGGTGGCCGGTGTTCAGTACCAGAACGTCAAATTTATGGAGATTTTGCCTTAAAAATGATGTTGGCTGATCAAGGTGCATCGCGTAACTAGTAGCTGGGTTTGACACATTTAGAGGTTCAATATCACAGAGCGTTGCAGACCAATAGTACAAGATGGTTGTGTTAGTGCTTGGGAACCGGTAAGCCCAACCATTTGGCCGTTTATCATCCGGGCTCATGGTAAAACCATACTGTAGCCCAACATCTTCGACATCTGGTCTTTCTTTACCACCAGTGACCATACACATTAGTGACTGAAATTGTTGTCTCCCCAATGAATCTCCTACAAGTGCAATCGTGTCCTGCATCCTGCAAACATTCAACCCGTTGATAAAAGAGTTGATTTATCTGTATCAACATAATAAGATAAACCTGTGCCCAGAGCTATGACAATCAATCAGCAGCAAAGATAATTGACCATAACAAAATAAATAACTAGCACCTCCTCAAGAAACTGGAACCCTCAAACTCTGGCATATCACAACTTTCTGGTTTCCATCTGAATTTCTCATAGGAGAAATCTTCACGCTGGGTTAATCTGCATGACCAAGTTTCAGAGAGCCATTGCTTACATTCAAATCCAGAATATAAAGGTCTGCCCTCGTCTTCCACCCATTTCCCCTTGGCGAAGTTGCATGCTAAGAGAAACAATATATGATAGCACTTTAGAAGATGATTTCCAAATGTTTCTAAAATGTGAGTCAAACATGACAAGCATGATAAATGAATTTCTATCCTATTGCATCATTCATCATATGCTAAAATTTCTCCCATATTCCATGATGACTTTAAATATGAAGAATACACTCATCCAAAAAAAACGGAAACAGGATTACACAGGAGAGAAATATGTACAATATGAAGGATCTTAAAGAATAAAACATTTACTTTTTATTTTTACAGTCTGCAACTCAAAACCCTTGTTTTCTTCTGTTTCTTTACTGGATGTTGTCAAACCTACTGGATTATCACTAAGAACTTGAACCACTGTTTCACTAGTCTGATGAACAGAGGTGTCTGAATCTGGAAAGTCTTCCTCTGCTAATGGATGCTCGTGAACATATTTCACATTGGCAACTGCAATAAGAACGAGTCAGATCCTCTAACTCATCAGAGTAAAGAATATAACAATGACAAAGGTGGGAGAAATCATTCGAATGAAATAATATAACCAACCTTGAGGAAAGAAATCCTGCTCCTGTTGTTGGTGAAAAGGATCTTGGTGTGGAATTCTCTCCCATTTCCAAATAAGTAATGTTGTGAAGACGATGACAAGAGTGAGTGAAAGCTGCTTACCTTTCAGTCCATTCAGACATCCCAATTTCATACCTTAACAAGCGAGCCAAATCACCTTTTAGCTTAAGTATTTGGATTACGTCATATGACACAATTTCCTGTCTTCCAAAGAAAAAAATAAAAAAAGTGGCTGGCACAAGGTCAAATTGGGCTTTATGCGAATGGAATAATCAAATAGCTTCATGAAGAATATATGTTAAAATCATTCAGATCATCTCTAGTCTCTCTCTCTTAAATTACCACCTGATTACAGAAAATTTATCAACCTTCCATTCCAATATTTTTACCTCTTAGGTTGCAGACTGCACAAACCATATCATCGAACCTAACCAGAATACATAAAGCTCTTGGTTTCCAATTTCCATAATAAATTCCTTGTTGATCTATGGATGCTAAATCATAAACCGGGCGACAAATTCCTTTGCCAGATAAATTTAAATTCTTTCATAGAATAACACATAAGCATAAACCACACACCCATGTTTACAACAGCTATAGTAGAAAAATACCAAGAATATTAAAGAAATCTCGATTTCCAAGAAGACCTTCATCTCACAATTGTTAAACACTAAAGTTAAGTCCACAAAAGCTTTTGGCAGGGGTAATGGTAATATACTATATAGAAAACTCTCATTAAATAAGGTGAAGTAGGGCAGGAAATCATGGAGTTGAAACCACACTGATGCTAAACCTAGATATTGCAGTTTGGCAGATTCACATTTGACTTACTGTAGGATGTCATTGTTGCTACTAAAAAAATTTGTTTATCATCATCACACGATTGAATAATATAGTAAATAAAAAATCTAAAAAGTATACTTTTATTTATAAATTACGCAACAGGCCATATTGCTCAGTGATGGAACCATCCATTTCTACACGGTTTTTACTCCAGAATATTAAGCCAAACCAAAGTTACCTAGAAGGAAATATGCAAGTAAACAAGGACAAAGCAAGTGATAAAATCGATTTCCTCAACTAGATTAACTTTTCTTATTTTTATCGACTAAAATAATTGGGGCATATAACATGATTTGAATGTCGTTTTCCTAACATGACGGTGATTAATCCTCTTCCAATAGAATTGCCCTTGAAATTTTCTTGATATTTATAAACTCTATCTGTGATGAGATGTGGATGAGGTCAAGCATTTTTTTGATGAAATTTGTCTACTCAGCCTTAGAAAGTTATTGCAGGAATGACTAAAGTTAATGAGATTCTTAACTTGCATGATAAAAACACAACTGAAATGATACTTTCGGAATCCAACAATACTTATGCCAATGATCCAGAGCAAACGCATTAGATTACATGAGGATAGCCATGCAGAGAGTATGAGGATGAGTGATTAATCAAGCAAACTAATCAAGGAGGATACGATTATCCATAAGTTACAGTTTTCTTTATGCACCATATTTCCAACTCAGTTATGCATAAGACTAAAATATGAAGTGGAAAGAGACCAAAAAACAAAAAAAGTGTTCATCCAACATCTACCGGTCGCAGTCCTTGCGCATGAAGTTGACGAAACATACAAAACATTCAAATTTTTGGCATCCAAAGCTAATTTCGAAAAAAAAAAAAAAACTAAGGAACATCAGAGATCCGTATAACATGTCTCGTTGGGCAAAATCAAGCTAAGAATTTTAAAAAGAAAAACTCAGACTTGCCTGGCCAAACTTCCGAGTTAACATCTGAGATTAGTTCAAGAAACTAATCATCTAACACAAATATACAACCAAACGCTACAGGATAAAACACGGTATTCCCATTTTCCAAGTTTCATTTTTCCAGATGAAAACTAACAGACGATGTAGAAGAAGGGAAAATCGGTCCGTACCGGTGCAGGGCGGGATCCAACCGGAGCGGCGGAAAAGAGATCAATGACGGAGAGGAAGAAGAAAGGGGACGAGAGCGTGGCCGTGGCTAAGAATGGTTTGTGGAGGTGGCGGAGAAGTGAACGGTCAGCCATCCACCGAGTTCTCCGACAAAACACAAAGCGGAGAGGATTCCAATATATCGTTCGAGGTTTCGGATCACATACCGGGTGTTACTCACGCCGTTACGCAGATACTTTGAAATTACCAAATTATATAACTGTTTTTGAAAAAAGTATGCACACGTCGGATCAATTACTCAAGTTAAAAGAATAATAATAATAACAAATATCAATTTCAAAAAATATTAAAAGTGTAATAATGATGAAAGGGAATTTTAAAAATATGTGTGCTTTTTGATAAATTCTAAAATATACATTTAAGGATTCAACCCTTATTTTCCATTTTAACTTAAGCCTTAAACATGTGTGGCACATTAAGACAGACAATTAAGTTAATGCTTTTAAGCAAAGACTAATGGTTAAACATGTCTAACCTTTACAAATTTGCCAAAGAAATCTTTTTTAATCATATAATAAATTTATCTAATTTTTGCCTCTTTGATTTGAATGTTCGGAATATATAATATAAATCACATGATACATGATCACAAATAAATAAAAATCTCGATATTTAAATATCATTATCTCTTTATTGTTTTTTCTTCCTTTTGTTATTTTACTAATGTTTTGGAAACACATTTGAGATATAATACCAGATAGTTGTGGCTTTGATCGTCAAATTGATTAAACTGATTAATCAAAAAAATAATATTAAAGATATAATTTATAGTTTATTATGTATAAAATATGTTATATGTGCTCAATAATATATTAAAAATAATGAGAGACATTGAAAATAATATATTAAAATTATAGTTTAAATTGATTAGCAGTCAAGTTATTATATTGTTCTCTCAAACAAGCATGACTGATTGCAATTTGTTAATTTTATATTTTTAAAAGTAAAAAAATAAATAAATTCACTTATAAATATAAATGAAAGTTTTAATTCTACTGTTCTGTCATTTTTTTTTTATTTTACCTTGATCCAAATAAGTCAAATTGTTTGAATGAAAAGGTGTTTTGGTCTGGCACACAACGAAAAGTGTTCTTGTTTCGAATAGGGTGGCCCTGTTTGGATAAGTATTTTATTATAAATACTTTATAAATATAAAAAATAATATTAAATTATTTAAAATATATAAAAATTGGCACATCATTATAAGTATAGCCACCCTAGGTGGAACCTTTTTTTTTTTTTTGTTTGTTTCGTCCCCGGAGCGGTGCAATAGGACATCCAGTTGTGAAAGAATGGTTCGATCCCCAGCTATGACATATTTACAAGAATTTTTTTTTAAAATGGGGAACGCAATCAAAAGATGTTGAGCATCTGGATTGGCCGACGTATGCGCTTCCCGATTTATCTTGGTGGTCGGTGGGAAACTTCCATGGGACCGGACCGATCACCCCAGGGATTGAGTCCATGAGACTGACTAGGATTTATCATTTTTTTTATTTCATATATATATATATATATATATATATATATATATATATATATATATATGTGGCATTAAATAAACATAAAATTTTCAAAATCTGGAAGAGCAATGTCCGGACAAAAAAGGAATTAGCTATTGGTAATTAATTAGGGATGATAATTGTTTGATATTGATTTAACAGAGAAAAGGTAAACTTATATAATTGGATTATATTTGTAAATAGAAAATTAAATCCAAAAGATTTATAGAAAGGAATAATGATAAGAAGAGATATGTGTAAAGTGGCAACATCATCATACAAGGACAATTTTAAAGTTTAGGGAATTCTAGTGCAATCATGCTAACAGTTTATGTTCAACTAAGTTATTCTTTAAAAAATAATTTTATATATTTGAAATAAAATGTAATGATTTATTTATCTTATTGATGTGTACGGAAAGTTCATGACCTGGCTCAAGGGATAGGCTTTTAAAAGCTTATCCTGGGCTCTAATTTTTTTATTGAGCTTTCAAAAACATGCGCTCCCTTTTTCTCTCTCATCGATATTCCTACGTTATTTTTCTTTTTCGTCCATTGATTCAGTATCTTTCTATTCCTTTATTAATGATACTCGAATATTCTTTTTCTCTTTCATCGATAATCTTTCTCGATAAAAATAAAAAAAATAAAAGTCCTTTATACATTCAATATAAAGCAGTTGTTAGTTTTTTTTAAGCATCAAATTGATTTTTTTGTTGCCTAAATTGAAAATTGAACACCTTTAATTTATTTCATATTTTTAGATGAAAATGTTTTACCATTAGCGTTTGAATTTTGAAATCTTTTTACAATATGACATGTTATATGATATTAATGATATAAATTTATTTTCAGAATTAAATATTTTAAAAATAATAATAAATTCAGAATTAAAAATAAATAAATCTTATAAAAATATATATAAAACTTCAGTACATAAATAGTTTATAAAATGCTATTGATAATACCTATTAATATATTTTCAATTGTTTTTTTTAAATTAGCATTAATAAAGTTTTTAATAAGGTTAAATAATTTAATAATTTTATTAATAAAAAAATTATTATCAAAATTTGAATATAAAATTTTATTACTAATTTTACTTCAAGTTTTAAAAAATAATTACTTTTTTAAAAATACATATTTAATTATTATTTTTTATCTATCTAAAGAGTTGAAACGGCTTTGGTGCGATCAAGTTGATTTAATAACTATTAAAGGCGAGGCATAACTACTAAAGGCCAGGCAAATCTTAGGTGAACCAATAAAGAATAGCAGGTGTAAAAATAAAAGCTGAGCTAATTAGTACATTTGACTAAGGACCTATATATCAAAAAGTCTTATCTTGGGCCACATAAAAGTGTATAACAAAGTGAGGACCTGAACCATTAGAGTTTACACATATGTGAATTATAATCTTCAAGTTCACATTTTCGAGTTTAATTTTAATTAGTTTAATTTCCTTGATTGAAATATTTGTCATCTAAAGAAAAATAAATTCTTTTGACATAGTTTATAACTAAGCTAGCTTGATCTTCAAATTTTACGTGAGCTTAATTATAAGGTGTGATTAAACAAGTAAAATCAACATATTTAAAATGATTAAATCGATTGATGACCGTTCTAATCAAATGGGGTCCTGAGTAGATTATTAAATCGACTGCAATCATTTTGCTCAAGATAAAGTCACTTTTCTTTTTGAACTTAGTCAATTCAAAAGAACTTATTTGATGGATAAGATCATTAAAGAGACTAATTAATTAAGCCTACTTGAAAGGACTAAATGAATTGATTTTGATTTGAGTCGATATAAGCTGGCATTCGACAGAAATTAATGCTTAAGAACTTTTTTCAGAGACGACAATAGAAGTAATTAAATTTAACCCCAAAAAAATATTTTTGTTGAAAATTAATAATTATCATTAATGTCAAATATAAATATATATTTTGTGCGGAGGAAATCCCTGGACTTCTGCCTCGCCTCCCTCCCCTCACCAAACAGTCTCACCTAACTCCATCTCACAGGCCACTTCTGTGAAACAAACGAAGCTTTCTTGGATCGTGCAAATTCTTTTAATCACCGGATAATTATTTCTTTCTGCAGCAATGGAAAGTAATCGTTTGATGGTAGTCTCGTTTCAAACCTAACGGTCTTCACTCTTGGTACCTGATGGTCGTCCCGATTCCCATCCTGGGAACGAATTATAGCAGATGTATTTGCAAGCAATCCTTCTCTGTTTCTTTCTCTACTGTTTAATTCTCTCTTCCAACACCCACTCCTGCATGCTCCTTGACGGACCTCGCAAAGATTTCTGCAAATAATCAATTACTCTTCTCCGGCCGGTGCTTGTTTCCATATGTTTGTAGGTTGCAATATTAATTAATCTGTTGAACTGCTTGTTTTTGCTCTCCATGCACTGTCTCGCATTAACTGTTTGGGCTAGTTTAAACTAATTTCTCTCGTGGGATTGGAAGGATTTGCTGAGGCAGCTGGTTGATGTAGAAATGCAAGATGCGAAGAGCGTGCAGATCTCGAAACCAGTGGCGTCGAGGCCTTCTCGAGGCTTTAGGTCCTTCCCTGAGCTCCCGACGAGTTCTTCTGCGTTCCTTGCTGAAAAACCAATCGCCAGCAAACCAAAAGCTACCAGATTTAGAGCAGCATCCTGTGACTCGGCGGCTAAAGCCGTCTCACTGATGGTGAGTTGATCTGAGATGAGAAGTTTTTGATATAATTAGAATGGAAAATAACAATTCTTCTGCATCTCCCTGCAGGAAGATACGTCGGCGACGGAGATGACAAGATCAAATATTCTGGTCAAGCCCACAGCAAAACCAGTTTCCCGAGCCACTGCTTCTCTCTTGTCGAGCCTGGTTAGTGTTTCAGTCTTATGCATGATATGATCGATGCGATCAAAAAACTTGTTATTGATTTTAATGTTACTATGCACTTTTTCATGAGCAGGGGAACGCTGATTCCACTCGGCAACCACCAGTTACGAACAACCAATTCGTGGATCGAGCAAAACCAAATCACCACTCGTCTTCACAGCACGAACTGAAGCAGACATTAGAGGCCTCAAACTCGATGCGACAAAGCCAAGAGCTCGACACGAGAAATCAACAGCCGGCAGGGCAAGATCGGCAATCTTACGATGGCTATAACTGGAGAAAGTATGGGCAAAAGCAGGTGAAAGGCAGCGAGTATCCGCGAAGCTACTACAAGTGCACATATCCCACATGTCCAGTCAAAAAGAAAGTCGAGAGGTCGTTTGATGGCCAGATCGCCGAGATTGTGTACAAGGGTGAGCACAACCACCCGAAGCCTCAGCCTCCAAAGCGAGTCGCGCCGGGTTTGCAAGAGCAGGCCTTTGCTGCCGTCGCCGTCGACGAGAACAGTAGAGAGACGACGGGCAATCTGTCATGGAGCAGCTCTCTGTTGGAGGTTAACCCCAAGGAACTGTCCATGGCACCAAGCTTCTCTGCGCAGGTGCAGTACGTGCCTCATCATCGTCTAATTAATTCCAATTACGGCGGCATCACCAACCAGACCGATAGCTCTACGATTCAGGTCTGCACAGTCCCGACTAGTGCGGGAGCAATGGATGATTGCATGCTCCATGATTGCAAGAGAAGGTATGCCTGCTGCAATTTATTATACTGCATAAAAAACTTAGGTATGAATAGAGAAGGGCACAATTCATAGTAGAGAACGAAATGAACTAAACCAGATCAAACTGAATCAAATCACATCATAAGATGAATTATTGAGTAAGGCAGGGGAGGCTTGTCTTTTTGTTTGTATCTTGACGAGCCACCTGTGAACAAGTGTGCTAGGCTATGTGGACCAATGGCAGCAGTATGGACCGTACTGGTATTAGGTATGTTTTTCTGTCATTCTCGCAACGAGATGGAGATTGGCGAGTGCGATGACAAATGCCCACCTCCAGAATTATGGTGTGTACAAGGCATTATTGGCAATTAGAAAATCTAGCAGAGAAGTGAATTTTCTTCTACTAGACAAAAGCTTCACGAGGCACTGATAGAGAAGGCAAAGTCGATGTGATTTTTACGGGCTACCGTAGACGACTTGTCATAAAAAGCTACGATCGTATGAAATTATCACAGCCAGTGATGGCCCAAAATAAATGAATCTGTCGTTGCTTTGTGACAACCAAAAGCTGAAATCAATCTGCGGCCTCAAAATATTATACTGTATATTATACAATCTTATTTGTTCATTCATTATATTATTGTATCAACTTAACCAGTTCTTTCGTGTCTCAGGAAGAATGGAGACCCAATCAGTGGTACAAATAGCGTTGGAGAAACTTTTACAGACCCTCAATCAGTGATTCAAACCTCTGCAGAATCTAACATCTCCGGAGATGGCTATCACTGGAGAAAATATGGACAAAAAGTAGTGAAAGGCAATAGTTATCCGAGGTAACTTTTTGTTTTTTGCTCATTTCATTATAAATTTTCTTCTCATGTTCTCGTTTGTTCTAAGCCAGAGTCAAAAAATAATTCAACATGATCTGTGACCCAAAGTATATATATATCTACGTTTACCTTCATGTAGTCAAGAAAGATTAACTGTTGTTGCAGAAGTTATTACAAATGCACAGCCCCTAAGTGTAATGTGCGCAAGTATACTGAGAGGGCTTCGGATAATCCCAACTATATCGTGACGACGTACGAGGGAAAGCATGATCACGAGATGCCAATGAAGAGGACAAATTTGGTTGTGACTAATACTGAAACACCGCCTTCTTGAGAATGATCAACTTGAAGCATACATCATTTACAAGGAAAAGAAAGCAATTATTTCAAAACATTCTGCAAGGACAAAAGAGGTTAATGGACATAGAGAAGGAGTTTAATCATTACTGAGTGTTTATTTAGCTTTTGTCTTCCTTCGCTTTACATTATCTCAATGTACAAATTTTTTATACATTGCATTGTTGTAGATTCCCAAACGTTTGGTATTTATAATCACGGGAAAAATAATAAATTATTGTACTAGCTACGTCAAACAGCTTTCTCTCTACTGTAATAAAACTATGTAAATGAAAATAATAATAATAATTATAATTATTATTATTATGCATACAGGGTGTATATATCAAGAAGTGGGGAAGACGTAGTTTGGACAATTTAGATTACAAGGGCCTAAATTTGGCATTTTGATATATCAACAGCCTATATCTAGGGGATTGCTCTTTTCTCTATTTTGATTATCACAAAAACCACGTATTTGAGCTTTGTTTCAAGACTTTACAACTAATAAATTTACAACAATAATCATTTTAATCTTCTTAAATTGCTTCTCTTCCAGGAACACGGTCATGACACTCAACACAGTTTCCTGATTTTCAAGACAATAAACATACGACAATGCAATTCAATCTTCAGAAATTAAACCAGAATAAAAATTTGCCAATTTTTTAGTCTACCATAGTGCTACAGTTGGGAAAGGCATGACAGGCTAGTAGTCTTGGTTCGAGCAAAGTCACAAAACACCATCATACATGAAACTGTCAGCGCAAGGGTGTCGAGTTTTATCAACTTTATAAGTTCCCGTAGAATCATTTGCTCTTCCGATCGCCATTGTAATCATCAATCAGTTTCGCAACATCTTTCCAGAAAAGACCTTCAACAAGAACACCGTCCTTGGTAAACCTGAAAACAAAGGGGAAAAAAGGGTAAAGATACAAAACAAAGAAGCCGAGTTGGATCACTTGGCAGAAACAGCAAATTGTAACAAATCGACAAGAGCAATGGTTCTTCTCACTTGTCAGTATAGATGCATTTATTTCCAATTAGGGAAGGAATAGAAATGAAATACGCTCATTCTTTTGTTTTTTTTTAAATCTAAGATAATGTCCATACTTAATAGGTGACACTGTTTTACATGTTGGTTCAAATAATTAGCGCATTTCGCAAAAAACAATTTGTCCAAAACTTACCATTTTGTAACACTCTTCGTCAGGACAACTGGTTTATTAGCAGAAATGGACTTTGGATCAGCACTGGCTATTGTAAGGGTGTAAATATCAGAGAACCTTGGCAGCTTGGAAGACGCAACCAAACCAGTACTATAGGATCCCTGTTGCCAAAACCAAAAACAAACAATACATCGTTAGTTTTTTAAAAGATACAAGGATGAATGAGCTTAAAATGCATATAGTCAACATTGGTTAGGTGCTGCCTAAACATTAAGCTCCAAAACAGATTTATCAATCAGGCAAGACCGGTAACAGGAACAGTTTTCCCTTTCAAACCCAAGAGGCGAAGGCCAACCGAGAATCAGCTGTCTTTATTATTGTTAATGGGGGAAAATAATAGGGTCAATCCCTAGGATGTCCCCACTGTCTACATATTATCATATTATTATCATTTAATATTTATATCCTTGTTACTTTTATATTTACAAGTAGCTTCTTGTCTATTTACAATTAGCTCCTTAACACTCCAACTGATTCAAAAATATTGTAAACCAGCTCACAAAGATATACTCAATTCTCCACTTTGAAGAGTAAAGGAAAAGACCAAATCAAAAGTAGCATTTGAGACCAAGGATGGTGCTAGCCAAGGAAACAGTCTCAAGAAAGAGTTGTGACATGCTCAGAGCTTGTCATTGTAGCTCTGAGTGATTGAGGCTTTGACATTGGTATCTCATTGTAGCTCAGAAGAGTAACAATGATCCCTTCTTTTGCATATGAGAGTAGCTAAGGTACTCTAAACAGATATAGGAAAAAATCTTCTGCATATGGCAATAAAAGATGTACAAACCAAAGACAATTACGCAATGTAACACAGTGTAAGATAGTATATATCATCACAAGGGAAAAGAATGGTGAAAAGGATCTGACCTCAAAGAGCTGAAGAAGGCATGCAAATTGTCAAATAGAATATGGTGCAAGTTGCATCATTCCAAAACTTGAGAAGAATTCTCATGCAAAATAGTAATGTATGAGCTGTTTTGACCAATTATCTATTCTTATTTTTAGCAACATCAGTCTGTTAGGGTGTACGAGGATAGGATTATTAAAAAAAACCACCTTGGCTAGAAAGGAATGATAAAGGTATGCAAACAATACTCTTTAGCAATGTCACACCTCAAAACTTTACTACACACGCCAAACTAGATTCTTATCTCACAAATAAAGGGGGAAAATAGTTCAGAATGCTCTTTTCCTGAAGAAAAACATGATAATTTAGAACTGTATAAAAACATGGTTGGGAAAGTCAATCCAAGCAAATCAGATTCAAAGCAAGTTGGAACAGGAAGAGCAGGTACCAATGCAATTATAACCCAATATATTGAGCACAAACAAGGAATTGACTAGATTTGGATGAAATCAAGGGACATTAGAAAACATCAATTTAAATTAGATCTTCCAGAGATAGAGGATGTTGGGAGGAATAAGGATTGACGAACAATGGAGAGGAGGAAGGATATTTCTTGAATGGTTCTTGTCTCTCATATCACACTTTCTTGCTAGCCCTATAAGGAAGATGATCAATTGAGGACTTCTGGCAGAGACAACTATAATATACGAAGTACCAACTAAGAGAATAATTAATAATAACATGATTTATAGGGTTAATTGTTAAGCATAACATAAACTTTAAAGGTTTTAACAAATCTATCACAAACTTTTTGGAGCAGTAACAAATCAATCACAGCGTTTGATTTCTGTAAAATTACCGTTATGCCTTTCTTGCAATGACAACTGTCTTTCTTGCAATCCCTATTTTTAAATTGAACCAATGAAAACCTAAGGATCACAAATCACTATACGTAGAAGCTCAGATGCATCATGCCAAACAAACTTAATAGATATAAACCTAGTTTAAAACACAGTCTGTCAGAATAGAACTATCATATCTAGAAATAAAACTATCAAATTCCGTTTGTAAACTACATATGATAAACAATGGAGTGGCGATACTGGACTAGTTTCCATCATTTGCATTTGGCTGTATATGAAACGTCACAGAGATTACCCAAATCTGGTTATTGACAAATAGGAAGAGTAAAAATATAGTGTATGCCAATGTATTGGAGTAAAATAATTCATCCAGTGGTCATCATAAAAATCTACAATAATTGAACCGAACGAAACTCACAGCAGGAGGGTGAGTGAAAAGGAACGCATTCTTCTCCTTTGTGTAACTGATGAACTGCAGCAGCGCATTAAATACTACATACTTGCCCGAGTCAAAGGGGAAACTTATCATGAAAATGCCAGCAAATTATCCGCTCCGTAATACAAACTTTTTAAACAACTTAAGAAGAAAAGGATATAATCCGATGCAAGTGAGAAGAAAATCCTTGTTTTCCGGGAACTTTTTCGGATAGAACTGTGCGAGGAGCGCGATCGCGATGATGATGGATCCGATCAGAAGCCTGACGTTGCTCAGCCTCACATCTTCAGTGTACCCCCGACTCTTAACGACCTGAATCGAGTACAAGTTATCACCACCTCAGAAACCCTAATAACCGAGAGATCTAAGCAAACGAGAAAAAAAATCGAGGATACGGAAGGATTGGGGAGGGATATGCTACCTCGGCGACGGATTCATCGAGAAGATGCTTGATGGAGTGATGATCAAGGAGGTTAATCTTTTTGGGGCTCTTCGCCGCGCCGCTGCTCCCCATATTCCGCTGCTCTTCTCGTTCTCTCCGAAGTCGCCTCCTTGTCCTCCGAGACAAACCGGTTCTCTCTTGATACCCTATTTCCTTCTATTAACGGGAGTATTTATTATTTTATTTAGGTGAACGAAACGCTATTTAGATTATTTTTACGCTCGTGAAATGCAATCTTACTAGATACGCTGGTAAAATTGAATTTGATAGAAAATAAAACAATTATTTCTAGCAAATTAAATTGATACAAAACAAAATAGGTATAACTATTTTTGTAGTTTGGCTTAGATTGTTCTTTTTAGACTGTAGTTAGTTCTTCAGGCTCGATTTGTGTGTTTTTTTATTATTTTTTTTTGATAATTTAGATATCATTTAAAATGATAGGTATCAAAATAAATCAGACAAACGATTCAACATCATAAATTTTTTTAAAGACCCAAGTGTAATGTGTTCGAATGAGATTTAATCTATTTTAAATATTAATATTTGAATATCTATATTTTTCTCTCAATGTATTGACATGAATATTTTTGAGAACGTGTTCTTTTAAAATGATAAATATTACCCCTTATATATTATTGTATATTAAGGTTGTATTTTCTATGAATGTAATATTACATTTAAGTCCTTTTAATACATATTATTTATACATAGCTCCCTAACATTCTCCGCTTAAATTGATCTAAAAATATTATGAAAAATTAATTTGTTACAGATATATATATTTGACTTGAGGACCTCTAAAGGACTTAGTTCAGTAAAAAGTAAAATTTATTATCTTAACGATTCAGAACATAAATTAAAAAATTATAATTTAATTTTTATCTACTTTAATAAATCTGTTTCATCGTAATGAATTGAATTATGTTTCTAGGGGACGATCGTGAGAGCTTATCTCTTCTGTAAAAAAGATGAAATCCGCCACCTTAACGGTCCCACACCATTTGTAAGGATATAAATCGAGAAACTGTAATTGGTCACAACATAGGGTATTGCCTGACTTCGTCAGGATTTAACTCTTGTCCTCTTCTATAAGTTTGTTACGTTGTAACCAACTCAATTATGTCTCGATGATTGAAGCATATGATATGAAGGGAACTCATAAAAGATGCTATGATTGCTTTAAATTGTACTTTATTGATAGTGATAGTGTTCCTGTTGCTGAAGCATTAATCTATCTGAAGAAAGAGAGATGAATATTCGAACTTTTAGAAGAGAATGAAGTATGTTTATAACTGGAGATTTTAATTCAACTTTTTGGTTGAGTGCAGAGATCGCAAACAATGCGATGATCAAATGACAAACCGCAAGAGGTTAACAATCAACCATCATCGGGAACAATTACAATGTAAGGAAAAAATGCCGATCCATCGAGCAGTTCATCCTAAAAGAGGATTCTGAGTCTCCAAATTTCTCCATGAAAGACCAAAAAAAAAAAAGTCCCAACCTTTTTTTTACATGGAAATGAGTCGCCCAAGATCCGTTTTTTCTACAAGCCCTAGAGGGTCATGGAGAAGAAGGATGCGAGGGCTCCGCCTTTGACAAATTCCCCCGTTCCATCTTTCTCAATTGAATTCGCGTGCAAACCAGGAAGCCACCCAGAACCACTTGCAGTCCAACCGCGACTGCGAGAAAAGAAAGCCCTACCTTCTCGCCGAGGTTGAGATGATCGATATCCGGAGTTGGTCCCGGCGAAGGGATGACGATGTGTGGGGCGTGATCGTCGGGAGGCATACGAGGTGCAAATGCTGGAGATGGGGATGGGGACGGAGGCGACAATGGGGAAGAAGCAAAGGGATCGACGGCGAGGACTAGCTCGAAGAAGAGCAAAATGGGGATGAACAAAGCAAAGGCCAGAGGTTGTAGCTCCATGGGAGAGAGAAGGGGAGGGAGAGACGGGAGTCAAGGTCTCCGACCAGAGCGGATGGCTCCGCCTCCTTCCGCTGGCTGAAAAACCACATAAATTCGGATGGAGAAAAGGAAGAACACTAAATGAGGAACGCGGTGTGGTTTTATCTTTATTCTTTTTTGTTGGAGTTTTAACTAAAAATAGAACGGCATTAAAATTATGAGTTAGCCTAACCAAATTAGACGTCCGACTACACCCTATTAATTCATTGGTCGCCATCTCGTCTTAGACAATTTCTACGTAGCTCACTTCATAAGGCCTGTGAATTATTTAGGAAAAATGTTATCGTAAACGTGATATAACAGTAAGATATTTAATAGATTATTCGAATTTCAATTAATAAATTTAGAGCATCCGTCAATGTAAAAATGACCATTATGATCGGGATGGATAAAAGCAATAAGCTAATGATTTTCTCAAAAGTGAAGGGAGCTTTACACCGTATCAAAGGATAATAATAAGCAGTGATAGAAAATACAAATCAAAAAGAAAAAAAAATCATTCAGCGAAGGCCAGAGCCATAGATTATTAAATAATCTGTTTTGTTTAATTGTCCCCTCCATTTTAGAATCTGGTAATTGGTATTTAAAATTTTCCGATGGAATTTTTTTTTTTATAAATTTTGCGAACACGGTTTATATTTTTATCATGCATGCTTTGGCAAGTATACGATTATGAAATAAAAATTTTGTTTTGCTTATACTAATGAAAATAAACAATTTCCTAAATGTTTACAGTTTCTACTTCACATGAAAAAAAGGTAATACAATACAAAATTATAAAACAAAAAAAATAAATAAATTTACCATTATCCTTGTTTAAGGAATTGAATTGCTATTTACACAAAAGATTTTTGAAAAAGCAAGAAAAAGAATAAAACATTTATTTCCTCTCTTTAAAAAAATTGCACAAAGCGCATGCAATCAACAGTTGATCTCAAATAATAGATCCACAGCTCCGTGACGGTGATAATGATTCAGTTAAACATCTTCTCACAACAGATTGTTTTCCTTAAAAAAAATAGTATTTTTCCTAAAAATGCAGCTTAAGGTTTATGCTCAAAATTTAAACAATACATATAATTTATTTCTTTTTTTATCAAATATATATGAGACTCGAGCAAATGTTACACGGGTAATAGCTGGTGTGAGTATTCAATTAAAATTAAATTAAATTAAATTAATTAAAATTAAATTGAGCAATTTTTTTTAATTAATTGAATTAATTAAATTTTAAATAAAAATCAAACAAATCAAATAAATAAAATATCAATTAATTTAATTTTTAATCGAATTAATCAAAATTTTTAAATATTATAAAATTTTATTAATTAATTAAAAATTTATAAATTTATTTATTTAAAAATTTAAAAATTATTTTTTATTTTAATTAATTCAATTTAATCAAATAAAAATTTTTAAAATCAAAATTGAATTAATCAATTTTTTTAAAAAAAAATTAAAATATCAAAATAATTGAATTAAAATTTTAAATTTAATCAATTCAATCGATTTATTTAATTTAATCAAATTTTTATTTACCCTTAGTAATAGCCGCTATATTTGGTGTCTTTTATATTGTCTGTCTACGCAAAAATTTCACTAAATGCTAAAAGTTGTATAGCAAAAATTTCACTAAATGCTAAAAGTTGTATAGCACTAAAATCTGTTTACATGTACAATAAAGAAGCATAAAACAATTGCAGAGACGATAAGTAACATTATCCCTCTTGCAGCACGAATATAAAAAACTTGATGCAATCTCTTTCAGTAAAGCAAACGGAGAGAAGAAATCAATTTCTTTATATAAAAAAAACTCCTTGTAGAGATTCAACCTGTGGAATCTCACAATCTATGTGAATTTGTTTTAATAAAGTACAGAATTAGTTCTTCATAAATAAACAGAGTCAACTGTGATACCCAATGAGAACTAAAGGCTAGCTTGGACTGACAATAACCCTATATTGCACAAGGAGTTATACTGCTTAATGCTAACACAAATAAAACAAGGATTTATATAATAACCTGTGAGGAAGCAGAACTTCAAGAGGACAGTAGTTGGGTTGCTTGGTTGCCTCTGAATAAACTGCAATTTTATCAGCATAGTCACTAAACTGCCAATGAAGGAATGAAAACAAAATAGGAGGGTTTTGGAAGAGCTGATCTCATGAGGTCCGGATCCGTTTGTTGTTGCTGCAGCGAGGACACTTGTAGTTCTTGATGTGCTCAGCCTTTGCAGGGGTGACTTTTACACACTTCCCATGGAACCATTTCTCACAAGTGTCACAGAAAATCCAGAAATTGTCTAATACAGAACTCTCTCCACATGCCGCACAGAGATAATCATCCTCTTCCTCATCTAACTCCTCGTTCTCTTCCTTTGCATTCTTTGCTCTGGTGTTCTTGGCCTGATATTCAGCCTTCTGTAAATGAAAACAAAGTAGATTGTTGATTTCATTCATTGTTGTGTGTTGAAATAGATAGAGAGAGAAAGAAAGAATAAAAAGAAAAGTAAAGAGAAGACAATTGCTTCATTATTATTATTATCGTAGGTTAACAAACTTATTTATACAGATTGCTAAAATAATATATGAAAAATATAATAATAAACAAGATAATATA
The DNA here is from genome assembly GCF_044706935.1 of Curcuma longa. Lineage (NCBI taxonomy): Eukaryota > Viridiplantae > Streptophyta > Magnoliopsida > Zingiberales > Zingiberaceae > Curcuma > Curcuma longa. The sequence goes on from NC_133871.1 coordinate 12,416,878, forward strand.
TCATGATAAATATGGTAATAATAAATATGAAATAAGGATAAATATGATTGAGATTGTAGTCCAAATATGGTTAGTCATCATTAATTTGAAATCAATTTCTGATTCTTCTCTTGCTGTCAGCTTTATCCTCATTACCATCTTTATCCTCATTATTTTGCTAACCTTAGGCACTGATATTGGCTAGTATTAATCCAAGAGAGTGTAAAAATCTTAATCACATAAGAAACAAGAATCATATTGGAAATTCCATTCAAGAGTCTGTTACAGGATTTCCATTTTTTAAGTGGAATGATGCATCAGATACCAATGCTACAATTCATTTTCAGTGAGGAAGTGGATGTTGTTACCCATTTTAACCACTGCCTATGTTGCACGATCAAATTGTGTTACTTATACGGGAATATAATTTCCCGAGATAATGATAATTAGCAAGAAAAGAATCCAGATAATGTTAAAATATTGGCAAGGATTGTTATCAAAATACCATTGTACACAAAATTAAAGAATCCAGATAATGTTAAAATATTGGCAAGGATTGTTATCAAAATACCATTGTACACAAAATTATCTCCATAGCATTGATATCTTCATAGTTTCCACATGTATGTGATGTGGCACAAGCTTGAAGATGACAGATCACTTGTTTTTCACCTCTATATTTGCTTTGTTTGTCATGCAATGATCCGACAAGGGATCTTGCCAAGCACAACCCATGTGTCAGGTAGGGTTAATGCCAGAGGAATCAAAAGAAAATAACATGTAATTGGCCATAACATCAGTGCAGTAGATCTAAACTTCTCATACATAGCTGAGATTTATGCACTCCATATAAACAAGTGGATTAAAAACTACTTGATATTTTTTATAGCCTAATTGAAACCAGTCTTAACCCTGCTAGAACAGTATTAAATCATCTTGTATTATGTAAGTTCATTCGGATGCTTGATGCACGAACTAATGCTCCCATGTAAATCTAATGCATAGCTCTCGTTTAATACTAATAAGGTATATCATTATTTGAGTTAGTTGTTTGTTATATATTTATGGCTTCTCTAAAATTTTAACTCATTACACCATTTGGTTATTATAATTCTTTTTTTTTTTTTGTTTTTTGAAGTAAACAAGCTAGCTAAAAGGAGATTTAAGGAGTAAAACTCATTTGAATTCATCTCGATGCATTTTGATACATGCTGAGTTGGGGGTATGGTATCAAAGTTGGGTTGGGGACCAAACAGCATAGTACATTATCTTAAACCATGATTACTTGCAGAAAATGGTATAATATTTTATTCTTAAATGGAAACAGTAACAGCTTAGTTATTTGACCTATAAGTAATTGTAGCTAACAATGATTACCTTGACTTTATTGGATTAGTCATACACATGAAAAATTCTTGTTTGTTGTTCTTATTCGTTACTTGACTGCTTAAATATCAATTGACAATAAGATAAATGTTAGCTTAAAGAAAAATTAAGAGCGCCATGGACATTCTCAAGCAATTAATAATCAAGATTGAAAACGATGGATCAAATATTAATGACATAAGTTTAAAAAATTTCATAAATATCTCATTTATTTTAACCTTGCTTGTGGCAAACCCATCTTTCAAATTTTTAAAGAGAATTTTCTTTGGAAAAAAATGATTCATCCATTCTCAAATTTTGTTGATTTGCATCTCCCCTTTGAGCATTTGTTTGATAACTAGTTGGGACTGCCTATTGAGATTTCAAAGTGCAAATGGAATTAAGAAAAGGAAACTTCTTACATTATATAGCATCTAAGATGTTCTTACCAATTTTGAATTTGACTTGGATTTGTTGTTGTTCTGTTTAGATCCGGAGGTCTTATCTTGATTCTTTCCATTTACGACTTCACATATGGTGGGCAAATCAGTTATCATATCTAATAGGAGTTTCCTGCATCACAAACAACAAATGAAGTTTCTTTTTTCTGTTCATACTAAATATAAAACAAGATAACTATGTGACACTATTGGGACGCAAAGAACTAACTAACTTACAAAAGGGATTTTCAAGGATCAACAAAAAACAAATTTTTTGAGTAAGTAATTATTTTGACATATGGATCAACAAAAAACCTAAACAAGGAATATTTTGCATAATTGTTCTCATCTATGGCTGGGTTTGGCATTGCATTTGAATCTCAAAAATGCTTTTGAAGAACAAACTATTTACTAAAGTATGTCTCGTGAAACTTCAGTATTAGGTATTCAGAATCTCAAATTTTCTACAATTTTATGATATATATTGTTTGGTAAAGCATACTTAGAAAACACTTCTCTTTGTATATAAAATAACAAAAATAAAATAATTAAAATTAAAATATTATATTACTATATATCATAAAATCATACTTATATTATCTCATAATATTTAACGATAATGCATATTTACTATTAATAGTTTACTATATATTTCATTTTTATATTAGTTTTTTGAAGTATTTAAAAACTGCTTTAGCAAAGCAGCCTTTGAAGGCACTCTCACACCTGCATTGGAAAAGTAGCTTCGGGAATCTAAAATTTTGAATGAAAACACTCTAGGCATGAATTTATCAAACACCTTAATTAACTCATAAAGTGATTTGACCCTCAAAAGCACTCTTAAACTCAGCCTAAAGCATGTCATAGCCTAGGCACATACATAAGGTGGCAAATGTTCTCCACATAGGATCTATGCTTCTTCATATTTTGTTTCTGGTAAGCAGCACCACCCTTCGTAAATAGTGTTAATATATAAACTTAGCACAAGCTTTAATGTTTTTTTTTTTCCAAATCTAAATCAGTCTTTCATTTTTTTTCTCTAATCTAGCATAATGCTCAGGTTTTGTGTTAAAATTACTTTGTCCAATTTCAGGTAAAATGTTGACGTGGCAGCTATATGGCTAGCTGTCACACCAGATAACTCATGAGTTGATGCCTACATTGTAGCTTGTTGTCAAGCTAGAAACTTCTTCTTAGATCTCAAGCTCCAAAGCAAGATCTATGACACTAACAGTGCAGTCAGTACAATGGAGGGCATGGGAGGCAATGTCGTCAAAAGATACCCTCAAGATGACCTCACTCTCCACTTTTGCTTACTAAGATTTGAAGATCAAGATGGTGGAAAGCTCCTTCAGCACGTCAAGCATCTTTGAAATGTTCCGCTAGCTTGGCTTGCTGGAATAGGATGTGGTGTTGTGGGGGCGGTGACATCGTGGCACAAGTATAGCTTTAATGAGAGTGACGGTTAGTAGGTGAAGGAGAGTGTGACAATGGTGAAGGAGACAGAGAGCTTGTTGGCAAAGTTCTAGCAGTCAGTGCTACAAAAATAGAGAAAGAGAACTTGGATGGCAAAGAGCTAGGAAAGCTACTCCAATAATTCCTCGTGCTCAATGCATTGTGCCACCACACCACCATCCTCTGTGCCTTTTTCGAAATATGAAGTGTTCGTTAGTTACAACTACACTCTAAAGAAGCTACGAAGAAGAAAAATGGTTTGGCCACCATGTGGCAATAGACAACTACATAGGCATCCACTTTATAAGTTACCTGACGTGGCAACTTGTCATGTAGCTATTAGGTAAGTGTTTTAATGAAGATTGGACGGAGTAACGGTGAATGCTAGATTTAATATAAAACTTAAACGTTGTGTATTAAAGTGTTAGATTAGAGAAAATGAAAGTTTATGCTAGATTTGAGAAATACGTTAAAGCTTGAGATATATTTATGTAATAACCTTGAAATAATGGTTCCCACTAGTTACAAAACTTTTCTAGTTGCGCATCCATCATTCATTCCCCTTGTGTGCCAAATCATTGCAATGGCATGGTTCATTAAACAAGATATCTAATGTGTTTGAGACCAAAAGGACAAATTTTTATTGTTTAAGATAATTAGGGCCCTAAATTCTATACAAGGTATATAGGTTGAATGAAAAAAAGAGAACAAAAATTCTTAATAAAAGGGTTACAATATCTCAAGGCAACCATATAATACACAATAATCCAAGTCAATAAATGCATTTATGCCCATTGGATCTTCTTAAAAGCAAATGAAAAGGCACAGCTTCTAAATAGCAAATTATGATTCTGAACTTTTAAAGACATGTCTACATCCCTAAGGTTTTCTAGTCAACATTCTGTTTAATAGTTGACTACCATTTTTACAGGCGCATTACAGTAAAACTTGCAAAGAATGTAGCAAATAATTATTCTAGAGAAAAAATGGTGTATTTGAATGTCCAACATTACAGGCCAATGGAATTTATCATTGTAATCTTTTTCTAAAAGGTATAATGAAAATTCATAGAATTGCAAATCAATAATTCACATTCTACTTACAACAACTGCATGCCCTATTTGTGCAGCATATGTTATTTGGCTCTCAGTGGCATTTAGAAGCAATTTAGCATAAGCATATAGCAGAGAATTAAGTCATTAGACTCATGACCAGCAACATGTATTGTTTAAGAAAGAAGTGCATTATGTATTGAGTGGTTTAACAAGGACATAAATATATGAAATATAAGGTGCTTAGGTTTGAGTACAACTAACAATTGTTTGTACTTAAATAAAATAACAATTTTGTTATGAATGATTGAGTTAATGATGTCTCTCTTTGCTCCTCTATGGTTAGCTCCTCTATGGCATGCACCTACTAGTGATTCTGCTTGGGCCAACTATCTGACCCCATTAGGTAATCCTACTCCTTTGGCCCAAATCCTTGAGAAGACTGTGAGGCTTGTCATGTTGATGTTTTAGAGTTCTACAAAAATGTTTCTTTGCATCAACACCAAAGCCTTCTCGTGGTGGTTGCATCATGGTTGAGAGGAGTCAGACTACCTCCATTGTCACCTGAAAATTTTCCCCAAATACTCTTTGTTGTCTTTCAGTATGCTGTCTTTCAAGTCATGGGGGTTGAGTATTAATGAATATGTATAGACATTGGTTTCTTTTCTAACAGCTTTAGGTTTTGGGATGAACAATTAGCCAATCAACTTTAAGATGGTAGGAGGTCATGTTCAAATCCTGTGTCTATAACTGTAATAATATCTCATCAATTCACATGTTGGATTTGTGTCGATCAAGTGAAATATACTCATCCACACATGAAGTGGAAGCATTCAGAATACAAATTTATAGAGACTGGCCCCTTCCTGGCAACTTGAGCTTTTGCAGTAAGTAGTTAACAAATCAACTTTAAGATGAAGGCATATAGTTCTTCCATTGTTTAAAATTCTTGGCTCATCATCACCTTGTGAACTATGCATGCATGAAGGTTATGGAGCACTATATGATTGTCACTATCTTGCGAACTATGTGAAATTATATTGACACATTAACACAAGTCTAAGTCTATCTCAAAAATTATAATAATAAAAAATAAAGACCATCTTGTGAACTATGTGAAATTATATTGGCATATTAACACAAGTCTATCACAAATAATAATAATAATAATAAAATTTAAAAAAAATAGTCTAGACAAATGAGTATATCGCATTGGTATAACTAAAACTTATGAATTCCCCAACAAAGTTTAGCCATAGTTAAATTATCTAACTGACAAGCAAGGATCTGATATGAATGTGTAGGACAACTAGATAAGCGTTGACAAGAATATAATCAACAGAAAATCATCTTACCTATGTTTTTTTTCAAACTGAAACCTACCACTAAAATAAGATGACAAGGCAAGTAGCCATGCATCACTGTGTAAAGCAACCAAAGATAACCAAGATTTCTTTTCCATTCCATCTCTAGCAAAGTTAATTCCCAAAACAGGCTCTGGAATCTCTGGAGGAACTTCTTCTGCAGGCAAATTGACCTCCCATTGCTCATCTGGATATCCATAGAGACACAGATTTTCTTTTGCTGAAAGAAGTAAAAGAAGTAACCATTACAGCAGGAAAATTTCTGAAATCAACCTCACCAATAATTGATTAGCATTTTGCACATGTCAACAAATCTCTATATTTGCCATGTTATCTAAGACCACAATAATTTTCAAGGAAAGACAAAAAGGGGGGAAAAATCCAGATAGTATCAAAGTATTAATTGGCAATCCCAAACAGATAAGAAAACCTATGTTTCATTAGTGTTATTTAGTGTGTAATTGCCCTAGAAGTTAAATCTAATGATGCAAAAAGAGGAGCAACTATATATAGGGCAATAGCAAAATAGTCAATAGACAAAAATGGAGTTATTCAGACTTCTCGTAAGACATGAAGAGGCACCTAGACAAGCATTCAGCGATTATTGCCTCAGTACTCACAAAGTTGATACAAGATTCTGCGTTTCCATGTTGTTGATTGATAGAAAAGTATAGAACCATTGTTGGTTTTTAGTTATTGTGTTATAACAATGATGCAAAAACATGACATGTAGCACCATTGAGTTACATCAAGGAAACCTTAACTACAAATTGAGAAAAGAAAAAACATTGTTGATGAGGACAGATGTTGAACAATTTTTCATATCACTCTAACCACAATTATATAAGACAATCTAAGGTTAAGTAAAGCTCAAGCATTGACAGTATACTGGCAATTGCTAATAGTCAGAAGCAATGAAATATATAATAAAAAACACTATTCAAGAAAAATGTTGATAAAAAATCAAAGTCTTGCTCCATTTATTTACAATTGGTAAATGTCAGCGCTCAAGAGTATTTTCATTATGATGCTCCTTAAGATTCAGAATTATTACGATATAGGGGGGAAAATCACTACTCTTCTGAAAGAATAAGGGAAATACTACATCAAAGAACAGAAAAAATAAGCCCTCGATTTGTGAGCATATCTTCCACCCAGCTACTTTGTATCATCGAGTGTAAGGATGTCAAACATACTAGTATATTGAAAGATATTTTGCCTACTTATAAAACCATTACACTAACATGGGTATTTACTAAGGTACTAGGTGTTTCAATTTTTCTGATGAGAGTTTAAGGTTGATTTTGTTTACATAATTGCATAATGGAAGAGGTCATGTATAATATAGGAATGTCATTTACTGGAATTGACTATATCTTATGAAGAAGTTCCTTCTGTATATTGCACATGGAGCATGATCACTCAGTTACATTTCTGTCACTTTCCTTCTCCATCTTCCTCCTATCTTCCTACCCAAGTAAGCCTAGACTTAAAATAAGCACACAAGAAGACCTAGAATGCTCATTTGGCCACACGAAACTATGAGGTATCGAGCACCCTGAACAAGAACTTATAATGCATCAGTGATCAAACCTCTAATACTAGTTTTCTGAATTATTGATTATTGGATCTCCGATACTTACAATCTATATCCTAGTAAAATTGCATCTAACCTGAACATAATCTAACTCCGATCGCAAATGCTTAATTAGAGTACCAAAACCTTGTATGTAAAGGCATTGATCTCACTCAGTTGCAATAATCCGACAAATAAAAACCTAAATGCCAAGGCTTGGTTACTCCAGCCATAAAATAAAACTCCCAAGTACTTGAAATTCAAAAACCAAGTTGACTACAAAGAGCTAAGATGGTGGAATTACTAACCGGGATCGCATTGTTGATAGAAGTCCTCGAAATCTGCCCAAGCGAATCGCCAGGAAACAACAGAAGGTCAATGACGATAACATCTTTGAGAAAGGAAAAAAAGAAAGAAGCAGAGTGGAGATACCGGTGGTGAGGGCCCTTATGATGGCGGCTCTCCGGCCCTTGACGTCGCGGAACACCTCCTCCACCAGGCGGGAGTTTTGGGCTGCCGATCCACGGTCCATCTCGGCGATCGAGGGCTCCGAATTGGTCACGGAGCTGAGAACGTAGCCAAGAGAGAGAAGGGCGTCAAGCTTCGCGAGAGAGGAAGAAGATGAGAACGGCATCCAACGGTGGGACAAGGGTAATATTTCCAATAATTAATTTATATATTTCTCAAATAGGAGGAGGAAGAGGATAGGAGAAAAGTACGGCGTCCGGTAAAGCCTTCGTGTCGATTTACCCACGTATGATTGCAGAAGAATGCGGGGTCCAGCGGCTGACGTGCTCCGGTATCTATAATGGGTGAACAAGCCGGGTAGATTTTGTCAGAGAAATTTTACTCTCCCTGTTATTTCTTTGGATAATTCAAATTTTTGTTAGTATTGTTCTTTAAAAATCTATTATGCTTTGCAAAGCTAAAACTGCTGTTTTCAATTATTTATTACTTGTTTTACATTCAAATGTTTCTTAATTTATATTCAATAGTCAAATTAATTATTATTCTAATTCTTACTATAAATAATTAGTATAGTGTAATTGTTTGTGGCAATTTATTAATTTTAAATTAGTATAATTTAAGTAACCCCTTATACATATAATCAATCAATACCAATATATGATATTTATAAAGATGTTTTTTATAGATGTTTTAGGCCCTTGCGCAAGTGATATTTATATATAATAATCTTCTAAAACAAATAGTGCTTATAATATCTGGCATAAAAGAATTGGATGACATTATATTTTCATAGTTCATCTAGATTGAAAAAATGTAGGCTCAATATAAATCTTAAGAGTTACAATATGCCTTGAAAATTTTCTTAAATACTCAATTAATGTGGCTAGGGAGCATAATGGCATCTTTCTTCTATGGCTAAGATGGATTAATTAAGTTTGATGTTTTCATAGTTAATTGGCAGTGAGATTTCAATGCCCACTTTATCAAATTAAATGTTAAGAATATATCTGTTAATTTCTAGCAGTGACCGTGAGAGTACACGTGGAGAAACAATACATCCTTGCATAAGTGACCTCCTTATTAAATAATTTTTGTGACTTTCCTCTCCCTGTCCATATACACTTTCTCAATTTACCATGATCTTCACATATGGTCGTGGGGCCGATCGTGTCCTAAGGTGACAGATCCACTTTTTTGCAGAAGAGTGGGTTGGCTTTGCGGAAAACTGACATTGACGGGCAATTACTACCACAAGCTTTTTGAACCACCGGACAGTTCGTTTAGTTAGCTGTTTTGTTTGATTCTTGATTTCACATTGCACAGCCAAAAAGAATACGAACTAGCTAGAAAAAGCAACAAACGTGCGTGCGTGAGAAGCACAAATAAAATATATACGGATCAGATTCTCTTAAAAGTTAAATAAATATCGATGTTGTGAGTCATGACAACTCGTCTCGAGCAACAATACCCCTTTTTAACTCGTACATCCAAAGCCACAAGAAACGCCTTCATTAGGAAGAGCAATCCATTTGATCACCGAAAACCAATAGGTACAGTTCAGCTTAACTGATGAAGACACCTTTTACCAGAAATAGTATTAACATTTTAAAAAAAAGGAGAGACAGAGAAAAAAAATCTACGCAGAGGTGATCCAATTAATATTTTAACAACTCATGCACATTGAGTTGCCGCAATCTTTGGTTTACCTCTCGAGCTCCATGGTCTTGATGTGTCCCTTTCCCATACGAGCGAAGCTCGCAGATTCCATCAGCTTCTGCGATTCCAAGTCCATCTCCTCTTCCTCCTCGTCGTGGGATCCGGCTTCTTCTTTGACCATGGGAAGGTACCGTGGCTCCTCCGGATAGGCCCTGGAGACGAGCAGATAGAAGAGGACGCAGAAAACGACGAAGGCGGTCATGAACCAGCTGAACTGGAGGTTGACCAGGGACCTGGCCCGGTCGAGCGCCTCCGCGGTGTGGCAGCGCACGACCCGGTGGCCCTCCTCCAGGTTCATGAAGCACCCCTTGGAGATGAGGCTTGGCGTCCACAGCATGAACCCCATGACCACGAACCATACCCCTTGGAAGGCGATGCTGGCTGACCTCACGAAGCTGATTAGGAAGCTCCTCGGGCGGCCTACGGCCAAAAGGGTGGTGGCCAGCGAGACGGCGATAACGGTCTGCAGCAGCCAGTGGTACTGACCTTCCACGCCCATGTGGTCCGCGGAATGGAGGTGGAACATCAGCAGCTGCTGCGCGAAGGCGGCGGCCGCCAGCAGCATCGTGAGCTCGTCGCGCAGCGGCGCGCGGAGGCGGTCGAGGGCGACGCCGAGGACGGCGTACACTAACAGGGCGAGGGAGATGGAGGCGTGCTCGAAGTTGTGGAGGTGGTTGGAGGGGATGGAGCCGTCGTCGTCGAAGGGCTGGTGCTTCTCCGGGCCGATGATAAGCTCCATGGAGATGGAGGCGAGGCTGCCGAAGGCGATGAGGTGGAGCTCCAAGTGGCGGAGCTTGCCGGCTCCGGCCGGGAACCAGGGGAGGGAGGCGTACGAGGCGGGGCGCACCGAGCGGAGCCGCACGTGGTTGAAGAGGTGCCAGAGGCCGATGACCAAGAACCCGAACCCCGGTGCCACATGACCGACCAAAGTGCCCATGTCTGATTGCGCCCGACAAATGACAGTTGCAGTTGTAGTCGCGCCGTCGCAGTCGCAGAGAGATGTGAGCTGCTGAAGGAGAGAAGTGAGGATCGCTGAGCTTTTATGCTGAGTTGGGAGAGGTCTAGATTCTTCCTCGTAGAATTTGGAGATTTGACTAGGAAATTCAGGCTTTGGCTTGAGGCAGAGGAGGATTTGTATTAATCAAGCATGAAGATCGATTTGATGGTTTTGTGCAGTCATTGGCCGCATTGCCCGTGGAGTCAAAATATGACAAGGAAGGAGAAGGTTGACTTGACAGAAGCGCAACTGCGTGGATCGCTTGGCCAAGCTTACTTGCCACAGAAGCTTACTTGTCAGACAAGAAAATATAAAAAAGTTTATATATTGGACCAACACCTTAAAATATTGTATCTTCTCTCTCTATAGATTATAAAATAAAAATAGAATGACTATGGTCTCGACACACACGTAAAAATATAAGGGGTAAAATTGAAAACATATGACATTTAAAAGCATGACTAGCATGACATGTTTAGTTAAAACAAGAAACTTTATTGTGGTTTAGAGTTCAAATCAGGCTTTGTTGGCGGTTCACATTTCAAATAGTTCGAATAACAAGGACACTTGATTGTGACTTTCCCGCCTCGGCAGTTGATAGCGGTTTGCGTTCCCGCCCGTGGGTTCGAGCTTGGAGTATGGCGATGAAATTTCTCTTTATTTCTAGCAGCAGGAAACCTGTTTCTTTTTTAGGTTTGTTATTTTAAAATATGCCAAAAATAGGTGTAATGAACTAATTTAAATATATAATATTTCACAGCGATTTGTGATTGATTACATAAATTTATTTCGCCATTGAACTCTAGTGGACGTTATTTGAAGAGTTGCAAAGTCCTAGGCCGAGTTAGGACAATTTTTTTCTCATAATCTTGCCAGTAAATCAGTGTTCCCCTCCCTGTGAATCCATAACTTTATGATTAATTTAGGAACACGGGGGAAAATTAGAGTGAAAGGATAAATGTATTGGATGGGAAGAACACGCAAGCAAATGGGATCATATATCATCTTGGCGTTTGACCCATTTAATTAAGAGAATAATTGTGGTAAGCAATGAGGTGGATTGGGTTGCTTTAGTTAATTTGCTGGAAGTTGTTGTTGGCGGAAGCCAATTTAGACACGTAGATGAAAAGCAAAAAGAAAAAAAAAACAAAAAACCCACCAGCGGTTGGCATGCAACTGATTAGCTCGATTAAAGTCTAAGATTTTGGTGACGACTATACCTACCAAACCCTATCATCATTTTATGTTTCAGCCAACTTTAATTTTATTTATGCCAGTATTTGTCAGCCAACTTTAATTTTATTGCTAAATATTATGATTTTGTTAATTTTATTATTAAATATTATGATTTTGTTGCCCCAGTACGGGTGCAAACGAATCAAATTTATTTGTGAGCTTTGTTTTTTTAATTCGAATTGATTCGAAAAATATTTAATTTTTATTAAATTTGAGTTGAAATAGAATATATTCCATAATTTTTTCAAATTGAATTTGCTCATGATATTTTTTATTTGAAATATTATTCATGAACTATATTTGCGAGAGCCGAACTTAATCGAACTCTCTATTTATTTTTATATAACTTTAATTTAAATATATTTAAATTAAGATTTGAATTAATAATTTAAATCAATGCTCGAATCAGGTTCAAACAATTGAAATCAAATTCGAGTTCGAATTTTATTTCAAAGTGAACTCGTGCTAAAAAATTCAAACATAAATAAATATATATAATAATATTTTATATTATTCGATTCAATTTGATTCATTTGCATCCTATCCCCACTGGATTAATAAAATACTCAAAGAAATAATTTTAAAAATTAATTAGGATTTGAATTTCATGAGGATGACTAAAGATGATCTATCTAATATATATAAAAAATATATGCGCTTTTGTTGCTGCATGATCGAATATATCAACGTTTGATTTTAAAAATTATGATTTTACACAGGAGTTTGAAAATTTTATGGTGCTGGATTATCTGTCAATATTTATCTATGCTTCTCAATTGAGATCGATAAAAAATTTCTATAAAGTCGGATCAATCATCTTCCAGAATTAATCAGAATAATTAAATACCTAAATTAACTTTATATATCAGCATTTCATAATTTCCAAGCGGATGAAAATGAACCTAATTAATACAACCGTCGCCCGGGTCGTATTGGGCTCGACATTGGCTCTTCACGGCTCCACTGGGCCAAGACTAGCCCAACATCGGTGAAACCCAGCCGAGCTCCCCAGGCTCATTTTTACACCTCTATAAATGAACACACCCTAGAAGGATCCAAGCAATTCAGTATATATCCTTCTGACCAGATAATAATATAGAGCAAAAGTAGATCGAACTGATGTGGAGAATTATTTTCGTAATTAGAAATTAATTCATATATATAGTATATATGATTTTCCATCAGAAGGCAAGTATACCTCCTTGGACAGTTGTATGTGTCAGAGGTCAACTCCTTTTAACGCACGTGATATATGCGTTGGTTAAATGTACTTTCAACTAGCTACTAGCTAGACATATCTTTGACATTCATCCATGATTGATCCCGTAACATGTTTTCTCTCAGTTTGCTTAGAAAGGTTTCTAACGTAACATAGACTTTGTTGTCTTTTTAAGTTGATGTTCAAATTTATTGAACTCTATATGTAGACAAAACCAAATGGTGGCTACCAACTACTTAATTAGTATAGCTAATTAATAACTAAGTAATTAATGCAAACACACAAACTTTCAATACTGTATGATTAAGGTTTCCTTCATGAAACGATTTTTAAACTTCAGTGTACGTACTGCATGCCGGAAACTAGTGAAAACAAAGCCCTTATATATATATAATCCTAACATGCTATTGTAGACTAATTAACTACATGCAAGCATTCATTAGTGAAACTTAATCACTATTGATTAAACACAACCAGATCTGATTAACAGCTACACCAATAAAAGAAGATTTCCAACGTCACTGGTCCTTTGTACAATGTTGAATTTTTCATTGATACAAATGAGAAATAGCTAAACGTCACTCTACGAGCATGCAGTGTCAAACTTCTAGACGAAGGAAACTAATGATCGATCATTTAAGCTTACATATGCTCAAATTTGTTTACATACTAAATGGAAAAAAAGAAACAACCTATATATACATAACTCCACATGAAACAACAACAACAACAACATAAGCAAAAGAAATATAGAGCAACCAATTAATTCGGATCTCTATCGAGATGACTGAGACTCCTGAAGCTCTTCTACTTAGCTTGCTAGCTCACAGTGCTCTTACTGGGACTGCTCTCCCCATCCTTGTGCCCCTCCACCACTGTCCTGGTCGATGAATGAGCTAACGGCTGCTGCTACTGCGACGGTCATGAGCTTGGAGCGTGCAGCAATCTCATCACTAGCATTTTCTGCTATGGATCGTTCATCCTTACTCGACAACCAAGGATCTCCACCACCAAAACGAGGGATATAATTGTTTGAGAGGGAGGGCATGGCCCATGGGGACCTAATACTGGAAGGAACTCGAAGTTGGGATGATGCTAGCTGACTAAGTTGCCTCTCATGGACTCCCGTCGCACCGGCTAAGATACCGGAATAGCTGCTTGGGTTGACAAAGCTGCTGATGGTGGAGGAACAATCTGGGCGTTCCGAGTAATAAGGGCTCAAGCAGGAGGGTGGTAGAGTAGTCTTGTCGTTTGCTAACATGAAGCGAGCAGCCGAGGGGGCCAAGGTGAAAGCCAGGGCAGCGGCGCCGACGGGGACGGCGTGGTTGTGTGTTCCATCGTAGGTCGCCACCAGTATCGACATGTCCTCCATGCACCTCTGTACCTGTGCTTTCAAAAACATACAGAACCAAGTTGCGCGCCATCCTTTTTTAGTTAAAATCTAAAGCTATATATACATCCCCTTCCTCAACTACCTGCTTCCTAACTGGGCATCCCGGCGCGACGGTGCATCGGTAGTAAGCCCTAGGGCACGGATTCCCTTTCGCCGTCTTCTGCCCGTATTTCCTCCATTGGCAGCCGTCGTTTATCTACAAGTACTCTACTGATTAAATAAGTAACCATTCGATATAAAAATCTATAATTTTTTTTGTGTATGCTAAGGAGCTTAATCACTTACGGTAGGGCCTTGGCATCTAGCTCTGATGGAAACCCTAGCTTTCCTAGTGGGAGGGTTGATGCTTTGGTGTGTGACTTGGGACAACTCCTTGCCCTTCTTCTGACCTTCTGTCTCTATTTCTCTCAATTCACTGACATCGTTGTTGTTGTTATCGTTCGTCGTGGTTCGCGTAGGTTTGCAAGCTCAAAGATAAACGCAATTCCTTGTCATCGCCGAAGTGTTTGATTTCTTTGCTCTCGCCCGATGACTTCTTCTGTTCCCGGAAGCTGTTCTCCACTCCAAGAGAAAGAGAAACTTGGTGCTCCTAAATTTAGTGATTGCCAATATCAAACTTCAAAATCTAAGCTCAGCTGCCAATTATATATATATGAAGCCCTTTATATAGAAAATTTTAATGCCTCTTGATGATTTTGTTGCTGAATTCCTGCCAGCTTCGTCCGCAACGCTTGGAAATCGTTGAAGGTCCGCTGGATCACCTCTCGCAGAAGCTTGTTCTCCGCCTTCATCCTCTCCTTTTTCTCTCGCAAAATCCCCAACTGCAAGATCATAAAAAGCTTTCATGAGAAACAGGTTTGGAGAGATGCAAAAAGTTTATTAAACTCTCACCTCGTCATCGATAGCATGGTCGTCGTCGTCTATTCCTGAGCCCAACTGCTGCTTCTTTTCATCAAAACTTTCATACCTTTTCGCCTTTTGTTGCGCTGCTTGGTGTCTACGACGACTACAATCATCCTCTTCTTCTTTTTGTCGATCGCGGAGGCACGACGACTCATCTGCTATGTCCAAGGAGATATCTTTATGCATTATCCTCTTGCCTGATCTCTTCTTCTTCAAGGTTGGCGTGATCTTGTAGTTGATAGACGCCTAATTTTCAGTACTTCTTAAAGAGTATAGTAAGAAGAAGGAAGGAAATCTCACACGCTGCCTTAATTTTTTTAAATCATAAATAATTGTACGGAACCACCATCCGTTGATAAATTTCTAGTTTGAGGGCTAACGTCGCTATCTTCACCAAAACCAAACAAAATCCAAAAGGCTTACCAGGATGCCCTATGCCCTGTACCTTGATGATGATATTTCTTGCTTTAAAACTATTATTGTTGTACTTGTTTACAAGAGTTAAGCGGCGATTTGGCTAGCTACTTCTTTGGCCGTGGGTTTGCATTTATTAATTGGGATATAATCATTGGTGTGGGTAGCCACTAAATCTAAAAAGTCTAACCTTGGATTGAGGTTTTGGTATTAGTCAATGCATTCTCTAGTCCTTGTAGGATTTTATTTTTAAGATTTAAAAGTTGAATTATAATATTAAATAAAAAAATTTAATTGTTCATTGAATATGTAGGATATAAAGAGTGTGGGATAATAACTACATACCTTATGAGTATCTAAATTTTTTCATTTTAAAAATTCTTTTGTGCTTAATATTATAACTCTATAACCTTGAATTCTAAAGAAAAAAAATCTCAAATAACTTAGTCGTAAGTAAAAATAATAATAAAATGTTTCTATTTCGGATATCCAAAACTGATTTGATGCTTGGATGCTTTTATGATGCGTGCACACACTAGCGCACAGGATATTCAATAATTTACTCAATAAAGTTTATTTTGCCCAATAAATAATTATAATTATCAATTAAAACTTAGTTAACTAGTATTTTTAGTATTTAATTAGTAAATTATTAAATAAAATTTATTTTGGTAAAAGAAATTCAAGGGTAATTATTTTTTTCTCTATTAGTGCTATCAATAATTAAGATTGTAAAAGACGTTTATGTTAATAAAATCTATATTAAATATACAAAGATAAAAAACTGATATACATTAATTTCACTCACAAGTACTCTTTGTTCTACCTTGAATTGGAAATATTGTCTATGACATCTTTGATACTCATACCCTAAATCTCTATGACAAATTAAAGTTAGTTTAAAGTCCTTAGAAGTTTTAGTTTTCATTCGTGTCCCGATGTGAAAAGGGTAGCCGAGAAGATTTACCATCAAACTAGTCATGTGGAACCAACTACCAAGTGCTGCATGGTAATTAAGCCAAGTGCCCTACCATGAAATTCAGGAAAAATGATCGAGTTTCATATAAAATTAAAAACAAATACACTACTTCAATTTCTAAGTAGAAATTATGGAGTCTCATATAAAATTAATGTTTTTTTACAATTTTTTTAGGATTTAGTGTTTTAAGGTGTAGGATTTTAGAATTTAAAGATAATATTATCCAAATCTGATTTTCAATTCTCATGTAAAAGAAATGAGAATTAAAAAATATATATAACAATAAGTGTCTATGGATCACCCATAGATGAATGAGTAGAGTAATAATTTTCTGTCTATATATATATAGCGAAATATTATTCTACACATCCATCCGTAAGTATCCAGTAGCATCTAATATTAATTTTTTAAAGGTTTAAATTTTAAAGGAAATGAAATTAACATTAAGTACTCGCACATAATTATGCAGGCAAGAAAACTATATATATATATATAACATTTAAACTAAGTAGAGTGGTTACTTGAAGCCATTTCATATTATTTGTGAGTGGCAAATTGTATATGAATTTGCACGTGTTAATATATATAATTAATATAGTTGGTGTTGATGAGGTTGCAAGTTCACAACTTCACATAGATAAATAAACCTACCTACTCAATAACCTTTATCCTTAAAAGAAACTCCACCTGTTTCAGTTAGCTGTGTGATGCAATTCAATTAGCATAACAAGCCACAATGTTTCTTTTCTTTTCGTTTTTTTTTTTGAGAAAAATTGTATGCTCAAGATCCCTCTTGGCCCAATATCTGCATTGGGCCTCTCTATATAAGCCTCTTTTTGTTTGATGTTTAGACTTGGATTGTAATAACAAATAGTCCTCCAATAATTAATGTTTTAGATGTTGTATATTTATTTAATATAAGTAATACAATCTTCTTTTACTACCAATTACCAAATAAATCAAATTAAAAAACTTTTAGTTAAAAGTTAAGCTACGAGTTGAAATTAAATTTATATAATAATAATAATAATTAACTATTTAAAATTTTTTTATCACTTTTGTTTTAAGATAAGAAAATAATTTCATATAATAATATTAGTTAAATTTTATTACTCCCGTCGTAAATAAAACATAAGAGATATATTTTAAAAATTATTTTATATTTAATATAAATCTTTATGACCATAGGGAAGGAAAAAAAATCTAAAACCTTTGCTTTAGTTGCCAAGTAGAGCCCACATTCCATGCTGTCTCATACTTTCTCTCCTTTTAAAGAATTTTAAAAATAAATAAAATCACAAGAACAGAATCTCCTACACCTCTTTGCTGACCGTTACTCTACGACCTTTTCCTTTCTTCTCTCTTTTCCTTTCCCCTCCATTCCCTTCCCTCCCTCCAGTTGCTCCATCCACCAAGCAAAGCATCTCCAAATTCCCACCAATCCATGGAGAAGGAGAATTCCGCTTGCTATCACCACTTCCAGCTGCTCATCTGTCTCCTCTCCATCACCGCCGCTGTCTCCAAGTCAACCATCGAGCCCTGCTCCGGCTCCGACTCCTGCCACGCCCTCCTCGGCTACACCCTCTACGCCGACCTCAAGCTCTCCGAGGTGGCCGCCCTCTTCCACGTCGACCCCCTCGCAGTGCTCGCCTCCAATGCCTTCGACCCCTCCGTCCCCGACGTAGCCGACCGCATCCTGCCGGCCGGCCTCCTCCTCCGCGTCCCCACCCGCTGCTCCTGCGCCGAAGGCATCCGCCGCTCCCTCGCCGCGCGCTACCGCACTCGCCCAGGAGACACCCTCGCCTCCATCGCAGGCTCCGTCTTCGGTGGCCTCGCGACGCCGGACCAG
Source organism: Curcuma longa (assembly GCF_044706935.1). Lineage (NCBI taxonomy): Eukaryota > Viridiplantae > Streptophyta > Magnoliopsida > Zingiberales > Zingiberaceae > Curcuma > Curcuma longa. The sequence goes on from NC_133871.1 coordinate 12,435,283, forward strand.
ATCAGGGAGGCCAACGGCATCCCAGACCCGGAGGCGCTCGAAGTGGGACGGACGCTCGTCGTGCCGCTGCCATGCGCCTGCTTCAACTTGTCCGACAACTTTCTCCCGGCGGTTTACCTCTCGTACGCCGTCAGAGCAGGGGACAGCGTCCCCAGCATCGCCGCCATGTACTCCACCACCGTCACCGATATCATGAATGTTAACGCGTTAGGAAGCATGACCGCGATCAATCCCGGCGATGTGCTGGTCATCCCCTTGCCAGGTATATAAACACATACACATATAGCTCTGCACTCCACTACTTCGAAGCATGACTGCGTCCATCAAAGCTCTGTCTTCTATAATTTCACGAAGATTAATACTTCATTAATCTTTGTCATTGTAGCTTGCCCATCGAGATTCCCGAACTACGCCTCAGATTTTGGTATGATTGTGGCAAATGGCACTTACGCCATAACTGCTGATAATTGTGTGCAATGCAGCTGCGGACCAGGAAACCTCAAGTAAACATTTCAAATCTGTGCCTCTTTTGCAACTGTTGTGCCCACATTTCATCGATCAAAGTAACTTCCCCTGTCCTTGCAGTTTGTACTGCACACCAGCTTCTCTGTCAGTGTCGTGTTCAAGCATGCAATGCAGAAGCAGCAACCTTATAGCGGGAAACATCACCACCAAATCTACAGGAGCTGGCTGCAATGTCACATCCTGTAACTATAGTGGTTTTGTAAACGGATCGATAGTCACTAAGTAAGCATCAGTCAATTAAGGACTGTTTCAATGCTGTAACAAATTAAATTGAAGTGCTAATTTAGTTCATCTTGCAGATTGACTAAGTCGCTTCAACCTCGTTGCCCTGGTAATTTTTTAAGCTGCGCTGCTTCGTTTCTGGCACAGTAGATCTGCTAGTTTGTATAACTGGGTGGTTTCCACATATGCTGCAGTGCAACCTCAGCTGCCCTCATTGACACCGCCGCCAACGACACTGATGCGCGATCTGTTTCTTGCTCCAACGCCACTGCCACTGCCACCGGAGGCAGGTGGCGCTTTGCCTACGCCGAAGCCGTCGCCGAAGTCTCCGGTGTCGGGGGAATTCGCTCTTCCTGGCGTTTCTCCGGCAACTGGTCCTGATGCAACCGCTGTGGTGGGTGGTTCTGTGAGTTCCATGAATCGCAAGGAAGCAATTCTCATATTTTGCTCGGCTCTCAGCTTAGCTTTTGCCCTTCCATTCACTGACACGCCGATTTTGTTGTATTAGTAGATTTTACAATCATTTTTCGATATTTTTGCCTTGTCGCTTGTGAAGTTTGTGGTTTGGTAGATCGAGGCAATGCTAAAATTATTAGTTTGGAAGCATATTTCTCTTTAATTGCTGATCGATCAATAATTTTTTTATAGTCTGTCGCTTCCAAAGCTTATGCTCTACTCGCTTTAAATATTCCATCGATCTCATCTAAACGAAGCTTATTCTTTACTACGGAAATTAAACGCATCTGCCAGCAAAAAGTGAGATGCTGAAGGAAAAAAATATAGAGCAGCGTTAATTCATCATTGCTTAATGCTTATGTGTGTGAGCATAGTATAGTACTGGTCTATGAGACAAAGTTGAGTTGATTATGATGTACAAAAGTCGAATCTTGATGAAATTGAAATAATGTCCTTTTTCGTCATGGTCAATTGTAACTTTTCAATTTACCTTCTCATAGATAATCGCGAGGTGATCACGTGAGACCGTTGAGATGATGTATTCTACCTTTTACTGAAGTGAGCATAATATAATGTTAAAGGGTCTGCACTTAATATAATTTTGTTTTAAATTTTATAAAAATTTCTTACGAGTATATCTTAAGTTGAGAAATATAGCTGCGGCAACATAAATTTCACAATGTTCATATATTGTCCAACACACATAATTCAAGTTTAAAAATTAACTATTATAATAAATCCTGTTTAAGTGTCTTGTTTATATATTTGAACTCATGCTAAAGCTATAAATGACCTGTTTAATTTTAAGTTATTATTATTATTTATCTTATCAAGCTTATTTAGTCTTATTTTTTAAACACTTGAGTCATGACGAACTCAAGCGGTTATGTTACTGAATTCAAATAGCAAAATAATTGATCATATAATTAATTCTATTAAACCATTATATTAAAATTTTAAGATATTAAAACAATAATAGATATAAATAGTATTCACACACGCAAACATATTATATTCTAATTGAATACTAGTTTATAATAAGTAAAAATAGTTTATGAATTATTTAGAAGCTTTCTTTATAAAAATTAACAAGTCTAGCTTTATTTATTTTATATATACTTTTTATATTGAATGAAATTCAATGAGCTTATCGAATTGAGTATCAATTTTGTTCATAAATATTTTGCTCATTTATAATCCTAATTATATATAGTATGGATTAATTGGAGAATAATATTATGTTAAGATTGATCTTCAAATAAGTACAACATTTATATTAGAGATATTTGGACTAATTCTATAATATATGTATAGATGTAGTGTGACTTTGCTCCTATGATGCATATCACCTTAAACTCAAGCAGTGAAGCATATGATCGTGTGTTGTCGAGCAGCTCACTAAAGGTGTATTCGTCGTCATTTATGTGATCCATAAGTGGTGACACTATAGTTGAATTAATTACGATGAAATAAAATTATTAAAATAGATGAGTGCAGTTTCTCGATTTACCTCCTCACAAATGGTCATGGGGTTGAAGAAGGATCAGAAGAGTTGAAGAAGGATCAAGAAGGCAAGGTTTGTCAAGCTACCATATTCTTCCCCATGGATTGCTACACTTGACACAATGGCTATATATCGAGATTTTGCATAGTTTTGGTGAAATCCTGGACCACTATGATCAATAAGGCTATGGAAGATTGTTTTGCCTAGTCAATGGCACTTGTGCTGGTGCCCATCATGGACTTTGTCGCTTGGCCATTCATGCACGCCTGGCCCGCCATAAACTTTGTTTACTTGGTGACCATGGGGCTAAGTTGATTATTATACATCCACTTGAGATAGGCCATCAAATGTTCATGATTGATGTGGTGGGACCTACGGATGCCACATGTCCCGTGTGATCAATAATCGTACTAAATTGTCAATCAAAAGAGAGATCAAATGTGATCGAAGGGAATCTGACTTGATCTAGAAGGGACTCGAGTTTAGTTAAATATGCTTGATACACTCATTCTAAGACATCTGTCAGGACATTCCAATCTCGATAACTCGGCTAAGACATCTCGGCCTCGGTAATTCGACTAAGACATCCTACCTCAACAACAACTCGATAAAAACATCTTGGTAACTCGGCTCAAATATCCCAATTCCCAACCTCGATAACTCAATTATGATATCCCAGCCTCAACAACTTGGCCAATATATCATAGCCTCAACAACTCGACCAAGACATTTCAGTCTCAGTAATTTAGCCAAAATATCTCGGTCTGCATCTGTAAGATATGAGGTATTTTAGCAAACCCTAGATGGGAGGGGAGGATTCTGGGTCTTCTTCCTCTTCTCCCTGACGGCGGTGATCAATGCAGAAGAGGAGCGTGATTGCAAGGGGTTTATCGGACCTTGACGATTGATCCTGTTACACAGGAGGAGTTCTTGATCGACGTTCATCACATCAAGTGGGTACTCCTGTGCTTGGTCAACACATGACTGTTTGTAAGTAAATAATTATTTTTGCTGTTAATTCTCTGTTGATAATCTTGCTATTTTAGTTATTGATCTTGATATGATACATTGTTATAGATTCTTGCTGTTGACCTGTGTTGATGTTGTATTATTGTGATTAGCATAGTACTTGTTGTTCAATACCATTGTACGATTTGTTGATACCTCACATGATTAACTGTCTATTATGCATGAGTAGTGGTAGTTGCCCTACTGGGGTTGAGCATCATGTCACATACATGATAGGAGTAGATGTGTTGATCATTATTGTTGTTGTTGGTCTCACTTGTCACTGTATGATAGTGACACAAGAGTGAGAGCAATTATTGTGCTAAGTTGGGTGCAACCAAGACTGGTTATATAGCCCTCCTGATCTCGCCCGCTCCCCACTTATTTAATAGTGGTTTGTTATTGGAGCGAGTGTGGTTTTCCTATCGTGCGTCTCAGTTTACTGCACTGGGTGAGTGTCTGGGGGTGGCGAGTGCAGACAGTGACCATGCATTACATATGTGCATACATTGTTGGTAGTTGTCTTCTACATTTATGATCATTGGACTAGTTGTTACATGTCAGTGGCTATCTCGCTTGTTATTATATGGTTGTATAATATCTGTTATTGTATGTAGTTATTGATCTCGTATGATATCTTGTTATTTGCTTAGATATTTTTATGTTGTGCACTTTTCTTGTTTATACTACTGAGTATTGTATACTCACTACCCAGACCCTGGGGTTCTCCTTGTTTTCTCCCCAGGTAATTGGTAAGGATGTCATTTGAAGCTTGGAGATCTGCCAGACTGCCCTATGTCACAGCAGGAGGAGTCGCGTTGTCTTATTCTTTTTGGGTTTTTATTCATACTTATATGTTGGTACTACTTGTCATTTTATTTCGTAGTACTGTGGATCATGTTTGGACGCTAGTTTTGAACTTATGTTTAACTTCGTACGAACTTGATAGTTTTCCATTGCGGTATTTCTGTTATTATAGATTATGGAGTTTTATCGTAGCTTTTTGCGAGTACTATCGTAGTGTTTTGCGATTTGCGTAGTTATGTAGTATTGTGTGCATATGGTGGATATGTGTTTGTGGCCGTGTTGACCTTCAATGTTGTAGTTAGTAGTTTATTCATGTGTGCTGTATTAGTATTGGTTGTGTGGGCCTTTTATACCACCATGTATTCAGGAAAGTTGAATTGTTACAGGGGAGATGCTGCCAAAATTTTTTCGGACGACCGTTTCCCTGGACGTAATAGAGTCTCAGATCTTGATATCACCTCTGCCTCGGCTTTAGTCACTGACATCCTCTCTTGTCTCAATCTTAATCGTCGACTTTGTTTATCTTCAAGGCCACTCCACATCGATTTCAATTCTCACCCATAGATTAGGCCTACATTTTACATTGGCCTACTAACAACAACTGCGGATGTTTCAGAACATGTGACATCGGATGAATGGAGAAACAGTTTTGTGGTTGTCAGATCTGGTCTCCTAGATGTCTTCCTTTAAACATTTGGAGCTTAGCGAATGGAGAGCCAGCTAACGGCTGTCGGATCTGGTCCCTTCATTGACTCTAACATAGAGATGCTCTTTGACAGTTATATAAATCTTAGAGAAGGTACGTGCAAAATGTTTGAATTTTAAGCACGCACACACTCTCTTTTTTGGCTTCATCAAGCTCTCACTTGCTTTTTTTTCCTGCTCTATTTTTTCATATCTCAAGCAATGTATCAGAATGACTTGTCAAAATTTTTTGGCATCAATTTAACCCTCTATTGAAATACGTTGTAGGCTCTTCTCATCCTCTTCATTGACGATCTCCTAAGAATGTGTATATTAAATCATTCATTGATTGATGATTTCATCATCTACGATATTTAGTCAGAACAATGATGCAGTAGGGTTTAGGGTTTAGGATCCGATATATGTATTCCATGACTATTAGTTGGATGAAATTTCTCCTTCAAAAAGGATATGTTATTTTATTGGAAAACTGCATAAACTTGAAAGCTTTCACTGTGCATAATTAGATCTTAGATGCAATAGAAGCATGTAGGGCTTGATGAAAATAAACATGGAAATCTCCCATCAGATATCGATTAGTCATCCCATCTTTAATTAGTCATCCCACTAAAAATATCTTATGCGCATTGTTAGTGATGTAGGAGGATTAAAAAATTTTTTAATTATTTTTTACAGCTGGTAGGATAATCGATATCCGTTCGACGTTAACGAGATAGTTGAAAAACGTTTAAATGAGTCCCACAACAACCCATGACAAGCTCAAACCCATGACCACAAGCAACCATTGCCATTCCGTCCAAGAAATTCAACAAGTTGTTATTAACAACCCAGACAAGCTTTCAGTTACGCGTGCCGTTCAAGACTGCGCCTGCCTGTGCCTGTGCCTGTGCCTGTGCCTGTGCCTGTGCCTGCGCCTGAGCGAGCCTGAACTTGAGCACGCCCATCTTCCTCCCAATATTAATCACTCCGTCAATTGCATCATCACATACTGTACCCACAAGCCTCGGCCGTCGTTGCTCAATTCTTCCCCCATCTCGAAACAAAACAGGGCCAATCGCCTTGATCTCCATGGCCTCCGAGGTGGATGGCTTCACCGACTACCTGGTGCTGAGGCCCGACAAGGCTGGAGTTTCTGATCTCCTCCGGCTCCTGCTCTCGGCCAGAGTCTCCGACAACCAGTCGGTCGACTGCCCCATTGACACCGAGATCGGCGAGGCAAAGCGCAGGTGGGCCGTCTTCGTCTCTCTTCTCTTGCAGAAGATCCTCCTCTTCTCCAGGAGGCCAATGGCGCGGCTGGGACTGGCGATTGAGTTCTGGCTAAACCTTCTCATGGTCAACGATGGCTTCCTCTCCCTCTTGTGGAATCTCTTCACAGGTCAGTATACTAATTAAACGAATGAAAATTAAATGACATTTCTTCAGTATATATTTCGAAAATTTTCTTGGATTTTACAACTCGTTTCTGATCAAAATTATGCCATATTGAAGATCTGGTTGGATGGAATACTATTCTACTTAGATCGATTCCTAATTGTTAAGATGAATATTTTTCTATCAGTTAATGGCATTATTATTATTGTTATTGTCATATGACAGTTCATTTTCTATTTTTTTATAAGCCTCGTGTTGTCAGACGACTTAATTACATGAGTCAGCTGCTAGGTCGATTGTTCTTATCAAGTTTGCTTAGCAATAGCAATTATATAATAAAACTGGTATATTTATTATATATTTATTATATCTCCTTTGCCTTAATTCTTTTAGCTTATTTGTTTTTATTTCAGACTTTAAGAAAAAAATAGTCAAATTAAACGTAAATAGCTAGATAAAATTATTTCTTCCAAAAAAAATGAAAATAAATCCTGAAACAGACACAAACTACAGTCGATTAACGTTGTCAAGTGCACACTTTGCAACATATGGAACAGATAAAAATATTGGTTAAAATAAATAGCGATTAGTGAGCCAATTAAACAGATAAATAAAGTAACATTAAGAAGCCAAAGTAGCCAATTATTCTAAGCTAGATAGAGGAATCAGCCCTAACATGTAACATTATTAAATTTTACATTTCTATGTATGCATATATTAGCTGACCTTAATGTAAATAAATGAATTGGTACGACGAGAGACTAGATCTTATTTAGTGGATCATGACAGTAAGGTTACTCTATAAATTATCTACGTACGATGCCTTATCATTTTATAAGTCATTTGTAAATTATATTGATGTGAAGTTGTGATACTAAGCTATTACTCTCGCAATGTATCAATGTAGTTGGTTGTGTTACAACACAAGGTTGTGGTGTGAATTTCTTTCTATTATTGGCTCACTTGTGGCCAAAACTTGAAACTAATTAATGATATATGTTCAACTTTTTGGATTCAGTTTCCACATATAGCTTCTAAATAGCATTATTAATATTGTCTTTTTCCTAGGGAAAATGGTTTTTCCGGAAAAGAAGTCATCCACTTATAGATCATGTATTGGACTTATTGACACCAGAATTGAATTGGACAAGAGCATCGCACCAAGTGATGACAAGTATTTGGCAGCACTATCCATAATGGCCGCAAAATTAGCTTATGAAAATGAACTCTCCATAAGAAGCATAGTCCTAAATAAGTGGGAAGTAAGTCCTACGTGAAATTGATTATCTCATCGATCACAGTTAGTGCTTAGCCAATGTTGAACTCACATCTTTGAATGATTCAATAATGCAGAAGGAATTTTTGGGATTCTACAACTTTTGGAACGGTAATTAAGACTGAAATTTCCTTACATAACATTCTAAACAATAAGTTTTTGTATTAGAACTTACTGAATGTGATGGCAGACTTTGAAAAACAGTATAGCACACAAGCATACATGTTCAGCGACAAAACAGCCAATGGCGCTGAGCTTATTGTGATTTCCTTTCGAGGAACTGAGCCATTCGACGCCGCTCAATGGTCCACCGACGTTGATTTCTCATGGTATGAGATTCCAAACGTCGGCAAGGTCCATCGTGGCTTCATGAAGGCGTTGGGCCTGCAATCGCAGCTCGGGTGGCCTGTGGACCTGAACCAGAGCGACGAAACACAGCCCTACGCATACTACGCCTTGAGGGAGAAGCTTAAGCAGGTGTTACGCAGCAGGGCCGAGGCAAAGTTCTTGGTCACCGGGCACAGCCTTGGCGGAGCACTGGCGATACTGTTTCCGGCCATCTTGGCGCTGCACGAGGAGGAGTGGCTACTGGACAGGCTACAGGGAGTGTACACGTTTGGGCAGCCGCGGGTGGGAGATGAGAAGTTTGGGGAGTTCATGGTGCAACGCTTGAATGAGCCCAAGAACAGGTACTTCAGGTATGTTTACTGCAACGACATTGTGCCAAGAGTGCCCTACGACGACTCTGCTCTCTTGTTCAAGCACTTCGGGACGTGCATCTACTTCAACAGTCTCTACAGAGGAAAGGTAATATAATTCGCAGAGTTTACCTAAAAGTCACGAACAATTCATCATTTGTGGGTGTATGCGTGCTTGGCGTACGCATGCAGGAGATGAAGGAGGAACCAAACAAGAACTATTTCTCTGTGTTGGAGGTGATTCCCAAGTACCTGAATACGTTGTGGGAGCTTCTACGAAGCTTCCTGATTGGGTACGTTGAAGGGCCAGAATTCGAGGAAGGGTGGTTCTTGAGGTTTATTAGGTTGTTTGCGCTGGTGTTTCCTGGCTTGCCGCCGCACTCCCCTCAAGACTACGACAACTGCACGAGATTGGGAACTATAGCAGTTGCTGTTAATGCGACTTCAGAGTAATGAACTTCTAGATCTTCTTGTGTGGAGATTCTACGAGTTAAAGGATTCCTTTTCAAATGAATCGTATGGGCTTCACGTATGGACTAGTAATAATGAGTCTATTGATTTGGTAACTGGATTAGTTACGAGAAACTTGAGACGCAATTTTTTTTTTTAAAACCCACATTGATTGCAGAATGAGAAAAACAATTAAAGAGATGGTCGTCGATTTAGTAATTATGATCGTCGGCGAAAGATTGATTGTTTTTCTTTATACTTTTTTAGATTTTTGTTAGTTTATTTATAGAATACTGCATGATGTCATATTGCTACTTCTGGTAATTGAAGAAGACAGAAGCAATTGCATTGCGAGAAAAATCATGCCATGACCAGGTCCAGGCTCCCTTCTCATGGATGAGGTGGGTCCCGTAGTTTGTTTCTTATGGAGAAAAATAAATTTTGATAGTTAATATTATTTCGGTGATTAATTAATAATAAAATTAAGTTTCGTCATTAATCAAAATTTTCTTGTAAAGGTAAGATGGTATATAATAAATCTTTCTCCGAAATTTTGTAAGCTTTGTACAAAACTGTATTTTTTTTTTTAAAAAAAAATCTTTTTGTTTTGTATTCTGAAAAAATTTCAACATCTAGAAATACCCATTATTATATAGTTAGCCGGGCATAAACGGTTAGAAATGAATTTATGAATGCTTGATGAACAAACGTTAAATTTGAGTTCCATGTCTGATAATTTTGAAAGTAATTGATACGACCTCAAAAGTGATTGATCAAGTTCCACGAAAATTTTTCATGTATCATTTAAATAAATTGAAAAGCACGAACAACACATTACTTTGTGGTCAACATTTAGGATTGTCTTTCCATTCAAGAAAAATTCTTGCAAGTAGAAATAGGTGTAGCATATGTAGCAATTTTAGACTGGGTAACAAAGTTAATATATCTTCACTCACCAAAAAGAGAATAATACTACAAGTGCCTATCTATACAGAAACCGTGTTAATGGAAAAGAGATGCATAGAAGGATGACATATAAAGGGAACAGAATCTGCGTTCCCTTCTGAATTAATTTCTCTCTCATTTGAACTTGAATGATAGAAGTTGCTAAGTGCAACAAAACCATGTAATGTATATCTTTGAGACTTCAAATAAAAAAACTGTAATACATCGCACCATTTGCTATGGCTGCTGTGCATGAACTATGGACAGGGAGCATAACCGGAGATCATCATGCAGCTTGCAGGATTGGCTGTTCTCCGTTGGTATGTGTTTTTGGAAGCCTCTTCATTACCTTCACCCTAAGAGTAACCTGATGAAACATATAAAAAAAGTATATATTTTTATGCTGCAATAAAATGGATATGTGACCACCGTTACAAGAACAGAAATCAAAATTTTCTTGATATTTGTTGACTACTATTTTGATATATGTCTATAATAAGAATTAAACAAATGTTTTCTTATATGGTTGAAATACTGCTCTACTTTAATAGGCAAACGATATAGTAGAATATGAATTTGACTAGTAGCTTTTGTAAATACTAATTAATGTCGATTCTAATGAACATGGACATACAGAGCTGTGAATCTAAAATATGCGAAGAAAGATCAACCACCTTTTTATCATTGCCGAGCTCAATGACATCATATGGGTGTATACGTACAGGAAAATTTGGAGGCACACGATACCGTTTCCATTCTTTACTGCATTTGACAGAGAAAATAATTAATTCTTCTTTCTAACAAAAGTAAAAAAAAAATGAGTCTTTTTTTTTTTTCACTTACTCAGTAATCCAGGTGCCATATTGGCTCTGCAAATCAGTCAAAAAGAAGACATTGTCTTTGCAAGTTATAAGTACATGTTCCTCAGCTACCTGCAAGAAGTTAATAACTCATGAAACCAAACCACTAGGCAAGAATTAGTTCTCTAACCTATACTACTTCACTCCCTTCATTAGTCCACAATTCACTGTGTAGGTGTCACAGATTTATCTAGATAGATGTTGCAAGAGTTGAATTGTTCAATAATACAGTTATTAGAAATCCTAAACAGCACACAATCATTTTTCATGGTCTCAATTACAAGAAGGATAGCATCCAGTTCTTGTTCAGCAAGCAAGAATGATGAACCCTTATCTCAGGAATTTCTGGTAGACACCTGATATCGCAAAGCTTTCTCAACGCCTCTGGATATGTTTGCATTAACATTCCAATCATAAAAGAAGAGTGTAAATGGCAACAAATGTAGATTGGAGCCTTTCTTCATAGGTTAAGATTCTGGGACAAATGATCTACGAATCAAATCTAATGATTAAGTTGGTAAAGTCTTTATATTTTCAAGGTTCTGGGTTTAAATCCCACATTTGTTGAAATGGAGTTTGCTTCCAGATACATTATTAAAAAAATAGTGAGAAGAAAACCATAAAAATATATGACACCATCCATGAACTTTTGCAATTGATTGACCTAAATTAATAAAATATTTTTTCCAGATGATATTATGACTACGTTCCTAAGCTAGCCCAGTCACTAAACAACACTTTGTGGAGGATCAGAGTAATTGTTCTATAATTAAAAAGATTTTAAAAATCACTGTGAACTAATCAATTTGAGAACAAAATTATTCCTGTAAAATGTTTTTAACCTTGTGTTCAATCAAAAGCCAGTATGTAAAACTTTCTAAGTTGTTGAACATGCATTATTACATTTTAAACTGTAATATTTTAGCATATGATGAAAAAATTCCATCAGACAAATTAAAAAGAAAACAATAATTTGTTAATCAAGTGAAAGAATTTATTTCATTATTATCGAAAGGAGCTAATTAATTTGCATATCAATGATACCCACAACCATGAGAACTATTTGCAGTCAGATTATGAACTAAGCAATCACACAATTATTTAAAGATCCAGCGAATTTTGATAAGAATTCACTGGCCAACCTGTGGTGAATTAATCACAATTGATCCCCTTTGTTTATCAGCAGGCACCTGACTTCTGCCAATTCATATAATATTGTTATGATAACTTGGACACAAGAATCAAGATTAATGAAAATTTGTAACAGAAATAATGAGTGGAAATTACCCAATTACTAATTGTCTATGCACGCCTTTGACCAAATGGATAGGTTTTAATGGGTCACCGTCTCCAATTGATGTAGGGAAAAGATACCACCTAAATATTACAACACATAAGCCGAGTATGTTGGAAACAATTATAAATTTCAGTGACAACACAAGAATACATACTCTCCACCCATAGCTCTTTCCATTTCATCATCATCTTCAAACCATCTTTTTAACTGATCACTTGCCTGCAAAAGTGATCATGTAATATATTGGGGTAGCACTTTCATGCTCAAGCTGAACCTCACAATTCAGAGATTTGCTCCATATCTCAATTTCTTCTACCTACCTTGTCTGACAAACGGCAGCTTAATGGTCTTCCTGCAAGTTTTGAGCTGCAAAAGCAACATAAACAGATAAACTTGAGAAAATTTCTAATCTTCACTATCGTTTTGCATTAGCTTTGAGTCACTCAAGGTAAAATGTTTACTAATATGGCTACCTAAAGTGTTTTAATCATTTCAACACTTTGAACCCATTGTGGATACTAAAGAATTAGAAGGGAGATCTTCTTTTGAGATTTGAGAAAAAGGGTTGTAGGAGATCTACTGTCAAGATTTGAGAAGCAAGGTTATGGATGATTTGTGTGCCTCTTTCTTTAGGCACGGGGATAGTGTGCATCCTAACACCATAAGTTAGGGCTTATTTTTAGTTTGACATGAAGAGAATGATGTGTTTGGTTACATACTTACATTGTTAATTTGACATCGTGCCATGATGATTCTTCAGTGAGAGCCTTTGCTCCGAAATGAGGCTTGTGTAAAATGTGTAAGGAAGTGAGATAGTGTTTGCCTAACAACTTCAAGACCATGAGTGGGACTTGTTTTTAGTAATGTGATGTAGGTGAGGTACCATTCTATCGTTATAGCGTATATGTTGTCATTGAGTTGCTTGTGTGCTCCTAAGGCTTTGCATATGTAGATGAGTGTTAATCATACTTGAATACTCACAGTGCATGGGGCATACACTGCAAAGCTAGGTAATTGTAGAGGATGAGATTTGTGCTAAACTCTGAGGTTAGTCATTTCGAGCAACTGTGACATGATTAAGCATCAAGCCAGAGCAATTCATTATGCACCATGACATCAGGGTGGAACTTAGTGTAGCAATAAGACCTTTACTTATCAAAGTGCTGCAAAGGCAAAGCATGAATGATTGATACCATCATGGTGTGCTTATGGTATGGAGAGGAATTGGAACTGTGAATACATGTCGTTGGGAGATAGATATCGATATTGAAAGTGGATGATGTAATATCAAAAGTCATTAAATTTTGTGTTGGAGTTATTACATGATCAACAATGATCAAATTGGGGATATTTTAGAGCACGTGTTCCTTATGCCTATGCCTAATTATGGATCACAACTTTCATGAGCAGCAGGGAATGTGGAGATTATGATATTTGCTAATACTCAACTTGTGACCACATGACCTTAGAGATTCTGGTGGACTATGATACTTGGATGCTAGCTAGTCAGGGATCACATGGTTGGAGATACTACAGGTCTGCGATTGTTAAGCTATTGACTTTGATGAGAGACCAAAATTCCATCTTTACATTGAAGCAGGCTTCGGGGCTATTTAGGTGATCAGTCCAACTTTTTTATTGAACATGTGCCCATATATATAGGTGTATATAGAGATTCATGATAGAGTTTCATACTTGTATATGAATAAACTTGGGAGATGGTGCACTACATTCCCTTTGCTCATTTATTATTTTTGTCCTTATTCTTGGAGACTCTTATACCAATAACAGTATTATTGAAAATCTTTAGTTAGTTCTCATCTATTGATTAGCCAAAGACCTAGCATTAAGCTAGCTAGTGTCATTGTTTTGAGACATCACTACAATTAGGATTGGAGTTTTGCAAGACGCTTTCAGTTTTCTGTTGGTTTAATTCACACTTTGTACTTCGTATGTAAGGGAGAAGTTTTGTTATAGACTTACTATAGTTTTACTAATTTACAGATTTTGTTACTATCATTATTGTGTTTGATGACATTGTGTGAGGACGTATTGCAGTTGTTCTCTAGCATATTCACAGCATAGTTCATTAGCTGGGAACAAGGCCATGCCGATTTTAATTGTGTGCCTACCAAGAAGAACTCACTCGACGCATGACAAATTTGTATCTGACTATAGATCTGGCATATGCCCTATTGCTATTCTGAATTTTTCGTTAAGCCAATTATATGTAGTGGTATATTGCATAGAATAGAATACCCATTGAATTGATGTTTGTGGATGTATAGTCTAGAGAAATGGTCATAATTTTTGTTTTATGATTTTGTATTTTAACAAAAAGTTAGATATATAATAAAATTTCATTCTAAGTTCCAGGATATTGTTCTCCATAGGTGTGGGGAGGCTTATAGGTGTAAAAGTCATTTTACTATGTAACTTGAAGATACAAGTGATCGTCCAAAAAAAAAGAGATTCAAAATGGTGCATTTGAATAATAACAGACAAAAGTGGGATATCACAAATTGTACCTATTTCCTCCAAGAACCCAATTAAGCATTAGCGGCATTGCAAGTTTTATGAAAAAACTCCCACCAACTCTTCCAGGATGAGGAATCCGAAACTTGGCCAAAAACTACAAAACCATTTTTATTAATAAAAAAATACTTTGGAGAAAAAAAAGACAATAAGGGGAAATTGTTGTGGAATTCAAGGTCGAGTTTTCAGAATTAAGATAAATCAAGAGGCTACAAGTATGGTGTCCGTACCGATAAGGGTCCTAGTCCTACGCCCAGGTAGGGCCTGTAAGTGCAGGCCATGTTTGCTGCCATTCGTGCCATTCCATATATGACAGCAACTCGGAGTCTTCTTTCTTCCTCATAACTTAGAGCAACAACCAAACGAGTTAACTCATGCAAAGTAAAGTAACAAGTTTATCAGTATGTCAACAAGCACTGGTATTTTAATGTGACACTACACAAACTAGGGAACTGTGAACAGATATATACCCAGGCTAAGAAAGAGAGAGTACCTAGCATATGCATCAATGAGAAGTAACTTTCCAGTAATCAAATGCAACAGAATAAGTAAAGCATTTAAAACATGTTGCAACATTAAGTTAATCCAATTAATCGATATAATGTGCAATAAAATGTATAAGTGCCTTTCCAACTTACCGCTTTAGAGGAGATATGATATCCATTGGCTGCCCAGTTTTAACACTATGGTTCCAGGATTTTTCAAGTTCTAGAGCAAGTTCATAACTATCCTACAAAATGATAGATTTAAGTCATTAAATTTAAGATCCATAAGAAAGACGTGACATGAACTTTCTATCTACACACAACAGATTATGAAAATTCTTGGACATTTTCATGTTCACATGCTAAAACTAGTACCCACGGCGAAGTATCTTATCATCTTAGGAAAGGACAAGACGGGTTACTGCATGATTAAAGTAACAGAATGAAAAAGCACCTCAATGGCCATGCAACCACCTTGACCCATATTTGGTTGCATTGCATGGACTGAATCACCAAGCAATGTCACACGACCTTTTCCCCAATTCATAATTGGTGTTCGATCATATATGTCACGACGAAGAATTGCTTCCTCATCGGTTGCTTCTAGTAAATCCATAACATTGTCACACCAGCCATCAAATATTTTAAGAAGTCTTTTCCTTTTACCTGCAAAAGAAGATACGCAAGATGCTAAAAATAGAAAGTAAAGAAATTTCCTAATTTTCCTATTTATTCATTGACCACTCAAAATTCCATGCTAAACACTATAGAATCCACATCCACGCTTATGTGATTCACATTTCACTTTTGCATTTGTCAATTTCATCTCAATTGATAATATGTATTGTTAAGTCACCTGCATTTCCATTTGAAAAAGGAAAATGCGACATCAACTTCAGAATATCTACCATTTGGAACATCAGTTCCACCAGGAGGCTCATTGTGAAATGCATACCATTGCATCTTCCCAGCACCCACATCAGAAGAAACAAAATATTGTCTGTGCCCTAGAAATACCCGGTACCTTCATAAACAAAGATTAAACAAAGGCAGGCAACTAAAATTAGAAATTAGTGTTAATCTTGAGGAATCATAAAATCGTTGAAGAAATAAGAAATATACCCAACAATTTCAATATCTGGAGGAATAAAGTCTGCAATACCAGTGTAGCAGGTATAGCCTGAATAAGATGCTTCTGTGAATCCAAATAGAACTTTACGTACCTGAAAAATATTTATCCAACCATGCTTATATCTATCATCTTATCAACCATTAGATGAAATAAACTCAATAAGCAACTAACGTTTGACCATATTCCGTCAGCTCCAACCAAAAGATCACCTTCATACTGCTGCCCATTCTCAAGTACTACAGTCACCTGGAGACAAATAGCATTCCTCTATATTATATCATTTATTATAAGTAGTTTCTCAAAAATGATAATAACCATTTTTTTTATAGAAAAGATAGCTATGACTATGAGAACCCTCAAGCATTCATGAAGGTGGGTTTTGAACTCAAAACCTTGTGAACAAATTTGACATGCCTTAGCAACTTGTGATAGTTGGCACCCTCAGGTAGTAACCATATTGAACAATCAGAATGGCAAACATGAAACAAAGTATAACCATTAATTGGAATGGCAATCTACCTTGTCCCCGTTATCTACGAAGTCTACCACATTACTGTCATTTAGAATAAAGTCATCACCAAGAGCGCGGGCTAATATTTGTTGCAAAGTCATTCGGCTGATGACTCTGGTAACTGGAAGCCCTCGTTCGGCTGCAGGGGTAAACGTATCGAACTTGACGTACCTGAATTTTAGCATATTGGACCAACACAACAAAAATAAGCCAAGAAAGTTGGGGCTTGTATTATGTTATAACAACTTGGTAGTTTGTGAAGTTGGCACAGATCAAAGAAGGAATCAAGAAAGGAAAGAAGAGGAAGCACCAGCTCCCGGAGATTCCGTCCACCAACCCATTGATGCGATCCCCAGTGATGCAGCCAGCTTTCATGACCTCCTCTGCGACGTCCATGTCGATGGCCTCCAGCGCCGCCAGAGCATTGCTCTGTATCTGGATCGGTCCCCTGTACTGCCCCTCCCCTCGTATCGCGCTCACGTCCTTCTCGAACACCAACACCTCGAACCCTTTCCTCTTCGCCGCCAGCGCAAACACCAGCCCCCCGATCCCGCCGCCGGCTATCAGAATCCTCAGCTTCCGCGGCGCAACCGACGGCTCCGATGCGGAAACGGCAACAGGAGCGCCACTTGCGGACGCCACCGCACTGGAGCACCGCCTCCTGGACTTGCAACAGCAGCCGCTGCTAGCCGAACCTGAAGAGGCGTCGGAGAAGAAGCTGTGGGAGGAGTTCGAGTGGTGGATCTTTGGAAAGGGAAGCGGAGGAGAATGGAGACGAGCACCGCACAGGAGTGCCATTGGCAACTGCGCTAAGGTTGCTCAGGTGGTGGGGATTGATTTTATTGTGAAGATGTGGTGGCGGAACCGCGGAAATTCATTTCGGGTGGTGGTGGATCGGCGAGTGAGTGGGGTGCCCTGATTGGGCAACGTGGCAGATGGCTGCCGTGTGGCCGACTGAGAGAAGTAACATTCTGCTGCCACATGATTAGTTGTGGTCCATTTCGTTTCTTCGCACTGCTCGAGTGCATGAATAGTTGTGGGAGTCAAATAGGTCTAACATAGGTCAAGCATGTCTCTTACCTAAGTTGATCGACCTTGCTAGCTCACTTTATTCATTCACTCTAGTTTGTCCGTCTCCTAATCAATCAATACATGCAAACAAATAGATTTGCTAACTTATAAATAAGTTGAGAAAAATGAGAACCCATCTTTTTCCAAAGGAAATATTTTCACTAAAGAAAAACTTTCCATTTTTTATTAGTAAAAAAATCTATTGACCAACTTTTGCTTATTACATTAACTATTAAAATATTTTATAAACGCACCAAGAATATCTTTGTTTTTTCCCTTATCCAAAATGCCACAAACCTAAACCTTTGATACTTACAGACTTAACATTTCACCAGGTCATTCCAAGTTCAATGTGTTGCCGTGTTGATTGATCCTCCACAAGGCATCATCAAATAAATCAGCGAAACTTCCATTGATACATCATTGAATAAATCAGCGCAACTTACATTGATACATCATTTACTCTCTCAGATAACTAAAAACAAGGAATGCTGCACTTATTTAAGTTATAACATCTTCAAATACATCAAATAAACCTAGGATTCAACACAATCAAGCCGGCCAACTATATGTTCATTTCGTCAATCGTATCTGCGCCTTCGGAAATGCCGAAGAATGAAAGAATCTGCGTACAGAGGGTAATTCTTCCTAATGAAACCTTTTATGCACTTCCAATATGAGAAATCTTCTAAATCCCCATTCGTCCGTGCAATGAACAAACAGCGGGAGTTTTCAAATTGTGGATGATACCCTATCTGTAAAAGAGAAAAGAGCAGAATCATGAAAAAAATGACGCTATAGCAAAGGTTTATGTTGATAAATGTAAGATTGATAATCCATTTAAGAACAATGTGATAAATATTCATGACCTGCAAACACTGAAATTAATTCATTTTAATGTCAACATAAAACATCTTTTAATTGATGGTTATTGAAAGTAATTTAGATGATACAACTATCATGGAACTCGCAGACCTTCCGATCCCTGGCTGTCAATTCACTTGGATTAATAGATGATCTCAGGTGGCTCTGGCACATCTCAATAGGATACTTATCAAAAAATAAAATCTGGAATGCTGCACTTATTTAAGTTATAACTTCTTCAAATACATCAAATAAACCTAGCATTCAACACAATCAAGCCGGCCAAATATATGTTCATTTTGTCAATCGTATCTGCGCCTTCGGAAATGCCGAAGAATGAAAGAATCTGCGTACAGAGGGTAATTCTTCCTAATGAAACCTTTTATGCACTTCCAATATGAGAAATCTTCTAAATCCCCATTCGTCCGTGCAATGAACAAACAGCGGGAGTTTTCAAATTGTGGATGATACCCTATCTGTAAAAGAGAAAAGAGCAGAATCATGAAAAAAATGACATGATAGCAAAGGTTTATGTTGATAAATGTAAGATTGATAATCCATTTAAGAACAATATGATAAATATTCATGACCTGCAAACACTGAAATTAATTCATTTTAATGTCAACATAAAACATCTTTTAATTGATGGTTATTGAAAATAATTTAGATGATACAACTATCATGGAACTCGCAGACCTTCCAATCCCTGGCTGTCAATTCACTTGGATTAATAGATGACCTCAGGTGGTTCTGGCACATCTCTACTTATCAAAAAATAGAATCTACCATCTCGCTTTTGTTAACAACCTTGATGCTTCCCTCTCTCACCACTCTGCTTTGCTGCTCATGGCAGATGTAAGCCAAAGGTAACCTGCCAACCTTCCATTTCAAAAATTTCTATCATGAAACTGCAGCTACTTTCTATACTATACTGGCCATTTCAATTAACTGTACAAGGGGAAGTCAACCTCAGTTCACTTAACCACTCCATCACCCATATCTATAAGAAGGAAGAAGCTAGTAGAGTGTGCAAATTTCTGATCTATATCGTTGCTTCATTGCATCTCTAAATTGATTGATAAAGTAGTCTCCAACAAGCTAAAGAATAAATGAACTCTACAACGATCTAAATAACTCAAATCAACTGAGGGTGAAGGTTGACTGGGAGTAACGACTGTCAACTGCCAAAGTGATAAGACTGCTAACCAAGTCAAGAGGCTGATATAGATGGCTCCAAAAAATTGCCTCCCAACTAAGCATTTCATTGAGGATATCAGTATCATGATTGGACCATATACAACCATGTGGAAGGCACACATGATCATCATACCTTCCACTTATGGTTGGAGGATCATACCTTCCACTTCCTCAGTGGCACTTGCTGTGCATACAATCCTTCCACAAAAATACCCAACCCACTAAAGCAAATAACGTTAGCACATTAGTGAGTATTTAATTGAGTTCTGCACCATTCAGACTAAAGACAATGATATAACCTTGGAAAATTTCCTAATGGACATACGTCAAGTTGGGAATTTCCCAATGGGCTAACAAGGTTCCTAATAACCATTAGTAATCTTAATGGTTCCTTGTGGACCAATCACTAGAAGGAAGAGCAAGATGTCGGTAGGAGATTAGAGAGTCACAATTGGGGTGCAAGTTAATATGTCATAACAGAAATGGTAGGAGACCAACAAGTAGCTCAAGTGGTGATTGAATACCTAGATTCAAGTGATCAAGTCTTGGGCATTGTTGGTGATGAGGATTGTTGGAGGAAATGGATATTATTCTGTATTTTACAATTTGATTTGTCTGGTTTTGCTTTTCAATGATATCTTCTAATTCCCAACAGCATGCTCATTTACGCTCCAGTCTACCTAACAACATCTATATTCCTTCAATCAATTATAAGGCACGAACACTATGCCAAGCAAATCATTGAATTTAGACTATGTAAAATATCCAATATCGACATAGAATAGAATGATCCTCATCAATATAATATCAGAAGAGGGAGACATTATAACATACACCTTTACTTAATATGAACACATTAACCCATAAACCAGGAAATAAATTACTTGAGTAAGGCTTAAAAATGTGGGAATTATGAAGACATACTGTGATATAATCAATTCCACAACCTATCTTCTTCTGAGACTCTGGATGATATGGAAGCAATCTTTCTAATATTGTCTTTTCATGCTCAGGACTCAGTCTGTCTCCACTTCTATACCTGCAAAGTGATTGTGACATCCAATGACATATTATCCGCTTTTCATAAGCGTGCTATTGGAAAAGCAAGCAAAGCATAGAACCAGATCCAAACTACTAAGTGTTCTAATAACATTAACATTCGGATAGAAGCAGAAAATAGTAAAGGGAATCTAAATGATGTGTGTTTCTAGTTTCATGCTAGCAGGATAGAACTTTGCAGTGGACATGACAGTAATGTACAAAGTTTCATGCTAGCAATCTAAACCAACTTTTCATCTATTCTTATCAAACTTGGGAATCATAGCAAGGGAGTCGACTACTTAAAGATATTCACCAGGATAGATCTAAACCGGAAGAATGCATATCAATATAGTTATATAGGTGGCCCCAATATATGGCTTCTGAAAAAAACATTTTCAAGTTTTTTTTATCATACAATCTAAAATTTTTATGGCCCTCCATATGGTAGTTATTTGTAAATCACCTTGTTCTGTGTTTACACTATCATTCTTAAAGGCAACCCAATCAGCACAAACTTTAGTTAAACATGGGTTCTCTCCTTACTGCATTCAAGTCCACACCAAAGAACATACTTGCATTTTCATAAAAGGTAATAAGTAAAGTTGTTTCAAGTATTGCCAAGTCATATTTCTTTCAACTAGATTTTCAGTAATCATCTAATAATAATAATTTTCAGATGTTAGAACTAATACACTTCTCTTCCAAATGTTCAGTCCTCATTTTTAGTCTGTAGTTTTTAGGTGCCAGCAAATCATTACATGCCTCTCTAATTTTAGTGTCTACCTTGCAAAACAGATTACCACCAAAGTTATGGTATAATAAAATTATACACTTTAAGTATCCAGGCTCACCCAAAACCATTCGTTTCTCTTAACCTAGGCAATTCATCGAATAAGAAATGGCCTCCAATTACACGCTGTTCTCATCGCAAATGGCATTAGCAGTTGTAATAAAAAAATAAACTGCAATCAAGCTAAGAAATATGTTTCAATGAGATTAAAACACAGACTGGCATTTAACTAATAAAACATATTCAGACTCGAACAAGCGAGAAGATTTGTTTCAAATAAGAAGCTTCACCTACTTTCCAGAGTGCAGGATCATCCTAACGAAGCTAACAAGGGGGACGGTGTCCTCCAAAATCACGTCCTCCCAGTCCAACCAGTCCTCGTCCTTCCGCCGCCGGCTTCTTCCCGGTGGCCTCCGATCTGCAGAGGAAAAAGACTCGTCCGTTTGATCTTCCTGCGAAGGGGAAAAGTCGAGGGGCCTCCTTAGCAGAGCAGGATCGTCAGCGGCACCGTGGCTCTTGATCCTGACGCTATCTGCAGTGGACCGGAGGGTCAGGCATGCGGGGCCAAGCGGGGCAGGGAGCAAAGGGGAGGGGAGAAGCAGAGAGGAGAGACGAGAATGGGATGGGTTGCAGCGGCCATGAACGAGAGGGCGAAGCAGGGAGTAAGCGGAGAGGGAGGCCATGGGAGCGATCTGACTCCTCCGTTCTGCTAATTTACGCCATAGTTCGATGGCGGAGACATCTGGGTGAGCAGTGAACCAACTGCGCTGCTCTAGTTCTACCGATGGATGGATGATGGATAAAAAGGATTTTAATTTGGTGAGAAAAAAAAAAAAGAAAAAAACTCTGCGATAGTATGACGTGGCGGCTCCGGATCCAAGTCTACGAATCATAAATCCCCACGTGGATTGACTTAGGTTGTATTTTTTTTATTTTTTTTAATTTTTTATTTAATGGTGTTATTATTGATAATAGGCTTTGTATTAGCACATTCACAATAATAATATTTTGACAATATATCGAAATTATAAAGATTAAATAATAATTTAGAAACTTTAAGACAGCACTAAAAATAATAATAAATGTCAGTCAGTATTCCAAAAATGATGGCTGAGATGGTAAAATATATATATTTTTCTTCCCAATCAATTTTATCTCATTTTTAATTTTTCCCCAAAAAATAAGGTTTAATTAATCTCAACTAAATTTTCTTCTTCGTTTCCAGACGTGAGATAACGCAGCGAGGGCAAATGGGAATTAGACGCCCGAGGTTATTTGACCAAAGCATTCGCCGAAACAGGCCGCGCATTTGGGTTCGCGGATCTTAACCGTCTTTTGAGTCGGCTGCGCGGCAGAGAAACGCGACGCTCGCTGCCCTAAGCCACTTCGGTGGATTCGATTTCATCGTCACCTTGTCGCTTCCGCTGGGGGACGGACAGCCAAGAACGGCCACAGTATTAGTTTCAGCTCTAATTAGGGTTTTCTCTTATTGCGACGCGTAATGCTTCAGATGCCTTCGGGGAATTGGAATTTAGCAGTAATTTTTGTTTTTTTTTGGGGTGTTCTAGGTTTTGCCGATCCAGTTTATGACCTTGTTCTCGATATTGTTTTTCGGGAGATGTGTTTTTTTTTTCCCAAAGAATTATGGGTTTCGCAAAGGAGTTTGCTTTGAGCTTTCTTGCTTACCCCTAATTAAGGAGAATTCAGTAACATGATCTTTGATGATACAAACTGGATTTTTCTTGTACTAAATTCGTCCGTTTAGTGGAATATCTGTCTGCTGATCTTTTGAAATTTTGATCATCTTGTTTTATATGGATAAGTTCTGAGAGGTGCCATCATTTAGTGGCGTTAGTTTCTTTTACCCTCGACTGGTGTTGTTATCATTACTAATCTCTCATGCTTATTTTTGTTGTTCAGCAGCACTTTGGCGCGAATAACAATCCACTCAAAGGACGATACCCAGTTAGGACTAGCAGTCAAGTAGTACCAGTTGTTGTAGCGATTTATCAATCCCTGGAGAATGTCGGAGTTCGTCGACCTAGAGACACAGGATGGAGTGCGGATGACATGGAACACATTCCCGGGCACAAAGCAGGAAGCTTTGAGCTGCGTGATACCAGTTGCCGCTATGTACACTCCTCTAAAACCTATTCCTGATACGCCAGTGTTGCCTTACTCGCCTCTTAGGTGTCGGATCTGTCGCTCCATACTCAACCCTTTCTCTGTTGTTGACTATGTTGCCAAGATTTGGGTATGCCCATTTTGCTTTCAGCGGAACCACTTTCCCCAGCATTATATGTCAATTTCTGAGGAAAACCTCCCCGCTGAGCTTTTTCCTCAGTATACAACCATTGAGTATGCATCCTCTCCAGATACTGGCCCTAAAATGCCTTCAGTGTTCCTCTTTGTTGTTGACACATGTCTGATAGAGGAGGAGATTATGTTCTTGAAATCTGCCTTGTCCCAGGCCATTGAACTTTTGCCTGAGAATTCCCTTGTTGGTTTAATCACTTTTGGAACTTATGTACAGGTTCTTACATCTACCTGGTGACTTTCTATCTGGATTTTCAGCTAACTATGGCCCATATAAACTACTCAATTGTGTCGTATGCAGGTTCATGAATTAGGGTTTGGACATATGCCAAAATCTTACGTGTTTAAGGGATCAAAGGAAATCACTAAGGAGCAGCTCCTGGAGCAAATGTGTTTCTTTGCTGGGAGGCCAAGGCCAAATATGGGGGTAATTGCAGGGCCTAGGGATGGCCTCTCGCCAGAGAGTATTGCTAGATTCCTCTTGCCTGCCTCAGAGTGCGAATTTGTCTTGAATTCGGTGAGGTTTCTAATTCTAGTATATTCTTTTAAGATGTGTTCTCATTTCTTATAAGATTTTAAAATGAAAAGAAGCATATGCCATATTCATATATTGGAGGAGAGAAGAAAGTCAGCTGCATAATATTTCACTGTGATAGCCATGCTCTTTTACCTATTGACATATTAACTTATAAATATGATTCAGATAGGTAATTTCCTGACTGTTGGCATCTTTAATAATATTTGAAACATATTTAGTTTCAGGTAATCTGGTTTTCTTAAGACTGTTTTAGAAAGTAGGAACCTTATTTTAACATGTCAAAATGATGTACAAGAAGCCATCTTGGTCCCACTTAGTCGTGTTCAAGCTGCATGAATCTTATCTTTTGTCCTGTGAACACTTGATCTATATGCAAGACTACATCTTCAATAACATGCTAAACATAGTTATGAGATCTGGAATTTTGGAATTAGTTTGGTGGAAATAACATTTTCCTCCCTTTCTCATTTGGTGTATTGTGAGATTAATATTTTTAGCTGATAAACAATAATGTTGACATACATTTTTTGGGTCTATTTGGATGAAGGTACTTGAAGAGCTTCCAAGAGACCCTTGGCCTGTTCCAGCTGACCAACGTGCATCAAGATGTACAAGTACTGCATTAAGTATTGCAGCTAGTTTGTTGGGGCTCTGTGTTCCTGGTTCAGGAGCAAGGATAATGGCTTTTGTTGGCGGCCCATCTACCGAAGGATCAGGATCAGTAAGTCTCATTCATGCTAATTGGCACAAAGACTTTCATAATCTTCTAATTTGGGAGTAGAATTTCTACGGACTTTTCTTTTGTCAGTCTAGATGTTTTGTGCATTCAAACTATTTTTTTGCTTATAATTGTACCATGTGTTGGTATGCTGTCTCACTTGATATCGTTTTTACTGTTTCAATGGCTTGATCAATATGGTGAGTTTGTATTTTTATTTTTATATTTTTTTATTATTTTTTGGAGTAGGCCAAGTTTGAAATATTGTTACCTATCGAAGTTTTAGTTTCTGGTACATATAGATCTGTCACTGTGCTGTGCTAACACTTGATATGGTTCAATGGGTGTTGAGATAAAGTTTGTTAACCTTGAAAAATAAGATTGACACTTAGATGATCAAATAAGTTCAATTTTGGAGAAACAAACTAAAGAAAAATGTTGCTTAAATTCATGTTACGTGCGCCAAATCATGTTCAATGTCGACACATTATCATAATCTTCAACACAATTGAGATAGGCGGTGGCACGGGATTGTTACTTGCATCAATTAGTATCAAATTTTGATAATTTACTAGAACCATATATTTTGACCATACACCATTTGGCATGACATAAGCTTTCAAATCATATAAATAACAACTCGCATGTTCCCGTCATTACAGTGTCTGTTGGTGTAACATATCTATAATTCTCCCCTAAATATTCCATGGTATTCAAATCTTGACTTAGTTTTAATGTTGTTTTATTTGTGTTAATATTTTGGGAACAGTACAAGGACTGTGTGATGTGAACAAAGCTCATGTAGGAGAGAAAACCTTTGAGAGGTCAAACTGTTATTTGACAGCCTTTCATAAGGGATATACCTCCTGTACAATTGTGTGTTAGTTTATTGTGTACTATTACATTTAGCATAATTTTCTTGATAATAATTTAGTATATCAAGTTTGTAATATACCTGTCTGATATATTGCCTTTTTGTGCTGTTTATGAATTGCCTTTCTTTTCCTTCTTAAGGATGTGACTAAACTTGAGAATATCATAATGCTTGCAGATTGTATCAAAGAATCTTTCCGAACCAATTCGTTCTCACAAAGATCTTGATAAAGGAGCTGCTGCGCTTTATAATAAAGCTGTCAAATTCTATGAAGTCCTTTCAAAGCAACTTGTTCACCAAGGCCATGTGCTGGATTTGTTTGCTTGTGCACTTGATCAGGTCTGTATTCACCTAATTACTTCATCTTTTGGTTTCTACCTGATTATTTGATGTGACAGTCATATTGAGATGGAATAGTGTCATCAAAGTGTTTAGTGTTTTATTTTTTGCCTTAATGAGCCACTGTTTATACTGCCTTGTTCTTATGTTTTTACTGGATACTTATGTTAGTCCAATTTTTTTTTAAAATTTTCTAGTTTTTTTAATCTTGTTTAAATGGGATCAAACATTCAGAGTGGACACTCTCAGTAATATTCAATTCACTAAAATTGGTCTGGAGCTTTCATGATTTTTTTTGTTAGTCATACTTAGTTCTAGGGTACAATAGCATATCAGGTGGTACAGTTGGTATTTATTGGTCCATGCAAAGATGGTGATGTAGGATGAACAAAAACTCAACTGTTGACCAACGAAGAGGGAAATAACATTATTAAATTGAAAAGATAATCTAATACATGCATCCTCACCCCTTTTATAGATTGGGAATATGATCAGATCTTTGTAAAAATCTGACTGAGTTACTCAAAACTCCAATAAATCTAAATTTTAAATATTAAATAACAGAATTTAAATAAGAAAACTTATAAAAAGCCTAATGACTTATTAAAACCTTAACCGTGACTTATTAAAACCTAATTATGTTATTCCTCTCCACTAAGTAGAAGTCTATTCCTTGAGTAGGGGAGCAGGATGCTTCGTCAAGTCTTGCGACACACATAAGTACGAAGCGAAAGATTAAGGGTGGCGTTATATAAGATGATTTTGATTCATCTTGTTAAATCTTAGCAAATAAGTTATGTGTCACGTGATGTAATTTCTCTTCTGTGATCCATGTGTCTTTTGTACTTGAGACTTGTTTCTAGTGGACTAAGTATAGTACTTATATGGGAAGCTACACACTGCATATCTATAACACACTCATTAATATGGGTCTGCTATAATGGGGGAGGAAGAGTTGCTGCTAAAATGGTCAGAGCACTGCTTGTAGATAAATCAACTAACAGATAAGGAGGTTTTAATGCCCCTTGATAATATGTTAGATCCTATATATTCAAAGAGTAATGTTAATTCAAGTGGTGAATCAACAATATAAATATTAGGAGCTATGTTCTCGTAATACAAAAAGGATTAGTGGATCAAGCATGTATACTCTGTTTATGATGCTTATTTACATGAATTTTATAAAGTTCATTATTGAATGCAAGTTTTATCCTAATATTGACATGTATTATTCTTAAAAAAAACTCTCAGCTGACTCACAAAGGTGAAAAGTGGTAGAGAGGGAAATAGTTGGTAATAAAACTAAATTGTTCAGATAATGAGTTTGACCATTATAGACAGTTTGACTCAGAAAGACAATGTTTAATGGAGTTTTACTTGTAGAATGTTCTACAAACTATTTTAAGCAAACTTGACTATGAGTAAGATAGAATCCCAAATTTCTATTTTTTTTCCCTACTTGACATTTAAATAGATTCCTGAAACTACGATTAAAAACCTCTCAGTTTGACATCAGGATGTAGCACAAAATCAAGAATTTGGCTTTGATACCACTTGATGTTGCATGAAAAATCATACCGCCAAAAGCTCAACTCTTGATGCTTGAATAATATTATTAAATAATTCAATTTAAAGTTGAAAGTATGACTGGGTCTTTGTAAAAATATGGTTGGGTTAATAAAAACTCTAATAAATGAAAACTTACTCATTAAAATATAACTACATTTGATGGAGATATAGACCACCATTTTTGTGCAGTTGTCAGTGAACAGTGATTTTGAGGCAGTAATTGCGGTATGTACTTGGTGATACAGTATGGCGTGCCAAATATATGAGATAAAAATGATCAATCATTTTGACTTTTTGTTGTGTTACATTATGTTGCAGTATGTACATGAAAAGTTGGATAGACCTTGTGAATAGATGTAATAACTTTTGTTCTTATAATGATTTATGTAATCTTACTAACACCAGAAAATATTGGCAGGATAAATAGTCATGCACATACTGAGATGAGCATGACCTGAATGTTTAATACTCTTAAAATTTCAAACTTCTTTTTGGTTTGTTGTAGTGTTTGAAACTATGGATGTGATAACACAATGGATTCCTTTAGATATTGTTTGTTTTCTTTGCCAACCTCGGCCATCCAAAGTCTTTTTATAGTGAAATATTGGAATTGTGGACCATTTGTCATACCTTTACTTTAATCATTTGCAAAGTGTCTTTTTAGGTTGGTGTGGCAGAACTTAAAGTTGCAGTTGAGAGGACAGGAGGTATTGTTGTTCTTGCAGAGAGTTTTGGACACTCTGTTTTTAAGGATTCACTTCGACGAATTTTTCAGTCAACTGATTATGATCTTGGTTTAGCATTCAAGTAAGGTTCCTCTCTGAAAAATGCATCTTATGATTGTAGTTGTATTTTTTTCTAATAACACTATCTTCTTCATCCTTTTGTGAATTTTAAATAATTTTGCACTTCATAAAATAATCTCAGTTAACACCACTCACATCTGATTTTTTTTTTGGTGTCCCTTCTGGAACATTTTCAGTGGCGTGTTCGAAGTTAATTGCTCAAAGGATGTAAAAGTTCAGGGTATCATAGGTCCCTGTGCTTCTCTTGAAAAAGTGGGTTGATTGTAATGCTACCTTAGATCATTGCTTAGTTATGAATTTAATGGTAGTTCTTGGTGATTTTGCCAGAAAGGACCTCTTTGTGCAGAGACAGTTGTTGGTCAGGGGAACACAACTGCTTGGAAAATGTGTGGACTTGATAAAAAGACATCATTATGTCTGATATTTGAGATAGCCAGGAAAGATGGTCCAGAATCAATCTCTCAACATACGAGCAACCAATTCTACTTCCAATTTTTGACATAGTAAGGGCAATCCTTGGATTTTTTTTTTTCTCATCGTCTCACTACCAGCAACCAGGGGCTTTGTTAATTACGTTACACATTATTTTTGCAGTTATCAACATAGTGATGGTCAAATGAGATTACGAGTGACTACTCTGTCTAGAAGATGGGTAACTAGTCCTGCTGATGTGCAGGTAAACCAATCATGGTTACTAGAAATGATAGTTAAAAGATACTGTGCTTATAGAATGACTAACTGTAGATTCAATAAACAATAAATAAGAGAAAATGGATTAGACATTGTTGAAAGGCAACTTATTGAACGTAAGATGTGTCATGGGAGACTAAAGAAATTTCTACTTAATGTTACTAAAGTGGACTTAAAATATCTGAATATTACTAGTGATGTATCCAATCCTGTAGTTGACCCCAAATAATTGAGATCTAGAGCTCTTGTTTATTGAAAGGCATAAAGTTAATGGTTATTGAAGGCGAACAATAACTACCTACTGTGAGTAATATATATATATATATATATTTTTTTTGATTTAGGATACAGTCAAGTTCTGTATCTGTTATAATACATTGCTAACCCACCATCTCTATCTTTTGTAGGAATTGCTTGCTGGTTTTGATCAAGAAGCTGCTGCTGCAGTCATGGCACGTTTAGTTTCTCTTAAGATGGAAATAGAGGTATTTTACATAGTTAATTGCATTTAAGAAACTAATAATGAATTTAATTTAAGTTAGCTTTTGCCTAAAGTTATGATACCTATCACTCTCATTGAATTTATTTGGTAGCTATCTCCGATTGCTTTCTTCATTCAATCTTTGAAATTTATAGATAAAAGTTAGGTTTTGCTAAGGAATTGCCAGTTGTGCACTTGTTAACTAAAGAGATCATACTATAAAACATTATCAAACCATATGGGCTGCAAAAATGCTTTGAGGGCAGTGATGTGGATTGTAAACTAATTAAAGCAAAGATTCCACTCGATCTTTCATGTACAGTGTCACACTCCAAATATCATATCCCCTCTACAGAACTGTAAGTGTCCTCCTCAAGTGATATTATCTCACTATTCTCATCCAGGATAATTACCTTGAGCAATTCAGATGCCCTGTCTCTGTCCTCATCCCTTGACATTCAACTTGCTCATACTAACGGTTGAACTATTCGTGCTGCCTCTTCAGAGTAGTACCATGGTTTAAAATCTCGAGTCGTATCAGAGTTTCGGTCTATGACTGGAACAATACGGTTTCAGTATCGTATCGTGTCATGTCGATATAGTTTCGATATTTTTTAAATATAAAATATATTAATTAAAAATAAAATATTAAACATAAACATTTAAACAATATTAAAAAAATAAAAAATCAAATTTTTAAACAAGGAAAAAAATGGAATCATAATAAATAAATAAAATTTTATTATATATTTTTTAAATTAAAATAAATAAAATATATAATTAATGAGATAATTTTATTAGGGTTTAATTAAACTTATTTAGATTATCCCTATTATAGCTAGTGTTGATTTAATTTATTAACTTAAGGTTTAATTTTTTTAAAAATCAACCTTGCGATGCCGGAGGGGTTGCGGGACCCCTCCGATGTTGCCGATCAGGTCGCGCGACCAATCTGTTACGGTCGGCAGGGTCGCGTGACCCATCCGTCGCGGACGACAAGGTTGCACCACCCCTATGCCGCGACCGATGAGATCACACGACCCCTCTGCCACGGTCGACGGGGTCGCACAACCCCTCTGTCGTGGCCGCGGGCCTGTGTTGATCGTGCCGGTGCCTGTTAGTCGGTGGAACGAAATGTTTTGCCCATTTCGTCTGGTACGGCACGAGATTTCAAACCATGAGTAGTACCAATGCTCCGTCATGAGGATCTTTTGTTTCCTAACTTCTACGTCCTTTGCCCTGTGTGTGGCAAACTAGGTGCAATGGCTAACTTTGCATTAGCAATGGAAAAGTACAAGAACCAGCAAATTGCTCCCTCACGGTTACATACTTTAGCCATCCTTCTCAACCTTGCTGTTGGTCTTTCCTTGTTCTGCTCGTGCACCATCATTACACAAGTGGGTCTTTGGCTCTTATAATTAAGATTTCATTGAAGTTGCCACTTCATGTCATCACAGTTATCACCAGAAATCCTCTCATCCATCCATCAACTGCTTAAAGTTGCTTCTGCCGTATATCTGATCTATCTTCTATAAATCCTTTGTCTCCCATTCAGCATGATCTCACAGGTCAAGTGCTTGGAATCACAGTTTCTTTCATGTGGATCTTCAGCCTTATAGCATAGAAAGCATGTGAAAAATTTGAACTGACACGATACTTTGCATCTTAATTGTTGATTGCTTGTGGCAATCTACATTGCCCGTTTCATTCTAAGCGCCCAAGCCCAACTCCTTTATCAAACCCTAGCTTATGTTCAGCCACTCATCGTCAAGCAGGGCCCGTATTTGGAAAAAATGGCTGAAAATCTCTTCAGCAGCTTTGGACAATAGACAAGATTCAAAAAGGAAAGAAGGAAATACATTTATTGATCTAATTATCTTTATTTTGAGAAAGGGTGCAACATATTTCTTTTTAAGAAGGGAATATGTTAAAAAAGGAAAGGTAGAAGCACATACTTTGTAGACCTACATTAAAATTATGGGATTTTGTCCTTTTTTTTCTAGCAAGCTAAATGTTTATTGGTATCTATGCTCTACCTTGAAGGGTGTGTAAAAGTTTAGTTTAGTCCCCACCTTGGTTGTTTAGCTATTAGGTATTATTTCAGCTCTTATGTACCTTTTCCATTGAATAATATCTATCATATTCTAGATGTAATAGGTCCTTTTCCATTGAATAATATCTATCATATTCTAGTAATTGTCACTTTATTACTAAGTTGGAATATTCAGTGTTTTCATGAAATAGCCTTATCAGTTGCTCTCTTATATGTTTTATTTTTCCAATTTCACTACCTTGATTCTCTTGAGTACTTTCAAAGGTTTAGATTAAACAATGTAAGGCTGTCCTACTTTTTGGTTGCCTTATTGGTTTGCTTTCTTCTTCATTTGATGGTTGTCACTACAACTTTGTATTACTTCTTGTTTTTGTAAGGATGATTTTGATCCAATAAGGTGGCTTGATCGATCGTTGATCCGATTATGTTCCAAGTTTGGGGATTACCAGAAAGATAGCCCATCCTCTTTTAGTTTGTCTCCACGTTTATCAATATTTCCTCAGTTTATGTTTCATTTGAGGCGTTCACAATTTGTGCAGGCAAGACCATTTCTTTAGGCAATGCTCTCTGTCATTTGTTTTGCAATTAATTTCTACTGCCTAGTAATGGTATTTCATGCAGGTCTTTAACAATAGCCCCGATGAGACAGCATACTACAGGATGATTCTCAACCGAGAGAATGTTGCAAATGCAGTTGTCATGATCCAACCATCACTGATTTCTTACTCCTTTCATTCTTCCCCTGAACCAGTTCTTCTGGATGTAACTGCAATTGCTGCTGACAGGATCCTTCTTCTGGATTCTTATTTTACTGTAGTTGTATTTCATGGAGCAAGCATTGCACAATGGCGAAATGCTGGTTACCAAAATCAACCTGAACATGAGGTTATATATAGCTATTGCTGCTTGAGATTTAGTTTTGATTGCCTTCTTGTACCCTCTAGGATTTAGCATGGAAAGCATACTTTTTAGAATTTTAGTCATTAATAATTAATTTTGGAAAAAATAATGATGATCTATACCTGTTTCCTTTTCCATTACTTCTTGAGCAGGTGTGTGTTTGCTTGTTAGAGATCTGTGACTTCTAGAATACAATAATTTGATATCTCATCCTTTCTTCAGAAAGCATAGGAATTGTATAAGGTTTAGCTTTTTTCGTTGATCACGTGAAACAACGCAAGCGTTGGCAACATTGCCAGTTTGTCACCAGTAAGATGTTGCTCCTTTGTAACTAAGGTTAGGGATAAGGCTAATTTCATGTACCTGTCATTAGCCCTGTATTGGTTGGATTTTAATCGAGTTAGGTTACTCAATTTTGCCTATACTGCAGTTGGCAGGTTTTGAACATCCTTATTATCTTGACAAGTTGTTGTCCATATTATTTCTTGGTTTCTTATCTGATTGCCTTTCTGAAACTTGGCATTCTTATTTGTTACGAGATATAAAATTAATTATGTGCTTAATGTGCGACATTGTCACTCTTGCTTGTGTGGTCTCTAAGTATAAGGATTCACAAACTTTATTCACTACATTGGGATGTCCACGGTTCTACCTTGCATCTCATTTTCCTGATATGGATTTACAGGCAGGCTCCATCTATTAGGTCCTTAGATCCTATCATTATATGCCATTCATCTATCCTCATTCCATGTAGTCAAACAAATAACAATTTCAACAGAAAACCGAGGATACATGTATTCATCAATCAATGATCCACCAATAGACCCGTCAATGATCCACCAATAGAGCCAAACTTCTAGGATGATTGAATGACTTCCAGTTCACATTTAGTTAACTAGCCTACCTCTTCTACTTGATTATTTCAATCTCAATCTGAGTTACACTAATACACATACAGGACCATGGATTTATAATGTAGCAATCTGCAATTTGTCAAACTTATTGCTTGTCATTGTTTTTGTTTTCCTTCCTCCTTTTTGCTGGGGTTAGTTTTTGGTATTTAGTAATTGATTTAACAAATCATGACTTAAGCTAGATATTTGTTATGTTACAAATTGTGACTGAGTGAAAAAAACAAATCATCACTATGTTAGTAGCCAATATACATACGTCAAATCTGTATTAGAAAAAAGGATAATTGTTAGAGATGCAAGCCATTAGTATTTACTTGCAACAAATGGACTCTCATGTTTTGGATCATTTGCTATGAAATTCCAACAATATAATACACTTTGAGCTTGTAAAAACAAATTATTTTGATTTATCTTGATGCAACTAATAACTGATGTGATGGAGTATCAATTTGTTTGTGGGATGTTCACCCTTGTTTTTTTTACAAAATAATAATAATAAATTTGGGGAAAAAATTAAGAATGCTGCTTTTACTAAAGTGCACAAACATCGCAATTGAAACTATTATGGATATATCCTTATTATGGAATTTGGCTATCAGGCAAATCAAAATTATAGGGATGGCCCATAAATAAGACACTGGATGAACCTGTAAAAGGGTAAAAACAGATCTTTCAAGAAGCTTTAGATGTGGAGAAAAGGCAGTATTTACTTGTCTTTATCTTACCATTTACAAATCAGCATATCATATTGGTTGATCTCTGGTAAATACCAAAATCATGGTCATGATCTATGCACCCCACCTCTGCATTATGTAGCAGCATTACAGATGATAAAAGTTATTAGATGTTTATCCTGCTTCTCCAGCTTCTGCATGTGCGTTCTTGCTTTTATATAATTACTCTGGCTGCTGCTATGCATTGTGTGAATGCTGAATATAACATCAATTGACTTGATGAAATGGTGCTTTTATCCACCAGGGTTAATTTTCATTTTTTTCTATGTATTTAATGCTAGCCTCATTTAGATGTTCACCATTGTGCTTGTTTGATCTTAATGACATGTATTTTGTGCAGACATTTGCTTATTTGCTTAAAGCTCCACGTGAGGAGGCAGATACAATAATGAAAGAGCGATTTCCTGTTCCTCGTTTAGTTGTTTGTGACCAGCATGGCTCCCAGGTTACTTTCCTTTCTCTCCTAGAGTCAGAATGATGGCACCTGAATTATATACACATAAAGAACCTGTATTATGCTGAGAACACAAATAAATATGAGACTAGTAAATCTTAAGTCTTGAATACAAGGGAGACATTATTTTTTTACTGGTTGTACTGTTAGATGTTATTAAGATATGGCATTGTTGAAAATTTAAAATCCAAAATAAAATGTTTTTCTTTCTTTTATGGAAATGTGGAATACTTAAAACGTCCATTATCTGACAGTATGCCAAGTGACATGAACTGCCATTAGTAGTTAATATTTTAAAGGAAAGCAAATTGGGTAGGATGGTTATACTTAGGACAATGATTGAATAGAGGTGAAGAAATCTCACTATTTATTGGATTGCAGTGAAGGAAAACCCCTTTTCTTTTCTGCTGATTATCCTTCTTGTATGTCTTCACGAGTCAAAACCAGATGCATTGTCTAAAACTGGGATATGAGATACAGATTTTGGTTGATCCATGCCACCATATACTGATTCTTACCTATTATGATTGATTTCTGCTGAGAAAATCCATGAAACTAGTAGTATGTTGTTACAGCATGCATGCCATTTCTAATACTTCACAAACGTTGTATCCGTCAAAATATTGGACAAAAAGACTTATAATGTCAATTTATTTTAATCTGTGTATTGCATTCATGAGAACACCAACAACAACCAAGCCTTATTCCACTAAGTGAGGTTGACAAACTCATTACTTGAGAACTGCCATAACTTAAATTCTTAGGAAATAGTTGCAAACTCATCACTTGTTTCTGGATCATTAAATTATTTTTGTTGCATAGAGAGCCTTGGTGCAACGGTAAAGTTGTTGTCCTGTGACCTTGTGATCAAGGGTTCGAGTTGTGGAAATCTCTTGCAATATAGGATAAGATTGTATACAATAGATCCAATGAATACTTGGTGCTATTTCAAGCTTTGAACTGACACTGTCTGAATTTGTGGAAGTCATCACACTTGAGTGAATGCATATCTTCTGATGCTATCCAACTGATAGTAACTGATTAGATGAGTAAATCCTTATTCTTTCAGGCTCGTTTCCTTCTGGTGAAACTGAACCCATCCGTCACATACAACTCCAACAATCCTCCCCCACCTGGTGGAGATATCATATTCACAGATGATGTTAGCCTCGAAGTCTTCCTCGATCATCTTCAGCGGCTTGCAGTTCAGTAATTTATTACTGTGCAGTGTTAAAATTGTCTCAATTGCATGCCTGATTCATTGTACAGTAGGAAAAAGCACATGGTTAGTTCCTAGTAAGCTCGAGTGTATTTACCTGTCTTGTTTATCTATTGATTTGGTTAATTACACGTAAAGATTTGTATTCAAATATTATGCTCCCTTCCACCTTGTCTTTTAAATGTAATTTGATATGGCAAGCACCCTGTTTAGTCCAATATTCTAATCTTTGCTGGCTGCTGAACAGATAGAGCTCATCTTTTTGTTTTCTTGGTTTTATGTACCTCAAGCAATCTCTGCGATTTCTAACCATCCCCCATTGCTTGGCCATATAGTTTAACCCCAGGTTCATTTGACTCTTTATGTAAGAAAGGTGCCATTTGCGGATGGCTCGTCACATCCGCAGACTCCGGTCAGTTAGACTATTGCAAAATTATCAGGACAAATTTAGGATAACAAAACTGGAAATTGTCACTACAGTTCGACCCTCGTCACATCTCTCAAATTCTTATAATCAGTTGACACGTCCATTCGAGCGAGCCAGCGAGGGTTGAACCCGTCTGTATCTTTATCATCCTCAGCATGCCTCGATACGGCCATACCACGACGCGTGCACACCGCCGTGGGCGAAACGTGGCGGCTGTCCAAATCTGATCGGATAGCAGGAATCTCCATGGAAAATAAGGCGATAAAAACCCAAAGAAGATATCTCAATTTCCGTACTCCGTTTGAGGTCAGTAACCTATGTTCCATCAACGTTACATACATTCCGCGGGCCCGCTGCATCTTCTATTTTCCTCCTCTCTCTCTCTCTCCCTTTCTCTTCCATTAAAGCATGTCGACGACAATTAGCATGCGGTCCATGGCATGCTCCACCTCCCCCCGCAGCATCGCCGCCGTCATCGGCGTCGGCCCCAGGCTCGGCCGCTCCGTCGCCCGCAAGTTCGCTCACGAAGGCTACACCGTCGCCATTCTGGCCCGCGACCTCTGCACGCACCCAACCATCAATCAATTCTAGCTCCTCTTTCTACTTTCCGAATTAATTAATAATAGTGTAAATCTTTCGAATTGATCTAGGTAAGCTATCTGCGTTGGCGGAGGAGATCGCCCGCGAGGCGAAGGCGCAGGTGTTTGCCATCCGCATCGACTGCTCCGACTCCAAGTCGGTCCGCGAGGCCTTCGAGGTGGTGCTCTCCCTCGGCTTCCTCGAAGTGCTGGTGTTTAATGCATGCGAGCCGCCCGTCTCCTGCCCACCCACCAGTTTCACCGCCGTCACCCTCCAATCCTTCGAGCGCTCCCTCTCCGTCTCCGCCGTCGGAGCCTTCCACTGCGCCCAACATGTACCGAAGCTTATTCATCATTTTCACTCATGTACAAATGGTAGCTTACCTGCTGGCTCCATATCAATTAGGTGATTCCCGGCATGGTGGAGAGGCGCAGAGGCACCATAATCTTCACCGGTTCTTCCGCCTCGCTTATTGGATTTGCAGGCTACTGTGAGCTAAGTAAGATTAATTAGTAACCTTACTGTGCTAAAAGCTAATTAAGAGGGCGTCAATTAATTACACAACTGCTGTTGCAGGCTGTGGTAAATTTGCTCTGAGGGGATTGTCTCAATGCCTTGCGAGAGAGTTCCAATCGTCTGGAATTCACGTCACGCATGTCATCATCGATGGGGCTATTGGTTCTCCAAGGTCAGCAGCTAGCGGATAAGATTATACATCGAATCAATTCTTTGATCTTACTGTTTGTTTTGTTTTCTTCCATTTTTTTTTGTTTCTGAATGCATGTAGTAGATCGTCAATTGGAGAACAGGACCCAACTTTAGTGGATCCAGATGCATTAGCACAAACTTACTGGCACATCCATACGCAGGAGAAAGGCGCATGGACGCAGGAGATGGACCTGCGAGCGTCCATATGGACAGGCCTCTGAAGGTCACATGATTCATCATCATTCATCCATTCCTGCAAAAGAAAAATGGTTAATATTATGATTCTTCGAATCCAAGTACCAATCATTGCTGGGCCGATGGAAATTAACGAGGGCAAGAAAGGAGACCACATGGAAAATGTGGAGTATATGGATATGAGGGACGAGTCGTGTCATTGCTGAGTGCACATGAAGTGTACTGGTGAACGTATATATATCGTGTAGTGATTTTGTTTTTACCAGGGTGCCTGTGGTTAGATTTTAGAATTGTCATTAAAGATTATAATTTGTGCTTCAAATTTATCTCACAATCAAAAAGCTATCTATCTTCAAAAATAATCAGACAAAATTTAAAATTATTATTATTTATAATCGCTAAAAATTAATTTACATAAATTATGTTCTAAATTTATCTCACAATGAAAAAGTTATCTTCAAATTTAATAGGAACTAGAATTGTCATTTGTAATCACTAAAATTTATCTCATAATGGAAAAAATTATCTTTCTTAAATTAATCAACCGAAATCTAAACACCTAAATTATTAAAAAAAATTATCATTTGCAATCATATTAGTTGGCAAAACTAATAGATACAATCAAATCAATAGTACAAACTAGCGTGCCCAAAAGACTAACTAGAAAAAAAAATGCGTTACAGCATTATCTTTTTTGCTAGTAGCACTGTCAATCATTTTACTTTTCGAGTGAAAAGGAAATGGGTAAGGAATGAGGAATATTATTTTCATTCTGAGCAGAACTACTGGGAGTGGAGTGTCTACAATAATCAAATTATTGCTACAGATTCTATTCTCTATCTAGAAAAAAAAAGCAGGCGATGTTTGAGCGAGTGGCAAGAACAGGAGACATTGTACCAAGGTGAACCACAAATAATACATAACATCAGGGTCAAGAAACAAAACAATAAAAATAGTTGAGATAGTGATAAATCCATCCAAAAAACATGAAGTTTTCAAGTCTAAAATGGATATGCTGGAATAAAAAGATACATTCAACTGCGTGCATGTAAGATAAAGACCGAGAACATCTTGTAGTCTTGTAATTCTTCCATAAACTTTCCTACCCATATATGGATAGATTGCCTTAATTTAAAATTAAAGTGATCACATAGATGAATTCCATGGCTCTAAGTAAAACAACCACAACAATAGAAAATCACCAAGTAAAACAACAACAACAATAATAGAAAATCACTGATAAGGTCCCGCGCACCTGTTTTTGCATTTGCAGGAGATGCCCACTGTAAAGTCAATTGAGCACAATGAGAAAGCAATGGAGAATAATGAATCTGAGAATATCGCAAAGGCCTCTAATATTTATGAATAGATGAGTTGCCAGGTCCCCTATGACTATGAGTGGCCCTCGGTCCTTATAAGCACCAGTTGGATTGAGGCATAAAGTGGAACCAGATAATTGATACCCTACAGATTGGAACTGGATGCAACTTAAATATATAATCCACATCATTTCCATCTAAAAAAACTAGACATTTAAAAATCTTGCAAAAATTTATCTCCACAATCTAACAGCACATTCACTTACTCTTTCCATGAAGAACTCTGGTACTATCTCATTGCACACATCAACTCACATTATATCATTTAAGAACACTAAAAGAGTCCATCCCTGCAACTGCAAGTTGCAATTATCCAGTATTGTGAGCATCAATGCGGCCAGGGAACTACAAATTCAAGTCAGTCCACCGTTAACAACAACTTGATTCCCAATAATCACTATTGGAAAACAAAACAAATTGATCCCCTTGTCTT
The DNA here is from genome assembly GCF_044706935.1 of Curcuma longa. NCBI lineage: Eukaryota > Viridiplantae > Streptophyta > Magnoliopsida > Zingiberales > Zingiberaceae > Curcuma > Curcuma longa. The sequence goes on from NC_133871.1 coordinate 12,475,359, forward strand.
GCTACTAGTCGAGTTCTCCAACTTCTTTCTGATTTCTTCAATGCTAAGACTGCATGGCTTTTAGGTCTTACAGCTGTCAGACATTAGCAAGCAAAGCCAGATAAGATATTCCCATGGGAAATTGTTAGTTATATAAATCCAATAAAATTGCCCTATCACTAATATTTGGCACTGGAAAGCCCACACCGGCACAAACTGCAGCGACGGATTCTTAAGTCAGGTTATATTCATTCTTCAGTTGCAGGAAGAGTAGCCTTCACAAATTCAAGTGGCAAAGCTGGTGTTTCATGCATATTGGGCCTTTGATGCTAAAGATTAGGGCATCCATACAATTGGGCCTTTGATGAATCCCCGACCAAAGGTGTCAACTTAATTATCTCACCCATAACTTTCCTGCAATTATCACATGATCAATTATCACATGATTAATATAACTTGTACTTATCAAAACTTCAAAACAATCTCCACTTGAACTCAAAATTAAGCACGACAGAATCATTCAGTTTTCCTTGCATACACATCAAATGAACCTAACATCTACAACCATTAGTGGAGAATGCATCATAACTGACAATTTCAAGGATGAATGCTCATATCATGAAATGATTAAATTGATTGGATACCACTCATGAAAAATGACACAATAACAAACACAAAATTACTAGAACGCAAAATTCAAAGTTTTTCAGAAGGAAGATTCACTGGAAGAAGAAGCCATTATTTAATATAGAACCTCTAGACCCTGCACCACAAGTAACTCTTTGTCAATAATAATTTCCATTTCATCACCACCACAAACCACAAAATGTCCCACTGAGACAAGCTAGAATTTCTATCCAAATAACTTGCCAGTACTTTTCAAATTTAACTACTAATACATTACATCAAGAGAAAGAAAATATCCTTCTATTTTATGGCTAATGCTATGAAGAAGAATTGTGAAATACTAGAAGGAAAAACAATTAAGTTCTGAATGGCAACTGGTGGTTCGGTATTGGACTGGTACAACCACATTGTACTTACCTATCTAATCAGTAACAAAAACAAATCAGAATTTCAGTTTAGCCCTAAGTTAAAAAAAAACTTAATTTGGCTCTTGAAATGTTTAAACCCCCACAGTTGTCAAATATATATGAACATGACTTCCTAATTATCAAATGTACAAAAAAAAGGTGGTACATTGTTGAGCCATCACATAATGATAGTACATAGGCAGCTCACTTTTCTTTTTAAAGAAAATATAAGCAAATGGACAATAATGTGTAACATTGTCCCAAAAACTGAGTTAAGCCACAAAGTACTTACAATTAATCTTTTGGATGGCAAAATGGATCATTTCAAAGCTAGTTGAAACTAAGTTAAGCCACAAAGTACTTACAATTAATCTTTTGGATGGCAAAATGGATCATTTCAAAGCTAGTTGCCAAAGGATAGTCAGACTTATAAGATGATTGACACATTTTTAGCAATGATTTATTTTTGTCTTCTTTCTTTCTTCATTGTTAAAAATCAGCAAATGTTTTGAATGAATGTCAAAAGTACCTTCCTCTATGTGGTGATATTTCTGAAAAAGTTAATGTCATGCAACCTCTAGGTTATGTTGCACATGAACAAAGTATGAAAAAGAGATGATTTATGGTCTCAAGCTTAATCCTCAGATATGGTTTGAAATTTTTTATTAAATGGTCACTCATATTTTTTTAAGTGGTACAAAGCAAATTTATTCATTATTTGACCAACATATCACCACTATGAAAGTAATTGTGATAGTCTGTGCTGATGATACTCCCCTAACTAGTAGTCGTGCAAGGCAACACAAAAGTTGAATGACATTTGGAATCCAAGTATGTCGTAGAGATTTGGATGCCACGTTATTTTGTTGTAGTGGAAGTGTCAGAGTTATTTAAGTGCACAAGGGCTTAAATAAAGAAATCATGATTTTGTAGAAGAGAATGGATATGTTATCAACAAAATACAATAGGTCATCGCTGTCAATACCCCCATCAAAACCATTATACCATAAACAAAACTTAGTAAGTGCCTAATCGAGATTAGGATATATTATGGTAATTAAGACCATTAAATTTCAAACATTTGTCTTCAATTAAATAGATGGAGTCATTATTGTTTTTAGTACATATCATGTTCGATAAATTTAGAGGAAACATTTACAAGAATCAGGAACTATAAAACAGCTAGCCAAATATTCTCCATTAATATAGTACAAATAAACAGCAAGCTAAAAGCACGGGAATGAAAAGGGTGAGTTGAAAGAATTCCAGTAAGTCAATATAATTAGCTAGCTCTATCACAACCATTTTTCCGTACCTGAAAATTGCTCATCTTGCTCCTGAGCTATGCTTATGTTGTCGCTCATAGAGATCATCAGCCAACGTCTGCCGTAGGTTCTTACCCAAGTAGTATAGAGATCTCTCGCTATCCACCAGGCTAGCCGGTTGTGAACTCTCTGGCGGATCCCGCCACATGTACCTCCCCTCATCCTCTGGCTCCTTTGCAAACTGACACATGTTGTGGAGAACCACACACGCAACCACCGTTTGAGCAGCATGATCAAGCCCCACATTGAGATTCCGGAGTATCTTCCATCGTCCCTTCAGCAATGCAATCGCTGCCTCCACCGACGCCGCCCGGCCTTTAGCAACAGCAGAATCAAACATCTCTCGTGCGTATGCACCTGAAGTACCGGCCGATGACACTGAAGACGCCGGCGTAGAAAAGGGGGTGAGGAGGAAGGGTAGGAGAGGGTAGGACGAGTCACCAATGAGGTAAGGACGGACACGTTGACCGTGGACGGTGATGATATTATCCCGAAAGGGAAGGGGGTTGTCCTCGTCGAGGAGGTGGTGGTACAGGCTGCTCTCGCGGAGGTGGGAGGCGGGATCCGAGGAACCGGGTGCCCGAACACAGGCGTCCAAGAAGATCTTGCGGTGGTCGGAAACGGCCTGGAGGAGGATGGAGGGGAAGGAGCGACTCGTCGATCGGAGGAGATCGGCACCATACCCGGCAGCCGAATCGGAAGGTGAGGAGGGGCGGAGGCGGACGGGGGAGGATGCGATGGCGGCGGCAAGGTTAGGCAGGCCAGTGAGATCCTTGAACGACTGAATGGTGGAGAGGAGGTGGTCGGGGGTGGTCGGAAGAGTAACGTAGTGGGGGTATAGACGTGTGGAGAGAAGACGGGTGAGGGCGTGAGTGCAGCGGGAGACGATGCTGGGGGGAACGCCGAGGGATCCGGCTAGGGAGCGCGACGAGAGGCCTCGGGAGAGGCGGGAGAGGGCGATGGAAAGACCGCGGTCGAGTGGGAGAGAGGAGGGGAACGCGGCGGCGTCTAGGTGGCGGAGGTTCTTGAGGAGGGTTTCGAAGATCGGGTAGGAGATCCCGTACAAGGATCGGAAGCGGGTGTCACGGGAAGACGGATCCATGGAGAGAGCGCGATCGGGGGAAAGGAAGAAGGCTGAGGAGGCGGAGGCGAGGGAGCGGGAAGGGCGGGGCGGCGGGGAAAGGGAGGGCGAGCTGTGGCAGCGGCGGCGACGGCGAGGGCGGCGATCGCGGAGGGAGGAGGAGGAGGCGTAGGAGAGGACGGAGGCGATGGCGAAGAAGAGGAGAGGAGCAGCGGCGGAGGAGGTGGAGGGGAAGGAAGAGGGCGAAGGTGGGGAGGAGGTGGGATCGAGGTAGGTTTGTAGGTGGAGGAGGTTGGAAAGCATCAACAACGAAGACAGATCGTCCATTCTCCTCCTCCTCCTCCTTCTCCTTCCTCACTCTCAATTCCCAAGCGCCCCGGAGAGAGAGAAGAGAAGGGGACGAAGTGGGAATGGAAGGGAAAGGCGCAGTGGGCTTGGAAAGAGACTAGGCCCTCTTGGACGTTGGATCAGATTGAACGGGACGACACAGCCATGACAAGGACCATCGGCCGAGACTCGGCGCCCTCAACTGTGACTGTAGATCATGCACTTAGAACTACAGTGCATCTCTCCGTTTGATTTAAGTTCCGTTAACTAATGTAAGATCATGTCACTTACTACAGTAGGTCCATTTTCAACGGGTAAGGAATATAGTGTTGGTTGTCTTAATCCTCTACAAGCACTATTATTATTGGACAAAATCCTTCGTAATTTATTTTCTTCCAAAAAAACATAAGGCTGCCCTAAAGGAGTAATCAAGGTGACAATTTTATTTTTTTACTATCAATATCACTTACTACAACATCAATCATTATACACGTTTGATTTAAGTTTCTTAGTTTTCAACTCCTTTTTCTATAAACTTAAGAATTAATTCATCATTAAAATAGTATTTATACGTTTAATTTTTGGAATAAAATAAATATTAAAAAATAAACTTAAATTTTTTTTTGCAAAAGATGAAATCTGTCACTCTAGCGATTCCACGCGGTTGGTCCCACGAATATATATGAAAAGGTAAATCAAAAAATTATAATTGGTCTCAACAACCCACTTAAATTTATTTCTTTAATGGCATCATGATTTTAAATAAAATTATTATATGGACTTTTAATATATGCCAGCTTAAAAAGAGGTTGTTAGTGGCATACACAAGCAGTGTCCCACTCACATTCATTTTATTCTTCATGTAAAAGAGTTGACATTCATATTATAAATTCCAGTTGACTTTGGAAGGACAGGTTCCCCTTACGTATGGACCAAAATCTCATTTCTATAGTAAAAAATATATATTCTAAAACTATGTAAAAATAATTATTCATTTTTAGGGTGTTAACACTTGATCATTGTTTCTTCTGTAGTAAAAGAAACAAAAATTCACGGATCACTTGGCCATAGTTTCTTCTGTAGTAAAAGAAACAAAAATTCTCGGATCACTCTAGCTACAGGGTCAGAATAAGTGCTCATCATCAAATCTACATGTCACTTCACATGCTGCCTTTGTTTGCCAATATTAAAGTAAACTCCAGGGTATCGTATTTTCCATATCTATCTTGCCAGTTATTCCATTAATGCACTATCATTTCAACAAATGACAACATATTATTGAATTATAAGCTTGAATTGGGGAATATGTTAAGAACTTGAGTTCAAAGTGTTGTTGATCTTTTAGTACTAAATGTTAAAACTCGAGGGAAAAATAATACTAATGGAAATTGAATCTCAACGTCGAATGCAACGTTTAGATTCAATTAATTAAGTCAATAAATGTTGCTAAATTAATCCCCTCTGAAAAGAGAAGCCGCCTTTTCTGAATCTGATCCGGCGGACGATGGTTTGGAGGCGATGGGTTCGATCCCTCCCTTGCAAGCAAAGCCACGCGCATGCATGTATGCCTGTCACCACGTTGCTTCCTTGCTTGCATGAGAGACTTCCTTTGCATCTCGCTTGCCATGCTTAGTGAATGTTATGGATTGGTCGTCAAGATCTAATTGGAAGCTACATGTCGGATATTATCTCTGACTCCAAAGTCATTTTAGTTCGGGGCTCGATTTTTCAACCAACTCGGTTAGGCATCTGTTCGGGCTCCAAGTCGACACTCCACGCTCAAGCTCCACTCCCACGCTCTATGTCCTAGCTTTCCATTTTAACTTAGTATCTGAGTTCTTGCTCAACTCTAATTCAGCACCCAACTCCGACAACTTACTCGGCTAAGTGATTGCCCGAACTCTTTACCCTAGCTTTGTTGTCAAGCTCTGACTCGACCTATAGTCAACTAACTCCATCGCCTACTCGATGCTGAACTGACTCTACTTCCAAATGAATATGTGATCTCTCAGACAAAGGTCTCCTCCCTCTGTACTATTTCCCTCACTTAGCTTATTGAACCACCATCAGATTAATATGTAATACAGTAAAATATTCAATAATAGATCATCTGTTTCATTAATATAGTATGGTGTATTGTACCAAATATGGATGACGAGACCCTCAACTACGCATATTCACTTTACTTTCGATATAACATCTCCTCTCACTCTATATATAATAGCCTTACTTATTGCAGACAGAAGTACGCACGCTCACAGTCAACATTCTCCGCCTCCTATATTTTTTGATCTTCTTCTCCATCTCGATTCAAGACCTGACTTAAACGTTGAAACTGTTGAACCAAGACACCTCTAACCTTGGTTCTATCTTTTTTTTTTTTTTCTTTGCAACTTGATAGGAATCTTATCATCTCTCCTCCGCTTGCGTTTGCGGGTCATAGAAACAGTGAACAAAGGTCTTCTCTGTGCGATTTCACTTCAGAGCTTTTACTTCCTTCGAGTTAGATGCGTTTTCACCTGAAAAGTGTAAACCCTCCTACCTCGAGGAAAAAGCAGGTTTTGTTTTGTCTTAGACCAGCTTCCTGTAGCTCTTTGCCTCTCTTTGATGGTGGGCTTCTTTTGAATCGCCCAACGCACGCACTTTCCTTCCCGCGGCTAAAGCCAAATGGCCCTCCCTCGAGTCAAAAAGTACACACTCCTGCCAAACTTGCACCGGAGAAGGCACTGATGGTAGATAAGGACGGGGAAACAGTAGCGAACCAGACAGGAGTGTGAAAGAGAGATGGAAAAGCGATCCGTCAGGGAACAGATCGCGTGCGTATCTCTGTGCTGGACTGACTGTCTTGCTCACCTAAACCCCACTCGGAGTCTGACGAGCATTCCCCAGCCACTCCTTCCAAGAAGAGCACTCCATTCTTTGTCTCCTAAAATGCCCGCAGAAAGGTGCCAAACAGATCTTCCGCCTCCCCAGCCACTGCCACACGCCAGTTTACAATCATTTCGTAAATCTTAATTCGAGATCGTAACAATTACAGAGTGATTTTGGGTAATCAAGGAATTAGAGTAATCACTTGGTTTTAGAGTGCACTCGATAATTAAAGAAAGGATAGAGTGGGGAAAGTCATCGATTCTTCTTCAGTTGCAGGAAAATTATGGAAACAGAGCGGAGGAATAATTATTAGTTTAAACATCAGAATGGGGGAGGAGGTTGCGGTGGACGAGAGATGGGTGCCCAACCGGAGTCCGATGGCACGTGGCTGCCATATGTGAACAGGCCGGGCGAGTCGGCCGCCGGCCCTTGGTTGCGCTGCTGGGTGTGCGTGTGCTGGTTGCGCTCCTGCATGCTGCTGGAGAACGGAACAGAGACCGGCTCGTCGTCCTGAGCCGGGAGGCGGTGGAAGGTCGGGTTTGCGAATGCCGCCACCACCAGCGCTACTGTCTCCGCGGCCACTAGCGGCCCGGCCACCGTTCCACCCACCACGCGCCCCTGCGGCCCCGCCAGAGAGATCGAGATGCTTTCGCCCCCGGCGGCGGACGACAGCTCAGCCATGGACGGGGGGAGGAAGGTGGCCGAGATGGAGAGGATCTCGAAGCGGCCGCGCAAAGTGACCATGGACTGCGCGGCGGCCATGCCTCCGTGGGGCTGGCGGAGGGAGACGTTGGCGACGGCGCCGGTGCCGGAGAGAACGCAGAAGCCGAGGTTGCGACGGCGGGAGAACACCGCCAGCGAGTCGGCGACGTCGTGGCCGGAGGAGATCTCGAGCACGTGCGGGCGCATGGCGGCGGCGGGCTCGGCTTCGCGCGTGATGACGACGGGCAGTTTGGGCTTGTTCTTGGACCCCGGGGGCCGTCCCCGCGGCCGCTTCGCCACCTCAATAGTCGACTCACCTCCTGCCCTCCCCTTGGGCTCCACGTCGGGATTCGGTCTCTTCGCCTCGCCGCTGCTCCGGCTGCTGTCCACCTCTTCGCCGGGACTCCCCTGTACTTGTTGCTGCCCGAGAAAATGGTGCTGAAGGGATCTGTCCTTCATGCCGCAAGCAATCTGTAGAAGTTTTTGAGACCTAGAACGTAAAGAGGAGTGCTCAGTTGAGGGAAAGGCTTCAAAGAAAGGAGATGAGGCTGGAGCAAAAGAAGGTCGAGTTAAATGGGCACTCGCAGAGAGTTGGAAGAAGTATGTGGTTGAAGTCTCCTGATCTCTATATATCGAGCTTTCTTACCGCCTTCGCTTCCCTGTACGTTGTTGTTTTCCTTTTTGACAATTGTAGGAAGAGAGAAGGAGAGAGAGAGGAATCGCAGATGACAGCTTCCAGGAGGAGAGGGATAAAGATGACCCCGGACTGAGAGGGAGAAAGAGCGGTTCAATCAATGAAGTCCTCCCTCGCCTTAATATCACCTTAATTTAATGAAAGCTCTTCTTCTTCTTCAGTGCACGGCAAAAAAAGATAAAGATGAGCCAATATTGCTTGACTCACGCTTTAGTTACCCTAATCTAGTGAAAGATTCCTTCCGTGCATAACAATTTTAAAATACTTTATTGATTTACATATCATTCTTTATTCTTTTTCTATCACTTTAAATATTACCATATAATTTTGGTGCGTATATGTATTTCTAAACCCTAAACCTTTTGTATACAATATTTTTGTATCAAATTTCTTATCATTTAGTTTGATTAATTTTTATTTTATAATTTGACCAGAATTAAAATATTTTTATTGAATATCATTGCCATCCATGAGAGAGACTTTATGGTCGAGGATAGATGGGAGAAATAGCACCCCAGACATCAGACCACTTGGCTTATTATTCTCGAAAACAGAATTCCCCTAATAAAAATTATTTCGCTTAATTTTGTCAATCTCATTAAAATTCCTGCTATGTTCAGTATCGTCAGAATACAGAAACGAGCTCCTCTCTGCCACCGTCTCATCAATTTCCCTGCCGAAGGAATTAGCATTTGGCCCGGGACCTGTCATCGGTGTTGCAATGCAGAACCGAGAGAAGAACAAGTGAATCCATCAGAATTGTCAGAGATTATCAAGGAGCTGTTGCTGTTCGAGCTGATGGAATCGGATTCTGCAGACATATGTTCCCAAAACTCTTCTTCTGTGGTGGAATCCTTAATTTGTGCTCGCTGTGCTGCAAGTGGAGCTTCCATCGAAGAGTGAAGAATTCTCGCTGGCTGAATCATTCAGGTGAACTAGAAGATTGGACCTGTATGGATATAAGTGCACCCAGTGCTGATCAACTGGTGAGCCACCAGGCTTTCCTTCACCATCCCTCAAGAGCTTCCTTGTTCGTACAAGCTCATTAGCCCTTGCTCTGCTTTCCTCACGGAACTTGGGGCCCGAGGCAAACACCGGTTAGAAAGGCTAATCATTTAAAAATTCAGAAAATCAAAAACGAAAATACAACTCCAGTCTCTTGACTCACCTTGTAAAAAGAAGCATATATATGTGCACCTTTTGACAAAACCTTCTCGAGTTCCATTGACTTTATCCGTTTGAACAGACAATATCACATACCATTTATTGATGGATGAACATGGACACGGCAGGGTGACCAAGATCAAATGCAACCACGGTATTCATTTTGCAATTATATATCACCATTTTATGAAATAAAAAATAAAGCATTTAGAAGATAAATCAAATGTTAAATCAAGAATTTACTCTTTAATTATCAAACAAACATATTCATCGTCTTGTATTGACTACGATCTATAAATAGATTTATTATATTACCAAATCAAATACCTTACTATCATCAATCTCATACCGTATGCTCTGTCTATCTTTCTTCTGCAAAAAGGTAGAATCCGCGATGTTAGCGGCCCACACAATCGGTTCCACGATTATTTGTGAGGAGGTAAATCGAGAAACTGCAGACATAGTGGCCAGAAATCTTTTCAACACAATGGTGAGGACATTGGGAGCCTCCAAAATTGATAATTTCTTTTTGAGAAATGATAGACTGTATGAAAATGCAATATGAAATCTCAGCATGACATACACACTGTATGGAGGTGGGACCCAGACCTTGTGTGTGGATTTCATGCTACATTTTCATATTTTCATACAGTCTATCATTGCTCTTTCTTTTTTGCCACTCATAAAAATTCGATAGTTAAACTAGCGATCTAATAAAATTTTCAGTCGCTAATTTATAACCAAATAAGAATATGATAGCAAATTAATAATCGAATAAAATTTTCAATTGTTAAATTTACAACCACATAAAAATTTGATAGCAAATTAACGATCGAATAAAATTTTGATCGCTAATTAAAGATGGAATAAATTTTTGATAGTTAGCAATGGAATCTTCTCAAGTTCCACTAGTTTTACCTATTTGAATAGACAAGAATATTAAAGGTCATTTATTGTTGGATGTAAGGTTGAGTATTCAATTAAAAATTAATTAAATTAATCGAAATCAAATTGAATTGAATTTTTTTGAACTAATCAAACTGACTAAATTTTCAAATAAAAATCGAATAAATCAAACTGATAAAATAACAATTAATTTAATTTTCAATCGAATTAATCGAAATAATCAAAATTTTTAAATATTATGAAAATGTATCAATTAATTAGGAATTTATAAATTTACTTACTTAAAAATTTATAAATTATTTTTTAAATTTTGATTAATTCGATTGATTTAGGATATTAAATTTAATCGAATAAGAAATTTTAAAATCGAAATCGAACAAAATTAATCGAATTAATCAATTTAAAAAAAATAATTAAAATTCTAAAATAATCAAATTAAATTTTCAAATTCGATCGATTTGATCAATTTATTTGATTTAATTAAATTTTTGTTCATCCCTAATTGGATGGACATTACATGTAGACATGATGACTAATTAAGATTTAATGCAACCACGACAATCATTATATATATATCGCCACTTTATGAAAGGAAAAAATTAAGTATTTTTTATATTTGAAATCAAATGCTAAGTCAAGATTTACTCTTCAATTATCAAACAAACATATTCATCATCTTATATTGACTACCAGGTTTATAAATAAATTTATTATATTACCAAATTAAATATCTAGCTATCATCAATCTCATATACCATATGCTCCGTCTATCCTTCCGATAGTAGACATATAGTGATCAGAAGAAGTATTTATGGGATTCAAGCGAACAATTATTGTATAAAGCCGGTAGATTGGGAATTTATCATCGGCACTCATATAACTAGCTAAATCAATGTATTCAGTGATAACTTTATTGATTTTATCAGACTGTAAACAATATTAGAGTGAAGAAAAACATAAGTAATTTTAACTCAAGAATCAAAATCTAAATGTCAAACAGAAACATGGTCATATGATTCATTAACTGAATCTTTTCAACAATATGGGTGAGGAGGAGCCTCCAATATTGTTAATTTCTTTTTTGCTCACTCATAGGATTTGTACACTACACTACGAGAAAATTATTATTTAATGATCAAATTTTTATTCAGTTATTAAATAAAGATTGAATAAAATTTTCGATCGTAAATTAATGATTGAATAAAATTTTAATCACTGATAAATAATGAAATAAAAATTCGATTACTAAATTAGTTATCGAATAAAATTTTTGATTGTTAATTTACTATCGAATAAAAATTTAATTGTAAATTAACAATCGAATAAAATTTCGATCATTAATTAATAATGAAATAAATTTTTGATTGTTAATTAACAATAAAATCTTCTCAGTTTCCACTAACTTTACCTGTTTAAATAGACGAGAATATCATAAGCCATTTATTATTGGATGGACATGTATAACATAGACACGGTGACTAAGATCAAATGCAATCACCACATTTATTATGCAATTGTGTATATCACCACATTATGAAAGGAAAAAATTAAAAAAAAATTAAATGCTAGGTTAAGAAGTTACGCTTCAACTATAACTAACATATTCATCATCTTATATTGATTACAGGGCATATAAATAGATTTATAGTATTATCAAATCAAATACCTTACTGTCACCAATCTCATACTGCATGCAGTCTATCCTTCATATAGCAAACATAGTTATTAGAAGAAGTATTCATGACATTTGAGCGAACAATTACTGCATAAAGTCGGTAGATTGGAGATTTGTCATCATCACTCCTATAACTAAATCAAAGTATTAATGACAACTTTGCTAATTTTCCCAAACTTATGAGACCACACAGTATCGGAGTTAAGGAAAACAGTAATCGTAACTCCAGAACAAAAACCTAAATGTCAAATAGAAACATAATCATATGATTCGTTACCTGAAATATTTTCAACACAATGATGAGGACATTGGGAGTCTGCAATATTGTTAATTTCTTTTTTGCTCACTCATAGGATTTGCACACTATAAGAAAATTATTAATTAATAATTGAATTTTTATTCGACAATTAAATAACAATTAAAATTTTTTCGATCATAAATTAGAGATCAAATAAAATTTTGATTCATAATTAACGAAGTAATAAAAATTTAATCATTAAATTAATGATTGAATAAAATTTCCTTTCACTAATTACGAAATGGAATATATTTTTGACCGTTAATTAAAAATGGAATCTTCTTAAGTTCTACTGACTTTACCTATTTGAATATATACAAGAATATCATAGGCCATTTTTTTTTGAATGGACATGTATACCATAGGCATGACGACTAAGATCAAATGCAACCATGACCTTCATTATGCAATTGTATATCACCATTCTATGAAAGTAAAAAATTAAGAAAAAATTAAGTATTTTGCAGGTCAGAAATCAAATATATTTATCATCTTATATTGACTACAGGGCATATAAATAGATTTATTGCATTACCAAATCAAATACTTTGCTATCATCAATCTCATACCACATTGTCTATCCTTCATATAGCGATCAGAAGAAGTATTCATGACATTCAAGCAAACAATTATCGTATAAAATTGATAGATTGGGATCACTACTTAAAGGTATTCGGTGACAGATTTATTGATTTTCCCAAACTTATCAAACTTAAACAATATCATAGTTAAGGAAAAACATAAGTAATCGTAACTCCATTACCAAAATCTAAATGTCAAATAGAAACATAGTCATATGATTCATTACTTAAAATTTTCTCAACACAATTACAAGAAGAGCCTTCAAAATTGTTAATTTTTTTTTACTCACTGGATTTGCACATTATAAGAAAAGTATTAATTAACTATTAATGAAGTATTAATTAACTATTGATGAGATGGTACCCAAGGAGTTGAAGGGTGCCGATGACGTTCTTGTAAGCCTGCACTCCTCCACCATGAGCTCTACTCCGTCACCGTCACCGTCACCGTCACCTCCAAAGTGACCTTTTCCATCTACTCTAAAGTGACCTAGCTTTGCTTATGCGATGATCCATCGAAAATGTGTGTCACTGTACCACCCATCTGTTTCCCCCAATAAACCAACTCATTTAACGGGTATATATTCAATTGAATGTGTGTCACTAGCCACTACATTCAATTTGTTCAACCTATCAATCCTTTAGGTGAGGAATGTAAGACGGATTTTTATACTCTTCTAATGAGCACTATTTTACTTTATCCGCATGCAAACTGAAAGTACAGCAAACAGAAGATGCTGCAAACTTCCAATAATGGCTCTTGAGATTTCAGTTTACAATCAAATTGAAAGATCGAATCATTGTCGACTGAATTAAAACTGAAACGTTTCTAACGCATTGTTCGGAAAATGACCTTAGTAATAATATGAACTATTAGTATTTTGTCGAAGCAATCGAAATTGCATACTATGACAGAGACAGAGGTGAGCATGTAGACCAGCCAGCCACCCATGATTTAGTAGAAGCTAGAAGCCAAGAACTGTAGATCTAGAACTCATTGAAGCAACCGGGCCAGAAACAAGCACTAAACTAAGCCTTATTGAAGCAGAACTGGCATTAGCGTAAAGGTACTAAGCTCACTCGACCTTCACTTGGAAAACGCCCTTCCCCTCCTCCTGCTTCACCTTGGGCACCACCACCTTGAGCACGCCGTTCTTCATCTCCGCCTTGATCTGATCCATCTTAAAAGACTCCGGCGGCAGAACGATGCGGCTGCTGTACCTCCGCCCAGCGGTCTCCTCCTCCCCTACCTTTTCTTTTTCTCCGCCGCCCTGGATCACCAGGGTGTTCTGCTCACTCCACACCCTCACATGCTCCTTCCCAAGCCCCGGCATGTCCACTCGCAGGTGCAGAGCATCTTCGTCCTCCTTCACATCCCACCCGCGGCGAAACCCGCCGGCGGCTTCCCTCTGCCCAGCCGAAGCAGAAAAGAACGGGACGTTGTCCAGCATCTGGATCTGATTCATCAGATTCAGTAGTTGGCTGAGGCTCCGCGTCGAGTTGAACGGATCAAACACATCTGTGATACATAAAAGGCAGACTAATCAGCCCCGACTGCAGATCATAAGATGAAAAGCGACGAATGTGAAAGAAAGCAAGCCGAAAACAGGGCGGCGTGGAATGAGACGACGACTACCTTGTAAGGAGGGGAAATCAGAGCGGTGGCCGGAGTCGGAGCGGCGTTCGAAGGCACGATCGTCGCCATCGACCTCAAGTAGAGCGCTGGTGTTGAATGAGCGAGTAGTGGTGGCAGCAGCGAAGGGGGCGGGCACGGGCCGGCTAAATGGGACGGGGATGGTTAGCTTCTTCACGAGCTTGGAAGCTACACCATTTCTGAGAGCTAGGAAGCTGGCCATTCTCGATCACCAACAGACAAACAGAGAAGCAATACTCGTAGTTAGCGATTTGGTGGGTGCGAGAATGGAACAGAGACGTGGGGTTTAAATAGAAGGAGTACTAGGGTTTCACGGGAGGAAGAGGAGCGAGTGGAGTAGCTGTTTCTGGAACAACAACGACAAAGCCAGAATGTTCTGGAGTAATCCAGAGAAAGAGTCGTGTATGGACGATGATAGGGGAAAGGCATAGAATGTTCTGGAGTAGGATCTTCTTTAGTTTCTTTATTTTTTTTTAATTTATAGAAAAACTTCCTTATTATTTCAAATGACAGCTATCATTTAAAAATTCCTCAGGGTCACAATATTTCACTTAAAAATTTCATGCGAGATTAATTTTTCATTCTAAAATATATATTCAAGACTTTAATATTTACTTCATAACGGCATCTAAAAATAGATTTCAAATAATTCGTTTAGATTCGAATAAAAAGATTTTTAAAAAAAATTGGCACAACATAGTAATTTTTAAGTCCATTTAAAAATTATTTTCACTTCAAACCCTGTTTGAATGCAATTTCACATTGAAAATATAATAGTTTCCAGATGCTCACTCACCTAAATTATTTACTTTTAACCCTAATAAGCTGATTTCAGAACTTGCAACAATATTCTCATTCAAAATTTTATCTAAATCTCATCAAAAATAAAATAAAAAAAATCAGGTAAAGCAACGTATGGAATTTAGTGTAATAGTTTGTCAAGAAGGTCGAAAAAAGATCTGTAAGAACTCCATGAAATTTAGTGTAATCTAATCTCTGCATAATAGTAGTTAGTCAAATAGAAATCTTGAATGCCATAAATCAACAACATGTTTGCCTCTAGTCTAAATACACAAAATTTAGCAGATTATATTGGAATTTATCCTCTTTTCAATATTTCTTTTTGCACTCTTCGCATTAGATTTTTCTGCCACGCTGAGGAAGCTATACAAGGTTGATCCAGCAACTGCACCGATCACCGGTGCAACTACATAAAGCCAGAACCTATCGAACTTCTGCACTGCAATTGCAGGTCCTAAGCTTCTTGCCGGGTTCATGGAAGCACCAGTCACTTTGCTGCAAAAAAATGATGAATTAAAGAAAGGAAAATATATGGGCCGAGTGCGTACATCTTATTCTTCCACCCCTATAAAATAAAAATGATACTTCAGCAATTGACTTACCCAGCAATGAGAACGTCAACAAAGACTGCGGCTCCCACTGCCACTCCTGAGAGCTCCTTGACCTGTTAACCAAAAGTTATAAGGAGCCAACAAAGTTTAGCTTTTGGAGTCAACTTAACCACTACAAAGATATCTTTTCCTGAAAGTACTGAAAGCCACACCGCTCTGCCATCAGCAGCAGCACCACTGATAACAAGCATCAAGATGAATGTGAGGGTGATCTCCCATGCAATAACTTTCAGATTGTTTGTGCCATGGGAAGGAAGAGTAAGCATGACTTCTGCTGGATTTCCATAAAATAAACATTTTAGTGTGAAACTAGCAAGGACTGATCCAAACACCTGCGCCACCATGTAGAGTGGAACCTGAAGGTAATTGATACAAGCTAAGATCAGGTATATTTTCAGTTAGAAAATAAGATTTAGTTCACTCTTAGGATTGTTGATGGTACAATAATCCAGGGGAGTTTGCCAGCAACCGCAACAGCAATGGTCACTGCAGGATTGAAATGTGCACCGGAGATGTGGCCAAATGTGTAGACCAAGGCTGTTATAACTACACCCCAAGTGAAGGCTACACCAAGTAAACCGATGCCACTTAGGCTCAGGGCGACAAAGGCTGATCCACATCCTATAAAGACTAAGATGTATGTGCCAATGAACTCAGCTGCAGAAAAAAGCTACTTGTCCTGTGAATACAAGATCAGATTGCTAATATGATATCAGAACACGAGATAATAATCTCATCATCATGTATAAGACCGTAATTGGATAAATTAATTCCTTTTCTATTAGATCACCAAAAATGAACCAATTAAGCAAAAGAGAAGCTTACCTTCTGTAATTTTGATGGCGTGCTCTGAAGCCTATCATCAGGATGCTGTTTTACTTCCTCTGCATTTGAACTCATACTTGATGAGGAAGGTGTTAAATAAGCTTCAGAAGAATGAATCACCTGTGACATGTTAATGCACTAGCAGAAAGCTGTATGTTCATCTTCAAGTCTTTCACCATCTTTATATCCTAGCCAATTGAATAATAGATGACTAGCGTTCAGTAGAAACTTTTCATTTACTAATATGAGAACAACTTTTGAGTCCAATATTAGTCTGTTGAAGAAACCTAGATTAGACTAAACTAGGCCAACAAGAAATCAGTTAAACTAATTTCAACATGGCAAATCAATACTGATATGCTTTGTGATCCAAGCTTAGCTTCTAAACAATTTAATCTTGGAGCATTGCTTAGAGTTCATAGAAAATTGGTTAACCTTGGAGTTATACAAGGGCTAATAGACAACACATGCAGATACTTCCTATGTTTCTTTCTCTTGTTTTAACCACTGAAATTCACACCAAACTATGTTGACAGATTGTCTCATCTTGGTAAATATTTTGAGGGACAGATTAATTTCTTGCTGGCACCTGAAGAACTTAAGATAATTCTTAGCATTACCAAACCAAATTAACTTAACAAGACAAGGGAAGAATGCTGAAATGTAACAAGACAAAACAGTCACATTTTATAAATGCAATTAAAATTTCCTAATTAAAATATAGTTTTGTTTGCATTTATATTATTCAGAAATAATACTCAGGGACCTTATTACTGACGACACACTTTCTTTCAACTTTAACATTCAAATGTTGAAAGTAAAAAAAATAATAATAATAAAGAATAATTCATACAGGCATAACATGATTTGGAAATGTTCTAGCGCAGAGGGGACTAACACAACTCTGCAAACTATATACAATGACAAGAAAATGAGGTGAGAAAGAGGCAAAGCCACCTCTATATAAATTAAATACATTAATAATAGCAAACTGCCTAGATGCTCCTTATTTGTTGGACCACTGGAATTCAATTTCAAGGTTCCGAGGGCCGCTTTTGCTCTCAGGCAGTAGTGTATACTCTCCAGAAACTGTTCCTAACATAACCACCCGGTCAATCTGGATTGTCACTTTTCCAAATGAACTCTGTTGAATTAAAGGGAAATATGTCAGGCATTTAACTAAAAATAACAGCAGCTTGATGATTTAAAACAAGTCATCAAAAAGTGAGAGTGGTTTTGGACGTATGCTTATGTTAGTTTACTACCTTCCCAAGTTTGCTCTTGTTCTTGCAAGAAATATGAAGCTTTTGCCCTTTTGGAGGACTGTCAAAAGCCCAAGCAAAAGCCTCATCCCATTCAGGTGTAGGTCCAGTTGACACCACCTGATGAACAGCAAATGACAGTTAGAAGTGCCAAATTCTAGAATTTTCTGAATAATGTAAAAATCATGTATCATTTCTCACTTAGGGGCCTTTGAGAGACATCAAGGAGATTTTGAAGATTTTTAAATTCCTTGAATCCAAGAGGACTGCCTCCTCATAAACTACTGCTAAAACATAATTGTCCCATAATACTTCTTAGAAACTTAAATCCAACTGATGGACTTTGCAATGGAACAAGGTTAATTTGCAGAAAATTAGGACAGAGTATAATTACTGCTGAAATAGCTTTTGGTCAACACAAGGGGCAAATTGTTTTCATACCTAAAATTTCTCTTCATAGCCTTAACACTGAAAATTGTGGAGTTTCATTCAAGAGAGTGCAATTTCCAATTAAATTATGTTTTGCCATGACAATAAACAAATCCCAAGGCCAAACATTAGATTATGTTGGTTTGTATCTAAAAGAACCTGTTTTCTCCCATGGTCAATTATATGTTGCTCTTTCAAGAGCTAAAACTACTGAAGCTGTGAGGGTTCTTATTATTCCTCCTACTTTTGATGAAAAAAAAAATGACACAAAAACAAGTAATGTCAGAACTCTTCTTTTTTTTGTGTGTTAAGGTTTGTACCATTTCAATAACATTATCATGTTTTTGCTCATGCTTCAAAATTAAAGATAGTAAATTTACTATTTCATTTTTCTAATATATTTTTACACCAATTTTTTTTAGTGTCATGGCTACTGTTCCGATTGATAAGTTGACAAATGATGATCAACCTTGGGTGGCTACTATTACTGTTGAAGAAAAACTGAACCTTATTCAGTCTATGAAAAGCCCTACGAAATTTCAAAAATTTATTTTTTCTGATACTCAGGTAAAATTTAGTATTCAATTTCTTCTTTAGCAAAATTCATATTCCTTATTAGATTGAATTTTTTTTATTTAGCAAATCATATACCTCGTTTTGTTATATATGCTCTGTTAGATGTAGTTATGTTTTATCAGATGTGTCTACATACAAATTTTTCCTAATTGTAACTTTCAAAATTAACGCTGCACAGGGAGCTAAGGTTGAAGGAATCATGTTTAATAGAGCAATTGAAACAATGGCCTCGAAACTCCAACCTTATAAAAAGTATCGCATCAGCAATGCTCAAATTAGAGAGATCAAAGATCCAAAATATAGACCAGCTAATGTTCTGATGCAATGGGTAATAGGTGTTGATACAGTTATTGAAGAAATCGATGATGATATCATTGTTCTTCCAATCAAGTATGACTTCACTCCATTTCAAGATCTTGGCCAACATGTCGACAAAAAAGATGCTGTTGTTGGTGAGCAATAATTAACTTTTATCCCATTACTTTAGAATTTAGTCTTTCTTACAATATTTGGTATACACATTGTAGATATCATCGGAATTGTGGTTGAAGCATTTCCTGTCAAAGCTGTATCAACAAAACATGGCCCCACTAATGTCCAAAAGTTTCTTCTAATTGATGATAGGTATGTTGAGACAAGTTTTGATTTACCATTGTTTTATTAATTTTGCGCACTTTTATTTTCTCCATATTAACTGTTTTATTCTTTTTCCTTTCTGTAAAGCATACATTCCATAATGTTATCAATTTCGAAAGACTTTCTTGTTAATGAAGGGACAATTCTCTTGAACGAAGTGAAAAAATTTCCTATTTTGATAGCACGGCGACTTCGGGTGTCCTATTTCAATGGTAACACCTTTTCTTATTAACTTGCTTCTTTTGCTATATATAACTATTTGTCTTTTATATCCAATTTTTAATCAACCAATCAATTTCATAGGGATTGAATTATCTACACATTTCAACTCAGTTTTGCTTGTTGACCCACCTATTGCTGAAGCTATGCGTTTGAAAAATTGGTCAGTACTATATATCTTATTTTGCCTCCCTATAAAAAATAAAACATTATATTTCTTCTTCCTATTTTAAGTAACATGTTAATTTATTTGTTTGTTATTAAAGGGTAAAGAGAAATAGAAAAATGATTCAAGACTATGTCATTGGCAAGGGCACAAATCAGCATACTCACAATGTGACCATTCCTACAGATAGCAACATTACATTGCTTGCCAATATTTTGCCATTTCAAAAGGTAATTATTCACTTATCCATCCACTTTTAGAGTAATCTAAAGTTTTTATGCATGAGTAACATAATTGTTTGCTTAAAGATAATTGCTATATGGAAAAATTAAGCTTCAAGGAAATTCCTATTCTATTGTTTGTTCATGCATGATCAGGTAGCTCTTATCAAGGCCAAAATAAACTTCAAGGAAATCATCCAAAAATATTACTATATGGCATGCAAAAAATGCTTCCACGCAACCACAGCTGCCTATCATTATGAATACACATGCAATTTCTGCAATGAAAAGCAATTAGCTGAACCAAGGTAGTTCGATAGCATTTTCTTTTTCCTATATATTGTTCTAATTTTCTACGATCATGTTTTGAAATATTTATAGATGTCAGTTTGAGGTTAATTTCTTATATATTGCTCTAATTTTCTGCCATCATGTTTTGAAATATTTATAGGTGCCGGTTTGAGATTAATCTAAGTGATGAAAGTGGTGCCATTACAGCAACTCTTTTTGGAGAAATGACTGAGCAAATCTTAGGCTTAACTGCAACAGAAGCTATGAAGACACCTTCAAAAGTTGGTTATATTTTTATATCTTATTCTTCTTTAAATGCTTTTTTCCAAGGTTTTTTTTCCTTTCAGTTATCTATGTGAATTGATTTATCTATACTTTGAGATAAAAATTTTTTCTTCATAATCAATGTTCAAAGTTTATTTTGAAATCTTTCTTCTTCAACTAGAAAATGCCTTTTGGTTTAGTGTTATCTCTATTTTAAAGAAACAAGACAGTCTTCACTTGTGGCAAATTTTATGAAAACTTTGTTTGTGGCAAGCTTGTAAGAAATACTTGGGAAATTTTGTGTCTTTCTACCCATTTTATCATGAGGCTAACCAACTATTGGCCCCATTTATATTTCTATGTCTTTTGGCCTTTTAACAACTAAAGTGTGTTGTTAAGACTTGATATCTTGGTTATCATGTGATTATATTATGATTAAATTATGGTGCGCAATTTTAATTGTCGCATGTTCATATTAACAAAATTATTCAAATGTAGACAAGTCTTTATATACATAGCTTTGTATTTATAATATTAACTATAAAACTTATAATCAGAATGGATCATATTTCACTTTCATGTTGTAGCAAACCAATCAATGCATTCATTTACCGGTCAGTAAGAAATATAATTAGTTTGCTTATGTTTTTGGCAGATGCATATTGATAGTGTCCATTCATCTTTGGAAACAAAAGAATATATAATCCAGATCAAACCTTCAAAACAAAAGGATAAAGAATCGCAGCACAAATACTCCATTGTATATTGTGTCGAATACAAGCATGTGGAAAAGTCATCAAATCTACTGACTCATCCAATTTGTGAAAGCTCAGGAGTGTTAAATTCCAAAGAAGAAAACCTAAATATTCAGGAGTATGCAACCGATGTTACTCTGCCATTGCTCTCTCCAGGTAACATTACTGACATTGTTGTACTGTATAATTAGTTTAGCTAAACACTATGCTTGTCTTGAAAATTTAAGAGATTTGTGACACATACATTCTTAAATATTGTTGAATGTTCTAGACACTGAGAAATGCTTAGACGTGCGCACATCTCTTACTGAAAAATTTAAATTTGAAGAGCTGCTTCCGATGACGATAGTGAAGAAAGAAACCCCAAAAGACGCAAAGCCTAAAGCATAGCATCGCTTTTCTAAGGTTTATGAAGAAACTTTTGTTAAGTTGATCTTTTTATCAGGCTGATTTTGAGTGCTTCTAATGGATTCTTCATACATGAATGTGTTTAGATGTAATCAGTTCTTCATGACTGAAGAAACTAAGAAACTTTTGTTTGATACAATGTTCATGAAAAAACTTTTGTATACTCTTTTGTATGATGCATCCTGGTGCATCCTTGGTGCATGAAGCATTTGCTTTTGCTTGCTGCCCAAAGGTGTTGGGAATTTTAGAGCGAAGCAAAATTGTGCTTATATATGTAATTGTCTGTCCTGGTCGAAAGACAAGATCAATCATTGAAATTTCCGAATTCTGGCAGTAAACTAAGCTCAAAAGTTCCTTGGCACCCAAAATCTTTCTGGCAACTAGGCGAGGAGGGGCATCTAAACACTTTATAAATAGCCCATGCGAAAGCATAGGAGAGCTCCTGGCATAATAGATTCACGACTATGGAAGCCTAACGAGTGGTAATTGCAGTGTAGGTTTAATTCATCCACAAGGTTTGTATTTATACTTATATTTAAGCTACCAATCACAATCATGAATACCAATACTTATGGCACACACCGCGCATCGCGCGGTGCATGTACCACTGCTAGTAATTTTTAATGTGTGAAGCTAGTATTCATGATGTAGCATGAACAATAAATATGATGTTCACACTATCACACTATCATATCATCATATCCTTACTGTTCATGTTACATCATAAACAGTAACTTAATATTCATATTTTTTTTCGTGTGAACAGAATCATTATTTGATGTTCATAGTTTTTTAATATAAAAACACAACTTCATATTATCAAATGAACTCAATTGTCCCACATCATATTTTTGTTTTCCGATTGATCAAGACATGATAAAATTACAGATTTTATTATGCGCAGAAAATTAACATGCACATCGAAATTGTAATTCACCAACATGAATCTGAATAGAATATGCATATTATTTGTTTTTTCTCAGAGATATAGGGACATAATGCATATTAAATCTATTTAACTTTAAATACATTGATCATGCAATATTATCGAATAAAAATTATAATTATTTATAATAATTTTTTATTAATTTTATTTCGACGATAAATATTCTTCCTCAGTGCTTCGTCAATTCTGCAAACATGTAGCGAACACTGTTCCGAGAAGTGCTTCCGGCCGAAGGCGACTCGGCACAGCACGTCGTTGGTGAGCTCGGTGATCCTCTCGCTGACGCGCACTGGGACTCCGGCGGCGGCGCGAATGCCAGAGACGAGGAGGGAGACCTCCTCCTCCCTACCGGCGCGGATGACGGAACTAGGGGACGGACGCGTCGGAGGCTGAGAAGGTGGAGGACGCACACGCGTTGGCGAAGGCCACGTCGAGGAGCATAACAGGGCCATGGCGGTGGGCGAGCGAGGCGAGGGAGCGGTGCTGTAGAGCGCCGAGCTGATGGAGGTTTCCAATCAAAGGTAACCCCGGAGGTGAGTTGGGGAGGAGGAGATTGTTGCCTTTCCGTCGGCCGGAGAAGAAGACGAAGGAGAGGAGGAGGAGGGGGAGGAGGAAGAGCAGTGGCCACAACAGAGCCAGCTGCATGGAAACCATATCGCTTTAGCCTTTAGCCAAGCCTACGAGATTGCCTCTAAATATATAGTTAGGCATTTATTGAAATGAAGTAAATGTGCTGTTTTGGACTTTTGCGTTGCAAATGTCAAAGTGCTCGCCAAATGAACGCGGCAATGTCGGCCGATTTCATTTACGCGGCAATAGATTATGATAGAACATAATTATTAAGGTGGAGAAAGATCAAATTTTCATAAAATTTAAATAATATTTTATTTTATCATGATCAACTATAATTATTTTATTTATTTCTTTAAAAATAATAGTGGAGTAGATCATATGGAACCGTTAGAGTGGTGGATTCCACCTTATGTTGAAAAGTTAAAAAGATAAATTTCGGAGCAGACTTATTAAAGTAGACAAGGATCGAATTTCGGAGTATTCTTTTTACAAGTTTGTTAACACATAACATACTTTGATAACTTATAACATAAACAACTCTAAGAAATTAGATAGATCGCTACTGCTCTCATTAGGATAGACACTAGCTCAGTAGTAATCAATATAATCCATATCTTTCTTGACTCAACTAGGACATTTTTAAACAGATCGACTTCTTGATTCTTTGAATTTACATTTGGATTATCTTCTGGATCCATCTCAATATTTTTATGATCCTCTCAGGGAGGTGGTCCAAAACTATCTACATTGGCTAGATGGTGAAGTAGTTCTTTTTTCATCTCCACATATGTGATATGCCCTTCATAACGCCTTCATACATGGTGTGCTACTTCATTAAGGTATTTTGATAGAGATTGAAATAAAACTCAGATTCGATAATTACCCAGAATAGAAAAAATTTATTGTTCGAGTCTCTAGAAAAATTTATTAAGTCTTTCAATGTGTCCTCTGACTATAAAGATCATATACTATCTCCTTGATAGTTTCCCTCAGTTTATTTCGTAATACATTATGATGAGTTATTGTGTATATTGTCTGCACCTCTGAAATTTAAATCAATAAAATTAATACAAAACCGACTAACCAATAATAAAACTGGCTCATTCCAATTCAAAATATGCATAGAACCAACACACAACACATATACAATCAAGAAAAAATAAATTGTCTTGTTGTTTAGGAGTTCTAGTCTACTGTCCGATTAGCTACTGAATTCAAATTTCAAATGGTCTGAGTGTGATTGACTCCTCCCAAGCATCCCGAGCGCTATTGCGCGCCCTAGTCCAATCAAAAACACTCCTCAAGTTGAAGTAAAATCCGAATAGGTACATCTTGGATGACTGGGTTAGCGCCCCTACTCGGCAAACTTGAGTCATGTTGTTAACTGAGTCCGAGTACCCACTCGATATACCTGAGTCACTCGATTTATGAACAATGTCGACTCAGTAAGTCAGCTGAGTCTAAGTTGTTTAAATTTGAATTAGAGTTTCTTTCAATCAACCACTCGGTACGTTAGATATGCACTCAGCTCGTTGAATATCCTTTTTGAGATTCTGAGTCCGAATTATGTTTGTCAATTTCAAGTGAGATTTAGTCAACTCTAAAGTTGGAACTTGACTTTTGTGATTCTAGTCCGAGTCGAATTTATCATCCCATGTCTTATTCGACATCCTCGTATACTGAAGCCACTCAACACGACTCGATAATCACACCAAATCAATCGGCATTTGTGCTCTCGAGTGTCAAAGTACTCAGTAGTATTCGATTGATCGAGTCCAAGTAAATTGCCAAGTCTCGAGTGCAAATTTAACCCTCATAGTTAGAACTAATTTAATTAGATTTCTATCTAAACTCTTATTAAGAAAAATCCAAGTCCAATCCTATTTCAACCCAATTGATTGAAGGAACGAAAGAGTAAAAAAAAAAAAATGATATTTCATTCCTTATCGCAAACATACCCATGCATTTTAATTTTTAAATGCAGTTTTTTATCCATGAATCATATTGATCATCAATTTTTTTTTCCTTCGTGTGAACAGTAGGATTATATTCATGACACAGCATTTTTCATTTTTTTTTCGTGTGAATCATTATCGAGAGAAATGATATATAGTATGAGAAAATACAATATAAAATCAATATGACACTCCCAACATGACTATGAACTTACTGTATAGCCGTGAGACTCATATATAGTGTATCATATTAATTTTATATAGTATTTTTTTCATTCGGTATGTTATTGTTCTACATTTGATGTTCATAATTTTTAATGTGCGAAGCCTAATTCATGATGTTGCATTAATATATCGTTACTGTTCATGTTACATCATAAACAGTAATTTAATATTCATATATTTTTTTTCGTGTGAGCAGAATCATTAATTATTTGATATTCATAATTTTTTATATAAAAACACAACGACATTATGATGCAGTATGAATAGTAATTTGATGAATAGTATTTTTGTTTTCCGATTGATCAAGACATGATAAAATTACAGATTTTAAATGCTCAAATTTTTACATGCACATCGAAATTGTAATTCACCAACATGAATCTGAATAGAATATGCATATTAGTTTTTTTTCTCAGAGATATATGTACATAATGCATATTAAATCTATTTAACTTTAAATATATTGATCATGCAATAATCATAAAAATAAAATCATACATTAAAATTATAAATATTTATAATAATTTTTTATTAATTTTATTTTGACGATAAATATTCTTCATTCAAGTTTGCGTAAGACACTTGGTAGATCTCCAAAAAAATTTTACAGTGTTTTCTAACACTCTGACGCGCACTGGGACTCCGGCGGCGGCGCGAATGCCAGAGACGAGGAGGGACACCTCCTCCCTGACGGCCCGGAACGAGCGGACGCGTCGGAGGCTGAGAAGGTGGAGGACGCACACGCGACGAACGTGCCGCCAGAAGTCGCCGTGCTTGGCGAAGGCCACGTCTTGGGAGCGGTAGCAGAGGCAGTCGACGATCGCGGAGTCGGGGCGGGCGGCGAACACGAGGTCTTGGGTTTTCAGGGTCTCCTCAGCAGCTGCGGCGGAGGAGAGGACGACGACGGGAACCGGACGAGGCGGAGGAGCATGACGGGGCCATGAAGGCGGGCAAGCGAGGCAAGGGTGCGGTGGGGCTGCGCG
Source organism: Curcuma longa (assembly GCF_044706935.1). Classification (NCBI taxonomy): domain Eukaryota; kingdom Viridiplantae; phylum Streptophyta; class Magnoliopsida; order Zingiberales; family Zingiberaceae; genus Curcuma; species Curcuma longa. The sequence continues at coordinate 12,501,796 of NC_133871.1, forward strand.
CCGATCTGATGGAGGTTACCGAAAAAAGGGAGACCAGGAGGCAAGGTGGGGAGATGCTTGTCGGCATTTCGACGGGAAGAAGAAGAAGAAGAAGAGAAGTAACCAATAAAGAGACAGCTGAACAGTGTGAAACGTACACGTTCGATGCAGTAAGCAGGACAATAAGACACTCAAAAAGGAAGAAGAAGAAGAAGGCAATTTCTTTTTTCCATTTTTAATAAGAAGAACACTGATCTTTCATAGGCACAAGCATCTAATGATCTTGCATAATATGTACCAATCGAGTAAGGAAACCTCTTCACGCAAACAATTTGAAACAACTTTTTAGCGTACTAGATTCTGAAAAGACGTTCGACAAATTTATTAGATTTGCAGTTTACAATGCCCTTAATTATCATAAACTATTTATAGCATAATCACGTTTAGAGTTCATCAGAGGCTCCTTAGGCTGCTGCTGCATGCATCCGTCGAGGCTTTGCTACAAGAATCAAACTCGACTTCTTGTGCACTGCAACCCCAAACACTTCGTCCATGTCCAGCTCCTCCCCTCTCTTCCCGTTCGGCAACTCCCAGTCGAAATGACACAGCAAGTTTGCCAGAGCAAGTCTGGCAGTGGCGATGGCGAAGGTGCTTCCGGGGCAGCTTCTGCGGCCTGCTCCGAATGGTAGCAACTGGAAGTGCTGTCCCATGAAATCGACGGCCGCGTTATCGTTCAGGAACCTTTCAGGAATGAACTCGTCCGGCTGCTCCCATGAATCGGGATCCCTCCCGATGGCCCAGGCGTTGATTACGACTCTGGTGCCTTTGGGAATGAGGAAGCCGTGGATCTTGGCGTCGTCCGTCGCCTCGTGGGGAACCAGCAAGGGGAGAGGCGGGTGCATTCGGAGAGCCTCCTTGATCACCGCCGTCAAGTAATCCATCGTTTCTACTGTCTCTTCTGCGATGGTTTTTTTGGATCCGACGATTCTGCGAATCTCTTCTTGCGCGATCCTCATCTTCTGAGGATGTTTGATGAGTTCCGCCATTACCCATTCTAATGTTGTGTACGTGGTGTCAGTTCCAGCGGTGAACATATCCTGAATAGAGAACACAAATAGTTGAATTCAGCAAGAAGAAGACGACGAAGAAGAAGGTGATTTTGGTACCAAGATTATGCCCTTGACGGTGTCTCTGCTGAGCGTAGCGCCCTCTGCGGCCTCCGACGATAGTAAAATGTCCACGAAATCCTCCGCCGTCGCGTCTGCACCGTCGCCGTCGCTCTTCCGTCTTCTTGTCTCGTGCTCCACGAGCATTTTTTCGATGAACCCGTCGAATTCGAGCGCGGTCTTGTTTACCCTCGCGTCCAACCCGCTGAGGTAGTCAAGCCAACCCAGCGACGGTGCAAAATCTCGGACCGGAAACTCCGCCAACAGCGTCATCAAGTCCGCAAACATCTTGCGTACATTCGTCCCGCCGCCTAATTCCAGGAACCGCTTCCGGCCGAAGGCCACCCGGCACAGCACGTTGTTGGTGAGCTCGGTGATCATCTCGCTGACGGGAGCCGGCGCTCCAGCAGTGGCGCGGACGCTGGCGACGAGGAGAGCGACCTCCTCTTCCCTGATGGCGCGGAAAGAGCGGACGCGCCGGAGGCTGAGGAGGTGGAGGACGCACACGCGGCGGGCGTGCCGCCAGAAGTCGCCGTACTTGGCGAAGGCCACGTCCTGGGAGCGGTAGAAGAGGCGGTCGGAGATGGTGGAGCTGGGGCGGCTGGCGAAGACGAGGTCGTGAGTCTTCAAGACCTCGGAAGCAGCAGAGGCGGAGGAAATGCAGACGACGGGGAGTCGGCCGAGGTGGAGGAGCATAACAGGGCCATGGCGGAGGGCGAGCGAGGCAAGGGAGCGGTGCTGTAGAGCGCCGAGCTGATGGAGGTTTCCAATCAAAGGTAAACCCGGAGGCGAGTTGGGGAGGAGTAGATTGTTGCCTTTCCGTCGGCCGGAGAAGAAGACGAAAGAGAGGAGGAGGAGGAGGAGGAGGAAGAAGAGTGGCCACATCAAAGACAGCTGCATAGAAACCATATCGCTTTAGCCTTTAGCCTTTAGCCTTTAGCCTTTAGCCAAGGTAGATTGCCTCTATAAATATAAAGTTTGGCATTTATTGAAATGAAATGAAATGCCAAGTAAATGTGTTGTTTTGGACTTTTGTGTTGCACATGTCCATACAAAATATATAAATAAATAATTCTAATACAAACACATCATATCAAAATTTTGACACCGTTACCGGGGACTTATTTGATTGTTGTATACTTTAGACTGTATATTGATGTTTTTATTTGTTTATTCACTTCATCTGTTTGTTTATTCATCTGTTTATTCTTTGATTGATGATTTATTGATTTATTTATTCGTTCATTCATTTATTGTAATTATTTCATTCTTCTATTCTAATTATTTGAGGGTGTTGGTTTTAGTGCCATTAAAGTTTGGTTGTGGCTTTTCAATATGGGAGAGGTGCACGAAAGTGTAGGAAATTACACTGAGTCCCTAGGATCACTTTCATCGATGTTGACTGGATACAATTGCAGAGTTGAGAACCCAGGGCGATCAGGAATCAAGGGACTCCTTTGGCAACAATCCATCTTCCCGATGGAAGGGGAGTAATCTATCTCTTCTTATTTTTTTCTTTCTTTTTGTGTATATATTTGTTCAGTTTCTTTTCATTCTACTATTTTTCCCACTACTAGAAAAATGTTAATAGACAACGCGGAAAAAGCGTTGTCTTTGTGGGTTAAAAAGCGTTGTAAGAGGCCCTGTTGTAAAAGGGGTCCCTCAACAACAACGCTTTTTAAGCGTTGTCTTTGTTAACATCGACAACACCTTCGCAACGCAGAAAAAGCGTTGTAAATATTACAACGCTTTTTGCGACGCTTTAAAAACGTTGTTTTTAGTAGGTATGACAACACATTTTGCAACGGTTAAAAAGCGTTGTAATTTTGTTACAAATTGCTTGGGGTTTGCAACGTTTTTAAAAACGTTGTCTTTTGATTTTTTTTAGCAGTAAATAAGAAATAACACAAAAATCACATACAAAACATACAACTTATATTTACACAAAAATCATTCTTACAGCAGGTTCATACCACAAATTCATAACATACAGCAGGTCGATAACATACAACTTATACAAATTCATAACACAAATTCAAGTTATAACTTCCAACATAGAAGCTCCATAACAGCAGCAGGTCCATAACAGCAAGTGCATCACCAACAGCAACAGAAATATCATTACAACAGGTCCATAACAGCAGCAGGTCCATAACTTCCAACATAGAAGCTCCAACAGCAGCAGAAATATCATTACAACAGAATATCCTCCAACAGCAACAGAATATCATCACAACATTAGCAGCACCAAGTAACAGCAAGTGCATCACCAAGTATGGACACAACATTAACATCACCAAGTATCAGCAGCAGAAATAGAACAGGTCCATCTGTCAAATACATAGCATAGCATCACCAAGTATGGACCAACAACAGCAGCAGAATTAATCACAAACAAATATATATATTATAAATAAATGGAATTATGGAGATCAGCATTCCATACCTACTCATAAATATGATCTTGTATACAGTCTGCCACCTCTGAACGCACCTCATCAATTTCTGCCCGAGTGTACTCAGCTGCCTTAAACTATGAACACACATATAGATTAAGTTAATTGGAAAAACAATCAACACTGACTTTGCAAAATGATAAATGGTTTATTTGAAGTGATTTGAACAAGTACTATTGATCGTAGTCCATCTCTTTCAATAGTTTCAATTTCTACAATAATCTGTCTCATAAATCTCATCACATAATAACCACATTGTTTCCCATCTGGTTGTCGAGGTGCCTGTGGTAATTGGACTCCACTATCAGTTAAAAGACAAATACACACATCAAGACCATATCAAACATAATTACACATACCTGTAGTATTTCCCACACTGGTTTTTTCCGACCTTTCCTTCCCTTGTTTGAATTAAACAATCTCAAAGCCCTACATACGTTAATAAAATATGATATATTAGTGTTTTAACATGTGAATGAAATGCCCAATCAAATTACCCAGTTTGGCCTCACATTTCCATAATATATTTCCAATCTTCATAGCGCATTCGATGACTTAGAGAATCCAGCACATAAACAATCTCCGTATAGGGTTCAATGACAGTGAGAATCCAATGACAACTGCACATAAACAAATAATTAGCTCATCAATTAAATAAGTTATCAACAGGGAGAAATTGCAAGTGATGTATTATTTACAACTGATCCGACATTACATGGGACCAAAACTAGTTGATCTACTGATGCAGAACTCAACCTATCTGCTAACACAGTAGCCCTTTGGTTTAACTGTTCAAGTTTTCCCTTTTTGTCACGTGTAGGTGTCATTATATATGGGATGGTGTGTGGATTCACGAATCTGAATTTTCCTTTGATGGTATCTGTCATCATGTTTTTATAAAGATGTCTATACCAAACCGGTCCACACAGTTTCACCTCCCGCACAAGATGAACAGTTAAATGAATCATTATATCAAAAAATGAAGGGGGAAAATACTTTTCAAGTAAGCACAATATTAAAATAAGGATAGTGAGAAAATTACAAAAAATTTGCTGCATAAGGTCATCTAACTGTGCTCACCAAGTAAGAAGCCATTCGTCGCACTAAAACATGTGATTTTCCACAATATATATATATATATATATGAGTTCTGTTAATTGGAGACAGTGAATGTTCTATTTCCTGAGGCACACGTCCAAAAGATGAAGTTCTTCCTAGCATTTCTTATGAGATGCTTGATCAAGTGATGCCTAGTTTAAATTTCCTACCTTTGGAAAAGAACCTTAATCAGTTCATCATTCACCTAGCTGCTTTCCAAGCACCTTCAAATAATATCACTCAACATAGGTCAACCTTAACACACACACAAATTTCAGTAGAGGAGAAGGTTGACACTTTGCTTGTTTGGAATTGTAAAATTTCACAAAATCTGGAAATCTAATTCCACTAAATTCTTTTGTTTGGAAAATAGAACAAAAAAATTGGTTGAAATGTATTGAGAATCTATGTACCATAGATTATATAATGTAATACTAAATGTGTCCAAAATTCCACCATTCCAAGTGTGAGTAACAGGACTTTAATTGTTATTTTCATACTTAAATCCAAACATAGGAATTAGTATCAGACGTAAACATCAGCAACGCCACTGTGTAAAAGGATGTGCTACTATTGGAGTGACTTTAAGTATACAATTGGGAACATGTAGAATCTTCTCTAAGCAAGTCAAGTCTCTTATAGGGGAAATCGATTGTAGAAAAAAAAAGTTTAAGGATCGTAAGAAACGAACAAAGCAAACTCAAATCTAATCGTGACGGCTTAGAATGATAGTTATCATGAGAAAGAGAAGTGCGCTCACGGCTCACCTCCAAGAATCCCCCAGTATCCGCGGCGAGTGCCTGCAGTGATCTCTCAGCTTCATTTAGCTTAAGCCCGGCCTTGCTAGCCACGTCGCCAATCGTGACCCGCGCGCCATAATAATCCACTGCCTCCATGGCGAGGTTGCGCAGGTCGGATGGGAGCTTGTCCGTCTCCACGATGCTGCCAGGACGGATTCCCGCCGGCACCTGGAAGCTGGCTCGGACGGATGGAGTCGGGATCCGGGAGGTTGGGCATCTGAGAGCGATGCGGAAACGAACCGACGAGTGGAAGGAGGAAGAAGAAGAAGAAGAAGAAGAGAGACCGGTGCGGCGGGTGGAAGCTCGGAGGAGGAGGAGAAAGGGTTTGGAGCAGAGGGAGCGCGACGTGGAGGCGGTGGAGGAAGAGGAGGAGATGGAGATGGAAGCCATGGATTGGAGGAGGATTAGGTCAGATTTGGGGCTCAAACCCCCTTATCATTTCCACCTCTTGCCAACGTCGAACAGAAGTAGTGGTCAAAAACGAAGCTACCAATCCCTCGACTTTTTTAATTATTATTATTATTTTTTATTTCAGATCTCTAATTCTTAGAATCTATTAATTCAATCTAGTTTCATTAAAATTGTTCATTTGTCAATGGGATAAATCGAAAATTTTTATATTTTAATCGGATTTGGGTTGAATTAAATTCGATCAGGTTTGAATTTAAAATTTAAATTTTTTTAAAAATTAGATTAAATTTTATTTTAAAAATTAAGACATTTTTTTCTCATTTTGATCGGATTATATAGATTTGAGTTGGTTACGACGCAGCAGACTTGCAGAAGAGGGCAAGGGTTCAAATCTTGACGAAGTCAGGCAATATCCTCCTGCGTCGTAACCAACTGTACTTTTTCGATTTACTTCCTCACAGATGGTCGTGGGGCCGATCGTGCGGGGTCGCTAAGGTGGCGGATCCACCTTTCTTACAGAAAAGTTTAAAATTTTTGGATTGAGTTTGAATTTATGTTAAAAATTTTTAATAATATTTGTATATCCATCCAATTCTATCTAAGGACCATTGCTACTTTATTAATAAAGTTGTTTCATTTGCTTTTTTTTTCATATGATTACTTCATTTGTCAAATTTTAATTGGATAAGATTGTTATTTTTTTATAAATCATATTTCTAACCAATTTAAATCAACTCAAAATACCTGGATATAAACCCTCAACGACAACCCTCAACGACAATACTTTTTAAAAGCGTTGTCTTTGGCAAAAAAATCCGCTAAAAGACAACGCTTTCGACAACGGTTTTTTAAAAGTGTTGTGGTTGACCCAAAATAAACGCTAATAGACAACGCTTTCTGAACAAACGTTGTCTTTTGATTTTCAAAGACAACGGTTTTGACAAAAAACGTTGTAAATTGAAAAACCACAACGCTTTTGCTAAAAACCCGTTGTCTTTGGGGTGTTGTCTATTAACATTTTTCTAGTAGTGAACACATTCCGTTATTCTTTATTCATTCATTCTTTTATATTAGTTTAGGTTATCAAATAATCCATGCTCTTGTTGTCATTCCTTTTTCCTATCGTCTCTTTCATTCTTTCTTTGGATGTGGGAACTCTGAATGCTGAGATGAGAGTTTTGCCCGAGACGAATAAAAATTTAAATGTGGGGGGTGTGATTAGAGAGTTCACCATTGACAAACCAGCATTTTGTTAATAGATAGGTTGTTTATTTTTTTGTTTTGTTTGTATTTTTTTTTTTGTTTAGTTCATTTGTTTTAGTTAGGTAAAAAAAAATTCAGTTGAAAAAAAAAGGTTGTTTATTTTTGTTTTGTTTGTATTTTATTTTTTTTGTTTAGTTCATTTGTTTTAGTTAGGTAAAAAAAAATTCAGTTGAAAAAAAAGCAAAATCTGTAAAAAAAAAAGTGAGAAAAACAAAAGAAAAGAAAAAAACATATTCAAAAAAAAAGAAAAAAAATTCTGTTTTGTTGAATAAATAAATAAAATAAAAATAAAAACAAAGTTTAAGTTGGTGATATTCATTGGATAGTTGGTAGGAAGTTTTTGCAACTTTTATTTCTCCTATTAGGAGGTGTATTGGATATGTTTTAGAGTGTAGGAGAGGTTTAGAGTTGTTTTCTTACTACTAGCTCACTCCACACTAGCTTGATTTTATATCTATTGGGCATTATTTCCATTGACTCATCAATGACGTAGGTCATTATTCCCATGTCTTCCACCTACATTCTTTATATTTTTTCTTTACACATTGTTTTCTTTCCCTACTTTATCCATATTCTTTCCACTTGTATATCTTATTCTTTTGCAATAAATCTTTGTGAATTATACTATCTTATGCATATGATAGTAGTGGAGATTAGAAGATGAGCAAGTATATGGTAGTACATGAATCATAGGTAGCTTGAGAGAGATCCACTTTTTACATGATTATGAGGATGAACACCACATTTTTTTATACTGTGAGGTTTTTTGTAGTCATCATTCTCAATTTATTTAGGGTGGATTGAAATTGCTATTTTGTTGAACCATGTATGAATTGAATTCTGAATTGCGTGGGTTTCTAAGATTTGACATTCTTATTTAATTGGTTGTTACAATTTTTTAATTTGATTGATATTGTTAGGGTGGAAAATAATGTATATTAGTTTACTTTCACGGGACGTGAAAGAATAAGTGTGGGGGATTTGATAACTGACTATGTGACCGGATAGATTAGGATTAGATTGGATCGATTTGGACCGCATTTCATATCATAAATAGGAATTTGGGCTATTTCTTTATTTTGGATGAATTTATAGTTTTTATTGTAAATTGTATTAAATTTTGGGAATTTATGGATATTAATTTATGCATTTGATTTTTATAGGAAATTAGGATGGAAATAATTAATTTTTAGAGGTTCAAATTGGATAAAATCAATTCTGGTTCGAGTTGGACTCAAATAGAATTCAATTAACTCAATTAGATTGGAAAATCAAGCTAATCGGGTTCAATTTGAGTTTGGCCCGATTCAACCACTTCAATTCACAAGCCCGGTCCAGTTTCAAGTTTATTTAATCAGCCCAATAACTTGACTCAATCTGCCCATTCCAAGCCAAAAGATCTGGTTCAAGCCGGTTCAAGCCAAGCTGGTCAAAATCAGGTTCAAATCCATTCAAAACCGGTTCAATCACACGGTCTGACTCAATCAAATGGTGCCGGTCTGGTTCAATTTCAATTTGGTCCGGTTCAAGTGCGCGGTTAAAAGGTAATAGCCGGTTCAGCGATCAGGGAGCTCGAAGTTTATGGTTTTTCTTTTCTTCTCTCGCGACGCCGTCCCCGAGCTCCTGTCGCGAGTGCCTCTTCTTCCCCGACCGCCTCCTCCGTTCATCACCTTCATCTCTGATCAGCCAGAAGGCGGCAGCCGGCGTCAACAGAGGGCGATTAACTCCAACAGCACCGCAGGGGAGACGCCGTGGGTGATTTGCTCCGGCGCTGCTCCTCTTTACCATTCAGGTCTCCAGCCGCCGTGGGTGGTTCGCTCCGGAGATGGTGGCCGTCGCACCCGCAGCAGTGATTACGGCGTGGGTGATTTGCTCCGCCAGATTCCCTGTCTGACCGCATCCATCAGAGACCGGCACGGGACACCGGGCTGAGCTCTGGTCGCACTTTCCACCGAGGAATGAGGTAAGGGTTTCTGTTTGGTTTCTAACTCCTGTCTGTGGTTTGCAGCAGGAATGGAGCTCGACGGTGGCTGATTCCCTTCTTCCCCGATTTGAGCTCGTCGGAATCGGCCAGTTCCGGCGACGCTCGACCACTCCCTGTTGTTGTGACTCGTTCAAAATGGCGTCAAGCTTCTGTTCTGTGCTGATTTGGGTCCTTCCATCCATCTTCACCATTCCACACTGTCACCGCTTCCTCTGTTCTTCTGTTCCGAACCGTAAGGGAAGGAACCCTAAACCCTAACCCTAATTTGTTCAGTAAATTATTCTATTCATGTTGAATCAAAATCCCCATTCACTGTGTATATGCTGTAAACTTTCACCAGAATTCCTAATTGTCCCCTGACCTTAACACCAATGTAAATACCTAACCCTAATCCCTAACCATTGTTTTAACCCTAATTCTAATTGTAACATTAACTGTAGTTTAATTGGCATCTTCTTTAATCACGTTAGTTATTCATTTAATCTGTTGATGTTGTTGTTTATGTGAATAAAATGACGAATGTTCGGTTAGCTTTGAGGAATTTGCATGAGATGTTGTGTCACCTGTTTTGAAATTATGTGGTTCATATGTGTCCCTTTGGACTTTAACTGAAGTGGTTAGGTGTTGTTGGATGATTATATGATTTGTTGATGTTTTGTTGTTGAATGCTTGAAATGGACTTGTTACTTTTGTTATTGATGGGCTTATAGAGTGTTCTTTGATATGTAAGGGAATTGCCATGAGTTGTTATGATGTGTATCGTTAGGTAAGTTGAATGTGTGTAGTTGTTGGGAAATAATGTTAACCGATTACGTGATAGGTAGTGTTTGGAATCATATGTAAATGAATTTTGTAAATCTGATGTGTGTTATGAATAAATCATTTTGTAGGTTGTATGTTGTATGCATAGAATTTTGTGGTATGAATTTGTGTTGTATACTTAATGTAAGGCTTGTGTAATTAATGTTGTATGTGGTTGTAGTTTGGAATTATGTTCATGTTGTATATTGAATTTGTGTTAAATAATGACATTTATATAATAAGTTGTTGGATGTTGTATTTGTGTATTAATGTATTATTTATTGTCTGAATAATGTGGTAATTGTGAATTAGTGTTTGTTGTATAAATGATGTGTAGATAGGATGGAGGATTTGATTCAAATTGTAAATGACGTAGATTTAAGATTCTTTTGTTAATTGTAGATTCAGTTGTAAATAAATGGAGTTGTAAATAGTTAAATAAATCCCACACCAGGTTGTCTAGGATAACTTCCATCATTGAATCCGAGAGAGAGATGACTCGGACCTCTTTATACTACTTTAAACGATAGTTAGGAGTTTGGTAATAAAATAAATAATTAATTTTGATAGGTGTAAGTGACAAATAAATAAAAGAGAAATATATAAATAAATAATTCCCATACAAACACACCATATCAAACATCCGATCCGCCGTTTGTAATTTAGCATATGCTAGTAACCATAATATGAAACGATGCTTTGGTAATATTTTCATCCTCCAAACAAATGGCTCCCAAACCACCGAAGGTCCTCTTGGTTTGAAGAAATCATATGCATTTTTAACCCCTTTCTTTCCTCCGGCAAACCACTCTATCATTTTCATGTTTGCCTCCCCAACTCCATTCATTCCACCCAAGATTTTACTCCGGATATTCACAAGCCTCTTGATAAGTGGTGAATCAGAAGCTTTAACTTCCCATTGCCAAAATTCAACCCCTTTGATGTCATAATGATGTGCCCATCTTACCCACAATGAATTCGTCTTGGATTGAATCTTCCATAAGGTCTTACTTAATAAAGTTTCATTCCATGCACTAAGATCTCGAATACCATACCCCCCTTCATTTTTTTGATAGACATAAGAAGCCCAAGATATAGGAGGGTATTTAGAAGATCATACGAACATTCTACAAATAGTTTGGACCTTATCAATGACTCCAACGAGGATAGAGAGAATAGATAACCAATAACATTCTATCCCTTGTAATATCATTTTTATCAATTCCAATCGTCCGACATATGAAAGAGTGTGCTTAGGCCACGCATTTATCTTACTTGTGATTGCCTCAAGTAATGGACCATAGTTAGCAATTCTCAACTTCTCTACCGCTAGTGGAATACCCAAATATTGAAATGGAAACTACCTTTTTTGAAACCCAATGAGGTTAAGTAATCGGTTCTTCACTCTATCATCCACACCAACAATATATATGTGGGATTTCAATGGATTGACCCTCAGCTCCGCTTCTCTTCCAAACATATCCAAACAGTTCGCTATATGCTTGATTGAGGTCTCATCAGCCCGGACAAATAACATGAGGTCGGCATAAGCAAGGTGCGTTATGCCAACCTCTTTGCATATGGGATGATGGTGAAATGATGGCAGCGAGGAGATGACCTGCATTCTTCTAGATAACACCTCAATACATAATCCGAAAAGTAAAAGGGATAAAGGATCACCTTAACTGAACCCGCGCCTCCCACTAAAGAACCCATAGAGGCTACAATTGAGGGAGATTGAATACGAAGTCGTGGTTACACATTCCCTAATCCATGCACAAAATCGTTGGGGAAATCCAAAACTAACGAGAGTGACCATAAAGAATTTTCAATCTACCGTATCAAACGCCTTCTTCAAGTCCACCTTGATTATATACTTTGGTGAAATTTTTTTGTGAGTATATTTTCTTATGAGAAAGATATTTTATCCTTTCGTGTTCAACATTTTTCAACTTAGTCTAATAATTAATATTATATTTTGGATCATGATGATCTTAAAATTAATTGATATAAATAAAAAAAATCAATCGCCCTATCACTTTTGATATTTCAGAATTGTAATTTAAAGGTTGTTTTAATTTTTTTGCATTTTTCAAAGTACGCACTCAATCTAATTTTCAAAATATCATTTCCATCCATTTCAGATTTCACTCTTAAATTAAAATAAAAAATAATTTTTTTTATTTAAATCAAATTAAATTAAATGAAATCAAATAAAAAATATAAAAATTTAATTATTTCATCAAAGATTTTTGAAACAGATGACTCTGTAGAATTTATTTTTTAAATAAATATATGATAATCTTCTAAATTTATCTATATTTTTATTTTTAATTCTAGAATAACTTCTTGAATTTATTTATATAATCTTTTAAAAAATAGTTTTTTAAATTCACCCATGATCAAATGACCAGTTATTCATGATCTGTTCAATTTTATTCTAAATTTACATTATTGCATTCATCTTCTAAATTTTGTTAGGAATCGGAAGATGGCTAAAGAGGGGGGGAGTGAATAGCCTCTCTTTGAAATGATTTTTCTCCTACAATCGATTAGTACGCAGCGGAAATAGAAAGAAAAACAACTAACAAAACAGGGAAGGAACTAATACAAGGATGTACGAGGTTCGGGGATAACTTGCTCCTACTCCTCGGCGTGTCCGTAAGGTGGACGATCCCTTGATCTTCGATAGATCACACTCCGGATGAATCCGGCTAGATAATGCTCCTTCTCGATGGAGTGACCTCTACACAATCAATCTCAAAGATATGTATTAAGCACAGAGATAAGAAAGAGGTTGAGACAGTTAACAGATAAGTAACTTACAGCACGATTGCCTCAACTTAACCACAACACCAACACCTGAGAAGATCAGAAGATTCACTCGAGAGCAAGAACACCAACACCTTGCAGCACCTCAGGCGAGAACTCAAGTAAGAGCAATGAACGCAAGTAGAGAATGCACAATTCACAGATTCACAGATTTCTTCTTGAATTGCTCTCTGCTTCTCCATCCCCTTCTTTTTAAACTTCCTTTTCTTCTGCTCATGCAAGCACACCTACTGAACCATCTGAGCCCCTCTGAATCCTCCAGCACACTGAAGTCATCCTCCTCCAGCTGCCAGGTGAGTTCAGTCGTCGTGCCAGTAGCCGTTTAACCAGAAATTGGCTATCAAACAAACCTGGTAAGATGGAAAGTCAATCCTTGACTCTCCTCATTGTTCCTTTATTTGAATTTGAATATCTGCAAACTCAGAGATTCATCAGTAACCAAATCACAACGAATCAAATATCAGAGCAGAAATCAGAAATGCGCCAGAAGTATGAACACGATAGCCATAATCGATCAAGATATTGATGGAATCGATCACCATCGATTCTAGCATGACTTAATCGATCAGACGATCGATTAAGACTCAATATAATCCACGTGATCGATTAAGTGTCACAACCTGTTTTCTCAAAAAACTCTGTAATCGATCAAGTGATCGATTACACTCGTTCATAATCGATCAAGCAATCGATTATTATGGGTTTTGTGGGATATCCAATTTCTCACAGAATGCTCTGTAATCGATCCGGTGATTGACTAACCATCTTAGCCATTGGTTAATCGATCCACCCACCGATTACATTGAAGTGGATTCGATTCTCATACAATCTGATCATCTGGTCCATTCGTGTCTCACCCGAGCCAACCACAATGGACAAGTATTCAGAGAACAGGCTCTCAAGCCTCCTCTGACAATGATCCGGTCTGGAGTCAAGTTACCAAGCCTTCTCCGACCATAATCCGGTACAAAGAACGAGCTACCGAGCCATCTCTGACCTAATCCGGAGAACGAGCTCCCGAGCCTTCTCCAACTTCATCGGGTACAAAGAACGAGCTACCGAGCCCTCTCTGACCTAGTCCGGAGAACGAGCTCCCGAGCCCTCTCCGACTTCATCTGGTACAGAGAACGAGCTACCGAGCCCTCTCTAATCTAGTCCGGAGAACGAACTCCCGAGCCCTCTCCGACTTCATCTGGTACAGAGAACGAGCTATCGAGCCCTCTCTGACCTAGTCTGGAGAACGAGCTCCCGAGCCCTCTCCGACTTCATCTGGTACAGAGAACGAGCTCCCGAGCTCTCTCTGACCTAGTCCGGAGAACGAGCTCCCAAGCCCTCTCCAACTCCATTTTTCACAAGTGACAGTCGACAGATGTGGTAAGATCAGTCGACTGGCACTAAGTTATTACATCTGATACGCCTCATCAGTCGACTAGATTTAACTCCAGTTGAGTTGTTTTTGGAGATTAGTCGACTGACCTTGAAGGCCAGTCGATTGATGACAATCAAAAGGTATAACGACTCGACTTGAGCTTCACATCAGTCGACTGAAGGTGATGGACTCGACTGGATGTGTTCATCAGTCGACTGTCATCAACTCTGAGCAAGCAGAAGATAAGATGACTCGACTGATCGACCACATCAGTTGACTAAAGGCAAAATCAGTCGACTAACTTAAATCTGTGTCAACATCAAAATAACAATCGGGATAAACTGCATCAACAAATTTATCCATTTTTTAATTTTAAAATCTTAATAAAAAAATTATAAAATTACAAAAGAAGATTAATAAAAGCAAAAAAAATAAGAAATTTGTTTTTATATTTATTTAGTTTTCTATTTTTTTAATAGCAAATTATAAGAGAAAACAAGAAAGTGAAACAAAATTAACAAATATTAAAAAGAATAGTTTGGTCAAAACATCACTACTTTGATGTGCTTTACTTATTTTAGGATCCCAAAAATATTTTAAGTTATCAATGAGTTTTGATAGTCAAAACTGATCGATAAATCTAAACATATCATATTTCGTCCAAATAAAATTTAATAGGTTCCTTTTACTCTTCTAAATCTCCTTATGCTAAAAAAAATTTCATAACCCCTATCTGTTTAAATAAATTTTAAAAAAAATAATTTCTTTTCTTTTAATATAGTTTTATATTTGGATATGGACATCTCTGATTTATTTTAGGATAATATTAATAACTTTTAATTTTTATACTCTTCTAATCTTGTCCATGTTAAAATTTTAAATTTTTAAAAACATCTAAGCCATTAATAAGACTTTATTAAAATTTATTGATGGGCCTAAATAAATTAATTTTAGTTTAAATTTTTATTTAATCAATTCTTTTCACTCTCTTGAATCTTACCCTAGTGAAAAACTCTTGATTTAAGACTCCTATCAATTTAGAAAGTCTTCTTTACTTTCGGTATAATATCATATATGGATCTAAACACCTCTAAACTAATAGCTTCCTTTGACTCTCTTGATCTTATCCATACTAAAATTTCAAGATTTTATAGACATTTAAGTCATCAATAAGTTTTGGCTAAAACTTATTAATAAGAGTTAAAGGTAAAAAAGATTAAATTGTTTAAATAACTTCTCCAAATTGATAAAGTTCATGAGGTAAGAGTTTTGGGACATAGTAAGACTTAAGGGAATGGAAGGAATCTATTTTATCAGGTTTAGATTAAATTTGACTTATTTAAGTGAGTTTTGATTAAAAATTCATTTATGACTTAAATACTTCTAAAATCTTGACATTACAGTTTGGATAAGATCAGGAGAGTACAAAGAAATTATTGGTGTTGTTCTAGAATAAATTAGAAATGTCTATATCTAAAGATGAGACTATGTAAAATTGAATTTTTTAAATAATTTCGGTAAGGTCATGATAGGGGTGTCAGAAGGAACCAAACTTGTGTTATCTGCAAACAAGTCTTTTTTCGAGCGGCGACGCCTCAGGCTAGTGTCAGAGACTCATAGTTAAGGCTAGGGTCTACCCTGGGGTGAGGTGGAGTGACTGAGACAGTACTTAGAGGTGAGGTTGGCTGAGACGATGACAGCCGAGACGAGGTTGTCTGAGATCGAGTCGGTCGAGAGGAGTCGCTGGCTGAGACGGAGCCGACTAAGAGGAGCTGCTGGCCGAGACGAGGTCGGCCGAGAGGAGTCGCTGACCGAGACGGGCCGCTACCGAGATAAAATCAGCCGAAAAGAACCGTTAACCAAGATGGAGTCAGCCAAGAGGGGCCACTAGCCGAGATGGAGATTAGTCGGAGATGGAGATAAAAGTCTTGCGAACTCGTGCTGGCATTTCAATCATAACTTTGACCTTTGAAAGATCACGTCATCCATCTTAACCATCCGCATCACCCGCCACTAAATCCCGGCTGAAAACTGCCCCAGCAGCTTCGTCAATTCTGCAAACATGTGGCGAACTTTGTTCCCGCCGTCTGGTTCCGAGAAGTGCTTACGGCCGAAGGCGACTCGGCACAGCACGTCGTTGGTGAGCTCGGTGATCCTCTCGCTGACGCGCACTGGGACTCCGGCGGCGGCGCGAATGCCAGAGACGAGGAGGGAGGCCTCCTCCTCCCTGACGGCCCGGAACGAGCGGACGGATGCGTCGGAGGCTGAGAAGGTGGAGGACGCACACGCGTTGGCGAAGGCCACGTCTTGGGAGCGGTAGCAGAGGCATGCAGTCGACGATCGCGGAGTCGGGGCGGGCGGCGGAGGAGAGGACGACGACGGGGACGCGGACGAGGCGGAGGAGCATGACGGGGCCGTGGCGGCGGGCAAGCGAAGCAATGGTGCGGTGGGGCTGCGCGCCGATCTGATGGAGGTTGCCGAAAAAAGGGAGACCAGGAGGCGAGATGGGGAGATGCTTGTCGGAAGAACGAGAGAGCTGTAAAGTGTACTTGAAACGTACACGTTGCAGTAAGCAGGACAATAAGAGACGCCAAAAGGAAGAAGAAGAAGAAGCCAATTTCTTTTTTCCTTTTTTCATAAGAAGAACACTGATCTTTAATAGGCACAAGCATCTATTAGATTCTGGAAAGACGTTCGACAAATTTATTAGATTTGCAGTTTACAATGCCCTTAAAGATCATAAACTATATATAGCATAATCACGTTTAGAGTTCATCAGAGGCTCCTTAAGCTGCTGCTGCATGCATCCCTCGAGGCTTTGCTACAAGAACCAAACTCGACTTCTTGTGCACTGCAACCCCAAACACTTCGTCCATGTCCAGCTCCTCCCCTCTCTCCCCGTTCGGCAACTCCCAGTCGAAATGGCACAGCAAGTTTGCCAGAGCAAGTCTGGCAGTGGCGATGGCGAAGGTGCTTCCGGGGCAGCTTCTGCGGCCTGCTCCGAATGGTAGCAACTGGAAGTGCTGTCCCATGAAATCGACGGCCGCGTTATCGTTCAGGAACCTTTCAGGAATGAACTCGTCCGGCTGCTCCCATGAATCGGGATCCCTCCCGATGGCCCAGGCGTTGATTACGACTCTGGTGCCTTTGGGAATGAGGAAGCCGTGGATCTTGGCGTCGTCCGTCGCCTCGTGGGGAACCAGCAAGGGGAGAGGCGGGTGCATTCGGAGAGCCTCCTTGATCACCGCCGTCAAGTAATCCATCGTTTCTACTGTCTCTTCTGCGATGGTTTCTTTGGATCCGACGATTCTGCGAATCTCTTCTTGCGCGATCCTCATCTTCTGAGGATGTTTGATGAGTTCCGCCATTGCCCATTCTAATGTAGTGTACGTGGTGTCAGTTCCACCGCCGAACACGTCCTGAATAGAGAACACAAATAGTTGAATTCAGCAAGAAGAAGAAGAAGACGACGAAGAAGAAGAATTAAGGTGATTTTGGTACCAAGATTATGGCCTTGACGGTGTCTCTGCTGAGCTTAGCGCCCTCTGTGGCCTCCGACGATAGTAAAATGTCCAAGAAATCCTCCGCTGTCGCGTCTCCACCGTCGCCGTTGCTCTTCCGTCTTCTTGTCTCGTGCTCCACGAGCATTTTTTCGATGAACCCGTCGAATTCGCGCGCGGTCTTGTTTAACCTCGCGTCCAACCCGCTGAGGTAGTCAAGCCAACCCAGCCACGGCGCAAAATCTCGGGCCGGAAACTCCCCCAACAGCTTCATCAAGTCCGCAAACATCTTGCGTACATTCATCCCGCCGCCTAATTCCAGGAACTGCTTCCGGCCGAAGGCGACCCGGCACAGCACGTTGTTGGTGAGCTCGGTGATCATCTCGCTGACGGGAGCCGGCGCTCCAGCAGTGGCGCGGAGGCTGCCGACGAGAAGAGCGACCTCCTCTTCCCTGATGGCGCGGAAAGAGCGGACGCGCCGGAGGCTGAGGAGGTGGAGGACGCACACGCGGCGGGCGTGCCGCCACAAGTCGCCGTACTTGGCGAAGGCCACGTCCTGGGAGCGGTAGAAGAGGCGGTCGGAGATGGTGGAGCTGGGGCGGCTGGCGAAGACGAGGTCGTGAGTCTTCAAGACCTCGGAAGCAGCAGAGGCGGAGGAGATGTAGACGACGGGGAGTCGGCCGAGGTGGAGGAGCATAACAGGGCCATGGCGGAGGGCGAGCGAGGCAAGGGAGCGGTGCTGCAGAGCGCCGAGCTGATGGAGGTTTCCAATGAAAGGTAAACCCGGAGGCGAGTTGGGGAGGAGGAGATTGTTGCCTTTCCGTCGGCCGGAGAAGAAGACGAAGGAGAGGAGGAGGAGGAGGAGGAGGAGGAGTGGCCACAGCAGAGACAGCTGCATAGAAACCATATCGATATAGCCTTTTGCCAAGCGTATATGCTTGCCTATCAATATAAAGTTAGGCATTTATTGAAATGAAATGAAATGAAATGAAATGCCAAGTAAACGCGTTGTTTTGGACTTTTGTGTTGCACATGTCAAAGTGCTCGCGAAATGAAGTTCAATCACGCGGCACTGTCGGGCGATTTCATTTGAGGAGCGAGTTAAAAATGATTTTGAAGTGAGAAGTGGACAATGATTGAGATAATATTTTTTTGCAGAAGAGATAATATTTTTTTTAGTTTTGATTAATTATAATTTTTTATAAAATTGTTACGGTGATGAATTTTGATTTTTATTAAAATGAAGAGTTAAAAAAGAAAAGGAGGGAGAGATATTTTATTTTATTTTTGTATAAATATATTTGAGAGTTAAGAATTAAAACATATAAGTTCATCAACATTTAAACACATCATTTGGATATATGTCGTCCAATGTGACACATTGAATCGCTTACATATTTTTAACATTGAACTCTTCAAGACATCAACACCCAACAAATAGTGTATTCAACAAAATCATAAAAATGGATAGACAGAATACCGAATGATTTCCAACTGACCGTGCCTCATTTTGATTCCTGAATCAAAAGTTATGGTCTGTCGAAGTTCAACTCCTCACGTGTTGTTTCAGCATCACATCTCGTTTCGGCCACTCATCCAAGGTGCTCAGTCATTCACCCAAAGTGCTCAGTCATTCAATCCGGGCCCTCAGCTACTCATCTTGACTCTTAGCCGCTCATCCGGGCTCTCAGCTACTCATCCCGGTATTCAGCCACTTATCCAGGTCTCTTGGCCATCTCGACCACCTCGTCCCAGCCACCTCATCTCAGCACCTCAACATTTCAACTATCTCAGTAGTTCAGCATCTCAGCACCAGTATGATGAAAGAGATGGTTAAGTCGTTACACATAGTCCAGTCAGTCGGACTACGCCTCCTTCGACTAGACTTGATAGGGAGACTTGTGATGCCGGTGCATAAATGACGTGGCTCTTCCTCTAAGGTAAAAGTCAAGGGTCAAGGGGGAGTCAAGAATGAGGCTGATTTGGCAAGGCTAGTCAAATGGACTGGTCAATATTTGTCTTTTGTGGATTCAACAAACCACACATGCTCCAAGACAGCCTTTATAAAGTTGTCATAGAAGATGCCCTTTTCCTGCACATAATGCCAAAAGGGAAGCAAGAGGCAAGGACATATGTCAGGTTTGGTCTCCTGGTGTGCCTACATAAGGAAGAGCTCTAGCAAGAAAGAAAGGGGGCCTTCTTCCTCGGCAGGATCATCTTCTTCCTCTGAGGGGAGGGTCTTCTTCTCCTCCAGAGGGTTGCTTCTTCTTCTTCTTCCTCTTCTTCCGAGAGGGGGCACTTCTTCTTTTGGAGGAGCTATGCATTCCAATATCTCATCTCTTCTTCAGAAAGGAAGCTCTTCCTCTTCTCCCTCTTGGAGGGCTGGTTCGACCTTCTAAACTCTTCTTCTTCTTTTACATTTTCATTTTTCCTTCTACGGAATACTGACTTGAGCGTCGGAGTGGCCCACCGGGACTTCCCGGCACCCCTCTCACCCCCTGTTTAAGTGCATTTCAGGTCCTCGTCACCCTGTCCCTCCGACTCCACTAGGAAGCGGCACCCGTCGGATCGTTCGTTGACTGGTGGCTTGACCATCGTCGATTTTTGGCCGGAACACGAGCATTTTACAAATAGTTTGGATCTTGTCAATGACTCCAACGGGGATAGGGAGAATAGATAACCAATAACATTTTATTTCTTGTAATACCATTTTTATCAATTCCAATTGTCCGACATATGAAAGAGTGTGCTTAGGCTACGCATTTATCTTACTTATGATTGCCTCAAGCAATGGACCATAGTTAGCAATCAACAATTTCTCTATCGCTAGTGGAATACCCAAATATTGAAATGGAAATTTCCCTTTTTGAAACTCAATGAGGTTTAGTAACTGGTTCTTTACTCTATCATCCACACTGACAATATATATGTGGGATTTCAATGGATTTGCCCTTAGCCCCGCTTCTTTTCCAAACATATCCAAACAGTTCGCTATATGCTTGATTGAGGTCTCATTGGCCTGAACAAACAACATGAGGTCGTTAGCATAAGCAAGGTGCGCTATGTCAGTCTCTTTGCACATGAGATGATGGTGAAATGATGGCAGTGAGGAGATGACATATATTCTTCTAGATAGTACCTTAATACATAATTCAAAAAATAAAGGAGATAAAAGATCACCTTACCTCAACTCGCGCCTCCCACTAAAGAACCCATAGATGCCACAATTGAGGGAAATTTAAGTACGAAGCCATGGTTACACATTCCCTAATCCATGCACAAAATCATTGGGGAAATTCAAAACCAACGAGAGCGGCCATAAAGAATTTCTAATCCACCGTATCAAACGCTTTTACCTTGATCATACACCTTGGTGAAATTCTTTTACGAACATATTTTCTTACCAGAAAGATATTTTATCCTTTCGAGTTCAACGTTTTACAACTTAGTCTAATAATTAATATTATATTTTGGATCATGATGATCTTAAAATTAATTGATATAAATAAAAAAAATCAATCGCCCTATCACTTTTGATATTTCATAATTGTAATTTAAAGGTTGTTTTAATTTTTTTCAGCATTTTTCAAAGTACGCACTCAATCTAATTTTCAAAATACCATTCCCATCCATTTCATTGTTAAATTAAAATAAAAAATAATTTTTTATTTAAATCAAATTAAATTTAATGAAATCGAATAAAAAAATATAAAATTTTAATTATTTCATCAAAGATTTTTGAAACAGAGGACCCTAGAGAATTTATTTTTTAAAATAAATATATGATAATCTTCTAAATTTATCTATATTTTTAATTTTAATTCTAGAATAACATCTTTAATTTATTTATATAATCTTTTTAAAAATAGTTTTTTAAATTCACCCATGATCAAATGACCAGTCATTCATGATCTGTTCAATTTTATTCTAAATTTACATTATTGCATTCATCTTCTAAATTTATCCATTTTTTAATTTTAAAATCTTAATAAAAAATTATAAAATTACAAAAGAAGATTAATAAAAGCAAAAAAAAAGAAATTTGTTTTTATATTTATTTAGTTTTATATTTTTTTAATAGCAAATTATAAGAGAAAACAAGAAAGTGAAACAAAATTAAAAAATATTTAAAAAAAAGTTTGGTCAAAACATCACTACTTTGATGTGCTTTACCTATTTTAGGATCTCAAAAATATTTTAAGTTATCAATGAGTTTTGATAGTCAAAACTGATTGATAAATCTAAACATATCATATTTCGTCCAAATAAAATTTAATAAGTTTCTTTTACTCTTCTAAATCTCCTAATGCTAAAAAAAAAATTTCATAGCCCCTATCTGTTTAAAGAAATTTTTTTAAAAATAATTTCTTTTCTGTTAATATAGTTTTATATTTGGATCTGGACATCTCTAATTTGCTTTATAAGATAATATTAATAACTTTTTTATACTCTCCTAATCTTGTGTTAAAATTTTAAATTTTCAAAAGCATCTAAGCCATTAATAAGACTTCATTAAAATTTATTGATGGGCCTAAATAAATTAATTTTAGTTTAAATTTTATTTAATTAATTCCTTTCACTTTTTTTTTTTTTTGAGTCTTACCCTACTGAAAAAACTTTTGATTTAAGACTCCTATCAATTTAGAAAGTCTTCTTTACTTTTGGTATAATATCATATATGGATTTAAACACCTCTAAACTAATAGCTTCCTTTGACTCTCTTAATCTTATCCATACTAAAATTTCAAGATTTTATAGACATTTAAGTCATCAATGAATTTTGGCTAAAACTTATTGATAAGGGTTAAAGGTAAAAAAGATTAAATTGTTTAAATAACTTCTTCAAATTGATAAAGGTCATGAGTTAAGAGTTTTGAGACATAGTAAGACTTAGGGAATAGAAGGAATCTATTTGATCAGATTTAAATTAAATTTGATTTATTTAAGTGAATTTTGATAAAAATTCATTTATAACTTACTTATGAAATCTTGACATTACAGTTTTATGAAATCTTGACATTACAGTTTTGGACCAGATGAGGAAAGTGCAAAGAAACTATTAGTGTTGTTTTAGAATAAATTAGAAATGTCTATATCTAAAGATGAGACTATATAAGCTTGAATTTTTAAAATAATTTTGGTAGGATCATGATAGGGGTGTCAGAAGGAATTAATCAAACTTGTGTTATCTGTAAACAAGTCCTTCAAGCGGCGGCGCCTTGGGCTAATGTCAGATACTCATAGTTAAGGCTAAGGCCTAACCTGGATGAAATGGAGTGACTGAGACAGTACGCAGAGGTGAGAATGGCTAAGACAAGGACAACCGAGACGAGGATGTCCCAGACAGAGTCGGCTGAGAGAAGCCGCTGGCCGAGACGGAGTCGACCGAGAGCAACCGCTGCCCGAGTCATTGTCGACCAAGAGCAACCACTGGCCGAGACAGAGCCGATCAAGAGGAGTCGTTGGCCGAGACGGAGTCGACCGAGAGGAATCGATGACCGAGAACGACCGCTAGCCAAGATGGAGTCGGCCAAAAAGAGCTGCTAGCCGAGATGGAGTCGGCCGAGAGGAGCCACTAGCCAAGATGGAGACTAGTCAGAGATGGAGGCAAGCAGACTTTAACCTTTACGTCATACATTTTGACCATCCGAATCACCCGCCACTAAATCCCGACTGAAAACTGCCCCAAGCAGCTTCGTCAATTCTGCAAACATGTGGCGAACTCTGTTCCCGCCGTCTAGTTCCGAGAAGTGCTTACGGCCGAAGGCGACTTGACACACCACGTCGTTGGTGAGCTCGGTGATCCTCTCGCTGACGCGCACTGGGACTCCGGCGGCGGCGCGAATGCCAAAGACAAGGAGGGAGACCTCCTCCTCCTTGACGGCCCGGAACCGGCGGACGCGTCGGAGGCTGAGAAGGTGGAGGGCGCACACGCGACGAACGTCGCCGTGCTTGGCGAAGGCCACGTGCTTGGGAGCGGAGGAGAGGACGACGACGGGGACGCGGACGAGGCGGAGGAGCATGACGGGGCCGTGGCGGCGGGCAAGCGAGGCAAGGGTGCGGTGGGGCTGCGCGCCGATCTGATGGAGGTTGCCGAAGAAAGGGAGACCAGGAGGCGAGGTGGGAAGTTGCTTGTCGGCAAGAAGAAGAAGAAGAAGAAGAAGAAGAAGAGAGAAGACCACATTAGACGAGAAGCAGAGGAATGAATGAAATATAAAATTAAGGAGAGACAGCTGCATGGGAACAACGAGAGAGCTGAAAAGTGTGAAACGTACACGTTGCAGTAAGCAGGACAATAAGAGAGACGCAAAAAGAAAGAAAGAAGAAGAAGGCAATTTCTTTATTCCTTTTTTAATAAGAAGAACACTGATCATTTCATAGGCAGTAGCACAAGCATCTATTGATATTACCAATTGAGTAAGGAAATCTGTTCACGCAAACAATTTGAAATTAGATTTGCAGTTGATACGCTAAATTTATGACAAATTTAATATATTTGCAGTTTACAAGGCCTGAAGGCCCTTAATTATTATAGCATAATTAATCACGATTAGAGTTCATCCATCAGAGGCTCCTTACAGCTGCTGCTGCTGCTGCATGCATCCCTCGAGGCTTTGCTACAAGGATCAAACTCGACTTCTTGTGCACTACAATCCCATACGCTTCGTCCATGTCCAGCTCCTCCCCTCTCTTTCCGTTCGGCAACTCCCAGTCGAAATGGCACAGCAAGTTTGCCAGAGCAAGTCTGGCAGTGGCGACGGCGAAGGCGATTCCGGGGCAGCTTCTGCGGCCTGCTCCGAATGGTAGTAACTGGAAGTGCTGTCCCATGAAATCGACGGCCGTGCTATCGTTCAGGAACCTTTCAGGAATGAACTCGTCCGGCTGCTCCCATGAATCGGGATCCCTCCCCATGGCCCAGACGTTGATTACGACTCTGGTGCCTTTAGGAATGAGGAAGCCGTGGATCTTGGCGTCGTCCATCGCCTCGCGGGGAACCAGCAAGGGGAGAGGCGGGTGCATTCGGAGAGTCTCTTTGATCACCGCCGTCAAGTAATCCATCGTTTCTACTATCTCTTCTGCGATGGTTTCTTTCGATCCGACGATTCTGCGAATCTCTTCTTGTGCGATCCTCATCTTCTGAGGATGTTTGATGAGTTCCGCCATTGCCCATTCTAGTGTAGTGTACGTGGTGTCAGTTCCAGCGGCGAACACGTCCTGAATAGAGAACACAAATAGTTGAATTCAGCAAGAAGAAGACGACGAAGAAGAAGAAGGTGATTTTGGTACCAAGATTATGGCCTTGACGGTGTCTCTGCTGAGCGTAGCGCCCTCTGCGGCCTCCGACGATAGTAAAATGTCCACGAAATCCTCCGCTGTCGCGTCTCCACCGTCGCCGTTGCTCTTCCGTCTTCTTGTCTCGTGCTCCACGAGCATTTTTTCGATGAACCCGTCGAATTCGAGCGCGGTCTTGTTTATCCTCGCGTCCAACCCGCTGAGGCAGTCAAGCCAACCCAGCCACGGCGCAAAATCTCGGACCGGAAACTCCCCCAACAGCGTTAGCAAGTCCGCAAACATCTTGCGTACATTCGTCCCGCCGCCTAATTCCAGGAACTGCTTCCGGCCGAAGGCGACCCGGCACAGCACGTTGTTGGTGAGCTCGGTGATCATCTCGCTGACGGGAGCCGGCGCTCCAGCAGTGGCGCGGAGGCTGCCGACGAGGAGAGCGACCTCCTCTTCCCTGATGGCGCGGAAAGAGTGGACGCGCCGGAGGCTGAGGAGGTGGACGACGCACACGCGGCGGACGTGCCGCCAGAAATCGCCGTACTTGGCGAAGGCCACGTCCTGGGAGCCGTAGAAGAGGCGGTCGGTGATGGTGGAGCTGGGGCGGCTGGCGAAGACGAGGTCGTGAGTCTTCAAGACCTCGGAAGCAGCAGAGGCGGAGGAGATGTAGACGACGGGGAGTCGGCCGAGGTGGAGGAGCATAACAGGGCCATGGCGGAGGGCGAGCGAGGCAAGGGAGCGGTGCTGCAGAGCGCCGAGCTGATGGAGGTTTCCAATGAAAGGTAAACCCGGAGGCGAGTTGGGGAGGAGGAGATTGTTGTCTTTCCGTCGGCCGGAGAAGAAGACGAAGGAGAGGAGGAGGAGGAAGAGGAATGGCCACAACAGTGCCAGCTGCATGGAAACCATATCGCTTTAGCCTTTTGCCAAGCGTACATGATCGCCTCTAAATAGAAAGTTAGGCAGTTTATTGAAATGAAATGAAATGCCAAGTAAATGTGTTGTTTTGGACTTTTGTGTTGCACATGTCAAAGTGGACTTTTGTGTTGTTTTGGACTTTTGTGTTGCACATGTCCACAGTTTTGTCCCATTGAAAAACTTTTGATTTATGATTCCTATCAGTTTAGAAAATCTTTTGATCTATGGATCTAAACACCTCTAAACTAATAATTTTCTTAGACTCTCTCAATCTTTCTCATACTAAAGTTTCAAGATTTTATATACATTTAAGTCATCATTAGTTTTGTCTAAAATTTATTGATAAGGGTCAAAAGGTAAAAAAGATTAAATTTTTTTAAATAAAAATTTCAAATTAATAAAGATCACGAGTTAAGAGTTTTGGGACACAGTTAGACTTAAGGGAATGGAAGGAATCTATTTAACTAGATTGAATTTGACTTATTTAAGTGAATTTTTGATCAAAATTTATTAATGACTTAAATACTTATGAAATCTTAACATTACAATTTGGACAAGATCAAGAGAGTACCAAAAAATTATTAATGTTATTCTATAATAAATTAGAGATATCTAGATTTAGAGATGAGACTATGCCAAAAATAAAGAAGATTGATTTTTTAAAATAATTTCGCTAACTAATAGGGGTCATGATTTAAGAGTTGTTGAGTATAATGAGATTTAGGAGAGTGAAATAAACATATTAGATAAAGTTTGAACTAAAACTAATTTATATAGATTCATCAATCAATTTTAAGTTAGATGCTTTTGAAATTTTAAAACTTTAAAATCAACAAGATATTGCAAGTGTAAGGAAGATATTATGTTATCCTAGAGAAATAAGATATTTCTAAGTTCAAATATGAAATTGTCTCAAAGTAAACAAGAATAAATTTTTAAAATAATTTTTTAAAATGAATAGGAATTATTAAGATGATTTGATGATGATGATGATGATGAGATTAGAGAAAGTGAAAGGAACAATTTCACATAAAATTTAAAATTTTAAGATTATTATCACTGGCTTTTATATTAAAGTCCTCTATAAAATAATTAAGTTTTTATTTTATTTCATTTTCTTATAATTAGATATTAAAAAATAAAACTATTTTTTTAAATATTTTTAATTTTTATTAACCTTCTTTTGTATTTTTAAACTTTTTATTAAAATTCCAAAATTATAAATATAAATAAACTTAAACGATCATTATGGATTTAATGACGTATTTTTTAAAAAAACATTAAGCTCGTTAAGATCATGGATGCCTTTTATATGAAAGTCTTTGAAATAATTAATTTTTTTATTTTTTTCTTGATCCGATTCGATTTAGTTTAAATAAGAAAAATTAATTTTTTATTTTAATTTAAGATTGAAATATAGGAAAGGATATTCTAAAATTTTAAGAGATTGTCATGAATTTAATGATTCTGTTCAGTAAAATAAGAAAAATTATTTTTTTTATTTTAATTTAAGATTGCAATAAATGGAAAGGATATTCTCAAAATTAAGTGCATTTTTTTGATAAAACCAAAATATAATATGCCCTTTGGAAAATTAAAAAAAAAAAAAAGAATGTCCTTTGAAAAAAATATCATAAGTGTATCTAATGACTTGCATGATCAACTAACTTGGCATGTGAATTATGCACAACAGCTGTGTTTAATAGAGGAAGAG
Source organism: Curcuma longa (assembly GCF_044706935.1). Lineage (NCBI taxonomy): Eukaryota > Viridiplantae > Streptophyta > Magnoliopsida > Zingiberales > Zingiberaceae > Curcuma > Curcuma longa. Next base: position 12,529,365 of record NC_133871.1, read on the forward strand.
GAGACAAATGTATGAGTTAGACATGGCGACCATTCACTCCTTCATGCTCTACACAATGCAAAACAACTTGCTTGACTAAAAACTAACATACCTTCAGTAAACGATGAAATCTGCCACTTCAACGGTTCCACACGATCAACCCCACGACTATCTGTGAGAAGATAAATCGAGAAGCTGCAGTTGGTAAAAAAAAAAAAACTAACATACCTGACTTGATATATAGAACATTGTCACTACAATTTGGATTGTTTCTACCTATATGAGACAAGAATACTAAAGAGGTTTTGCATAAGCTAAAATGAATACTGATATAGCATTATTCATAGACAATCATTAAAAGGAAATAACCCTCAGTCATGCCTGGATTACAAACAAGTCTTTGACAAGAATTAGGAAAATAAAGAAACACCAGAACATACAAAGCCATACCAGGAAACATAACTTTGTTTATGAGCCAGATTGTCGATGGTACAAATAGTCTACATGATATAAGATGGTAGACGTGAATCGTATCGTGACTGATAATTCAAAGTTTACATGAAGGCATAAGTGCTTTGGTTGCCATTGTTGTTAGGACTCCATGTCGACACTTGTTGAACACATATATGCTCCCACAAGAAGTAACAGTGGTGCCCATGATAAGGCAGGTGATAACAAAACCGGCAGAAATCCATAGGCAAGCATGAGGGTTAGGCATAGCTGAGAAAAATAAGAACAATAAGTATATATCTAACACAGAAAGGGGGGAAAAGGTTAAATCTTACATGTTGGTAGATAACCACCTTACAATGAATGAGTGCAACTACTAGACAACCAAGCTGAAGGAACCTCCTCTTCCAACCACGATAAATCTTACATGTTGGGGATAAATTTTGATAGTTGGATGGAACGAGGGCCACAAGTTGTGATAACTGTTCTGACTCAATATGAGAAGACATTGGTTCATTCTGGCATTTTGATTTCCCCTGAAGATGTGAGCAAAATGCTGATCTTTCTGCAAAGAGACTATAGATAAGAACAAACATGGGTGTAACCACCAAGTACAGGAATGGCAATGTGATAAGCATTATATCTGGAGTTCCCAGCTTCTCTTGACCATCTGGCGAAGGCACCCTCCAACCAGACAAATACATACTAGCAATGTCGCCATTCTCAGATGTCGCATAACCCCAAAACCATGGCAATTTAAGCAGGTAAATAAGATATATCAACATAGAAAACCATGCTACTCTGTTCCTCGAACCCTCCATCAAGACCTGGTATACCACAAACAGGCTCTTTCGCTGCTGGATCCACAAGGAAATGGACTGATATGATGCATAGTTCTCAATATGACAATTCAAAACTTTTGGAAGAAACAAAAGTACAAGAAGAAAGCAAATATTGCTCCACAGAAGAACCGAATATAAACTCTCCCACTCAACTTCAAAAATCAAATAAGCAAGCAATGTACTTCGATAAGGTGCCTGTTTACCTTCCACAGAAAATGGTCTAAGGTTGCTTCTAGTCTCCTTGCCCTGTGAGTCCAAAGCAGAGACCTGTAATATGTAACGTGTTGCTGATGCGCTCCAGTAATTTTCAGCATTCCATCGCCCACAAAATAGCGGCTTGTTTGATGCAATATCAATAAGCTGCAAAGGCACTTCTTCAACTATTTTGTAGTTCCTAGATGAATCAAACACCTTAGCAGTCACATTAATTATTTTCTGGGTCGAAAAGACAAGAGCATTAATATCATTTCTGAGTGAGTGATTGTTATGTTCAACATTCATCATTCTGGAGTCAACAGGATATGTTATGAGAATAGTTGTTTGAAAAACATCCTCAACTTCAAATTTTCTGAGAAAATCAATATCAAGGAAAGAGACCACTCCTCTATCAATGGCAAGAATTCTGATCAATCTAGATTCTTTCCAGTCTCCTAATTCCCACTCCCAAAAGCTCCTACTCATTTTGGGAACCTTAACATCAGAAGGTGATTTTGATGAATGGAATCTCCAAAGTTGTCTGCTTATCTTTGCATGAAGGTGGCCACAAATGTACGAGGAAACTACATATTTTGCAAATAAATTTTCATAACGCTGCCCATTTTTGGTTGAAGCTGTAAAAGACATTGGATAATGCCCAAATATAACTTTTGTCACTAAATTATTGGGATAAATATCCCAATACTGCAATTCAGATTCAACAGCAGCAGCCCTTCCATCAGTTGGATGACCAAAAAAATTTGATGGGCCCCGAATTCCAATGCTAATGGTATCATCAATACCAATGAACACATATCTTCGATCGTTGCCCTAGAAAACCTTCACATAAATGTCAGTTCAATTTTTACACAGGCAAAGAAAGTCAGTTGCAGTGTAAAACAAATATATGAACAAGTATAATTGATGCTACATTAATTTTCTCCAAACATCAGTTTATATGATGCAAGGCAAATAACATCAACAGTATCAGCATTAAATTGGTCAAAATTAACCCATTGTAATTTTCCACTGTCATGGAATTTAGTTTAGTATTTATAATATGTACAACAAGCAAAGTTATGAACAATTGAGGAGATTTTGGAAAATAATTATATGCAATCCTCTATGACAGTTTCCTTGACATTGTAATGTTAACCTTTATACCTCTTTTAAATATGTTAGAGTTTACTCAGGTCTTGAGTTAACTTTCAAACCTGCAACTCTAGTTCATTCAATTTATCTATAAAATTTATTAGTTGCAGTTAACATGCTTATAATTTTTTTCTTCAAATTCTAAAATTAAAAAACTTTGTTGTTTCCTAATCAATAATCTTCCTCGCCAAACCAATAGCACTTCTATGATAATGTACTCCTTTCCATGTCATTGTAGCCATTGTTCAATTGCACAAGGCACACGTTCACACTCCTTACCTCACTTTTCAAATGGATCAAAGTGCTTCACTTCCCAAATCTTTAGCATGTTTAATATGTGCCATTATCAATGATGACTATAGGCATATCTAAACCCCTAGATGCACAATAGGAGGCAAGGGACAAATGTATTTTTAGTTCCTTCCCTTTTCTATCATATTATGTTGATCAACCATATGTTCAGCCAAATAGACTATTCTAATAGAACAATCATCAAGGCCTATATCTCATACTTGTCTATATTTTCTTTAAAGATTAATCACATTAGATCTAATTTAATTTATTATGATTTCTCTCTCCAAAAATAAATTTTTGTACATTAATAACTTGCACAAATTTTTTTCCTATTTTCCCATAATCTTAATAAATAAGAACTTTTGATCTTTATTTTTATACATTTAAGATTACCCTAATATTTACATTTTCTTTCCCTGTCTTTAGCAATCCAATAGATATTCTTCTCCACATGCTCAAATTTCTGTAAGTTATAAAAATTATCAATGAGATTTACTAAATATTTCTTCCCTTAATGTTAGGTAATATCTATTTGAAAGGTCAAACATTAATCTATTGAAAGATCAACATTTGATATGCTAACAAAAACGACAAATTTAAACAAGTTAGACAAAATTGTTTATGGTGGTATTTATGATATAAGAGGAAAAAGTGTAATGTCACCCAATGATTTGTCAAAGGATCTGCAAAATTAAATTTCTATATAGAACATGTAGAAGCAGCATGCATGCGGATTTAGAAGAACTTAAGAAAGTCAATGAAATTGTAAAAAAGAAAAAAACTTGTCTAATTATGGTATCTAACTTAAGTGTTCTAGGTATTAAAATGATTATTAGCCACGTGCATGTTTTAATTGTTTAAGACTGGGGAGAATCCGGTTTAATTTCCAATAATAAGAACCTAACTTGGATGTTTGGAAATTAAAATGTCAATGACAATGTGATTTGTGATTCAATTTTGTTCCTCTTGAAAGAAAAAAGTTAATTCTGTGATAATTGGTAAGGAAATATTATAATTTGATAAACCATTAGATCCAGATTGGGAGTTCTACCACAAGAGAGATACTCTGAATGGTGCTTAGCCTTCCTAGTTGCGCGCTAACACTGTGGACTGAGAAAAAATCAAGCGGATGTCCAACATGTGGAACTCCATATTTGTCATGATTGCCTCTTATATCAAATATTATTCTCTTGTCCAAGCCACTATGATTGACAACTGCTTCCATACTGTTTTTGTATTGGATCCATTCTGATAAATCCTGCCTTGTTGCTGTTCTTCTCTTGTTTTTGGCATCTGATTGCAAAAAAAGAAATAAAAAAATTTGGAAAAAATAATAATAATGCAAATTAGGAATTAAATTTTCCACAATTTTCAACTAAAAGATTTTTGGTAGATTCTTTAATACGGAAGAATCCGTAAATTAAGGTACTTTTAGTTTGGTAATTATGTTGTTTAAAGAAGAGAAATTGGTCCAAGTTTGAATGAGTTTTATAGTTTCCTTTTTAGGATTATTTCTCCCCTAGAATAGTTTAACTTATTTCCAACTTTATTTCAGTTGAAGCCTTTAAGGAACCTCAATCCTCCATGTTAATTATTTTTCAGTTTATAAATATTCCCGTTCATAAGTTTTGTTCTATGTGTGAAATATTGTTCCTCATGCTGCATCAAAAACTAAACCATTGAGTTGCATTATATCCCTCAAAGGTCGACAATCATATAGAAGACATCAATGAAAGTGTTTGTATGAGAAATTGTTAATCTGTTGGTAGCAGAAGTCAAGGCATGATGCCTAAGTGAACCATACTAGCTCATCCTAGTATAAGAAACAAAGGGGTCAGTGAAGCATCATTCAACCTTTTCTTACATCATTTTAGTAAGATAATGGTCAAAGCAACTCTGTCCAACCTTGATCGATGTTCTTTTCTGTAGAAAAAGAAGTTGTGCATCCATTAAGTTATTCTAGAAACCTCTATCTACCAAACTATTTTCATTATTTCAGCCAAAAATTTACAACATTCATCAACTCCTAATATCAACACACAATTGTCAGCAGCCAAAAAGCCAACAATAATATCAGCTTCCACATATTCTTCTTCCCACCAAAAGAACTTTGTCTACTGATTACCTCCAATCCACATAACAATAACTAAATATCAAACTGACCAAACCACCGCCATCTCCCCACACAAAAATCTAATTGCTACTTTTCAGTCAGAAATAATTTCAAAGGCAAGAAAAAAAATGATTGCTCAATTCAACACCTTCCCTAATTGCCATAAGCTCTCCTTAGAACAAATGCAGCATAGAAACAACAACACCCTTTAATAGCACTAACTCCAACCACTTATGAACAACCAGATAACATAAGCAAAGCTCCATCTCAGTCTTCCATGTCACAATCACAAAACACCTGCATAACCTCCTCCATAGTATCAAGTACATTTTACTCTTAATTTCATTACCACATCTATCTTTAGGCTCATTAGCACCATTAAAATCCTGTATCTCCACCATGATGCTTCGTAGAATTGCCACAGGAGACAACCAAACTACCTCTTGTCACTTCTTATTTCAGTTTTTCCAATATGTGTCACATTGCAATTGCACTGCAGATCTCATCTCATTAGCCAGAATTTTACTAGAAGAATATCCCTCCCCTAGCCACTCTCCACTCATCCAGTGACTCATAAAACTAAACTTCCATCCCTTGATCTCCTCAATCATCCTCAACACCTTATAAACATAGGAACAATCTAAGAACGTATGTCCTATTCCATAAAATCTATATCCGTATTGAAGCATGCACAGGTATTATTAGCCTTTTTTTTTTTACATTTTTTAGTTAAACCCATGTATAGCTTTTTAATGAGAAAAATCAACGAACTATTTTGATAGTTTTCATGATCACCAAGATAAGCAATGAATATCAACAAAATTTACATCCTAGAAAGACTCTTGACATCAGAGCACCAGGGTCATGATGTCCAACATTTATGTTTAATTCAAATTTTGATATTTTTAGCTCTGTATTTTCTGGAAGAACAATTGAATTACGAACTGCAAAGATTCAGCTAGTGTTTAAACAATAATATTGCCACCAAACCGATCAAAAAAACATGAAGAACTCGAAGTAATTCAATTAGGAAAAAGAAGGATAGCCTACCTGTGATGTCCCCGGTGATCAGCAGAAGCGCGGGGCGGATAACTCGAAGCGCGGGAGCAAGGAGGCGGACGAGGTCAGAAGCACGGTCGGGGTGGTACGCGCTGAGGTGGAGGTCGGAGATCTGGACGACCCAGGCGACGTCCCCATCCATGGGGAAGGACTCCCTCACAACCGACTCCGCCCCGATTGACGACGAGGATGCGTAAGGGAAGGTGAAGAAGAAGAGGAAGCAGCAGAGGAAGACGGAGACGGCTCTGGACGCCATTGCTTGTGGTCTTCGCACGGCGAGCAAGGGCATATTTTTTTTTTCTAATTTTGTTTTTAAAAATAAATTGTCCCTTACAAAATAATTTTTGCTTAAAAAAAGAATTGCATGAGTATTTCTTTAATTAATCACAAAAGAAATATATATATATATATATATATATATATATATATATATATATAAATATATAATTAAAATATTAAAATTTCTCCGTGAGAAAAATACAATCTTTATTTTTTAAAAAAATAAATAAGTGCAAATATAGATTTCTCATGCCCTCCTTTTCTCTTTATTTTCTATATATTATCCAATATAGGGACTTAACACTAGTGAATTACTGATTAAATATAGAAAATAATTTTTTTGATCTCAAATAAAAAAAAGCGGAATTGTTAAAAAAATGTAATAGTCGAAAGGCAATTTGTAAAAAATAAAAAAATTCAAAATCAAAAGATTTATCAAATCAAATGGAGTCATTAAAAAAAAGGTCAAAAAGATATCTCACTTCTCACTTTTTTAAAATATTCCTACTTTCAATATTATTATAATAATAATTCAATAACTTTATAATATATAATAGCTTATATAATATTATTATAGTATTACAATACTTAATAACTTCTATAATTATGTAATAACTATTTAATAATTTTTATAATTATTTTAAAATAATTTTAATTAATTTAAAATGATTTTAATCTGGTTGATAAAGAATATTTTGATAAAATAATATTCATGATTTAAAATTTAGGATATAAAATTTTAAAATTTATCTTATATTTGTGAAACAACTATTTACTAACTTTTATAACTATTTTAAAGTAATTTTGATAAAGTTTAAATAATTTTGATCAATTTGATAAAATTTTTTTTGATATAATAATATTTAAGATTTAAGATCTAAAATTTTATAATTTAAGATTTCAAATTTAGTTATAATTATGTAATAATTAATTAGTAGCTTTTACAACGATGTACTAGTTATTTAGTATATTTTATAAATATTTCAAAATAATTTTAAAATATTTTTGATAAATTTAAATAATTGTAATCAAATTGATAAAAGATTATTTTAATATAATAATTTTAATTAAAATAAAATAATTAAAATATTATTTTATATTAAATATTTGATACTGTTTTATTTTATTTTGTAACAGTTAATCATAATTATTATAATAGCGATGAAGCAAGAGTATTCTCGAAAAATAGAGTTTTTTTTTTAAAAGAGACGATTTGATAATTATTAAAGATATTGAAAAATAAAAATGTAATATGTAGGTAGCCAAAGCTTTCGTCTCTTGTAAATTTCATTACTAGAAACGGAGACCGAGAAAAAAAGAAAGAAAAAAAAAACAAAGGCAAAAATGGGAATAAAAGGGGTAAATAAAAGCAAGCGCCGTGCCTGTGTTATCTCCTCCATTCCACTTCTGCCGCCTTCTCCTCCAATCTCGAACTCAACGGAGAGGCAGAAGTAGAAGCGGACGCATGGCGCCTTCCTCCTCCTCCTTTCCCCCGTCGAACCTTTTGGTGCTGCTCGGGCTGGGCCTCGCCGGCGTGATCCTTATGACGCGGCGCCTCCGGCGGCGCGTCCCGAAGGAGGACCTCGGCGCCTTTGTCCAGCGTCTCCAGATTCTCCCGCCGCCGCCGCCCCCGCCGCCCAAGGCCCCCCACCCATTGACGGGACTCACCTTCGCCGTTGCCGACATGTGAGCCTTGGATTCATCTCCTCCCCTTTTCTTACTAGTGCTCTTCTTTTTCTGATTGTCCTTGATCGTGCCGAATCTCGTTATTTAGGTTGTGGGGAATTCTCCTTACTGTGCGTTTTAGGTTTTTTGTACGACCTAGCGGTTCATGCGGTTTCTTTGAGACTGGATATCTAGTAGTATAGAGGTCTGTATGATTACTGCGATATGAAATTGTGAGGTGAGAGTGTAATTAATGGGATATGAATAGTATAGAGAGCCCGTGGCAGATGACTTTTGAAGTATGGAGAGTCTATGGGAGAGACTTATTGAATGCAGTTCTCGCAGGTGGTAGACCAAATTTCAAGTAGAGAAATCTCTTAATGTGATTTTTTTTTTCTTTCTATTAGATGCTCATCATCATCAAGCCGCGTTTTCCCAAATGGTTGTGGTTGTCTAAGTTTTCGTGCCCATAGGTTTAAACAAATTAATGTCATCGTCAACCTTTTCATCCAGCCTTGAGATAGTCGTTTTCAATTTTTGTTTGATGTGCTAAACGGATTTTCTGGTGGTTGTAGGATACCTATAATCATTTGGCCTTCAGGCTATCGGTCTCGTTGCTTTAAAATATTTCTATCTATAAAATGCAGACCCTATGATTTTTCTTCTATTCTTCATGTATCTGTCATTCAATTTTCAGATTGACTGTGCTTTTTATCGAGCGATGTAAGTTTAATGGCACTCTTATTTCCTAAGAAAGTTATTCTTCTCTAAATCCTAATTAGATGTGCTTCAGCCAAAAGTTTAAATCCAATTTCAAACTCAGTGAGATTCTGACTATTTGGTTAATTAACAGATTTGATATTGAAGGATATGTGACTGGGTTTGGCAACCCAGACTGGGCAAGGACACATGAATCTGCAACGAAAACATCTCCAATTATTTTGACTCTTGTGGATGGTGGCGCCAGTTGTGTTGGAAAAACTGTCATTGATGAGTTAGCATATGGGTATAAAAGTTGCACTTCACATCCTCATTGATATTCATTCATATGTGTTCTATTTGTGTTCCCAGTCATATGTGTCAATATTTTCTTGTTTGATTTTTTTAATGTTTACAAATAATGTTTACATAAAGACTTGTAGTCCATCATTTTCATCCTCTCTAAGGTTCTTCCTTCACTATAGTCATTCTTAGTTAATGCCTCGGTAATCTTTTGCCAGCATTAGTGGTGAAAACAAACATTATGATACACCTGAGAATCCTTCATCCTCTGAGCGAGTACCAGGAGGATGTTCAAGTGGGTCAGCTGTCGCAGTTGCTAGTGGCTTGGTAGACTTCTCCTTGGGTGAGCTTTTATATTTTCTATTCTTTTGTGAATGAGCTGTTAAAGTTTTATATAAAATCTCCTTAAACTAGTTTCTTATGCTTCATTTTTTCCTAACAATTTTGTAACTATGTCTTTCATTTGCTTCAGTTTGTATTTCTGAAACTGAAAAAATATCAAACAACTACCAATAGTCATGTAGTTTATGTATGTTTTTCACTATTCTTTAGAAAGGATTCACAATTATGACGATGAATCTTACATAATGAGTTAGCAAACTAAGATTGAGTGTGGTTTATTGTATGATTGGGTAACAGACCTAGTGACAGTGTGTCATGCCCTAAATGAGCACTTCTCGACTGAACATATTTCCATTGACAATGTCCTTGGTGTCAGTTATTGATCCACGTGAGATGGTAGATAATACTCGCAACACACCTTCACACAAAATCATCAATAAGCAAAGATGAATATCACATAAGCACAACAAGTATCGAAGTTGATAAACAATTTTGAAACTCTTCACCACCTTCTTTTTGTTTATTTTCGTACTTTTTCCCTATGATCTGACCATGTTCAAACAGTGTTTTTTCTGCTTCTTCCGTTTGTTTATAAAATGCTTCTTTCTACTACCTTCCTGTGGACAAGTGTTAGTCTCAGCTGTTGGGTTCATATTTGACATTATGCAAGACTTTTCTTTTGGCAAAATGAATTTATGCCGATATTTGAGCTTTATTCTACATCCATGTTTTGCAAGTTATGAAAATAGGCAGACCTGCACGATATTGAAAAAAATGAAGATATATTCATTTGGGCTTCAATCTTTCAAACAATCAGTGATGAACCCCCCTTTTTTTCTTTTCCTCTGGAAAGTAGGGACGAATTTGCAAGATCACAGAATATTTTCTTATTTTTTATATTTGCAGGTGTTGACTCTGTTGGTGGAGTGAGAATACCTGGGGCATATTGTGGCATTTTAGCTTTCCGGCCTTCTTATGGTGCTGTTTCTAACATGGGTGTTATTCCTGTTTCCCCTAGCCTTGACACAGTTGGTATGCAAAGTTATTCCTGTTTCCCCTAGTCTTGAAACAATTGGTATGCAAAATCTTTTTACCTCTTGAAATATTATATATTCAACTGAACGCGTATGCTTTCCTGTTTGCTGAAAACTACCATAAAGGTTAGTCATATTTTCAAAATTTCAGATATGATGCTAAACTTATAAACTTAGGTGTTAGAACGTAGTGGCTATTTATTAGACCGTCACATGAGATAAGTTTTTCCATGGGACTAATGACCTAATGCAACATTGAGATGAGCACAAGGACATATTATTTCTTGATTCCGTTAGAAATTTTGTATGTTTGATATTGTATCTTACCCTTTATCTGTTTTTACCTCTAAAGTTCGTAACAAAATAGTAGTCTGTGTTGTTTCATTTCTAACCAAATTATCAACCACAGATATTTGCATTTGTATCTCTGGTTTCAGGATTATTCTCCAAGGATCCTAATGTGTTGCATCGGGTGTCTCATATACTGCTCCAGCTTCCATATGGTGGTTTGCACCAACCTAGAAGTATAATCATTGCAGATGACTGTTTTGAATTGTTGAAGATACCAGCGAGTAGAGTGACTCAGGTGCTGGTCAAATCTGTAGAGAAGCAGTTTGGAAGTAATTATCTTAAGTTTCTCCTCCTCCAAGGAGATGTTTATATCTCCCTTTTTTTGATATTCTTGACTTTGTTCTAACAGTAGCTTGCTAATTCACTGGTGTAGGGCGACTTCTAAAGCATCTAAATCTCGGAGATTATTTGTCTTCAAGAATCCATAGCTTGAAGCACTTTCAAAATGGAAAAAAGAATGACGAGTCAAGAAGCACACTCTTATCACTTGCAAATGCTATGCGATCACTTTACAAGTAAATCCTTATCGCCATTGATACTTGAGCAATATCTAATTTTCTCTATGGATATGCATGTTTAAGAGTTGTAGTTGATTTTTCTATTTGGGTTCGTGATGATACAGTTTGCCTTGGAAATTTTTGAATAATTTGAGAAACATGTTTTCAAAAGTTGAACCAAATAAGAACAAACATTTTTCTGCAATTCTAATTTAACAAATCCTTCCTGATTAAGGATTTGTCTTGATTTTTCTGCTAGCTTATGTATGGTTTGGTGTTAATTTCTTGTCTACTTCATCTTGTTCTTGTAGGGTACAGTTTTGAGTTTACCACATATTTTTTTCTGTACTTTCAAATAGGAGCTTTGCCTCCGGCTTGGTGCACTTGAGCAATTTCTGTGATTGGGGAGTTTCCTTTGCAGCATATGTTATGCTGCTCGTTATTTGGCATTTCATGCGCTTTTATGCGCTGACTCCTTACTTTGCACAAATACATGATGTCACTACATGGGAAATTAGAAGGAAAGGAATTAAAATCGATGGGTTACAAATTGTACTCAGAATCTAGATGTACATGAGATTATGTCAGCACTGAAAGTTGAAAGAGAAAGGCAACAACTTCATATGGTTGTTACTATGATCTCTAAGGACGTCAAATTGGTTCTATCAAACCAAACTGAACTGAATTAAGTAATTAATGGTCTTGCCATAGCAGTTTGATATTTGATTGGTGCAAAATGTGGATTGTGCAAGTCATACGCTGATAGGTGTGGTATTGACAACTCACCAAGCATTTTCCCCCTTTTTAGTAAATGTCCTGTTATTTTCTTACCTAATCAACCTTATGCTTTTTTATGTGCATCTAACTGGTCTGATAAAGTGCATTGGAATTTTATTTTTTATACCAAATCTTTGTTTAGTAGCAAATTCTACTAGTGCTTTCAAATTCTTCGTATTGCATGCATTTTCTTTATGGCATTGCTGAAGCTTAAATTAATTACTAATTTTGTCCTTTATTCACAGCCATGAGTTTAGGAATAGCCATGACGAGTGGATCAGCTCTACTAAGCCTGTCCTAGATCCTTTTATATCAGCACAAATAAATAGATCGTCAGACAATACACTTGCACTTGATGGTTGCCATTCTGCAAGAGATAAGACACGCTTGGCCCTATGTTCTCTTCTAAAGGTAGTTACAAGAGACAGAATTATTCTCTATTCAATAACATCTGTTTACATTGGAAGTTCAAATTTAGTAAGAAATTTTCTTCAATTCTTTAGTCTGATAAAATTGAAGCATCAAAGTTTTACTTTAATATTGTTAGTTTGTCCATTGTTCTAATTCTGTCTCAATAACAAATCAATTGACTTGATCTTTTTTGGCTTATAGTTAATTGAATGTCCATATGTAGAGTTAGTACAAGTATATTTAATCAATAAATTTGTGAGAACATCATCATTAGATGTAGTTTATATCAAAGTGTTAGGACTATGATGTCTTGATGTTGTGAGAACATCAACATTAGTGCTCTTTGTAACTATACTGTTATTTTGACTGAGTTGGTGGCTCTGCAAACAGGATGATGGAATACTTGTTATCCCTACAGTGTTAGGACTTCCTCCAAAGCTTAATGCAAAGGAACTATCATCAGAAGAATATCTTTCTCATATATTTTGCCTGTCTTCTGTTGCTAGTATGTCAGGTTGTTGTCAGGTACAATACCATTAAATGGAAGCTCAGTGAATTTATGTTGGCGGACTTGACTTGCATGACTCATGATATCTCCAGTTTTTCTATCATGCTAACAATGATTGTTTTATGTGCTAATTCCTTACAACAGGTCTCTATACCCATAGGAATGCATGAAAAAACTCCAGTCTCACTTTCCTTCATTGCCAGGCATGGAGCAGACTCCCTCTTGCTAGATACTGTCAAGTCAATGTATACTATTTTACAGGAACAAGCTGATATAGCATCCAAGTCCAGCTTTTCAAAAAGTAGCATTAGCAAGGAAGAATCTGCTGAAATTGCAAAAGAAAAAGTCAGTTACAATCTCTTTATTTCATGTGTTTGCTTCTGTAGATTTATAGCTGATCTTTGCAATATGGAACAGACTGTTTATCTTAATGCTATTGACATTTCACTTTTATGCTGATTGTTCTGTGCTTTCTTCATGGAGGTGTTATGTTGTAATTGTTTATATGAATTGTTTTAAATGCTGTATTGCTTGTTCAAATTGGATAAAGTGCCACCTATTTCTTTTAAATATCTCTACTGTGTTTGTCTTTATGGATGCTATTTTTTTCTCTCTTGATCATGTTGCAGGGTAATGCTTCTTACAAAGATAAGCAATGGCAAAAGGCTATAAATCTATACACAGACGCAATCCAACTTAATGAAAAGAATGCAACATACCATAGTAATCGAGCTGCTGCATATCTGGAAGTGGGAAGGTACATGTTGCCTTTGGTATCTTGTTCTATGATGTTCGTTCATTGATGTTCTTCATCACAAATTGAATAACTTTATTTCTTGATTTTCCAATCAGTTACCTTCAAGCTGAAGCAGATTGCACTGCTGCTATCAACCTTGACAAAAAGGTATGTGTTTTTTTCCTTTTTAGTGAAATTACAACAAATTTTGTTATAGATATAGGAAGCTTGGAATTAGTATAGTCCCACTTTTCCCCTCAATATCGTGCTGTTTTTTGTCATAAAGATGTTATGACTTCTAATAGTTATATAATAGACATCTGCATTACTTGGTTCTACTTCTATAGTAGTTTTTTTGTTGTATTATGTCAATCTTGGGTAGAATCATGTTAAAACTCAAGCGTTAGATTGTGACATTAGGCACATAATTTTGGTTTATATGTACTTCAAAGATTATTTATCATTTCCACTCTTCAAACTAAATAAGCCTGCCCCATAGGCTGATCAAATTTCAAAGCTCTCAGCATCTGTCAGATTGTTCAGAGACTCCTGTAGCTTCCTATTAATGCCCCCACTGCCACCTCTCACTTTCCAACTAGCAAGCATATGCATCCATACCCATAGCTCCAATGGAAGCATTGGACCATGGGAAATTTTCTCACATCTAAGGACTACCTGTAGATTTGTGATTCCTCAATCATCCTTCTTAGCTATTCCTTCATTCCTAGGAGTAGCTATTCTTGCTCTTATCCACTCTTCAAAGAATATCTATTTCTATTCTATTCAATTTTCCAAGAAACACATTTTGAATAGGTTGGGAGGGTCTAATGGACTGATCAGGTTGGATGGTCTGGGCTCCTGTCTACATTAACATACTTAACCAACCATATTTCTGTATGTAACTATGGAATATTTCTAATTACTAGTTGATTGGCTTTGTCATCATCAATTCTTGTTTGTCCCAAGTGCCAACTATTCGAATTGGCTATATGAATCCTATTGCACCATTCAACTCTATAAAAGGTTTTCTCACTGGTAAAATTATGTAGAATCTATTGGAATGCTGCTAATTTTCTCATAGTTAATTTTCTCTTGTTATCATTTATTCAGCATATTATTGGCTTGTAATATTTCCCTTAAATCGGTCAATATTCATATTTGATCAGTTTTTGAAAGCACTCGAATAATTCTCATTCTCAGCAGCATGTATTTTTTTATTTTGCTAGAATGTTAAAGCATATCTACGAAGGGGAACTGCCAGGGAGATGTTGGGCTACTATAAAGAAGCAATTGAAGGTCTCTCTCTCTCTCTCTCTCTCTCTCACACACACACACACACACACACACACACACACACTAGTTATGAGTCTCCAACTATTTGGGATTGACCATAGGATCTTATTCTGTAATTGAAACCTCACTATATACATAATATTATACATATTCAAGCTCTCACACAATATACATGATCTACATGAATGCATGTGAATTGACTTATTAACATATCTGTTTGTATTAATTGCAACCTTTCCCCTGCTTTGACAAAGATATCACCCGAGGTCAATGTGAAGTCTTAGTACCAACGAATTGTGCGCTTATATATCTTTAACTTATTTCTAATTTATGATTCCATCCCTTAAATATGCAGATTTCAAGTATGCTCTGGTTCTGGAACCAACAAACAAAACAGCAACAAATGCTGTCAATAGGCTAAAGAACGTATTTCCCTAGATCTTACACGAACTTCCAGCATTTGAAGCACTTACAGATTTTGATAGTCGGGGGTTGACGAATGATACGGTTCTAGCTGTGCTCCTTGCAAGAGCACTGCGCCACATGAATGCACATTAAATATGCCCCAATGGTACAGTGCTATAGTTGTGCTGGTGGAGGTGCCTCAGTTTTCCAATAGCGATGTTGTCCGATGACAAAATATTTTCATATTTTCTGCCCTTTTTGATGAGTATCTCTTTGTTTTTTAAATCTGTAGACTAGCCTCATTTTTAGCCTGCTATTAAGTGGGAGCACTACAGTCGAATAAAATTTCAGACATTTCTTTTATGTATAATTTCATCTTCTGTGTAATCAACCTTTCCTTCTTTTGTTTTTTATTGAGCATTTTATCTGAGTTCTATCTCATGTAAAATATTATGATCAGAACCATAAAACGAACAGATCGTGATAACATGGTAATGATTTCTGGCTTGGGTGAAGTTGAAGTAACCTTTACAATTGTTTCCGAGTTGATTGTTAAACATCCTACTGTCATTCTGAATTACGTTGAAGTGAGATGACCAATGGATTCAACTCCATTTATGTGAAACTACTGTGACTCGCATAAGTATTTTTACCTAGTGTTTGTTTCAACAGTTGGATTCATGTAAGTGGATACTGGACATTCATGAGGTGCGTTGACATAGATTGTGTTTGATTACGTAGCCAACTGTTGTCTCATGAACATTTATTTTCGAAGCAATATGACCATTAGTTGATGTCGATTGTGTGAAATTCATGATTATTTATACTATCAGGTTTCAGAACAGGGTTTGATTATTCTTATGAAGAAAAGAGACATTACATCCTTACATGTTTTCCATGCTCGTAATTTAATGCCTCCCCTTCAATTAAATTTAATGCAGTGACGTGGACTTGAGTTTGATGGTCTCGGATTTGATCCAATTCCGCTTCCCTGCCAGGTCATCCATGATCTCATCTCAATCTATAATCCTTTATCAGTTATCACTATCCTTCTATTGTCGGATTCGGGTAATCGGGTTTTGTTGTGGTCGGGCTCCACCAGTTATCACTATCCTCCCAGCCGTCCGATGATCTCGTTCCTATATAACTCGTGTTTCGTCACCTCTCTCTCTCTCTCTCTCTCTCTCTCTCCGTTTTAATCGGCGAGATGGAAGTAGGGCGCGCCCTTCTCCTCCATTATTCCTTCTTCGCCGTCTTCCTCCTCCTCTCGGCCTCCCTCCTCTACCTCAACCGTGCCTCCGACGCCTCCTACCACCGCCTTCTCCTCGCCTCCGCCTCCGCCTCCCTTGCGCTGGTCTCCGTCCTCCTCGCTCGGGCGCGCCTCCTCCGCGTCCGATCCGCCGGCACAGGCCTCCCCGTCCGATGGTTCATCGGGTCCCTCGAAGAGGACCCCGAGAGAGGCCCGAACGCGCGGGGAAAGGTCGCGCGAGAGGGCGTGTTGATCTTCGGCAATGGGGATGTCTACGAAGGGGAGTTGGCCGGGGGGCGGTGCCATGGGGGAGGAGTGTATTGCTTCTATGAGAAGGGGCGGTACGAGGGGTGTTGGATCGATGGGAAGTACGAAGGGCACGGGATCGAGAGCTGGGCGCGAGGGAGTCGGTACCGCGGGCAGTACCGTCAGGGTATGCGGCACGGCTTCGGGGTGTACCGGTTCTACGACAGCGACAGCTATGCCGGTGAGTGGGTAGGAGGAAAGAGCCAAGGGTGCGGAGTGCAGACTTGCTCCGACGGTAGTTGCTACGCCGGCGAGTTCAAGTGCGGGGTTAAGCACGGCCTCGGCCTGTATCGTTTCAGGTGACGAATTGGTCTCTTTAATAATTTAGCCATGATGCTTATTCTCCCGTCTCGGTTCTACTTTTTGAATCAATCTATGAATCAACGAAGTCGTCTTGATGAATCGAACCCCATATGTTCTTTGGAGCTGGTTGAGCTCATCATCTGTTCCTGATGATAGAGTTCTTTTGGAATTATGAATCATAGAAGAATAATGCATCACGCAAATTTCTTTGTCGATTTCATTTTTCATTTGGTTTGATCTTGTTGAATATGTTTAGGTTGCCATCTTTTCTGCTGTTCTCTCATGAAAGATCTTTTTTTTAACACTAGTGAATTACTGATTTGAGTGGATTCTTCCATCTACTGCTTACTCCCTCAGTTGGCATAATTGAAGAGTGATCAAGAATTCATTTTCTCTGTCTACAATTGGGTGATTGGCCTTTCCTGTTGCAGGAATGGTGACAAGTATGCCGGCGAATACTTTGGAGACAAAATCCATGGATTCGGGGTGTACAACTTTGCCAATGGTCACTGCTATGAAGGTTCATGGCACGAGGGAAGGAGACAGGGCTTCGGAACATACACGTTCCGGAATGGTGAAACACGACCTGGTGAGTGGGACTATGGCGTTTTGAAGAACAGCCTCTGCGCGTCGGATCCTGCAGTCCGGCGAGCTGTTGAGGTATGCCTCTTGATCCATCACGGAAATCCAAGCATCACTACTGCCCTAATCTCATCAATTTGAAATATCTTTCATTGGTTTAGGCTGCAAGGATGGCCGCAGAGAAGGCAACCAAAGTTCCTCAAGTAGAGGAGCAAGTCAGGCAGGCTGTCTCAGCCGCAAACAAAGCCGCCGCCGCCGCCCGAGTTGCCGCCGTGCGAGCTGCCCAGAACCAGAAGGAAGACAAATTCTGTGGCGTCTATGTATAAGTTTAAACCTTGCAATCGAAAGTCAGCAGGGAAACACAGACACCTACCTGATCCCAATGGAGAATGAGCCACACACACTCCAGAAGCTGAGAGCAAACTTCAGAACACACCATTTAACATGGTAGAAACGTCCATGGACCATGTACTAGATTTCATGATCAAAGTTTTGCATAGCTGGCCTTGCTCTCCATCTGCTCAGCATCTTCTGCTCCATCCACTAAAGAAAAGTCTTTTGGAGGATAATGTGACCGACCATGAGCTGGTTGTCGCTGTACTCCAATCTGCATTTGGATTCTCACTGCAGTCATTTGATGCTCATTTGATTTTACTTTGCAGGCTTCTCTTCTCAGCAGACAGACTTGCTTTATGACTTGGAAACTTTGATAATTGCACTTGCTAATTGAATTTCAGCTCATTTGGCAATCAATCAATACCTTATAACTTGTGTAGGGGGGAGTAAACATGTCATTGTGTTGCAGAATCTTGTAGCAAGCTCCAGCTACTCCCACCTGCTGTCTATTAAGTATGTGGTGCTGCCAATATCAGGCACTACATGAGCTTATTTAATTTGATTTGTTTGGTACGGTTTGTAGAGATAAAGTATAAAGAAATGATATGGTTGATCTGAGAAATGATATCCCGCGCGATCTGTGCGCGCCGATCCACTGCCGCTGCCGCCGCTCTCGCCGTGCCGTCCGGCTACCGCCGGCTGCCACCTCAGGTGCGATCGACGCGCCCCTCGCCGGCGTTCCGTCTGACGTCAGATTCCGATCAGATAGTGGTCGGAATCTGATTTGATCGAAAATAGCGAATTTGGTTGGACGCGCCACTGCCAACCGCATGATTTCACTGTTTCTGTTCAAATTATGTCGAATTTCGGCCACTATTCGGGCGAAATCCGACACCGGATAGAGCACTGGCGAGCGGCGCGTCAATCGCGTCCGAGGCGGCGGTCGACGGTAGTCGGACGGCGCGGCGAGAGTGGCGGCAGCGACGATGGGTCACGAATGTCGCGCACGGATCGCGTAACACGGATCGCACAGGATATCATTTCTCTGGTATATCTAATAGATAACTTATTTTTAGAAAATAAATATCATAACATAAAAGAGTTGTTTCCTATATATCTATAGCAACAATGAATGTCATATTTCAATTTTATGTTTAAGTTCAGTTGACTGAGAAATCACTCGAGAAGCCCCACACACTTTCTTAAATTATGATCGAAATTATGAGCGACGGTGTCTTTGTCAGCCATCTAACTATAATTTTGGACTTCTTTCCAAAAGCAATTCTACAAAGTGATGCTACGTTTGATCTGTAGCAACCGTTTGAATATACTGACTGATCCATTGCTAGTGGAAGATTTTTCAAATTTAAATGAAAGGGAACCATTGAAGCTTTTCATTATTTTATTTTAGCATGAATCAATCAGTACCGCGTGATAAAGTTGGGAGTTTTCAATTAGAAAAAAAAGTTGCAATTTTTATGCTTTTTTGGATCCTCTGCGTAAATTGCTGATGCTTGCTTCTTCGTCTCAGTGTAGGCGTAGCAGATTTGTCTGGGCTATTTTGGACGCCCCTTGTCTCCCCCGGCGCCAGGTGTGCTGCTCGACGCGCACGCAGAAGTCGGAGGGGAAAGAGAGGAACGGATTGGTCGTCGACGACGACAGAGGAAAGCAATGGCAGCTAGTGACATTTTGAGAAGAAGGAATAAATGCAGTTTTCCTGTTTCGAACAAAAAGGGGATTTTGTTAAGGGCGAAAGGGAGCGCCTTGTGCCGTCTATAAGCAATGATGTTTGCTCACGCGGTCTTGATGAGCCAGGAAGAGGTCGAAGCGACTGAAGCTGTTGATCCTCCGCTTCCTCTCGCCTGCTAAAAAGCTCGCATTATTACGAAGAACAAAAAAAGAGGTTCTTTGATAAAAGAAAAAAGGAAGAGGGAGAGGAGAGCTCCTAGTTCATACAAGAATCGAGGAATAGGTTGCGGAAAAAAGGACAAGATGGTGGAGGAGCGGTGCTTGTTCAACAAGGTCATTTCTCTTTCTTCTTGTTTTTTTTTTTTTTTTGTAGTTTCCTTCTGTTTTGAATGAGCAAAAAAGAGTTTGAATCTTGCTCCTATATTTTACTCTTCTCTGCGTTGCGTTGTTCGATCGAGCATTGAGTATTTCATTGGCTGCAAATGGCTCCATTCATTTGAGCTACGAACATAGTGCTCGATGTTATATGAAACAGAAACTGCTACGAGAGTATGAGTGCTGGCTTCCCATCTTATTTGTCTGCCCTCTCGAACACCCAAATCTTCTCTAGGGTAAGATTATCCCTGGTTTATCTTGGTAAAAATCCAGGAGGAAAGAAGGTGAGGTTCATGAGGCAGTGCAAGAGGAACAAGAGGGTAATCTCTTCATTTTTCTTTCTTCTCAACCCCGTTCCCTCTTTCTCTTTTCTTTATCCAGGTAAAAAGGTTTGGGGTATTGAATCTCCCTCTCCTTTTCTGCTATCACTTGCTCTGGTTTCTGTATTCATTTGTAGTAATAATTAGAAGAAGAAGAAGAAGAGAGAATAACAAGTGTGAAATTTCTTGCAGGATACACTTGTAGTCAAGGCACCAAAGAAATCACACATTGCATTGAAGATGTTTGTGTTAGCTACTGTGACGATATGTGGCATCTATATTTGCTCGGTATGTACAAAGCAGATAAGAATGCAAAGCAGACCCAGAATGTTGAAATTTGATATAATCAAACCACCTTGCAAGAATTCTTCTGTATCACATCAAGAAATCCCGTATTTGCACTATCCATCACCGGTCACTTATAACAGGTATCTGGCAATTTGTTTTCTTGGCTTTCTTTCATCCATTTTTTTGTAACCAGTCATTGTCTTATCAGGGAGGAATGTGCATGTACACCAGTTCATTTTTTTTCTATCGTGTCGATGCAGAGGTCTGGAAGTGGGTGGTTCGAGACTCTCTTAAATAGTCATGTTAACATTAGTTCTAATGGGGAGATCTTCTCTCCCAAAGAAAGGAGGACTAACGTATCTACAATCATAAGGGCATTGGACAAAGTGTATAATCTCGATTGGTTTAGTAGTGCTTCGAAAAATGAATGCACTGCAGCTGTTGGCTTCAAGTGGATGCTTAATCAGGTAAATCTGTCGACTTCTTTTTGGTTAATCATCCTGAATATTGAATAGTTCTTCAGCTTAATATGCCCTATTGAAAGTTTATAAGTTTGCTATACTTGACATTTATTTCCCTGTTGCATGAGAAAGGAGCATCTAATAAAATGTTTTACTCGTCAATCGCAAAGAATTGTGTGCTTCTTGAGTATTTTTGGTTTGAAATGATGGCAAAGTGATCTCCTTTCAATTTGGATGCAATTGAGGAGAGTTTCTTGAACTCCTATTTTGATTTGAGTTAGGATGGGATTTGTATGGATGGATACTCTGGCTGAATCGAAACAAATTGTTGCTATGTGTTCATACTTTTAATGCTGCACATAAGGTATGGTTCTGTGATTTGCCAAGGCGAGAGAAGGAGGTGCATGAATAATGTATGAGGTTCATGTATAATGCATGGGCACATGTAAAAGAGGGAGGCAAAAGCAATAAAACAGACAAAGGAGGCGAAACTTGAGATAAGAACTCCAATCTCTTCAGGGATCCACAAGTTACAAGACCTTTGATAGCAAAATGTGAGGAAACGCTGATCATATTGTACAAAGTCGTAGCATCTGCAGATAATTGTTTTCTCACCTACTATTGGTTTAACTAATTTCTTGCAAGAGTAATATAATTCACTTCTTCTTCATGTAAGTTGACTAGTTTAAGCTTAAAGTTATTAGTTAAGCATAATTTCCTGATGTTACTAGTCTTTTTTTCTTGCCTTGTTAAATGTGATCGATAATTCTTGAATTCCCGCCTGATCTTACTGCAACAATATGATTCTCACATCCATTATCTGGGACTATTTCAGGGTCTTATGGACAATTGCATAAAAGTTATCCAATATTTCAGGGAAAGAGGTGTCTCTGTAATATTCCTATTTAGAAGGAACTTACTTCGTCGTTTAGTTTCACAGCTCGCAAATGATCATGATCGCAGTACTAAGCAACTAAATGGAACACACAAAGCTCATGTACATTCTGAAAATGAGGTTAGTCTCTCTTGTCATACTATGTACATTCCAAGGCTCCTATTACGATCTCCCAAATTTTATGTCACACTTGTTAACAACATTCAGGCCAACATTCTCGCAATGTACAAGCCAAGGATCAATACCTCCGAGTTAATCTCAAATCTTAAAAATGCCGAAAAGTTTGCGAGTAATGCCTTGGAGCACTTCAACAACATCCGCCACATTGTTCTGTACTATGAGGATCTTTTGCAAAATAGCACTGTGAGTTCAGCTTGCCCATTGAACTCTCATATAAATGAAAAGTTATTCAATCATAACTCGGGTTCTCATTTATTATGCGCAATAATGAAGTTAGTAATTTATTTATAAATGGAACTCTCAGGGTGAGTAATTTCTGATAATAAGAATGCTCGAGGGTGAAGTTCGATAGCAAAGCTTTTGTTGTTAAAATGCAATGCCCTCTTACATCCTTTCGCTATTTTCTTCCCCAGAAGATGATGGACGTCCTGGAGTTCCTCAGAGTACCTCAGAGAAAACTAGTTAGTCGGCACGTTAAGATACACACAAGACCACTACCCAATTTGATCGAAAACTGGGATGAAATTTATGCCAGTCTCAAAGGAACAGAGTATGAGAGCTTCTTGAAAGCTGATTATGATTCATAGACATCTTGCCTCTGCACGCATTCCTGTTAGCTGGGTTTTCCACAGACACGATCATGCCAAGGTAGAGAATTATTTATTTCAAATTATTTCGCTGAACGGATTAATTGCTTATTATTTTAGTAAACAAAAATCATAGAACTTTCTAACATGTACTGACCCCAAGCAGCCAAAACATTTTATTGCAAGTTAAAACTACTTACTATGTCGACAATGATCCCTTGGCACCAAAACAAGGTTTCAAAAACAAAGGGGGATCAACAGAATACAGTATCGATAGTCAGCCTTGTTTTAATAGCTTCTCCTGTGAGTTTGTGAGAGTATAGGTTACTTGATCTCCTGTGCCATTTTAGCTTCTCTTGTGAGTCTTGTTTTAAAAGATTTCCCTTGCAAATAGGAGGAAACGAGATTATGACCCGAACGATGTTTAACAAAATCCTGGCAGACAGTGGAGAAGTCTCCAAGTTGTGTTGTTCCTATCCTCCCAATTCAAAGACATCTTTCCATACCTTAGAGCTGGGATGGTAGGAGCATCACAGGTTCCAAAATATTTTACATGTGATCAAGAGAAATGTAAGTATTGCTTGAAATGTCAGTGTCCAACTGTTAGTATCTAGCACTGGTACAAAAGGGGTAGATGAGGAGGTCAAGTATCAAGGGAATGTCTTTTCAGTTTAAACAGTATTAACTAACTGTTGTTTCCAAGATAACTACTTAGAACCATTCGAAATTTGACGGTTTTGGCACCCCTTCAATAATATTGAGTTTGCGAGATACATTCTTGAACAGCATCTTCCCCAGTAGGATTCAAATTGTCGGCACATTGCCCAATCTCGTTCCTAGTAATACTAATACTGTCTTGATCAGGTCTGTTATAGCCCTCTAAACTTTGTTTGGAATTGGGAAGTTCCTCCCCTTTCTAGTACAAGGGAATTAGCTTTGGATTCATGATTCACAATCTCCTTGTTCTATCGCTAAAGAGTCAGCGAAGTGTCTCGTAAAATTTAGTCAAAAGTTTTTTTTTCACTACATTTATCGTAACATTTACAGAATATGTATGCTGCTCAGCTACACAAATCGCCATTTTGTTTCAGCAGATTTTCTATCAAGAGGCTCAAGAGATTAAGACACAAGAAACACAGAGCAGACTTCTTGCACACAGTTAGTCCTCGTTAAAGATGGATCATTGCAACCTACAGATCTTTTTTTTTTTTTAAAAAAAAATTGTATTTCTTTTTCTCATATAACTTTCTAACCTTTTCAGTCCAAAAAGCAAGCTAGCAATGTTCATATTTTTTAGAGAAATTTAAGCTTCAGCATGAGTAAACTTAAAGATTTGTAAACTTGAAGTTCAATCTTGAAGAGTAAACTTAAAAAAAAAATTAAAGTTCATTGATTTTTTAGTCATAGCTTGCACCACATAAACTCAAATTTTTTAACATTTTGAGATTCATATATTTGTTACTACTTAAATTGAAAATTTTATGATCTTTGATTGCAAATTAATTTCCAATGCCATACTGGGATTATGGTATGATGGCAAGAGTTGGGATAAACTCTCTAAGCAATGACGGTTCAAATCTCATAGTTTAAAAATTTTATAACATTGAACCGGATCGAATCGGTCACTTTTAGAATCAATTGATGTGTTAGTTTGATTATTTTGGATCATGAAAAGAATAATAAACTGTCTGATTTCATAAACAAACAGTGGAGACACATACAAGATCAAGAATTTTCATGAAATGAATTTTTTTTGTCCCTCCTTATTTTGACAAGGTATACAGAGGAAGGAATAGACCAATTTCCACAGTGACCATTCATTTCCTTTTGCAAAATTATAATAGATTAATACAACCTACTCTAACTACACATATACAGCTGAGATTTATCTATCGATATGAAGAATCAGATGTTCTTCCCCAAAGGGTAGAGCTTCTTAGTTTAGTTGGGATAATCCCATCAGTCTCTCTACTCCTACATCCTGTTAGTTTACTATGATTAATGGTGTGGGAATACAAAAAAGAAGATGCTCCATCATCCAGGCACTGCTCTCTCCCATCATCCTGAATCCTATCAGCTGCAACACTATCTACATTCCGATTTGCAGCTGCATATGAGTCGGTCGAGTACAAGGGGGAGCCTCCACTGCTGTCCGAGAAATCGGAGAATCTTGAAGGACTCTGCCAAGTTTGTTGATCCAAGTTCCCAAATATGAAGTCTGAGAACTCTTCAGTGCTTGTTGAGTTTCGCGTGCTCTCTGTGCTGCAGGAAGCCTCATCTGAGAAGCTGAATAGGGAAGAACTGTCACACGAAGAATCTCTGTCTGAGAAATGAAACATTCCGGGGACGGGATTACAAGGTTTAAGGCTGAAACCATAATCATTCATCTGATTTGGTTCATCATGGTGTTGATTTGGCGTTGTGGTTATGGGGTTATAACTTGTTTCTTCTGTGTCATAACCGGAAGAACAAGCTTCTCTTGACTTGCTCCTCTTAATCGATACTTGGTCTATGGACAAGGTTCGACTTATCAAGCTTGGACAATGTGGTGAACATCTATCATGCGAAAAACGTTTGAATAACTAAAATCGCATTGTGAAAAAAAAAAAGCACATGGCTATCTAAACATTTACCTTGCATATAAAAGCATGTATGCATTTTTAGACATGACTTGTTCAAGCTCCACGGGTTTTACCTGCACGTGATCAGGTTTCCATGTTAATAAATACAGTGTTTGATTTGGTTTATCGAGATCTTAGAGCAAAAAGGGGAGGATTATATATTAAACCAATCAAACTTACCACAGCATCATCCGTCTTAAACCATTTCCCTTGTATATTCTTCACATAACACACATAGTGGCCAGAAAAAGCAGCATTCATAACATCCAAATGAACCACCACAGAATAAAGCTTGTACACCAAAGATTTGTCAGTTGTTCCGCGCATATAAGGAGCTAAATCCAGGTATTCAGGAAAACGAACAGCTTTATTGAGCTTACCAAATTTACCAGACTGTAACAGGATAGATGGATACATGTAAACAAACCAATTGCATTACTATATTGAAGGAAAAACAAATTATACACCATCATTGTTTCTCGCAAGAATTACCTGAAACCGTTTCAAGGCAATCGTAAGGATATTAGGGGCATCAACTATTGCCAATTTCTTTTTCGCTCGCTCATATGTTTTGCACCTGAGGGGGCGTAAACAAGTTTACAATCACAATGGATCAATTCATGACTAACAATAATCAGTAAAAAGCTCATTCTTAGGATGGTTACGTCACTCGAAGGGTGAACTAAAAGACAGGCACGATGCTTGGGAATAGCACATCTAAACATTCCATCATCTTAGATGCTCACAATACCATATAAATGTGTATTGCTTCTTGAAAATGATAATAGATTCACCAAGTAAAGATAACAAACTTGAAATTTTATCATGAAGTGATTAGAGTCCAGGTTTTATAAAAAAAAATCAATTAGGGTTCAGGTTTTACACAAGGATGATCATTGACAGGAAATTTTGAATCAGATAATTTTCCATTTCTCAGAAAGATGAGAAAATAGCTACTTTTTTAACAACAGAAATTCAATCAATTTATGCTTTAAGACAACAAGCTTTATAAAGATTTTCCCACTCCAGATAAGTGTTCCGCCTATATAACATGTGGGAATGATAACTCTGAAGGTATAACAGTCTAACATGGTTAATTATCAAGTGCTTGTATAACACTCACCATGGGCATTGATATTTATTCTCTCCGTCCAAAACCTCAGTCATCATAAATTTTCTAAGAGCTTCTTCAAGTGTTCCAATATTTCCTTCTATATCTAATGTAAGATCCATCATTCTTTCAAAACACTCAGATCTATTGTGGCACTTCAGACACTCTATCTGTAATTTCCAAGAATTTTCAATTAAAATTTTAAATCATAAAATGACTGGAAAACACTTTAGCATTGGAAAACAAATTAGACATCAAAATCAAAACCTTTGAGAGTAAGTAACCACCAAAAGTTAGTTGTATGAAGGTAATTTCTTCAGTCCACCCATCAACAGAGTGTAAGCCAGCTTCCTTAAGGCAAACAGATTCCATTGCATCAATGGCATATCTGTAAAAGGACTAAAATGAGTATATAGATATACACACATGAACTGTAACAAAATAATGAATACATAGCCATTTTCTGAAAATAAGAGCCTATATTTTTCAACCTGCCAACAAAACAACTTTCTACTCTCAATTCTCAAGCATCAGTTACAGATATAACGTACTATCTCAGACACTCAGAGTGGATAAGGTAGCATTTAAACATGCTTCATAGTTTTAAAATCTTAACAATTTCAAATACTAAACTCCCATTAAATATGATTTATGAAATATCACCTCAAAAATTCATGGGCATCTTCTTCTCTTCCAAGACCAAGATGACTACCAATTTTGTGTATGTGAGAAAGTAAGCCAGCTGGAGATAAGGGAGAATTCCCTGCTTCTACATTCATAAGAAGATTTTCTAGTTCACATGTGAAGCACCATCCTTGCTTGAGGCCTGTTATTTAAGAGTTTTCAAACATTAGTAGAAAAGCTTGGGCAACACACAGCAAAAAAAAATGATGATGTAACCAGTGGATGACACATGCATGATTTTGAATGAACTCCTTCAAGAAGATAAGCAGCAAGTGGCGTGGTAAAAGCCAAACACTGGAGCACAACATTCACATAACAGCTGCAGAAAAGGAATGATTTAGAATGTATTTAAAGCAGATCTTAAAAAGACAGTACAATAAATGAGGAAATGTGTTATACATAATGCACTTTGTTACAGATACATCTTGTTACAGCTGAACAGAGTCAACGTGTATTGAGTTATTATTATTCTCTTTGTGATATTTTTAAGGTAACAGTTTCAGAACTTAACCTGAAACTTAGCAGACTGGCTTACAGAAGGTTTCAAGCACAATAGAACTTAGACCTACAGTGAAAAAGTGGAAATTTAAAAGTACACAGATTTTCATCAGGGGAGAAGCAGATTGTACGGATGCTCCACAATTTATCTCAGCGATTTGGCCAACAGTGGGGAAGAGAATTGGATTCTGTAGCATGATTTGTTATGCTAAACTCCTCTCACAGAGGACAGATGGGAGGGAAGAGGGAAAAAGTAAAATCACTTGTATACCCTTTTGTTTTCAATTAAATTTACCTAATAATATACCTAACTTTGGTGTATTTAGTGATTTTGTCAATTAATCCTCTTTCCAACCACCTCTCCTCTCTGCTCTCTCGGCACAGTCAATGAAGCCAGGAAGAGACCTTCTCATCTCTTCTCCTCTCCATTCCCTCCAGTTAAAAAGAGCCTTAGGCTTATAAGGAATCTCAAACTTAAATTGTTAGTCAACAAAATTGAAGAGAGAACAAAGAGCATCATCAAATATTAAAATCATGTAAATAACTGGTCAATGACTAATAATTAAATGAAATAATCATCAATCTTTATTGGCAAGTATGAGAATAAAAAAATGGAAAATATCAAGAGAACCATTTTGGCGAGGATCTCATGTAGAGGAGGAAAATAGATTCAAAATTTCAAAAGACATGTTCAACCTTGTGAGCCAAAAAATATTAAATTAGGATGCTGTCAAACAACAGCTACCAAAAAATATTAAATAAGGATACTTTCAAACAATAGTCACCAGAAAAATATTAAACAAGGATGCTTTCAAACAATATTTACCAGTTGTGGCAGTTTATTAGACCACTAGGACGTAGAACCACTTTGTCAAAATTGTACAATTTGACAAAGTACTCAAATGGGAAAAGCATCTGAAATTCAAAAGGAAAAATGTCACTATCTCAAAATACCTAAAAAATGTGATCCCATCCATAACTTCATTTACTGCCAAAACAAATAATAATAGTTCAAACCTTCGGTCTTTTAGAAGAATCATTGTCAAAACTAGATGTATGTTGCTTTGAGAACTTTGAAAGCTTTAACTGCTGAGCAACTCTTTGTACAGATGTTTTAATGTCACTCAAACGAGATCCTGCATCGTGACGAAATCTCACAGGAGCTTTAGGAGGGTCATCCTCTTTTCTAGATGCATAGTCTGATTTGAAGTGTCCAGCAGGGGATGCTTGTTCAACATATGCTGGTGATACAGACATCAGACTTTTAGACTTAATTAGCTGCACACTGTGACTTTTTGAACTATAAGGAGGACCTGATTCATTTATAGAAGTTGTCGAGCTTGTATAGACAGTTTGGGCCACTCCTGACAAAGATCGTAAAGAAAGCATTTCATTTCTTGACTTTCTTTCAGAGCATATAGCCTCATCAGAAAGCTTGTGGGAGACCGTCATATGTGAATTGGCATCCAAGATATTGTGCTCTCTCTCTTTGAATGTTGTGGAATCTGTTGAATTAACAAGAGTGGCACTTTGAGTTATACTTGAATGATTTGGACAGCTTTCAGAATCTGTAAGCTTTGAGTTTAAAGGGGCATATTCAGCACCTTTAGCCGCAAATAAAGGTACTTTCCGCTCAACTGCTGTTTTTGCTTTATCATGTGAGACATTAGAAGACAATGTATCATGTGAACCATTAGAAGATGATTCAATTTCACTTCCAGATTTGTGGTGTACACTGGCACAAACAGCAGAAGAAAAGTCATCTAATGGTTTAACAGGGCCAGAGAACACCGAATAGCTCGATGATGAAGAATCAGATGAATCAGACGCGCTTTCTGCTCCAGATGAGTCCAAGAATTCATCATCACTAAAAGCTTCAGACGAGTAGCTTGACTTAGATGATAGTTTCTTGCTGGATGTCATTACTACTGTCTGGTAATTTCCTTCAATGTATGGATAATCATTATACAAATCAGATCCATCAACTGTTAACCCATTCAATGGTGTGATACCAATTTGGGCACCAAAACTATCATCAATTTGTGGAAGGACCACAACCATACTTGTGTCCTTGTTTCCAATGAATTATCTGGCATTTTCTTGTGCTGCAATTACAAAGAAGAAACAAGCAAATGCCAAGTGCTAAATGACTTTGATCGGAAGAAAGATTCAAGACATGCTGAAGCTTATGTGCATAGATGTTCTAAAATAAATAAAAAGGAAAAGCTGATAATGTGTAGTGGAGTAAATTCCATAAGCAGTATAGAGAAGTATATAAAGAGCTTAGCAATTTAAACATGTATAGTTAATGAGACTCAAGTCTGAATCCATTCAGGTATATGCCACAAGAAAATAATTTGAGATGACAAGATTTTTATGTGTCACGTTTCAAAGGAAACAAACAATCTGTTAGGGTTGAGGCCACTATAGCACCACTCATTCGTATCATGATTCTCAAAAGTCCACTTGTAGAATCAATCACAATAAAGCGATGCTAGACTTTGCCACCTCATTGCCTTTTGCAGATCAGTAATCAGTGCGTCAAGAAAGAAGAAAAACCTTTCTTTGATTGAGAGGAAAAAATTATTAACATTATCCCCAAAGGTAGTCCCTTTATCCTTATATATATTACCTATATTTATATCCCTGAGTTTGATAAGAAATCCTAATCTCTTTACAACTAGGTCCCCAACACCTTCGATGTGAAGCCACACAGCTATATTTTCGTCTTCCATTGTAAACACAATACCCTAAACACCTTGTGTGCAGCCACATCAAATAAAAGTAGAGATAGATCAGATCCCAAAGTTCAAAATAAATCCCATAATCGCCACAGTATAAGGAAGCATAATTCAGCAAAAATCCCACAAAACTCCAATAATTTCCAAAATTGACAGAATCGAGGACCACAAACCAGTATTTCACGGCTTTGCATCGAGAGCACCTCATCGTGGTAGGGCTGTAGCACACAGCACACACTCCCACTCTCGGCCCAGCAACCCCGTCTTCACCGCGCCCAAGGACCACACGCAAACACTCCTCCTCCGCCTGCACAGTCTCCTCCGCCGCGAGGAGCGCGAGCCGCATGACCTCCGCCCGCCTCCCCGCGGCCCGCCGCCACCTGCGCCGAGCCAGCAGCATCAAGAGCGGGCAAAGGGCGAGCGCAACAACGGCGAACCCTAGGGAGGGCATGCTCCTGCCCCTCTTCCTGTGATCCTCCTCCTCCGGCGCCGCGCGCATAGATAGCTCTTCCCTGAAGCTTCCACCTCCCGATTCCCTCTGACCTCCTTCCTCCCCTCACTCCCGGCGCCTACTTCCACGCTGACTCCGTTCCGGATTCAAGCACCGGCGACGAGAGATCGAAATCGGCAGCTTAAAAACCACAACCCCATCGATAATTACTATTTATATATATATCTAAAAGTAAAGTGGTACCACCAAAACCTATTTCAATTAAAGAAATGAGTCAAGCGTTTTGTTTGACTTATACGATCCAGTCAACGGTACTCGGCATCGTGTATTATCAGCATTAATTAATTAATTAATTTGTAGAATATTTTTTTATTTTAAAGAGTATTATTCTATATAAAAAAAAGACATAATAAAATCAAGCAATTAATAACCACTCTACTATTTCTATTTCATCTACCAAACCTAGAATAAGAATCCGTGCAAACTAATAATTAATTTTGTTTTTTATTCAATTATTAGCCACCCTAATCTTCCTACATTTGTTTTGTTTATCAAAGGAAGGGACACAATTTTCTTTCAAGGGACCAAAATATTAATAAAAAAATTCAAGTTGCAAATAAAAAATAAGAGACACATGTTTTGAATAATGGAATGGTGCATGAAATATCATGTTTCACATACACCTAAATCAAGTGTTTGTTTTAAGATGATGCAATTTGTAAGACTCAACTCGAGCTCTTTCTTTGAAGATCTACTTTGATTGATTTTATTTTGTTGAAGATGGCAATTTAAACTTTACTTTGTCTTGAAAGCTCCGCTGTCGGCAAGGGCGGATCCAGGATTTCATATTTGGGGGGTCATATAATGAAAACGATATACTCATTTGAACAAAAGAATTGTCCAAAGATACATATCAAGGACTTAAGTACAAACTTACATATTCGGCTGAAACTCACCCGATTTACTTCTTCTCTTCGACTCTTACGATCTGCCCTTCACGCCACTGCCGCCGCCAATTGACCCTGTTACCGACACTGCCCAATCCACCCTTCACTCACCGGCGTCCTCAGCCACCTTGTAGATCGCCGGCAATCCAAGTTGAAGTTGTTGCCGCCGCGCCCGACGAAGACACGAAGAAGACGGAGGCGCAATCGGGACCCAACGAAGGCAGACTCGCGATTTCTAGGCTTCCTTATCGGCTTATCGGGTTGGTTTAGGATCCAATAGATCAACAACCCATTAACCCTAAAACCTATTAACCAGTAACCCTAAGGGGGTGTTTGGTTGGGGGTTATCATTGATAATCTTGGTTATCTGTCTAAGGTTATCGTTGATAACCTTGTTTGGTTCAGGTTATCATTGATTCCCAAGTAATACAACATTACCGCCACATCAGCAAATGGGTTATAATCCGGTAATGTGATTACCTTGGCAGCCTAAGGTTTTCTACGATTCCTGAGGTTAACGAAATTTTTTCCATGATTACCCTTCGATTTTAAAACTAAGTCAATTAAAAGGTACTATAAAATCTAATTAAAATCAAATTATTTAATTCAATAAATTTTAATTTAAATATTTATAAATTAAAAAATAATTTATTTTAAATTTAAAAAAATAAAATTAATGAATTATATTTATTAATTTAATGAATTATTTTATTAAAATAATTATTTTATTAAAAATATATTTTTTAAATTTAAAAAAAATAAAATTAACAAATTATTTTTATTAATTTAATAAATTATTTTATTAAAATAATTATTTTTAATGAATTATTTTATTAAAATAAAATTATCATATTATCTTTATTAATTTAATAAATTATTTTATTAAAATAATCATTTTAATAAATTATTTTATTAAAAGAAATATAAATTTATTTTAAATTTAAAAATATAAAATTAAGGAATTATATTTATTAATTTAATGAATTATTTTATTAAAATAATTATTTTAATAAATTATTTTATTAATATATATAAATTTATTTAAAAATTTAAAAAATACAATTAACAAATTATATTTATTATTTTAATGAATTTTTTATTAAAATAATTATTTTTAATGAATTATTTTATTAAAATAAAATTAACAAATTATACATATTAATTTAATGAATTATATTAAAATATAATTGAATGAAGGGTAATATAGTAAATATAAAACTGGTTATGTTTTATTCCCTTCAAATAAATAAAGTAAACCAAACAACATTAGGTTATGTTTTATGCCCCATAACCTTGGTTATGTGATTACCTGGTAATCATATAACCAAGGTTATATATCATAACTTGAACCAAACGCACCCTAAGGGTTTAATCTAAACACATTAAAGGTTCAACTTGGACTGGGGGAGCCATGGCTCCCCGGCCCCTTAATACATCCGCCCCTGGCTGTAGGAGAGATTATTCATCTATCGGATAAATTTAAAAATACTATTTTTGATTTCTAAAATATTTATCTCTACTAGAATTTAAATTTGATTTTCTTATTTATTCTCTTAAATGAGAACGATGGATGGTGGAACTTTGGACTCTAATACGTTCTAGTATGAGAAATCTCATCCCAATGACACAGTGATAGAAATTCCCTCTCCCCGCACAACAAAGACATCAAAATCTTCTCCTTGCTTTCTTCTCGTGGCTTAGCCGACTTTGATCGATTATTACAGAGAATAACATATATCATAGGATTCACCAAGAGTTACCGATGAAGTTCCTCTAAGTCGTCATAGAGCTTCCAATAATATAAAGTAGCGAAAATAATAAAGTAAATCGGAGTAAAATACCTTATATCAGGATCGATGGAGTAGTTGAGTCAAAAGAACAAGGTTAACTGATTCTAAATGAGGAGCAATGCAGGATTGACGGAGCTAATACGTCTGGATGACTGAAGTAGAAGAAGCATCCAATCCCTGTGCACAGAACAGAATGGCTTCAGAGTCACCTCCTGCAAAAGCATATTTGCAGGAGCCCCGTGACTCCCTGTCTGTAGCCCCAGACCCTGACTCCTTTGTCTTCTCCCGCTGTTCTTCCTCTCCACATTTCGAACAGACTCAGAGTGCCAACAGAAAGTTCCGAAAATATATTAAAGGGATAAGCTCAGTGCGAGTTTTAGAGCATAATGAGATGGTTGGGAAGAAGAAATGTGCTATTGTGATCTAATAAAGACAATCTGGAGCAGATTTGAGATCGCGTATATGCATATTATAATCTGGAATCCAGCAATCATCACCAAGTTAATGCAAAATTATGCAAGATCAGAGAGCTCTGCATGCCTATAAAAGAAGCTATCATCACCTTATCGCACAGTGGAAGTGTGTCACCGCTAGCGAGCTCACTCGCCATGGCCGTTCCTCTCCTCCTCTTCCTCGTCGTCCACCTCTCCACCGCTTCCCACGCCACCGAACTCCGCCTTTTCCACTCCGCCGACCGCCACTCGGCCTCCCCGCTCGAATCCGCCCTCGCACTCGCCGGCGCTGCCGACGCCTCCCGCCTCGCCTTCCTCTCTTCCAAGCCCACCTCCGTCCCCATCGCCTCCGGCCAACAGGTCCTCCAGTCCTCCTCCTACGTCCTCCGCGCCAAGCTCGGCTTCCCGCCGCAGCAGATCCTCCTCGCCCTCGACACCAGCGCCGACGCCACCTGGGCCCCCTGCTCCCCCTGCGCCTCCTGCCCCGCCGCCACTTCCCAATTCCTCCCGGCCAACTCCTCCACCTACGCCTCGCTGACCTGCTCCTCCTCCTGGTGCCCCCAATTCAAGGGCCAGTCTTGCGCTGCGGCCCCCGCCGCCGCCGGCCCCTGCGCCTTCACCCAGTCCTACGGCGGCGACGCCTCCTTCTCCGCCGTCGTTGTCCAGGACTCGCTCTACCTCGCCTCCGACGTCCTCCCCAGTTACGTCTTCGGATGCGTCAACGCCGTCGACGGCAACGCCGCCAATCTCCCAAAGCAGGGACTGTTAGGGTTAGGTCGCGGGCCTACGTCGCTCCTTTCCCAGTCCGGCGAACTTTACCAGGGCGTGTTCTCCTACTGCTTGCCCAGCTATAAGTCTTACTACTTCTCCGGTTCTCTCCGTCTCGGCCCTCTGGGCCAGCCCAAGAAAGCCCGCTTCACTCCCCTTCTCAAGAACCCGCACCGGCCGTCCTTGTACTACGTGAACCTGGTCGGCGTCACGGTGGGCCGTGTCCAGGTGCCCGTGCCGCCCGACTCGTTCGCGTTCGACCCAGCCACCGGCTCCGGGACCGTGGTCGACACGGGGACGGTGATCACGCGGTTCGTGGCGCCGGCGTACGCGGCGATCCGCGACGAGTTCCGGCGGCAGGCGAACGCCTCCAGCGGCTACACCTCGCTGGGGGGGTTCGACACCTGCTTCAGCACGAACGAGGTGGCGACGCCGCCGTCGGTGACGCTGCGTCTGGAGGGCCTCGACCTGGCGCTGCCCGTGGAGAACACGCTGGTCCACAGCAGCGCGACGCCGCTGGCGTGCCTGGCGATGGCGGCAGCGCCGGCGAACGTGAACGCGGTGGTGAACGTGATCGCCAGCTTGCAGCAGCAGAACCTGAGGGTGGTGGTGGACGCGGCCAACAACCGGGTGGGCTTCGCCCGGGAGCTCTGCAACTGATTAACTACGATCGGTGCTCTTTAAAATTTGGTCTCGTCACGTGCATGTTCCGGTGATGCATGGGATGGGATCTCGTTTGGGGATCGCCAGTTGCTTGTCGTCTTTCCTTTGCTTAATTGTAGCGTCACGAGGTGCTCGTCTTCCTGTCTCTGTGCTCGTCTTCTGTGTTGTTTGTTCTGTTCTACAGATGGAATGAGGTGTGATGTGCAAGGGAATCGATGCGATCTTGTTCGTTTCTGATGCAAGGTAAAGTGAGCTGGAACGTTTATCCACCAGATTGGGCCCGACATCTGCAAGAACAGGCGGGACCCGCAGTCTCGAGACCCACAAGGAAGAAGGAATATAAAGTACAATAAAATTCAGAATTGGAATATTGGAATTTACAGAAATGCTATGCTGCGCGACACTCCCATCCGCGACCCGTGCATGACACTCCGACCCCAACCACTGCCGCCGCTGCTGCCTCGCCGTCCGGCCATCGGAGACCGCTGTCCCGGGCCCGATCGACGGCCCACTCGCTGGCGCACCATTCGGCACCGGATTTTGGCCGGATAGTGGCCGAAATCCGGCCGAATTCCGACCGAATTCGGCTTGAAATCGCTGAATCACAGACCCGGCCACTGTGGGCCAAATCGTGGCCGATTTTCGGCCAAATCGCGATCGGAGACCGGCTGAGGAAGGACCGCCGGCGGCCGGCGTTCCTTCCTCGGCCGATCTCCGGCCGCGATTTGGTCGGAAATCGATCGCGATTTGATCAAAAATCGGCTGCGATTTAGCCCATAGTGGCCGCGTGCTGGGTTCGTCGATTTTCGACCGAATTCGGCGGATTCCGACCACAATCTGATCGGAATCCGGTGCCGATCGGCTCGTCGACCGAGCCTGATCCGGTGGCCGGACGGCGAGGTGGCAGTGGCGGGTCGGTGCGAGGGAGCACTATGCATTCCCACTTTTGGACGGTTAGATCTCGTGATCATGCGTGATGGATAATGATCCCGCTGTCGCGCATGGGCTTGTAAGAAACTGGCACGCAGCATAGTCTTTCTGTTTGGAATTTAAATGGGATGAACTTAACAAAACTTTTATTTATACAATTATAAAAAATACAAACAAATAAAAAAATTAACTTAAAATATCTTAAAACGCCAAATAATTTAATAAAATAAATAAATAATAAAGCAAAAATATCAACCTCCTCCCTTTTTTTTTTTCTAGATTTAGAAGCTCCACCACTGGTGAACCGCCACGCCAGCGTCCCTCAGTTTGCCGTAGAGCGCCAGGCACTCCCAGTATGCTCGACGGCCACCTTTCCTCCTCTCGTTCTCCTCGCCCTCCCCCATCTGGTGGTCGCACTCCAAGAACAGCTCGTCCACCAGCCCGATCACCCCCTCCGCCACCACCTCCTCCACAGACGCCGCCTCCGCCTTCACCACCACGTACTCTTCCTCCTTGACGTTCCCTTCCAGCCACTCCGCCAGCGACGGCCTTCCTCCCTCCGACTCTATTTCCGCCGGCAACTCCTCCTCCTCCTCGTCCACCTCTACGCGGATGACCTCGAAGGCGCGCCCCTTCATCGGGTAGTTACGCTCGAACCACGCCGCGCCGCTGCCGACCCCGCCGGTCGGGACCACCTCCACGAACACCCGCCGCGGGTACTCGTCCAGCGAGTCGCCGGTGAGATCCGGCAGGTACCGCGCCTTTCTCTTCCATCCCCGTCGTCCCGGACCCGGAGGCTCCAACAAAACTTCTTCCAGCTTGTTCAGCGCCTCCTTCTTCGCCACAGGAACGGCCAGAAGCCGCCGCAGCCTGCGCCCTAAATTGACATCGGAGTTCTTTTGCGTAGCCACCATGGAGGCGGAGGCCGCGAGGTCGGCGCGTTCGAAATCGTCGGCAGAGGTCGCCGCTTCTGCAATCGGATCGCGGAGGAAGAAATCATTGTCCTCCGATCGAAGCAGGCCTCGACGTCCCAGGAGGTCTATGAAGTTCGGGGGGAAACTAGCGCCGGCATCGATGGTGCGGTCTTCGTCGCCGTAGCGAAGGAATGCGGTGCGGATCCAGGTCAAGGAGAAGACGGCCGCGGCGAGGAGAACCGACCGTGCGATTAGCCGGACGAGGTGGGGGGTCGGCAAGGGGATCACGAGGTAGTCAGATCCGAGATGAACGGCGGCGCGGATGCGTCGGACGCCACTCACCTTCTTGATTGCAGACATTTCTCTTCACCGGCGATCTGGAGCGGTGGGCGAAGAAGCTTACCGGGAGTTACCGGATGCAATTGTCAGAAAGAGTTGAGCGCTAGCGGGTGGAAAAGCGGGCAGCGGTGTGATTACCACCCACGAGAGCAACAACCTTGCTTGGAGATCGGAGACAGAGGAGCATCAGGTTTGTCGGTAGCTCTGATTCCATGGTGATCATGCGAAAATGGACGGTGGAGATGCTGACAGTAAAGACATCTACGGTGCATCCGAGGTAAGTATTCTTCCCCAGAGACTTATCGTGATTGGAGCATTGTGGAGTCGGTAATTAGAACACAAAAATTTATTAAATAATTAATTAATTTTGTGTGTGTTTGGGAATGGGGGAGATGGCTTATGAGCTTTTTAAATGCTTGGAATGGAATTATTAGTGTCGATAATTTTAGTAATAGGAAAA
The DNA here is from genome assembly GCF_044706935.1 of Curcuma longa. Lineage (NCBI taxonomy): Eukaryota > Viridiplantae > Streptophyta > Magnoliopsida > Zingiberales > Zingiberaceae > Curcuma > Curcuma longa. The sequence continues at coordinate 12,567,689 of NC_133871.1, forward strand.
TATAGGAGAATGGTAATTAGGGTGGAATTAGATTTAGAGGAGAGGATTTAGGGAAAAGGCCTAGAATTATGGTAATCCTTGGAATTTGTAGGCTGGGCAAAACAAAACTTGTGTTTAATTCTTTAGTCTATTTTGGGGGAATGTGTTTATAAATTATTATTTTTTTCAATAATCCACGTCTCTAAACTCTTCTTAGATATCTAACTAATCCTGGAATTAGGATAACCCTCCCTCCTAATTTGTCCAACAGTTTGTCATCCAAAATATAGCAGTTAATTTGATCTACTAAACTAGATTTAGAGTGTTTTTATTAAAGAATAAAGAGTTAAATTCATGTAAGAATATTAAAGATATTATGTAGTAGAACAATAAATTTCTAGTTTAAATGAAATTTCTAACATGGATTATAGTCTTGGTTTGTGAAAATTTATGTGTACAAAAGGGAACTAGAGGTTTGCAGTGTTAGAGGTTTTCCTCTTAGGCTCTATTAAGTGAAAATAACAAAAGTAGAGGGCGTTTCTGAAAAGGTAATTAAAGTATGGAGAAAACTAAAACTTTGTCTTTGTTTTATTTATTTATTCGTAATACAAAATTTGGATGTCAACTTTACCAAATAACCCTTTTTTTATTATAATCACAGCAAACATCTACTTGAAATATAGAATACAGCTGTATGAAGAGAATCTTAACAATAATATATTATACGTAGACTTCCCTTACAATTATCACCTCTAAATAAAATAAATATGGAAAATATTTTATATTATTTCATATGAAAATTTGTTCATTATGTGTATCATAGGATCGGATGGAATTCGTAACTCCAATATCTCATAATTATTTATGAGGAGGTACTCCATCCGTCACTCTAATATCTCATAATTATTTATGAGGAGGTATTGAAGGAGGGTATTGTTTCAATTTTGTCAAGATTCAATTCTTGTCAATTGCAGTAAGTCTGTTCTGCAGTAGTCAACTATTCTTCTATAAAAGGTGAAATTTGTCATCCTAGTACTCCACACGGTCGTCTTCACAATTATCTCTGAGGAAGTAAATCGAAGAAGGAGGGTATTGTCTTGGTTTTTGATATTCGAGATTCGAATCCTTGTCCTTTTCTACAATTCTGTTCCATCGTAACTAACTTAGTTATGTCTTAGGAGAGTCAACTCAGTAATCAACTCAATCATATTCCGAGAAGTAAAATTTATTTCATTATAGCTTCCATTGCTATCTTCATTAGTTGACCCAACTACTCAAACCCATTATTCAGGTACCAATTTCTAAGCCTAATGCGGATGCGGATCTAATAGATAATATTATTAGGATGGAGATGAGAATTGTATAAATATTTTTTAAGAAAGATGATATTGACTTGAACATTTGCCTTGTAAATAGATTGTCAACTTCAAATAATATAAATGTTTTATGTCCGGCCGGTTTAAAAAATTCGAACCCCATTTCCTGATACGGAGTTACGACACTTATCATTTTTTAAACCCGATCCGGAGGATGGCTCCGCCTCCGCTTCTCCCTCCTTTGCGGATTCGCTTCAACTTTTGACTTTCATCCCTCCGGCTCCGAGGTCGAATGGAGCTTCCGGTGAAGGGAAGACCCGTTTGCCGCCCCCCTCCGCCGGCGTCGCGTCCGGTCTCCGCCGACCCGAGAACGACCGCAGTAGGAATCCCCACCGCTCGCTCCGCCCTCCTCCCCTCCTTCCGCTCCCTTCCCTTGTCATCGGAGGCCGCATCTCTGCCACACTCGACGCCCGCCGGAGCTCCACGGCTGCCGCCGAGAATATCTCCCTTCTCACGTGCTCCGGCAGATGCAACCGGTGTCGGTCCACTTCTCCCCCCTCGTGGCCCGTCGAGTGCCATCTCCGGTACTCGATAGGATGACATCGACCGGCCTCCAAGTCCAGTTCCTCCTCCACCACCGGCCTCGCCGGTGGAGACTCGCCGGCTTCGATCTCCAGCGCTGCCAGGTTTGCCCGGCAAACCGGACAGGTGACGTGGGTATCGAGCCAGGTGTCGATGCAATCAACGTGGAAGACGTGGAAACAGGGGTTGAGGAGGCGGAGCGTGTCGTCGCACCCGAACTCGGAGAGGCAGACGGCGCACTCGAGCGCGCCGCCCTTCCCCTTCCGGTGAGCCTTCGCCTCCAAGTAGGACATTGTGGGGAAAGAGTCAAGCACGGCCGGGTCGAGCCCGAGACGCCAGGCGCCTCCGCCAGGGGCAGCTGTGGCGGCGGCGGCGGCACCTGCAGAGGAGGGGAGGGACCTGGAGGATCTGCCTCCGCACTGATGGAGGTAGACAGAGAAGAAGCTCAGGCAGAAGAAGCCGCAGATAAAGGCGATGACGAGGGCGACGATGGCGGGGTTGACGCGGATGTTATAGTCGCCGTACAAGTTACCGTTGTAGGGAATGTTGGAAGAGGACTGGGCGGCGGCGCCATCGAAGAGCAGGAACAGCAAGAGCGCCGCAGGTGGAAGATGGCGGTGGATCGCCGGCGACATTGCTGAAACCGATCAGAGGCCGAGAAGTAAAGAGAAAAATAAAAAACACAAAGATTTTATAAGAGAGGTAGTGGCGTGGTGCATGATGCCAGGTCAAAGTCAAACTCAAGGAGGGAGCCTTGGTTGATTCCCTATGTTTCGTAGGACAGCGTACAGGCAGTCAGGCGAGCAAGTACCGCCTTTATGAATGATTTAATCTGCGGGAGGGTGGGTCATAGACCCGACCACGGTTCAAAACCGACGGTTCGGAATCGTCGATTCGACGGTTCATGGTAGGTCGATCCTTAACCTTAACCATCCAAGACGGTTACGATTCATGGTTCGGAATCGCCGGTTCACGGTTCGCGACGATTCAAGATTATTATATTAAAAAATTTAAAATTTAAAATTTAAAATTTATTTAAAAAGTGCACTTTGAAAATTTTACCATCCTAGTCGACTGATTTAATCAAATCAAGAAAACGACTATTGAATTGCTGAAATCACACTTGATTCTTGTCAGAATTCAAAATCCAGTTGACAGATTTTTTCTCATCAATCGACTGAAGTTAAATCTAGTCGACTGATGAGGCATATCCAGTCGACTGATGAGACGTATCCAGTCGACTGAAGTTAAATTTTTGAACCGGCGGACCGTCGATTTCAAACCTATTGAACCGGAACCAGCCCGGTATCCTGTCGGGCCGGTTCCGGTTCGGCCCGGTTAACTGGGTCAACGGGTCACTCGACCCGTTGACCCGGGCGGGGTCCGGGCTGGATCCGGGCTGGACCCGGCCGTGGTCGGGTCTAGTGGGTCAGCACAGGGCTCTGCTGGAAGCTGGTTTGGAAGAGACAGGGGAATGGGGGTATCTTGAAAATAATTGAGATAAAAAAATAGGATCGACGTGAATCTCGCTCCGGTCAACGGCGACGGAGAAAATAAAGAAAAATATAATGATGAAAGGTTGTGGTCAACGTAAGGCTCCATCAAACAGTTGTGAATGCATAATACGCTTCCGTGCGCTGAAAGTTGTGCTAAAAACACTTCATTCATGAAGTTGGTCGAGAATCCATGGCCAGTTTCATTCTTTGACGTATAAATATCATCGGTTTTTTTTAAAAATAAAGAAAATTATGTAACTTAGATGGTTCCTATGTCATTTAAAAAATAATGATGATTGTCATAAGTGTATTCTTAAATATACTATTCAACTAACTCTCTTGTTTGGCAACTAACATTAATTTATATATGCATTGTATTATTTTATAATTCCCCGGTTCATTCATTTAGGATGAGCAAAAAGTTCATTGTACTTAGGATAAAAATTTAATTAAATTAAATAAATCGATCAAATCAATCGAATTTAAAATTTTAATTAAATTATTTTAAAATTTTAATTAATTTTTAAAAAAATTAATTAATTCAGTTTGATTTCAATTTTAAAATTTTTTATTCAGTTAAACTAAATAAAATAAATAAATAATTTCTAAATAAATAAATTTATAAATTTTTAATTAATTGATAAATTTTTTATAATATTTAAAAATTTTAATTATTTTCGATCAAAAATCAAATTAATTGATATTTTATCGATTCAATTTGTTTAATTTTTATTTAAAAATTTGATTAATTAATTAAAAAAATTTAATTCAATTCAATTTTAATTAATTCAGTTCGATTCAATTTTAATCGAATACTCCATTCTAATTACACTTTAGTTAGAACATGCAAATGAGTTGTATTATTATAATTTTGGTGTAAATAAAGTAAACTCAACCTGAGAGACCTGAAAAACATGAAAACATTGTAATTCCAAAGAATAGAGCATTAATATCAAAATTTTAGGAACAAAAGTTAGAACAATTGCGCTCATCGAAAGAGAGGAGCAATCTTTGGCTTCATTGTGAGAACACTAATTTGACAAGTGAGTGCACAAGTCAAAATCATTATTTATTAATATTTTTGAAAATAAAAGCATCTTGTTGAGAATCGGAAAGCCAATTTATAGAGGACCAGGGAAGGTGCCATTTTCACGTTGTTCGTTCCATCGTTCTACCTGTAAAATTAGCAAACAAGTATATATTATGTGCAAGATCAATAAGCAACTAACTAAAGAAGCATATCATTAGATAGATGTATAATGACTGAAGGGATTACATACCCATTCACTTGGACATAGTGACCGATAGTATTTGGCAAATTTATTGCATTCAGGAGCATCTTCTCCCTTAGCAGCCACACACCTGCCACACACCAGCACCATGTCACACTATTTCATATCAACCATTGTATTATCAACAACAATCAGACAGAGTAGTAGAATCTCGCCTGTGATATTCAATATAGCGAGTAAAGCAATGCCTTGTTTGATTGGTTGTCGGGAAGCGGAAATCAGCAGGTGCTGTCTCAATCTATGAATCCAAGGATTATAGCTTTTGTTTGTCTTGAAGATATGCAAACACTGATTGCAAATGTTAAGAAAGAATACCTTTATCTCTTGTTCTTCAACTTCCTGTACTTCAGCATCTTGTTCCTCTGTGGTTTGGTCGGTTGCTTCGACAGCAGTGACTTCCTCTACAGCAGAGGCTGCGTCAGTCGTCTGTTCAGCAAATTCAGGGACAGCAGTTTCACCAGTGTTTTCTGTAATAGCTTTTGATGCAAGGTGGGTCTCATCAGCATTGGCTGCATTCTCCTTCTCGGGGGTTTGTTCAATGGAAACCTCAACTCGATCTATCTTCTCAATGCCTTGAAGTGAATATTGCTGCATTTGACAAGACGTAAATTGGAAATACAGTCCAAAAACAGTGAAGATCGAGGGAATGAAAAAAAAAACATATAGCACTAATTTTAAACTTATTGCATTTATCGCCTATGATTAATCACGTATAACATGGATCTATAGTTGATCCCTTACATGTGGTTCAATGGAAGGATAAGATCCATAATGCACATACTAGAGCCCAAATAGTTGGGGATCAATTACTTTTGTTGTTATGCTCATCTATAGTTGATAATGTTAGGATGATATCACATAATGAACTCTTTCATGATTATGCATTGTGTTTTTCAAGGAATGCTTAGTGTTTTATACACAGTCTCGTGACTAAGGCCATTCTATTTTGATTGTGTGCAGCGTATATATCATTAAATTACCTTCCTGACTAGCCATCTGTTGTTTTCAGGGCATACATAATATTTTCAATAAAGGGAACAGCATCAGATGATTTGTCAAAAACATTAGCTAGAGGCGGACAAAGTGATGAATCAAGAAAATTACAAATAAACAAAAGCTTAAATAAGTTTATGTGCATGTTGTTATCAATTCGTCAATTGCATATGCAAAATGAAACAAAACCATGGGTAGGCAAAACGAGGAATCTAACTACAAGGGAGGTCTTGTAAGTCGAAATGGATATGAAAGGTTAACTAAAGAAAAGGTAATCAAAGTCAGTCTAAAACTTGACAAGTATTAGGATAAAACTTGACGATAAAAATGGAGTATAAAAAGGGAAAAAAAGAGAGGCATAATTACACAATAGAGAGAAGAAAAAACGTTTAAAAGATAGTTTATTCAGCAAGCATTATCCAAATGGGGATAATCCCAAAAAAGGATCAGACCTTAATATTTTTGTTTACACTGACGAATGAAGTATTTGTCAGAAACAATAATAGAGTGTTCTGAATCACTTTTGTCTCAGCATCAAAATATGTACTTAAATTGCATAAATAATCTTAGGATCATGCCCTCCTTCAACATCAATTTGTTATTTGTGTGTTTGGTTTGAACTTTATATTGATAGTTTTGTATTTTGTAGCTAATATGTACTATTCAGTAATCTTCAATACATCAGATGATCCTTCTTTAATCAACATTCATCACTTGAATCTTTCAAGGAAATCCTAGATATATCACAAGAATATAATGCAATATGGGATGCTAAAAAGTCAAAAGGCGTAAATAGGTCACTAAATTCATAAAAAATGAAAGCTAAAAGAGTGGCATCTTGCATTTCATCTTCTTTCACTCCCAACAGATTTGCTATACTATATTTTTCTCACATAATTTACCTTCCACCCTTCATCCTCCACCTCATAGGATGTAAATAGCCTCTGCCCTTCACCATGATAAAGTAAATAAGATCATCTATCAAATCCTTTAACTTTTCAACTCCCAATAAAGTGAAATTGTGTCATGAATGGCCAAAACTTATTCCACTCATTTATACCTACAAAGCAACTATTTTAATACGATCTAGAACTAGTCTGAATACAAGTTTACAACTTGTTGCTATGATCTATTTCCAATACAAGAGAAAAAAAAATGCTACCAAATCAACTTGTGTAAAATCACAATGTTCGTCTTCTGCACAACAAAATTTGGTTGGATCAAAGACAAAAGAAGCAAACATCATAGGAAATGCCGAAATTAAGAACAATTCCAAGGTCGAATCTTTTTCAGATCCAAATACCAGGAAGGCAGAATTTAAGAGGAAGAGATCGCGCATCAAGTAATCTGACCTCGGCTAAAGAAAGGGGCTTCTCCGGGACAGCTTCCGCCATGGAAAACAGATTTCGTGACTCCCAACCAGCGGCGTCGCGGCAGCTGAGAAGAGGAGAGATGGATGGCGGCGGGTTAGTAGGGCTTTTGCTCGCTCCACGCACCAACCAAATCTCTACAAAGGACTAGAATCCCAAACGCTAGGGCTTGAGCCTTGATGAGCCCTCAATCCCGTTTACGGCTCGTCACCTTCCCATCAGAAGGGATCCTGATTGGTAGACTAAATGGGCCTCCATGTATTGTGCTGGACCTGCCCACATACCGAGAACACATGTGTTTGTCACTGCCACTGCACTGCACCGCTGGATGCATCACTTCCATGATTTTTAGGCTTGTTTTCCTCCGAGGAAGAAAGCAAACGAATAGAAACAAAGAAGTTTACTTGACCTTGACCTCGACCTCCATCGCCGCCTTTACTGGCCTTCGCCCTAACCTCAACCTTGTTCTCGCACTGAGCTCCGCCACCTCCGCCCGACTTCAACCTCAACTTCCATCGCACACGATCATCGTCGGAAGCCAAACGGGGAAGAAGAAGAAATAATCTGTGCGTTGCACCGTTTAAATGTAAAAATATATATAATATTTTTTTAAAATTATATAATTTCAGTATTACTAAAATGGAATATACATTAAAAGATTTTAGATATATTTTCTATCAGTATTATTTTAAAACTTTTAAGAAAATTTTTTATTAATTTAATTTTTTTTTGCCGATATTTTTTTTGAATAATCATGTCAAAAAAATAGACAAAAATCTAAATTATATTCTATTTAATATTATTAATGATCATTCATGGCACACTTAATGTGTTAATAAATGTCTAAATGCTTTAAAAACTATACTTGCCATAAGATTATTATCTACTAATAATGGATTCTGAAAAATTTTCATAAAAAAACTTAATTCTACGAATAAGTTAATAATATCATTCTTTGTGATATTTTTAAAGATTCTAAATTTTAATTTTAAAGTGACTAAAAAATTTAAGTATGAAATTATTAAATTAAATAAAAAAATGTGAGAGAAAAATAATGAAAAGGGTACTTTGGTAATTTCGTAGCTTCACCTCTGTGAGAGGGAGTGGATTCATATCTACCGGCCGAAGCGAGTGCGCTGTTTCGATCTCCTCTCGCAAGACCTAGAGGAGGCGCCGGCGTTGATGGAGGAGGAAGAGCATGAGGTCTATGGCGGGGATATTCCGGATGTGACGGACATGGACGCCGACGTCGACGTGTCCCAGCCTGGAGAAGCGGACACCAAGGTAGATCTTCTCTTGTTTACTTCCACCAGCCCTAGTTCCTGATTCTCTTTTGGGCGGCCTGTTCCAGGATCTGGACGAGATGAAGAAGCGGCTCAAGGAGATGGAGGAGGAGGCCGCTGCCCTGCGCGAGATGCAGGCCAAGGTTGAGAAGGAGATGGGCGGCGCGTCCCAAGGTCACCAAATACCTCCGCTTGTCCATTCCAAATATTGGAAATGTCAAAAAGTCTCTTTCGATCTTGTGGAGTGTTTGTAGCTCCAGGACTTTATGAATTTCCAAGATATTATTTTGCTGGGCATGTTCATAGGAATTATGTAATCGGAAAACTTGGTGTGAGAGTAGGAATAACATTCTTCGTACTTGAGAATCACCCAATGAGATGCCAAGATGCGAATTTGCGCCTACAAACTTTCTATTTTATGATAGTATAATGTACTGGTTAAACAACCAGAATAGAATCTATTGTAACATGCTGATCTATTACTGCATCTACATGATCTTTGCAAATATATCTTTGAATAATTGTTTTTCTGAGGTTTATCTTATCTGTGTGCATAAATATAATAATTTCCCCTCTTATATTCAGACTCTGATGGTGCAGCCGTGAGTCAGGCAAGTAAAGAAGAGGTTGATGCTCGATCAATATACGTTGGTAATGTAAGTTTCATACTTCTATAGTCTTATCTAGAACTTACTCGGGTGACTCTTTGATCCTGCATAATGTTTAACATTGTACTATCTTTTACAATACAATTTGTGTTTGACAAATCAATTGTTTATTGTTCAAAGCACTTTATTGGCAGTAACTGTTTTCTCATCTTGTGTTTGATGGTTGTTTGTGTCATCAATCATCTAGTGATGTTCTTTGGCATTCTAGCAACAAATGTTAATCAAGTGTTTTTGGTGAGTGCTTAGACATAAAACTCAGGATTGGCAGCCTTTTAAATTGTCTCAAGCTATGGATATTGCTAAACAGTTGTTTGAGTGAGCATCTAAGGAGAAACACCCAGTAAGTGCTTATTGCCAAGTATTTGAATTAGGGTTTTGGGGTGTTGAAAGAGATTTGAAAGGAGGGTCAACAAAGAGAAGAACAAGAACCGAATATATATATATATATATATATATATATATATATATATATATATATATATATATATAATTTTGATATCACCTCATCACATTGATTGAGAAGGAAAATGATAACTATGGCTTCACACTGATGGAGGTGGCTTCACAATCTGCATTCAGAAGCTTCATGCCACCATTCTCAATGAAATTATTGTTTTTTGTGCTACTTATGAGGGGAGGAATTGTGGATTGAAATAAGGTCTGTGACATCTTTCACCTGCTTCCTTTGGTGGAAATAGAGAGGAAGGAAAAAACTAAAGATAAAAATTTTTCCTACTTTTACCAATTATACTTTTATCGAATTTGAACAGAAAAACTACTGTTTGGTGCTATGGAGCTCAAATTCGACCATAAAAATTTGATTTTTTTTTTTCAAATCTATTTTGATTAACATACTTTGATTTTAAAAAATGAAGTAGTAAAATTTAAGGGTCCCTCCCCTTTCATTCCCTCCAATGAAACAATTGGAATGAAAATTCTAGTTATTTCCATCCCTCCATGGAAACCAAAATTAAGAATATTTCCCAGTCCTTTTTCCATTTTTCCCATTACATTGCTCATTCTCTTAACTGTTTATGTTGGATCCTTAATCCAATGTTGGACTTATATGTGAAATAATTATGTATTGCAGGCGGTCATATTTTGTTGAGCCCAATTAAAGTGTATTGCGGGCGGTCATATTTGGTTGAGCCCAATTAAAGTGATCAACTAAGGTTTTTTGGTCTTTGCTATCATGTTGGCAGTATTTAAATAAACAACTTAAATAGAATACAGATTGCTGGTTGATTGAATTGTTGCAAAGTCATGCATATGAAAGACAAGAAAAAAGCAGATAAAAAGTAAAGTGTCTATTGTCTAACACAAACAAGCTAAATATGAGGTTAAATTTTGCTAAAGTAAGCTAGACTTTAGTTTCAGGTCAAATTTATTTTTTTCTTTTTATATTACTTTACTAAGGCAACCAATATTTGTCTATTTTTAGGATATGTATTTTATATTGATTTGGTTAATTGACCCTTCTGAGGTCACCTCTTGACAATTTGGATTTATTTTGCTTCCATCCTGAGATAGAAATCATTGTGGCAACGTCATGCATATGAAAGACAAGAAAAAAGAAGATAAAAAGTAAATTGTCTATTGTGTAACACAAACAAGCTAAATATGAAGTTAAATTTTGCTAAAGTAAGCTAGGCTTTAGTTTCAGGTCAAATTATTTTTTTACTTTTTATATTACTTTACTTAGGCAACCAATATTTGTTTATTGTTAGGATATATATTTTATATTGATTTGATTAATTGACCAATCTGAGGTCACCTCTGGACAATTTGGGTTTATTTTGCTTCCATCCTGAGATAGAAATTATTGTTGCAAAGCCATGCATATGAAAGACAAGAAAAAAAAAGATAAAAATAAAGTGTCTATTGTCTAATACAAACAAGCTAAATATGAGGTCAAATTTTGCTAAAGTAAACTAGACTTTAGTTTCAGGTCAAATTATTTTTTTACTTTTTATATTACCTTAGGCAACCAATATTTGTTTATTTTTAGGATATATATTTTATATTGATTTGGTTAATTGACCATTCTGAGGCCACCTCTGGACAATTTGGGGTTATTTTCTTCCATCCTGAGGTAGAAATCATTGTTGCAAAGTCATGCATATGAAAGACAAGAAAAAAGCAGATAAAAAGTAAAGTGTCTATTGTCTAACACAAACCAGATAAATATGAGGTCAAATTTTGCTAAAGTAAGCTTGACATTATATTCAGGTCAAATTATTTTTTTACTTTTTATATTACTTTACTTAGGCAACCAATATTTGTTTATTTTTAGGACATATATTTTATATTGGTTTGGTTAATTGACTGTTGTGAGGCCACAACATCTCTATCTTGATCAGGACAATTTGGGTTTATTTTGCTTCCATCCTGAGATGGAAATCATTTTTAAACATGCCTTTATGTCTTGGCAAGGGAAATTAGGTTACTTTCTTATCATTAAGAGATGATTTTTTTATTGATTTGATTCGTAAAATAATGCTTCACTAGGGTCAATTCATGCCTATTATTTTGATGAGCAATGATGAAAACAGATTGGTGATCCAAGTTCATTTTGCTTCCATACTGAGATAAAAGTTGTTTGAGAATGACTTCTTGTCTTTGCAAGTAAAATTAGTTGACCTTGGTATTGAGCTCAAGTAGTTATCTTAGCGGGCATGCACTTGCTTGAAGTACCAATAATAGCTATTCCTTGAAAAATTGTTTCTCTCTCAAACAAATTTCCAAGGAAGTTCATTAGAGTGAAGTGTTGGATCAGTTCTCTGAAAAATTCTAGAAGCTCAGTAACAAAGACCAAAGAAAGGCTATCATATCTCTAAATTTCATACAAGCTACATTTTTTTCTTTCCAATAATGGTCAATTTCATTCAAGTTGGAGATTCATTCATCTGAGCCTTTGTATCTACTCTAATATTTTTAGCTTATTATCACTATAGATTCTCAAAAAAAATTTAGCCCCATAGTTACTGTCAGCTAACTCCTGCAATTTTATATCTGTTATGTTTTATTTGTAATTTTACCCCATGATACATGTTTCTTTATATATTGTTTGCAACAAAGTGGTTTTGGAATGAATTCTAGTATTGATTACATGTTTTTCCTTTTTTTTTCTGTTCTTGGGTACATTTATTGATACCTTTGTACAATTCAGGTTAATGCTTTTTAATTCTACATCTAACAATGTGCAGGTACAGATATTCTGTTTTAGGAATTGAGTTGTCTGATGCTCATATTTTGGGTTCCAGAAACTTATTGTTTAAATAAGCTTGTAGTCTTGGAAAAAAAGATTGTGTATTGATTGATTGATGGAAAGGGATGAAAATGGAAATGGGAAAAAGAGTTCTAAAAAAAGTTAGGGGAGATTCTGAGGGAGTTAAAGAAAATGAAAGAGTTACAAAATATAGTAAAAAAGTGGTAAGGGAAATTAAAAAAAAAGTGAAAAAGAAAAAAAAGTAATTATATGTGCAGAAGATAGGAAAGGCGTGGAGATGGCAAACTGGATGGTATCTTTGACATTAACGCCAATAACTTAAGGGAAAGGCTTGATAGTTGACAGCTTACTGTTAATGGAAAATCCAAGCTAGTGGAGTGAAGACAAATTCTTTCTCATTGTTATCTATTTCTTCATGGCGCGTATGCAACTTTAAATGCTGGAGTCAACTGATTCTTGGAGTTCCTTGAAGTATCTTATTGCGTTGCAATATGGTGAGAGGTCCTTGATCTCTTGCGTTTGACCTTTTAAACTTCTCCTTCAATTGTTTTCATCTACAAACTATGTACCTATTCCTTTATGCAAGAAAAAACATCTACTTATTCTTAAAGTAGATATGTAATCAGAAAATGTCTTGTTTTTTTGGCTGACTGATTTTCTGAAAATTGATTCATTCATCCTTCTCTCCAAACAGACCTGCATGATATGTACTTGTACAAGATGATAGAGGATTGAACAGGGTGCGGAGTGTCTAATAATAATGATCAGCCAACTAGTTTTCTTTGTTTGTAACTGATATGTACTCAATGAACCTTTATTTGGCTGGAATTCATGGAATATGGTTCTTTCTTTGCAAACTGCAGTTCTGCAAAACAGAAACAATCAACATTACTCGTTACTCTTTTTATTCATCCACACATACAAGAAGTTAGAGTGTGGTGTGGTTATAGAAACAAAATGTTACTATTAGGACCAATTAGGAGAAACCAGAGAAATGATTAAGATATGAAAACACTAAAAGGTAAACAAATTTTGTTTGGACAAATTGAATTAACAAATTTTGTAAATCATCTTCACCAGGCTGGGTTGGTCTCAACTTTTGGTGGTCAATTATAGCAAGAGTGTGGTGTGGTTATAGAAACAAAATGTTACTATTAGGAGCAATTAGGAGAAATCAAAGAAATGATTAAGATATGAAAACACTAAAAGGTAAACAAATTTTGTTTGGACAAATTGAATTAACAAATTTTGTAAATTATCTTCATCAAACGGGGTTAGTCTCAACTTTTGGTGGTCAATTATATCAATTGTATCCCTTCATTGAACATACATATGCTAGATTATTTCACTAGTGATTCAAATCTCCTAAATCATTTTTAATTAACAACTAGAGTCTACTATTTATTCCTAATTGTTTTGACTTGTCTAGAATTTATTTGCCATCTTTGAACAGGTCGTACCAAATTAATTTAGTTTTTCTCCTGACTTGCGCTTATTGCTCCTGGATAGCAGTTTTCTTATTTTTTATCTTTTCAAATCGGTTATTTTTGGCATTTTATCATTTATTGGGTCTACACCTTATTGCTCATGGATAGTAGTTTTCTTGGTTTTATTTTTCTAGTAATCACATATTTAATCTTAGCAGTTGTCAAACATTCTAGTGCATAGACTGCTGGTTGTAAGATAAGGGGCACATGAAGATTGCACAACCATCTTTCTATCGGCTTCAATTGCTTACTCTCTGTCCCATCAGGGGTACCTTCATCAGTATTTACCTGTTAAGTAGCATATTTAAGATATTCCATGTTAAATGGTGAATAATAAATGAGGTATCTACATATCATTAAAGTGATTTAGAAAACATGTATGCTAGAAATGTAGTCACATATAGACATGTCATGAAGGGATAGGATTCATATAGTTGATCCCCACTAGTTGAGACAACCTCTTCTTGTTAACCAATATATTAGTGGAGGCAATGCTTTTATAAATATGCTAAATTGAAGACAGCCAGTTTCTTGTCATCAAAGTTAAACTTTTGTTTATGCTACTAGTGCATTTTAACCAGATGGCATGCCTTATTGCTCTTATTTTATAGTTCCAGAAGCCAATAGCTTTCCTTTTTGTCCATAGAAATATTGTTAATCTTGAGGCTGCCTTACCTGGCAAATCTACCATTCCTGAATTTAATCACCAAATTCAGCTGGTAGCAGCATTTTGTAAATATTCATTGAACACTCTTGAATTTATTGTACTTTTGAATTGAAAATGCAGGTGGATTATGGTTGTACGCCTGAAGAAGTCCAGCAGCATTTCCAGTCATGTGGAACAGTTAACAGGGTCACAATTTTGGCAGACAAATTTGGTCAGCCAAAGGGTTTTGCTTATGTTGAATTTTTGGAAACCGAGGCTGTTCAAGAAGCTCTCCAACTGAATGAATCGGAGTTGCATGGTCGTCAAATCAAAGTAAGGAGATGCAAACATATCCTCGTGCATTATTATTACATACGATGCTTTCGTCTGTTGAAACAATGCACATCAGTTTTGCTTGTGTTTATATTCTGCAGGTGGCTGCTAAACGAACTAATGTCCCTGGGATGAAGCAGTTTCACCCGCGACGGTTCAATCCCTACATGGGATATTCCATGAGGAGGCCTTACATGCCACCACCATATTTCCCCTCACCCTATCCTTACGGGTTGGTACATTGTCCTTGGACTAGCGGGTCTGCAATCTTTGTATGACGATCTTTGTGTTGTTTTCTTAATCTTTTGCAGGAAGACGCCAAGATACAGAAGGCCGATGCGTTACCGGCCATTCTAAGAGCATAGCAGCATTATCAATGTTGCTTCATCACTGTTGTTGCATTTTCTACTGGTTCATTCTCAAGACAACTGCGACCTTATTAAATTATTATGGAGGAAATGTGTGTGCAATTGTAAGCACCTTATGTTTGGTTGTGCTATTCGGCTGTCCCTTGATTTGTATTCCTAACAGCAACTCTGCCAACTCTCAAGTTTTATTTTATCCCATGTTCTTGGAAATTTGGATCTTCAAAATTTTTACCTTATTATTTAAAGAACGGTGGTTGAAGAGGGCTTTGATACAACGGTAAAATTGTTATCATGTGATTTAGAGGTTATGAATTTGAGTTTCAAAAATAATCTCTTCTACAGTAAGAAAAGATTGCAAATAATTCTTCTTCGGGATTATAGTGAGCTTAGCCTCAATTGCCTTTTTCATTATTTGATATTATCCCTGTTTAAGAGTGGTTTTTACACAAAGCGTTTCATTTGTTTCTCTCAAGTTTGAAGTGTCTTATTTTGTTATTCTATTTTTTCTCGTCAATTAGTTAGTAATTCTTTTGATTTGCAGATTAGCACAGTGGGGTGGTGGCGCAGTTGGCTAGCGCGTAGGTCTCATAGCGTATTGAGTGATCCTGAGGTCGAGAGTTCGAGCCTCTCTCACCCCAATTTTATGTTTTTCAATTTTTAAAAAGAAATTCCAGGCTCAGCGACCATCCCAACTCGCGATAGCGAAGCGAATCTCCAAGGTATCATCGTTGATCTGCCCCTCACGATCTGCCTCGAAGCCCTAACCTGGCACTGACGAAGCACACCTCAGTGGGCGTCATCACCGATCAGGTAGAGGACCTCCTCGCTACTTCTCGCCATCCTACAAGATTCGCTCCTTCTTGAAGGCAATCTCCCTTCTGAAGGAGACCTGGGATGCTGTCAATTCCGAACTTTTGTTCGGAAAAAAGTTCTTTATCAAAAACAAAACTTTCAAAAAAGATCTCATTTGTGTAATTAGAGAGAAATCCATGAAGAAAAAAGCTCCATCTTTACA
The DNA here is from genome assembly GCF_044706935.1 of Curcuma longa. Taxonomy (NCBI): domain Eukaryota; kingdom Viridiplantae; phylum Streptophyta; class Magnoliopsida; order Zingiberales; family Zingiberaceae; genus Curcuma; species Curcuma longa. The sequence continues at coordinate 12,583,746 of NC_133871.1, forward strand.
AAAATTGAATCTTGCGCCCGAAGATTGGATCTTGATCAAACACTTCAGTTCACTCTCTCCGATCTCACTTCTTGTGAGATCCATCTCGACAAACTGTCGCGTCTATGCTGGCCCCGTCCTCGGATTGATCCTCATAGAAGAGGTGCATGGCCGTTTGCTAATGCTTGCCTCGCACCAGATCAGAATCCACCGTGCTAGAGCTACTGATCTCTGTCTCTGGATGAGAAGCCGACCAATAACTGAGGACTACGATGCAGTGAGATTTGCTCCCTGCCGACTGTTTGACAAAGCCATTGACGTGCGCGGGGTCAAGTGATGCTCCCCCTGAGAACGACCTTAGAGCATTTGCAACGCTATTCTGTTATAACATCTAAAAATTTTTTTAAAAAAAAATATGTGGATCCATTTCTGTGACATGAACACGTTTAAAATGTTGAACACGTTCATATATTCACTCCTCCATGTCATGTGAAGAGATAATAAAAAAGTATTATTAACACGTTATTAACGCTATGTTGGAGATGCTCTTATCCCCAAGATCGAGCATCTTATGAGGAAAAAAGAAAACAGATAAAAGAAAGGAAGAAGATTGTGATAATAGTTTGTAAGAGGTTCCGTAGCTCATAGGATGCCTTTCGTCTTTCTTAAATAAATGCAAAACAATAAAGTAAGATATCATAAAGTTTAACATGTTGGAATCGTGCCATATAAATTGACTAAACCATCCAAATGAACAAGAACCCAATAATGGAGCTCAATGCCTCTTAGATATTTTAAAATTAAACCAGAATGAAAATGAGTCAGATTCGGATCCTTCAGATCAGAATTTATACCTTTCATCTCATTCTCATATATTATTCATTCGAATTCATTTTCATCTCCATAATCATAATTTAATTTTCAGATGAGTATCCAGAAAAAATTACATATTTTTTATACTAATAAATTTTTTTTTATTTCATCCCATAATTGATATTTATCATCAAATTATAATACATTTAATTTATGAATTTGGAAAGAATTCAAAAATTTTTATCATCCACTATCAACTAACACAATGCAAATTTGAAAGAGAAAATAAATAACACCTCCAAAATTTAAATGTTGAAAGTACATATAAAAAAGCTAAAAATTAAATGGAGAAGAGAAGAAAACCACCAAGTCATGACTGACGGATGGGATTTTAGGAAAAGGAGGAAAGAAACGCAGCCAAAGCTTTTTTGGGTTTAGGATTTATATGTATATATATCAGGTATTCAAGTCGGATATGAGTCAAATTTTATAAGATCCACCTCTATATCCAATTCCATAAATTCTCATATCCGATTATTTAATTATTTAATGAGATTTAAAATTTTCGCCATGCCTACCTCGCTTTGAATCGGATATCAGATCCATGAGAAAAATTGCCATACCTAATCACATGCTTCACGGAGACCATATATATCTCCTATATTATTAGTCAATTGACGAATTTTCTAGTCCAAGTCGCTATCTTCCTTTTATTACACTAGAATTTTTCATTTTAATTTGTTTTTTAAAATACCTTTCTATAATTTTACTATTTTTTTATTTATTTCTAATGTTTTTATAAACTATCAAAATAATCTTTATTTATCATTTTACCTTTCACGTTTTTATGAATATTCAAAAATGAAGTCCCCGGAGCAATGGTGCAATGGTAGGACATCCGGGTTGTGATCTAGGGACCCACGGTTCGATCTCCAACTACGGCGTATTTGCAAGAGTTTTCTTTCAAATGGGGAACGCAATCAAAGGATGTTATGCATCTGGATTGACCGTCGTATGTGCTTCCCGATTTACCTTGGTAGTCGGTGGAAAACTTATGGGATTGGACCGGTCACCCCAGAAATTGTATGTGCTTCCCGATTACCTTGGTAGTCGGTGAAAAACTTGTGGGATTGGACTGGCCACCCCAGAAATTAAGTCCATGAGACTGACGGGATGTTTAAAGAATAATAAAAAGTATAGGGAGTTTAAAGAAGAGAATTTCTCTCTCTATTAAATTTGCCTTCCTCTTCCTATAGTCCACTTGAGACTTGTCCGCTGCTTCACCTACGACGCCATGGCAGCGGAGCTCTCCGGCTTGCCTTACTACTTCGCCGGACTCCTCCTCTTCGCCCTCTTCCTCCGCCGCTTCCTCTCCCTCGTCGGAAACAAGAAGCTTCCCCTTCCTCCGAAACTGCCTGGCGGCCTCCCTTTCCTGGGTCACCTCCACCTCTGCAAGAAGCCGATGCACCTCTCCCTCGCCAAGCTTGCCGCCCTCCACGGCCCCGTTCTCCTCCTCCGCTTTGGCTCTCGCCCCGTCCTCCTCGTCTCATCTTCCGTAGCTGCCGATGAGTGCTTTACCACCAACGACCTCATCTTCGCCAACCGCCCCAAACTCCCCTCCAGCAAGTACCTCAGCTACCATAACTCCACCCTCGGATCCTCCAGCTACGGACCCCACTGGCGCAACCTCCGCCGCCTCGCCACCCTCGAGCTCCTCTCACCCCACCGTCTCCGCGCCTCCTTGGCCGCTCGCGCTGACGAGGCCCGTGCCATGGTCCGGCACCTCTTCCAGGCCTGCGCCGAAGTCGACACGGCTTCCAAGGTGGAGCTCCGGCCGATTCTGTTCCAGTTCTCGATGAACCTTCTGATGAGGGAGATAGCAGGGAAGAGATACTACGGCGGGGACAGAGCCGGCAGTGTGTCCGCGGAGGCGAAAAGGTTCAACGCCATGGTGGAGGAGAGGTTAGCTTTGGGCGGCGCCTCCAACATCGGCGACTTCGTGCCTCTGCTCCGATGGTTGGATTTCAAAGGAATGAAGAGAAGAATGGTAAGATTCCATACAAATCGAGATGAGTTGTTGCAGGAACTCGTGGACGAGGTCAGGAACAAGAACAGCAATGAAAACCCCGAAGAGATGAACAGAACAATGATCGGTTATCTTCTCTCCTTGCGGAAAACAGATCCCGAAAACTATTCCGATCGAATCATCAAAGCACTCATCACCGTGAGTTCAACTTCTCTGTTTCACGATCCAAATCGAACATTGCCCTAATTGAATTTCTCCCCGATTAGAGTTTGCTCACAGCCGGCACGGACTCCACATCCGACACGATCGAATGGGCGATGTCCCTTCTCCTCAATCATCCCGACGCAATGAAGAAAACGAGAGACGAGATCGATGCGTACCTGGAAGGGACCGGCGAAAAGGGGAAGAAGCGACTTCTGGAGGAATCGGATCTGCCGAACCTGCCCTACCTCAACTGCGTCGTCTCCGAAACGCTGCGGATGTACCCCGCGGGGCCTCTGCTGCTGCCGCACGAATCCTCGGGCGAGTGCTTCGTGGCCGGCTTCCGCGTGCCTCCGGGGACCATGCTGCTGGTGAATGCTTATTCGATCCAGAGAGATCCGAGGGTCTGGGAGGCGCCGGAGGAGTTCGCGCCGGAGAGGTTCGAGGAGGGGAAGGCGGAGGGGAAGTGGATGATGCCGTTCGGGATGGGGAGGAGGAAGTGCCCCGGGGAAGGGCTGGCGATGAAGGCGGTGGGGCTGGTGCTGGGGATCTTGATCCAGTGCTTCCAGTGGGAGAGGGTGGGCGGCGAGGAGGTGGACATGAGGCAAGGCTCCGGCCTGACGCTGCCCAAAGCTGTTCCACTTCAGGCGATGTGTCGCCCGCGTCCATCAATGGTCCCCACTCTCTCATAGGGTTTCAAAGTTGGGTGGGGCCAAATTATTGACCTCTCAAAATAAAGCTGATATCCTTAATTTATATATATATAAATAATGATAAGCATCATGAAACGGATCGTCTTGATATTCAGATGTAAGAAAGGATATTAACGTCATACAGATGAAAAGGTGAATGATAAATCATGGGAGATTTGATCGCCATAAGTTGTCTTGATAAGATCAAAATTAATTCTTTGCTTAAGAACCAAAGGAAACTCTCACAATAGAGAAAACTCTGATTTCATTCAAACTCAACATCCTTAGCCATACAAGAGTTCTTCTATATATAGACTTAGAGGAGGTTGAAACATTAATCTCTACCACACTTCCTACTAAATTTTTAATATCCATTAAGATCCATTAGGTTCTAATTATGCACCATTATCATGCATGCATGACATTTATTTCCCATAATTTCCTAATACTAACTTAGGAACTCCCAAAAAGCATTAAAAATCTACTAAAAGACATCAAAAGTCACTTCAGAAAATTCTCTCAAAAATACCTACGAAAATTAGACACTTGTAAACCTTGAATGCATCTTGAATGATGTAGATTTAGACCTTTAAGTTTTATCTACATGTTAGCTCAAGTTCATTTTCAAGTTGAAGGAATGTGATCCATTTAGTTATTGTCTCCATTGTGCATTGATCCTCCTTTTCCTTAAGCTCCATGATTAAGCCTTCCAAAGCTTGTTTCATTCTCTTAATCTTGGATCTTGTTATGGGTCCTCCAATTCCCTTCAATGCCTCTTCCTCCTTAGCTTTGTCTTATAAGCTTGTATCCCCTCCTTGGTCCACATCATTGATTAAATTTCCATTAATCGAATTAAATATTAACATTCATATGCACGACAAATCGCGTTAGATTAAAATAAACCAAGGTGAGAGGAATGATTCAAACTTAATAATCATGCTGTCATCAGAACAGTAGTAGGGAAATGCATGATATTATTAGCAGACAGCACCATAAATTGAGCTCTTAACATCAGAGGCACTACTCTCACCACTACTTGAGAAGAGGAGAAGAAGACGAAGACAATAAACATAAAAGCCACTTTGAAATGTTTGCTTCACTTGTACTCCAGGTTCATGTTGTTCTCAGGAGACAGACCAACGCAAGCCCGGAGTATGTTCTCCAGCATGGCCCTTTGCTTGGCCAGAGCATTCACCACTGGGGTGCCTGGAGGAACCTGTTTTAGTCAAGAAATGAATTAGTTAATCAAATAAAATGAGAAGGTGCTGCTTGCTAATGTCGTAGATATGGCGAATCAAGATTGATTCTGCTATGCACTTTCACATAAAAAAAGAAGAGCATCTTCAAAACTTCAAGTGGAAGATTAAACAAAATAAAGGCGTACAATAATGCAACATCATTTTGACTAAGAAAGCTAACAAGAATTTTTTTTTTTTTAGAAAAAAATTGAAGATGTCATCAAACTTTGACGCCGGTACCAGATCATCAGATAGCATTGTTTGTTCTACGACATTTAATGTGAATAGGAGCTAAAGTTGCCTTCCAACTGTTAAGAATATATGCATTATCATGCTAGTCTTCAACTTTGGACGATGAAGCAGAAACACAGATACTAAATTTTAAATTTTTACTTACAAGTGGAGCTTTGGTAAGGTAACTGAGGATTGCAGACACTGGATGGAAAGAGGAGAATTTGCCCTGCAACAACAGAAAAACATTAAGAAACAGCTTGCTCAAAATTCAAATAGCGTCAGAATGAGAAACGTTGCTAACAACTTACTTCCCCCTCAGCTTTAAGCTGAATCCTAGTACTCAGTTCAGCAAGTAAGACTAGATCCAAAATTATGGGCGCTGCCAACAGGGAGTCTTCGCAGGTGTTGTGAAGAACGATAGTGCTCCTTCCACCCATGAATATCTCAGATGTGTATTCGTCCATAGCCCTCTTGCTGTCACCAACATATGGTACATACTGCAGTTTAAACGAAGGATGGACATTATAGTATGGCCTAGTAAATAATCAAACGGATTTGTAAAACTTAAACCCACCTTGATGACAATGACATGATCAGGGTGCTCCCCGGGCTCATAAAGGATGCCATTACTAGAGACCATGTCATCGACGACATTACTCTTTGAGATCTCCTTGGATCGGAAGGTTTGTGGTGCAGATAGGTTCATCCCATCATTGTTTCCCAGATGATTGTAGCTAACAATAGATGTTGGCTAGTAGGAACATTCAATGTGAGACACATTAAACTAATTAAATATCAAATCATTACACATATAGCTCAAGTACCAAAAACTCTTGATACCTTGATTCCGGCCCCGACCAAAAAATCAACTAAGACAGATTTCATTTTGGTTTGCCCACTCTTGAAGTCATCCCCTCCTATAAGGCTGTTCCTTTGAATAGCCATGTCAATGAGCCCTGCACATATATAAGAAAAGCATGAGGCATTCTGAATATCAGTCGCCAAATTTTCAAGTCAAAATTTGCTCAAGCAACATACCAGGCACAAAGGTATTCTGTGGACTCCCGTTGATGTAAGGGACATTCTCCAAAACACATGCTATACCATATAACGTGGAAGGAGATATCTCAGCCTCATTCTTGTCCAGTGAGGCCATGAGATTCTCCATGGTATCATTGAGACCGACAATCACATTGCTGTACCTCTCAGTATTAGCCGTCCACAGCACAACCACTTTGTCCACCTGAGTCTTCTCCTTAAATTCCCTGTCCACCAATGATAACATTGTTGAACAGGCGAATTATGCCATTAAACCAAACAAACGGCAATCAGACAAGCTACACTTGTTCTTTGCATGCTAATTGTTAAGCAATAAGCTTGTTATATGAAGGTATGCAAGCACCTTATATCTTTGACGATTTGTTGAACTTGCTCCACCTTGGTTCCCTTGAGCACATGGTTGGCCCGGGCACCCTGGTTTGCCGCAACAAAGTCCGGGTCGAAAATTCCAGGCAAGGGGACCATGGACTCCATATAGGACCTGAGCTGCTTCTGCAGGTCAATGTCCAGGACCTTGGCTCTGGCCATGGCATCTGCCAGGTTCATGTTGCTAATGTCCCATCCGCCGAACACTATATCATCTGGATTAACCTAACAAATCCAATGAAAAAGACAGTTCCTATCACATGCAGTTCCAACCAGCTCATAATTCTGATATTAAATATACAGAAAAACAATGACAAAACTAATTTCATCCATTCAAATCATGAAGGGTATTTTTCTTGGACAAGAGAAAAGAGATTTTTTTTTTGGGAAAGATAACAACAGAAAAGACGACGTGTTTTTACCATGGGAAGGAGGTTCTTGAAAGGGGCATAAATCTCCTCCCCATTGTACGAGCCAACCCTAATGGTGGAAGCCTGGGTCAGTGATCCAAAATAATTGGCTTGCTGCACCTTGTCCTTGGTTACCCAAGAGATGCCCCTATCGATCAAAACCATTACTTCAGATCCAAAAGGAAACTTTCACAAACATTCAACAAACGATAACAACAAACAACAAATTAACAGACTTTTTGGCGAAATCTTACTCTCGGTTCGCGATGACTCCGGCGGTGAGCGTGGAACCGTTGTTCCCACCCCATCCCACAAGCATCACACTATATTCCACAACATAATGGGGTTATCGTACACCACTAGGCGAAACAAAACCGAACCCAAGAAGGCGAGAGGAAAGAATCGATACCCAAGCTTCGGAACGCGGGTTTGGGTCTTGAAGTCGTATCTGACGCTCTTCGGGCGTACGATCCATTGGTAGGCACCGTCCCGGGCCTCGTGCACCAGCTCCGTCGTCTCGTAGTGGTACACCGCCTCGATCTCCTCATCCCCGTACCTCACGTTGGGGCTCTCCACTCTAAACTTCTCTATAAACATCTTCCAAATCTGATCCGCTAAGCCGCCTCCGCCGCCTCCTCCTCGCCGTCGCTCTTTTTGGGGCTTCTCCTCCTTGTAGGTCTCGCAGCGAGTCGACGCAGGCTCTATTTATAAGGAGGCGACCGCTTACGGCGAAAGGCTGACTCCCGCATAGAGCTTCTCGGTACGGAATACTTTCCCGACGGGTCGCGTAGAGTATAGCATGCGGGAGATCTGGATCACGTGCGCTGCATGACGCCGCGCGCGAGGAATGCAGGAACCGCCACGCGGCGGCGAAGCACCTCGGAAACCGCCACGTGGCTGACGGACCTGACGGCGAGTTACTACTGTCACATGCAACGCACGTGCCCGGTATCACCTCCCATATCTATCTGCCGTTTCCATTATCGGCTTTCCTATTTTCTGTTTTTCTCATTAATATAAAATAAACCTAAAATAAGCCAATTTAAATTCCATATATATATAACTCTTCAAAAATATGGAATTCTTCAAAAATAAAAATTATATTCCATTTTTTTATTTTATAATTTGAATTTAAAATTGGCTAAGGAGTGAAATGGCCATTTTCATACCAATTCTGAGCAAATTTACTTACTTTTACAATATATTTTAGACTGAATAAATATATTTAAACAAATTCTAAATAGAAAATAATTATTGAATAAATATAACTATATATAACTAAATGACTATTTTTGAATTATTAAATCTAAAATTGAAAATTGAAAATGACTATATAAAACAGAGATCATTTTTAGGGTTTCGGGGGTCCAATCGACCCTCTCATCAAGATGAAGATGAGCCCTTTGACTCTGCTCGTGAGCTCAAGCATAGGGTTAAGATCATCTCGATGATATGCTTTGGTCCAGTTGAATCTGATTTGATCTTGAACCAGAGTTATGATCTTGTTTCAGATTAGACGAAAATCGGCATGAAGTTGCAGCGACAACAGCAGATTTTTGAGCAAAAACTACTGAAAATGTTTATGCATATCGATCAGCACAAGATCGAGGCACATTTACAGAAGAAATATTCACAAAGGCAAGATCCACGAAACAAAGAAGAGAAGAGCAGCAAATTAAGAAGTCAAACAGAGAAGAAGCCATCTGAAGGATGCAAATCGGATGAAGTCTTTGGCTCAAGGCACCTCCTCGCGAGCTCCATTTCCTTAGGTCCAATCTTCAAGGCGGCGGCGGCGGATTCTTCCTGAGCTCTCCTGCCAAGAGCAGACACCGTGGAGGGAGCCCTGGAAGCGGAGCACCTCCTCTCCTGTCCCACTCGGGGGTCTCCTTCCTTCCACTTCCTCCGCTTGTCGAGCTCCTCCGCTGCCCACAGAGCGATTTCTGCCATCGAACCAGACGCACTTCCTGCCGATCGCAAGAGACAGACACACGGCTAGCTGGAACTCCTCCTTGTGGATAAGCATAAAATTAGGCATGTGATGCTTTTTGAAACCCTAGGAATTGCTGTCAAGGACCTTTATTACTGATAATTAAACTAACTCTAGAGTAACTAATTGGAAATGAACATTTTTAAGATGCAATCGCGGGGATCACATTTGATCCGATCTAGATAAGGGATGATAAGTTGACTCTTGACGGCTCGGAGCCTAACATCGAGCACTTTTGAGAGGGCTCTCGGGACATAACTGAGTTGGTTACGATACAGTAGAATTATAGAAGAGGATAAAGGTTCGAATTCTGACGAAGCCAGGTAATATCCTCCTGTGTCGTGAACAACTGCAGTTTCTCAATTTATTTTCTCACAGATGGTCTGTGGGATCGACCATGTGGGGCCGCTAAGGTGGTGGATTCTATCTTTTTTTTTTTTTTTTGTAGAAGAGCACTTTTGAGAGGAGATGAGAAGAGAGGAAGAAGAAGAATTTTGATCGCAAGTGAGTGAAAATAAATATAAATATCAACAAATTCAAATATTATGTTAACAATAAATATATTCTTACACTGTTTTTTTTTTTTTGATTTTTTATAATATAATAGAATCTGGAGCTGTGGGCGAAGCAATCATAATATGCACACTTTAAGAAAAAGTGGAAATTATGATATAGTGTGACTTGACTTACACTATTGCCACAGAAATTTAAAAATATTTTATCGTTATTTTAAAATATTAAATTTTAAATTAATTCATCTATTTAGATATCTCATTTTTACGCGATCGCTTCTCACACAATACGTTATGTCACCTTTCAATGTCCAACCGTTTGTATTTCACGATGTTGGCATCAACCCTTACCGCAAGTCTCTTCGAGAACAAGACTCAAGAGGACATAAATGGATAATCCTAAAATTGTTACACATATATCAGGACGAGTCTTTTTTATGTACATATCCCATATCCTTAGGGGGAATCATCGTGTTTTTTTTTTTTTTTGATTTTTTATAATATAATAGAAAAAGTGGAAATTATGATATAGTGTGACTTGACTTCTATTGCCACAAACAAAATTATTATAAAAAAAGATTATCTTATTCTTCTTCTCCTTCTTTAAGAACAGAGACTTATCCAAAAAGTATCGTTGTCTCGAACTTTCCATATCACAACTTCTATATGTAATATTGATAAAATTTTATAATTTTTCATTTGTCCTCTACATGTGTTGTCTTTTTAAAAAAGTGAAGATATTTTTATAATTTTATATATTTATTATTAATTCTCTTTTCTTTTCTTTCAAACAAGGGGAACATAAATACTTTCCTTCTCTCTCCTTTTCCTTCTTTTCCCTCCCTTCCCTTTATGTTAATAAATCTTCTCTCGCCCCCATCCAAATAGAGCGTATAGTGAGAATACACTTCTATTTTTGAGACACTTAACGAGAATACATTTGATTCCAACAAAAGTCTCAGATGATAACAAATACATTATGAAAATTGAGAACATCGAAAAGAATTAAAAAGGAAGTTAAGATGGATTTTGACGAAAAATCTCGACAAAAAGAAAAAGAAAAGGAAAAAGAAGTATGTTCGTAGAAATTTATTGCACACATACTTGTACCCGTGTGTATATGCACCTTTTTATATCAACCTAGGAGAGTGGGGTAGCCCACCAAGCACTCTGCGCACTTCCTACATGTCAGCTCGTGTCCTAGGAACGTGTTCAACCCATGTCTTGTGTGTTCGCCCACATTCTTAGAACATTTCTATACTATGTCTCACACTCACTTGTTCAAGTCTCCCGTTGAGCTCGATTCAAATCGGACCGTGGTTGCACCACTCTTCTTTTAAGTCGGTTTGATCCGAGCTTGATCTTAGGTTCGGCTGGCTTGACTCGACATCGATCATGAGTCAAGTTGATTTTGATCCAAGCTCAATTTTAAATCAAGTTGTAATTGTAGTAGCTGCGACATTATCGTTGCTATAATACTATTTTGTCCTAGTGTATTGGAGGATGTTTATATTATTTTATAAAGGATTAGGTGAGGTGAAATACTTTTTTTAATAAAAAAATTAAAATGGGGCATTCTTTCATCATTTAAAAAAAATAATGAAGTGTAAATCAATGGAGATGACTAATTAATTAATAGTCTAAATTGATTCGTACATTGATTTGATTACTTTGAAAGAGACCTTCCTAAAACTAATCTATCGATCAATTAGTATTTAAGATTGATTAGTACATTAATCTAACGACTCTGAATGAGACCTTCATAAGAAAAACTCTAATAAAAAGGTCATTCGGCCCTTTTCTCAGAGAGGCCCACTCAGATTTCTGAATTTCTCAAAAGCACATCAAACTTTTATATTCAACAAAGAGTACATTTGTTTTTCTCAAAATATCATTTTCATTAACTTGGTCATGCGACAAGGTTGCCCGACCGTCGAAGTCGGGCCGGTACTATCACGGTGGAAGAATTTTTATAATTTTTTATTTTTTAATAGAAATAATTTTTTTAAGAAAGTAGTGTGTGTTTTTGATAAATATAAAAAGAACGATGGGCTGTATGAAAAATTCAAAAACCCAGTGTACCCCTTTGAAAAACGCCGAAAGTCATTTAATCAAACGTTAATTAAGGAGTTCATTATAGCTTTGGAACTCCCGTTGTGTAGTGGCACATCGTTCTGTGGCAATTCCTCATGCTCCACCAATCATAAAAAATAAATAAAATTTAAAAAAAAATTAAAAAATTTAAAAAAAAATACAAATGTAAAGTTAACGCATGCAATGCAGATGTATTATTGATAGTAATTATTATACATGATTGAATTGATTATGATGAAATAAATTTGTTGAAATAATAAGGATCGAACTCGACAATATTCTCTTCTATCGTAGTTAATTATAATTGTTTAATTTATCTTCACACAGATAACCATAAGATCGATCGTATGAAACTGCTTGAGTAATAAATTTTACTTATTTACTGAAGTAATAATTATTTTAAAGAAAAACCTCTTAAGATTTATTCAATTTTAATACGTCTGAAGTTGGTGCAGTGGTAAAATATTCAAAAAATAATAATTAAAAAGAGCAGGATTGAAAGATAAATATTTTAGAGGTCAATATTTATATATGTGTTTTAAATAGGTACTTAAGAAACAATAAGCAAATCTTTAGAGGGTATATAAAATGAGATTTCCCGCCCGTTGTTTGTTTTTTTTTTTAAAAAAAAACTATGAGCACATGAAAATGAGAAGTGGCATGTTGTCTCTTAATGTGCGTTAGAGATTAATTAATTAGTAAACTATAGTAATTAATCTACTAAACATGTGGCTTATGCATTAACCACTTTGTATCTATACGTGTGCTCATCATTAAATAGATTATCTTTTACTACTTTCGAGTTTTACCAAGTTCATCATCAACCTTTTGTGAGCGACCCAATGGTTTACTTAATCCATTTATTTTGAATAAATTTTGTTACGGCAGATATCCACGATGACGTCAGCATGAGCTCGAGTCTGATCCGGGTCTGACCTGAATCTCGTCCCGAGACCTGGTAAACCCTGTACAAATCTCCCTCGGTCTGATAAGCCTCAACCGAATCCCTCATTCGGCCACGGTCCTCGCCGAATCCTCATTCGGCCGTAGCCTTAGCCGAATCCCCACTCGGCCACACCCATCGCCGAATCCCCATTCGGTCGTAGCCTTAGCCGAATCCCCACTCGGCCACACCCATCGCCGAATCCCCATTCGGCCGTAGCGTTAGCTGAATATCCATTCGGCCCTATCCCTAAGCTGAATCCCTCATTCGGCCACAGTCCTCGCCGAATCCTCATTCGGCCCTAACCCTTTGCCGAATTCTCATCGGCCCTAACCCTTTGCCGAATTCTCATTCGGCCCTTACCCTTTACCGAATCCTCATTCGGCTCTATCCCTTACCGAATCCTCGTTCGGCCACACCCTCGTCGAATCGCCCTGCGACACCCGGGCCCACCTCATCATGACTTCTGACAAGCCCACGCCCCATCCAATTAATGCTGCATGTGTACAAATATCGACGAGGTGATACTTTTACGGCCATGGGACAGAGAACTCAATTGTTCCTGATATCTCATTAACCATGATAAGACATTCCTTAATGATGACGTGACACGTGCGCACGCTCATCTCTTCCTTTAAAAGACCACTCCGTCGGATAGGTATCGCTCTCCGAACTCTCTTATTCTCTTTACACGCTCAAGTTCCACTGTTCATCTTCTTCTTCCTCTCGCCACTGTCCCTGACTTAAGCGTCGGAGTGGTCGCGCCGGAGCCACCTCCGGCCATCCTACTGACGTTTGCTATGCCTGCAGGTCCTGTGGCCCTCGAGCTTCTTCTTCTCCTGCTCTTCTTCCCCATCGGTTCCACCTCACGGTGAGCTAGGTCCGGTGACGTGTCTCGACGCACTTCTCAACCGAAACAAATTTAAAATAAAATTTATGCATACTTAAAAGATAATCTCTAAAATATTTATTTTAATTGGAATCTGAATCTTAATTCTTTTATTGCTCCTCTAAATACGAGTAAGGTAAATAGACATTTTGAAGGAGGTTTTTGTAAAAGTGGATAAATTACAAGGGCAAATATGAAAAACAAGATCTTTAATCAACATTGATTTGGATTTTCTAGGGTTTGAGGCGTTTCTTTGAAGATTAATTAAACAAGGTGGCACCATTAAAGAACGGTACAGAAAAAACACATTTGGTTATCTTTTTTTTATTATTTTTATTTTTATTTAAAAAACAAAGGATTTGGAAAGGATCGAGAATCAAATTAATTAAAGTGCGTGCAAATCGCGAAGGCAATGCAATGCCTCGAATGGCTTCCGGCGAACGATAAAAAGGCGAGATTTGGAGAAGGCGACGGGGTTTGGTGTCGAAAGAAGTCCGCTTTGCTCTCCCTTTTGCTGCCGGTCGCAAGTTTGCATCTTCCTCCTCTCCGTTCTTCTTTTGGGGATCTGAAGTCGTTCGTCTGAAAAGGCGGAAAACCCGAGATTGGGGTAAACATCCAGGTCAATATCGATTCGTGACGTTTTTTCTTTGTTACTGCGTCTTGAAGGCGTAATTTAGTTTGTAAAGCTTTGATTTGTACCTGGATTTGTCTCCGCGTTGATAGGTTTTGTGATGCCTGCTGCTTCTGCTTGAATGATTTTCTCGGTACTCTTTTGTTTCTTCTGTCTATGGAGGGTCTTTTCCGGTGTAGGTCGATGTGATTCGATAAGAAGGTTGCAATCTTTTTCTTCTTCTAGGTCAATGATTCGGCCCTTCTGGTTGTGGAGCTCGTTGGACGACGCTAAAGATTCAATTTTGATCGATTTCCTCAACCTGATGCTTGTTCTTGATAACTCTACATCTCATATGCTTCTAATCTGAAGAAGAATAACCTTTTTTTTTTCAAGTATAATCGGAAAGATTGCTAGTGAAGAGTTAGTTGAGATTGATAAGGATACTAGTTCCTGGAGGATATGTTGGAAGACAAGTCAGAGTTGATCTCATTTGTGCTAAATGATTCTTCCGGGCAAAGTTCGAGTTGGGACTGCATAGACTATGGTCTCCTTGGATCCTCAGGCAAGAAGAAACACCGAAAAGTAGATGACAGTGAGCAAAGCAGAATCAGGAACAAGCATCCACAGCATCCTGAAACCCCTAATATCAGTGATGTGCAGCACAATTTAAGCCGCCAGGCCGATGATGCAGACTGTTCTAATGATTCAACAATGTTGATCAACCCTCTTGGAAAGGACATGACAATGAACTGCCTCCTTCACCTCTCCCGGTCTTATTATGGCGCTGTGGCGGCCCTTAATACTTCCTTCCGGTCACTGATCCAAACTGGGGAACTATATAAATTTCGTCGCCAAATGGGTATCTCTGAGCACTGGATATATTTCTCTTGCAGCCTCACTGAATGGGAGGCATATGATCCATACCGTGGGTTATGGTTTCGTCTTCCTCCAATGCCTCCTACTGGAAGTTTCATGAACTCTGATAAGGAGTCCCTTGCTGTGGGCACTGATCTCCTTGTTTTTGGTAAGGAGATAAATTCCCACATTGTAATGCGATACAGCATTTTGACCAACTCTTGGTCTCATGGAGTAGTAATGAACTCGCCTAGGTGCTTGTTTGCGTCTGCTAGTCTTGGAGGGGAGGCTATTGTAGCTGGTGGCACGAGTGCTTGCGGCGAGGCACTTGACTCTGTGGAGCGTTATGATTCTGAGACGGAGAGGTGGGTGACCCTGCCAAGTATGATTAAAGCTCGGAGCAAGTGTTCAGGGGCTTTCATGGATGGTAAGTTCTATGTCATAGGCGGCATGGATGGTAACAAGAAGGTGCTGACATGTGGGGAAGAGTACGACTTTGACAGTTGCTCTTGGAGGCTCATTTCTGGTATGTCTGATGGCCTCAATGGTGCGTCCAGTGCACCTCCACTGCTTGCCGTGGTAAACAATGAGCTCTATGCAGCTCATTATGCTGACAATGTCAATGTGGTGAGGAAGTACGATAAGGAAAGCAATTCATGGTCAACTCTCGGACAGTTACCTGAGAGATCTGCTTCGGTTAATGGTTGGGGACTTGCATTTCGTGCTTGTGGTGAAAAGCTGATAGTTATTGGAGGGCCAAGAGAATATCACACAGGGATAATTGAGATCAATTCTTGGATTCCAAATGAGAGAGAACCTGAATGGAATTTGATGGTTAGGAAGGAATCGGGCAACTTCGTTTACAATTGTGCCGTCATGAGCTGCTGATTCCACTGATTGAATATCCAGGAGGGTACATGATATTTGGCTGGCTTGTTAGAGTTTCATAAAAGACAGCTTTCAATTTTCATAAAAATGGTGACATGCATTTGCCTTCTCCGAAGCTCAAATTTGCTGGCAAAACAGTTAGCATTTCTGCCGTCCATTGAACAACTACAGAGGTTTGGTGGTACTGCCTCTCAGTGAGTACCACCTCGATTTATTTTTCATTTTAGAAGCATGTTGGCTATCTGAACGTGATGGTAACATGTTCAGTTAATAACTCAAGGCAACAAAATGTCCAGTTCAAGTAAACCCACCTTCATGTAGATCAAGTTTGATCCTTGTTTCCGTAAGATGTTTTCGGTGGCATATCTGAAGCGAAAAGCACATGACTTCACCTGATGTTGGGTTGTCTCATGTAGTTTAATTTCTTTGTTTCCATGAATAATGTCCCCAATGTGAAGCTTCACCATACTATGCATACTTTACTTGTCGCGACTACTTGTACGATATTCAACTTCTTGTGCGATCTCAAGGTTTATGTGGTGGGTTACAACTACTTTTATTTTTCCTGGTGCAGTCGCTGTACAGATCAAACAGGCAAGTTAAGGTTTTTATCAGTTTTTCTGCTCAAAGTCTTTTAACATAGAAACATATGCCTAGTGGCAACTTCTATCTAAACTGCCATAAATTATGCATACAACAAACTAGCAAAGTATATTTATCAGATTCATGATGCCACTTTCTTTGCCATGAAGAATGATAAACCTTCAGATCTTGTGATGCTTTAATATCCTTCTGCATGATTCTTTTTTCATGGTATTTTGCGGTATAATACGATATGGTTGGACTTGATCCAAAACACAATGAATGGTATAACTTGAATGTGTATTTCCTTCTTTTTCATTTTAACTTTCTGGGTCCACCATTGACACCTCTATGCCCAAGCTATGCACGTTAGAAATCTATACAAACATTAGCAATTTCTTTTTAAAATGTGACACTGGTGAGAGATGTGAATGTGATCAGTTATGTTATTTACCTGCATCAGTTGTCTCAAACTTTTGGTATATCGATATATTAAAATAAGATGATTAGGGAATAGATTAAAGTGGAAGCCAAATATAAGTAAAGAAGAGTTAATCTCGCATCATTAATGAATTAAACACATTTGATCCTATGTACCTGTATGAGTTGTAGTGTCTGCATTTGTTGAGATTTTGTGCTCACATTTCGAATTGGAAATATCTAATGTGTTCGTCTAAACTGTATTTCAACTATAGAATGGATAAACAATCTACTGCAGTAGCTTAATAAGAAAGGTCTGAAAAATCTGCTCCGAAAGATTCTGAAAAAAAGAAAGGTGCCTCGAGATTTCCTCACCAAACCCTCCATTTAGTAATAGCAGAAGGGATCCTGTCATCTATCTGCTTCTCGTGTGCATGTTCAATTGACTGAAATTTCTGACATCCACTCCTTCACTATGAGACTTAATCCGTTCATGTGTTTGTTGGCTTCCTGCGAAAATAAAAAATGGCCATGCATTCGTGTTTGTGAATCTGAGTTTTGCAGATGGAAAACTGATTATTAGCTCTAGCGCAAGTTCAACACAAAAGAACAAGATGTTATCAAGCATCGTATAGTGTGATGCCGCCAAATAAGAAGAATAACTCACCTGGTGGATTGCAGCTAATTTTGTTTCTGCATCATGTAATTGAGATTCTATTTCTTCTTGGACTTGCAGTAGAAATTTTCTATGTGCAGCCTCTGCTCGTATACAAGAAGAAATGTACAATTAAAAATGAAAGAGGAAACTTAGAATATAAAAATTCGTATAGACATGTACGCGAACTAGCAGGATGATGCTAAATGTGTTTCTGTTAGAGCATCCACATTGGTGGGTGTTATAATACCCACCATCTCATCAAAAAATGTGGGATCCACATGCCACATATACATCATATTAACACATCCATTCTCTCACATTCGTTTTAACAACCACCTTCATTATTTGTGGGACCCGTTAATTCCTCTCTACTGCTTGTGGTGGGCCATAGCCATTAAAAAAATAAATAAAAAAAGACAAATGAACGCGTACTGAGCTTGTGGTGGGCCATAGGCATTAAAAAAATAAAAAAAAAAACACCATTGAACGCGTTCATTGAATTGAACGCGTTCATGGCTTTGTGTGGGCCCCACCCAAATAATTATTGCGCTACACTGGTTTTAACGTTCATCGAACGTTATAACACTCCATGAACCCACCAATGCAGATGCTCTAAGCATGTTAAGGAAAGCACGTGATCACTATTTTGAACTAAGAAATAACAGAAGCACATTATTTCTCAGATATTTTAGCTGTGTGATTCATAATCTTATTGATGGAAAATGTTTGAAGCCACAAAAGTGTATGATAAGCAAGGGCGGAGCCACGCTTATAATTACCTGAGCTAGAGCCCGGGGGGTCCAACGGCGACGAGAAGAAAAAAAACTTGAATTTAAGGAGAGAAAAAAAATTTAAGAACTAGCCCAGGGTATATCGTCGGTGTAATCCAAGAGTTCGAATCAGTCCAGGTAAATCACTCGGGGTGGCTCTGCCATTGATGACAAGAGGTTAAAATGTCTCCCTTCATGGCAGCTAAACAACACCTTCAGGATCACTGTAATTGGCAGGAAAGACTCGCAATTGTAGAACGTATTTACCTTCTATGAAGTAACAAAAGAAAGAACAATTCCAAGTTCAAACAACAATATCTTATGCACCATCCAACGCTTAGTCTACAATGAGCATCGAGTGGAAGGTCTTTTTAAACTTCAAATGTTAGTCATTCTATCTATTGCAAATATGGGATTTCAGCTAAACAGCAAACAACTTATTAAGCTTTTTTAGTAAAATACTTACTTTGCCGATCCAAACCAACTTTTAGCTCGGCCTTATATGCTTCAATTTCCTCAATAGTATTCTTGCAGCCTAGGAGGTGTTGACCAACCTCTTCCTTAAATGTGTTATGTATGAACCTAAGTCTTTCATTTTGCTCTGTACCACTTCAAGGAATCAATTCAGGAATGAAGAAAGGAAGACAAGAAAACAAAGCATCATGAGAAAACTTGAATTTGAATCTCAATAAGAAAAGAAATGAAAAGATAATTTGTGAAACAGAAGAACACTAAAGTTGGTTCGGGAAATCTTAGTTTAGATCATCAAATGAAGTCTTAATTATACCATCAAATTTTGACTCCATGGATTTCATTTTTGATTTGCCAATGTTGAGAAAATTCCCTCTGCAAAGAGTAAACATGATGAGAACTTCACCAATAAATATATTTAAATGTAAAAACTTACAGGTCTTCTTCTATAAGAGACTGAGCACGTTCCAACTGTGAATGTATTTTTTCTCCAGCAGCTGAGAGTATCTCAGATCTTGTTTTGGAAATTTGTGACCTTAACTTGAATTTGAATTCCTTCAGAACTGATGCCAATTGGCACATAACACTTGTATCCAGGAAAATTTGGGAAAATGCATGAGCAAAATATATATAAAAAATAACCAAATAATCAAACATTTGGTACTAGAAATTATTATACCTAGCTAAGCTGCCCTCTGGATGATTCGGGACTTTATATGCTACAGTAAGTTCATCAGTTTCTAAATTACAGTGAAGAGGGAGATTGGTTATGGAACCTAGTTAATAAAGATATGAAACCAACTTACTTGAGATGTCAGAAGCAAGGTTAATTTGACATAATGTTTTCCCTTCCAAAGTGTGTTCTCTTTTCCTTTGACAAAATCCAATAAGAGATTTAGGAAGATTATCAGCATGTGACGACCACTCTTCAGATGATTGGTAACCTGCAAATGGATTGCAACAGCTCTTTTTGTAGTAGAAAGAAGTATGACAAAAGTTACCAAAATTACAAATTGTAAAATCATAAACTAAATAACAGTGTTTTTTATATTTCGCAAAGACCGATTGTTGCTTCTTAAAAGGTAAAATTTACTACAATATCCCAAGCGCTTAGACAAGTACACTGTACTTTTCTACCCTTTCAATTCACCAGAACTAAATGGAACTATGTCTATTTAGTTCAACTCAAAAAATATGATTTCATTTGATTTTTTATTAAATTGGTTTGATGTTGGTTTGATTTAATGAATTGATTACACAATTGTTAAGGTTTGGGTTTCTTTTTTGAAAATTAGTTTGAACCTAAAAAACAAATATAATTTATAGTGTTTTCATATATTCGCAAAAACTAATGTATAGTATTATTCTTTACATTTTCACTAAAGAGTAAAAAATATATTTAAACCTTTAATTTCTCAATTACTATATGTGATGAATAACTTAAATTATATACAAACTATTCTTTGTTACCAATCTTGATGTTTCTTATAACTGACATTTAAAACTTTAGTTGTAAATATGAATTTTATAGTGTCAATGCTACAAAATATGTTTCATAGAAAAAAGAATAGTATGCTAATTTGGTTTAAACCAAACTAATCTGATAATTTCAATTGATGTTAGTTCAGTTTGAACCCTTATTCGCTTTGGTTTGGTTTGAAAGAAAAAACTAAAGATAAAGGACTTGGTTCATCTTTATTTGGTTTGGTTCTTTGAACCAATGGATGCTCCAATTGCACATTCTATGTATTTGATCACCAACAAGTTCCTAACTAAACATACCAAGTTGTTCAGGTAGAATATTTAAAATATGCAATGGATCTTAAAGACCACCAACTTATAATCTTACTCATGTAATTACGTCACAACAACTAAAGAGGTTAGGGCTTTAGCATATGGTCAAAATATGCAGCCTTGTACAAACAATCTTCTATTGCAATTATATGCTAGGCACAAGTCTTAACTCATAATCAACAGCCAGCAAGCGCTCTCCAGAATGTAGCATGTAAAACTATGTGGGCTTTTTCAGGCTAGCATAACCCATTCAGTATTTGTGTGATCTTGTATTACGTATTCAAATGAGAGAGACAATGTTAAGGAAGAAAGCATAAGAATGAAAAGGTAACAATAACAACAACTAAGCCTTATCCCATGTGGGGTTGGCTATATAGATCGCCATTAGACTCTATCCCCTATTATATCATCATCTATATTTAAATAAATTTTATCTTATCAGAAAATAATAATGAAAAGTTAAAATGGAATATTCCTTGCTACCTAGTAGATCCTTAAACGTCAATCCGAAGAACAAATTAATAAATAATTCAAGCTAAGAACTTGGATGTTTAGGTTCAAACAGAGCTGCAGATAATCGTCATGGAACAGATATTGGTATATAGTACCAATATCTGTGAGGGACTCCTGATACATGACTCAGAATAATGAGTAGGAACAGACAGTCAGACATCAAACTGTATCCACTATAAAAGGAAAGAAAAACAAGTAGATACTTAAAACTTCATGTTTGAAGTCTCTGCAACTATATTCGAGGTGATTTTTCCAACTAAACTCTCAAGTATATACTGCTCAAGTAATCTGTATTCTGAAAATATTGACAAAAAAACAGCCTTTTTCAAAAAGTAAATATTTGTTTCTGTTAAAACAAAAAACCAACTCAATCTTGTTAATTATTTTCAAATAAAAGGGCTTACAAGTTACAACCGAGGAGAAAAGGAAATAAAGGCTAAAAGATCCAACCTATGCCTTTTCTTTTGATTGGGTTAACATACGTTCCTCTAGTATCAGGAAATTATCTGCATCAAGTGATCTGAAACTTCTTTTAAGAGATAAGGATATCAATAGAACCTAACTTCTCAGATATGGTAAAAGAACATATCAGAAAACAACCATGTCATTTCCACTAGTGTGGAACACTATTGACTTTGGATCTGCATCAATCAGCACACTATCCACTTTAAACATGTGAGCATGCAATCATCAGTAATTGTTAATCAAGTTGCAATATGCAATAAATATTATCTTGATGGTTTCTCATTTAAGATAAGTAAAAGGTAAGTAATCACAATGGAATTAGAAATCATGATCAAAATTATAGAATAAAGTTAACCACCTTTATTAGAAAAATCACTTGCTTCAGAGCTTCTAGCATCATGTTTACTGGTTGAAGTTAGAAAAGTCTGTCTTGGGGATTTTCTTTTTTCTGCATGATGTGGAAACAACAATTTCTCTGAATTGTTCATCTCTCTGCTTTCATCCTAAAGAACATTAAGGCAGGCCAAGGGGAATATGAGAAAATTCTAGGCTTGGTGTGCATTATTGCAATAGAAACAAATTCAATATTCCAGAGTGATCTGAAGAACTTGGTAAAAATAAAGATTAAGGATACCGAAAATGAAGGAATTGAATTCAAATTATCTGAATTTGATCTAGAAAATGTTCTCAATGCAATTGTTCCGTGAGATGCCATAGGAGTGCAAATGTCCTCACTGAGTTGTTCGCTTTTTGATGGACTTGTGCCCATTGCAAAAGTTGGGCTCTGGAAATTACTAAATGGCATGGGAAATTTCTCCATAGATGGACAATCATTCCCTTCTTGCAGATGAACTGGCACTTGATTCTTATAATGAGCCCCTGAATACCTATTGCACTTATGTGAATCAGAATGTACTTGAGATTCTACATTGTTTCTTACAGGTGGAATGACCAAAGCATTAGTTGCTTCAGAATGTAAGTGATGATTCTCATTTGTATGTTTGTTTGATGTTTGGAAGTTGTATGATTCATTCTGAAATGGTAGAGGAGAGGGCCCTGTTCTCTTGCTCTTTGGTGCCACGTTGTCAGAAGGTAACATTGTTTTCTCCGTGAATTCCAAATTCTTGGCCAAAAGCATTTTCTTAGGTATCTGGACTTTCTGATGCTCAAATGTCTTCCTTTTCTTCTTGCTCCTTTTCCTGTTGCAACCATTAATATGTTGGTCCGAACATACTGCTTTCGCACCCTCTTCATCAAAAGTAAAGATATTGTTTTCTCCCATCTTCAGTTTAGATGCTGAGCTGGAAGAGGACGGTAGCATCTTCCTGCACTTTGTCCCCTCTCTTAACTTCTGAGGTATTATAAATGGAGTTTTCCTTCCTTTTAAATGACATGTGATTGGTTCTTTTATGACTCCATTTGGACTCTCTGAATCAGTTTCAATAGTATCTGAGTTATGTTTGGCTTTAACGAATTTTTCTTCTAGCAGATCCCCTCTTTTATTTCTATTAAGTGCCTCTTCCTCTACATATTTTGGTGTTTTCATAATCTGCTCAGTCATTGAAGGCATAGCAAATTGATCCTTGCCAGGTTCCTTTCTATCTTCAGGATTTGGGAAGTTCATATTCTGTTTGCACTGTGAATTCTTACCAAGTATCTCCCACAAATTCATTCTCAGTGTTTCATTGTTGCACTTATCCACTTCCTTTGGTTGTCCACGACCCATATTGTCGTGTAGCATTTGTATTTCTTGTATGGAAGTAAATACTTCTTTTCTTCCAGTTTTTGCACCCATCTGTAGGCTCTTCCCAGAAGCAACAGATGCAATTTTCTTATGCACTGCATTCTCTGACTCGAGTACTGAAGCTTGGTTTGAAAAAGAAGTAATGTTCTGTGAAGTGGGTGTTAGTAAAGATTTTTTGAAGAAACAAGCAGATGATTTTTCAGCTTCATTTGTCTCAACTCCTTTGGGAACAACAAACTCTACATTCTTGAGCATAACTTTTTCAGTATTTATTTCTTCAATATGCTCAGGAAACAATTTACCTGCCAGCATGGTTGGGGTCTCATAAGATATTTTTGTACATAAATTTTTTGAAGCCTTGGAATCACTGTTCGTCAGAATTCCATCTGGCTTGGATGTCTCAAAAAACCAAGATTCCTTGTTTTCTTTTGCAGTGCTCTCCTGTGATGACCTTCCCTTGAATTCAGGCATAGCAATCCTCTTTGCATTTGTTGCTTCAGACACCAGAGTTGGGCACTTATCGACAGTAATCCCAATGGATATTTTTCGAAATCGACTAGAATCATGATGGTTGCTGCTTAAGCTCCGACAGCCACTTGATCCAGCCTAATGATGTCAATTGACACTTGAATTGATCAAATAGTCAAATAAACAAGCTAATTTGTCTCAAAATATTTAAGAAGAAAAAACTTTGCCATTGAAGAAACTATAAAGCTGCAAAAACAATCCTATAGCATGCTGCTCTATTTCTGCATTTAGAAGAAAAACAATGTGGAGAGTGATAAGTTTTTTTTCTCCAGGCATGCATCTCGATATTTTATATATTCATTTTTAAAAAAACTAGAAACTTATTGCCTCTGCGACGTTAGTAATTTAGAATCATCACCTTCAAAAATTTATAAGTCATTCATCCTCTGCTTGTATTTACTTACCTTACTTTACTGTACACAAGTCTGCCAAGCCAGAGGCCTACTCTATCTGTTCCAAAGTTCAATCTACTGTATAAATAACAGCAATCCACTTCACTAACATGCTGTTCAGCCTTGAAAGTATCGGTAGATTGGTACTTCAATAGCTTGCCTTCCACCAAAATGAAAAAGTCCCTAACTCATACTAATTATTATATCCTTAACTAGCAAGCATAATGCCATTTAAAACACAGTTGAGGTGCTTACAACCATCAATTAACAAGAAAGATTACCATCTTTAGTTACATGATATCAATGACCATTTTACAGCTAATGTGCACTCATCAAATAGTTGCATCAGGCAATAGAAACACAACAGATAATAACTAGTCTCATCTAGTATAACACGATTGCAACATTGTTCTAGGTACAAGAGTTTGGACTTTTAAAAACTCAAAGTGTCTCATCTTATAGGTTGGCGTGAAACCACACATTAGAATTTGATTAAACATAGCTGTAAATGTGAAACACATTCAACATGTTCCACATATATGTGAATCCAGGTATTATTATCAAAACCAAAGAACTATGATACAATTTCTCAGCAATGCAATCAAACAATGGTAAGAAAATTCACCATCAATTGCAAATTTACCAGCAAGAAATAAAAAAAATAGAATGAAAACAACAAAAATATTGAGCAGCATCTAGCTATAAGAACAAAGTGTGACGAGTAAAGTAATCTTTCACCATGAATATAAAAACCTCAACTAATTTTCCAAAGCCATTCCTATAGATCTTCTGGTGTTTTCAAATCTATTGTGAATTATTTCCTTCCAAAACTTAATCAAGGATAAATTGAAAATATGAGATGCAAAGCGCGATTCAGTAACAGGGGGTCAAAAACAAAAATCATTAGCGATGATTCTAAAGCTAGGACTCGAGAAACCTTGAATTATGAGGTCCTATACCTTCACAAGGAACTAAAATCTCTGTATAGAGATTAAATTGGTGAAGACGGGAACAATTATGCAAATCCTAAATCAGTCTTGAAGTAGAACTAACACCAATGTGGAAAAAATCTAGATCAAGGTCGATAGACATCCAGAATATCTAGAATAAGGGAAAAAAGTTGAATTCAACCATGGATTCCATGAAGATCAGCAATCTAGGAGCCAAGCGCGGCTGATCTACAATGATCGGATGCATCGAATCCATAGAGAAGGAAAAAAGAAAAGGGAGGGGAAGAGATCACACACACCGGCTTCATCGATCGCGGATCCTGAAACCCTTGGATCACGAGCTTGTTCTCCTCCGCCTACTCCTCTAGGCTCTACCTCGAGTCAAATGCAATCTTATAACTCTTGGGGCTGGTTTCCCTCCAAAATGACTCGTCTAATCCCAATGGATTTATACAACGGGCTTCGTTTAGTTACTGCTCGTATACCTGGACCGGGCCGGTTAACGGCCCGATTCTATTGGACCTAATTGGACCTAACTCAAATACGAAGTCAAACCTTCTCCCAAAAGAATTCTTAGGGTTAATAAGTAGAGAAATAAATAAATAATTCAATTGAAGAATATATATAGGGATGTCTTGCGCCGTTGCGCGGGCTACCGCGTGTGACATCCATCCACAGTTGAGTGCGTTCAGTCGCGGTCGCTGCGCACATAGCATATTAGATCAGTTCGTATATGAAAAGTGATGTCTTGCATGCTCTCCTGTGCACAACATCCATCCTCGACTAAGTGCGTGGGGGTATCCGGATCACTTCTAAGTATCTTGACTCGCCCCTGACGCACACATAGTCGCAGACGTTGTGCGCATGGGAAGACACGCAACATATCAGATTGATATATGAAAAGCGATATCCTGTGTGCTCTCTCGTGCGTGGCATCCATATGTGACTAAGTGCGTGGAGTGACCAGATCATTTTTGGGCCCCCAACTTGTCCCCATATGCACTCAGTCGCAGACACTGTGTGCATGGGAAGGCATGCAACATAGCAACATATCAAATCGATATATGAGAAGTGATGTCTTGCGCACTCTCTTGTGCGTGACATCCATCCAAGTGTGTGAAGCGCTTAAATCACTTCTGAGCTCTCCGACTTGTCCCCATGCACACTCAGTCAAGGACATTGTATACATGGAAAGGCGCTCAACATATCAAATAGGTATATGAAGTGATGCCCTACGTGTTCTCTTGTGCATGACATCCATGTGACTAAGTGCGTGAATTCATAGACACCTATTGATGTGATAAATTAATTCACTATTTTAAAATTTTTTTAGGATTTAAAATTTAGAATTTAGGGTTTTAAAGTTTAGAGATGAGATTTTATCTAAATTTTATTTTTAATTCTCGGATAAATGAAGGGAGAATTTAAAAATAATAATAATAGGAGTCCATGGATTACTCATAGATGAGCAAGTAGGGTAACATAACTGTACAATCTTATTATATGTTCACTCATCCATGGACAACCATGGGCACCTATTGATGTGGTAATTCACTCAGTAGTTTTTTTTTTTAAATTTAAGATTTAGAGTTTAGAAATGAGATTTTGTTCAAATTTGATTTTCAATTCCCATGTAAAGGAAGTAAAAAATTAAAAAAAAAAACAATTTTAACAGTAGATGTTCATGGATTATTCATAGATGGACGAGTAAGATAATATATATATATATATATATATATATATATATATATGATATATTACACATTTTAACATTATTTTATTTATTTAAAATTTAATATATATATATATGTTATATATTTTAATATTTTTTAATTTATTTAAGATTAAAACTTTAAAGTATATAATTTAAATTTAAAATATAGTAATATTTTTTTAAAAAATAATAATTTATATTAGAGATTCAAGAGGTATGCAATATAGGATGTGCAATATATCAAACTCTAATATATA
The DNA here is from genome assembly GCF_044706935.1 of Curcuma longa. NCBI lineage: Eukaryota > Viridiplantae > Streptophyta > Magnoliopsida > Zingiberales > Zingiberaceae > Curcuma > Curcuma longa. Next base: position 12,610,803 of record NC_133871.1, read on the forward strand.
TAGAATTTAGATATCTTACCCGGTAGTGTATCATTGTCTGTTGACAGTATTTTTTTTATTTTTTATTTTTTATTTTTATTTTTTTATTTATGATTAAATTATTTAAAATTTTACTTTTAAAATTTAAGAGAATTATATTATTAAATATAAAAATATATTTATATATATAAACTGATTTTGATCAAAATTATATGATATGGTGACAAATATCTATTATACAGAATCGTAAATAGCGGACAACTCCAAGGCCTTGGTCTCTCAAGACCTATAATCTCTTATTCCTCATATTATCTCCTGCTCGCTCTCACTCTCCCACCTTATCAACACCCAAGCCCCAATCCATGGCGGCTTCCTCCTCCCTCTTCCCTTCCCTTTCCTGCCAAGTCCACACCGTCTCCTCCACCAAGCCTCGGACCTTGGCTCTTGTCACCTCCTCACTTTCCTCATCCCAACCGACATCCTTCGCCCGCATCAAAATATCCTCTTTTCCTTCTTATACCTTGCCTCCTCTCCTGAGAAAGGCGCCGCCTTTGGGCTCGGGGATCGTCCCCAAGGTCGCAGTGTCGTCGGATTTGGATAAAGAAGAGGATTTTGAGTTTTCGGATGCGCAGGCGGGGTTCTCGCCTGATTTGAAGCTCTTTGTTGGGAACCTCCCGTTCGGCGTCGATAGTTCCCAGCTTGCTGGTCTCTTTCAGCAGGCCGGAAATGTTGAGATGGTTGAGGTAGGATCGAGGATTTATTTTAACCGACTCAGCTTGCTAGGTTTTTGGGCCCAGTGATAACGTTTAATATTATGCAATTTGTTACAATAATTTACAGGTTATATATGACAAGATAACTGGAAAGAGCAGAGGATTTGGGTTCGTGACCATGTCTACCATCGAAGAGGCTGAAATAGCTGCTCAACAGTTCAATGGTTATGTAAGTGGATTTAGTAAACTTCACTATGACACCATGTGTAAAGTTCCCAATGTTTGAAGTTCTTCTAAATAGAGATTATAAATGTGATGTTTGAAGTTCTTCTAAATAGAGATCATAAATGTGATGTTTGAAGTAAAACAGGTGGTGCCTTCATGTGTCTGAAACAATGTCCTAGAGATGGTGCAACTTAACTAGTTTCTTCCTTAAGTTTGTAACTGAGAATAGTTGATGCAACTGCCATATGATCCATACGTAGTTAGCCTTCTAATCTATGGAAAAATTGAGTTACATAAATCAGAGTTATCTTGCAGATATGATGATTTGTTTCTGTAGCTAGTAAATGGGTTCTCATTCTTAATACAATAGTGTGGGCATTACGAATACCTAAATTGAATGAACATGATGTGATAAAGTGTATCATACGGTGAAGCAATCTGAAAAACAACTGACAAACTTTGTCTGATTCTAGAATTCAGAATACCCATCTAATTGAGAATGTTTTGTTGGCATCATTGTTTTATTGGGGTATGGTAGTCTATTAATGATGTTTCTGTACTGGCATTTTCACTTGCAGTCTAAGTTTGTAGGCGAGAGTACATTTTTCTTCGTTATTGTTTTCTCCTTTTTGTTCTTAAAATCGCCAATCTTCCCCACAGTAAACTAGTGATGCAGAAACCACTTGTCAGTCTCAGTGATATAATGGATAAGTTGGTCTTTCACCATCTAGCTTGTCAAACACTTGCCCTTCACTATATTGTTGGATGAAAAATGCGTAAAATCACTTAGATATTGGTGTTCCAACTTAAGTTATGTTTGTGTGAATTTTTCATTGTCTTTGTGTTTGTCGAGCTTGATTCCCTAAAAAGTAGCAAGTGGTGCGTATATTGTCACTTTTTTACTTCTCATTTTACGTCATCCAATTAATGGTTCTTTTGGCCTGTTCACCCCTCATGGAAATTGTCTTTGCTTTTGCCTGCTTGCAAGAGTTGGAACGAAAAAGTTCAGTAAGTAACTACTTGTAATTTCTGTAATCCAACAGACACTTGAAGGGAGGTCATTGAGGGTGAACTCAGGACCACCTCCTCGAAGAGATGAATTCCCATCTAAAGGATTCCGAGCTAGAACAAATCCTGAAGCTGCAAACAGAGTATATGTAGGCAATCTTTCATGGGGCGTTGATAATTTGGCTCTCGAAACTCTTTTCAGTCGACAAGGGAAGGTCTTAGAGGCCAGAGTCATTTATGATAGAGAAAGTGGCAGATCAAGAGGCTTCGGCTTTGTTACTTACAGCTCCGCGGAGGAGGTTGATAATGCTATAACAACACTTAACGGCGCTGTAAGCCACTCCACCTTCTATTTATCACCTCATGAAATAGTCATTTCTCTGGCAACCTGATAGATTGTCTACTTAATTATACTTTGAGGATGATTTGCTCTTTATTTTACACACAAGATCCTTCTGTTGCCTTTGAATCTGATGGAATCTTACAAGAAGAATATTGGTACTAGTGCTCCATAACTAATTAGACATTCTTGATCTCGAAGGACTTCTGTGCACTTGAACTTGTTCAGCTACTGGTTTGGACTACAAAACCTATCAGATTAAGACTCATCTTCATTTTCTGTGCAGGACCTGGATGGAAGATCTATTCGAGTTACAGTGGCAGAACCAAGGCCAAGCCGCGAGTTTTGATTTCGTTTCGATGCTTATGGCTTCAACTCTGTGGTCTGTGGTGTGCAGTGATGAACAGTTCATTGCCTGTTAATTTCATTTGGAAGCTTTGCCAAAGAGTAGCGTTTGTTTTTGGCCATTTCACATGCTTATTCTTGGGCAAAAACTAAGATGATGTTTTATTTTTCAATTAAAGTCATATCAATATCTCGTTTTTAATTAAAGTTAAATGAGTATATTTAACTTCAACAGTGTGAAATATCTAGTTAGTAATTAGTTTTTATAATTTTTATATAGTGTGATTCGATAATGTTTATTTAAAATATTATTTTTGTCATGTGCAAATTTATTTACTTTCGGATTTGAATTTCATTAATCCCAATTGCATAATTTTACCCGCATAACCCATGAGGTAGTGGCGGGCGCTCTACCGATTATTGTCGCACATTTATGCGGTGATGGCGACCTCACTGATCTCTATGCTCACTTGATACGCTGACGCATTAATGCACCCACGTCGTTTTTTAGTTCGCCGACATGCGGGTCCCACTTGTGTCGTCGTCTTTCAGTAGGAAAGTCATTGGCAATCTCTGCCACTACTCACGTCACGAAATTGAGATCTGATCGCCCCCGTTAACTAAGTCGTGTCTTGCGTCGCGTGGCAAGTCGTGTCCATCCGGATTATAAAGAGGGAGAGTGTGGGCGATTGAGGTAATTTCCCTTACCCTTCGTTCATTGAGTTGGGTGGGTTGCTTTGCTTCGCCGCCCCTTCAATGGCCGTATCCTCCGCCTTCTGCCCCTCTTCGCTCGCCTCAGTCGTGGCCTCCGCGGGGGACCGCGGATCGGCCGACTCCGGCGCGCGCCCTCGATTCGAGAAGACGGCATCCGCCTCCTTCCTGCGTGGCAGCGGATCTCCACGCGTCTCCGGCCTGCCGACCTCCCTGATCTTGCGGTTTCCTCCTAATTTTGTGCGCCAGCTGAGCACCAAGGCCCGACGGAACTGCAGCAACATTGGTGTCGCGCAGATCGTGGCGGCTTCGTGGTCGAATGGTTCGCCGTCGTTCGATGCCCCTCGGTCCGTGTTCTCTGCGGACGCTGTTGTGGCCACTGAGGCCGAGGGCGAGAACTCCAACGCCGTTGGCGGTGGAGGAGTCGGAAGTAGTTTTGTAGAGTCGCAGATTCTGGCGCCAGGGAAACCGAAGGTCTCCCCTGCCGCCGCAAAGGTTGCAGCGTCGCTCAGCTCCGATGGAAGTCTTGCGGTTCATGCTGGTGAGCGATCTGTCTTATTTGAACTTTGATCTCTCGTTTCTTTTCCTCTTCTTTTCACGATCTATGATTTTTTGTGCTAAAAGTTGGATTTTTTTACTTGTAAAAAAGTGAGATTCTCATTCTAAATACTTGACCTTTTTTTTCTCTGAAAACATATTCTCTTTTGTAGCCATAAAAAAATAGGGAGAGATTGTGCCAGAAAAAGGTTTTTTGAAACATTCAAGTACACTTTATTCCTATACAATTGATGTTACTTTGCTTAAGATATTTGATTTTCTAGTTTGATGGTTTTCTAATTTTCTAATTAGGTGAGAGGTATGGACGCGGCATAACCACAGATGGAATTACCACCCCGATTGTTAATACGTCTGCTTACTGGTTCAACAACTCAGATGAGCTGATTGATTTTAAGGTATGCCTTAAACTCATTACTGATGGCCAAAATAACTTTTCCAGTTCTTTGTTCATTTTTGTAATCTTAGACTCTCGATTTTGCCTTTTATTTTTGTAGGAAAAGAGGCATGCTAGTTTTGAGTATGGCAGGTACGGAAATCCCACTACACAGGCGTTGGAGGAGAAGATGAGGTCAGTAGCGCTTATTCCTAAGAGATACACCCCTGAAAATAGCTTGCATTTTGATTACTGTTTCTTTGCTCGAGCAGTGCCCTGGAAGTGGCTGAATCCACTGTGTTTGTGTCATCTGGCATGTATGCTAGTGTCGCTTTGTTTTCTGCTCTTGTTCCTGCTGGTGGGCATATTGTGATCACTACTGACTGTTATAGAAAGACCGGAATCTTCATTAAGAATGAACTTCCTAAAATGGGAATTTCGGTATCCTTCAAGTCTTTGCATTTTTCTGTACCTGTTTGAATGGCTTCATTGTTCATGGCTATGACTACCTTTATTGTCCTGATGCATGTCTCTGACATGTTATTTTCTAAATATAGGTCACTGTTATTGATCCTGCAGATGTTGATTCCCTGAAAAGTGCACTGGATCAAAATAATGTGAGAAAACAATGCTCTTGACTTTCTTTGTATTTACTCATATCATTTCTGCTCTATGACAATCTCTTATTGCACTGCAATCAGTAAGTGTTTGTCGCGTACAGGTATCTCTTTTCTTTTCAGAATCTCCAACAAATCCATTCCTCCGATGTGTTGATATTGAATTGGTTTCACAACTTTGCCACAACAAAGGAGCCATAGTTTGCATTGATAGTACATTTGCTTCACCAATCAATCAGAAGGCATTAAACTTGGGTGCTGATCTAGTTTTGCATTCTGCTACAAAATTTATAGCTGGTCATAATGATGTAAGAAAAATGTCTAAGAATTGTTTTCATTCAGATCTGTGTTGGTTTTGAGAATACTTTCTTGTCTAGGTTCTTGGTGGTTGCATCAGTGGTTCAGAGGAACTTATCTCCAAAATTCGTCTGTATCATCATGTTATTGGTGGTGTTCTCAATCCTGTAAGTGATATCGTTCTGACCTGATTCTTGTGCTTTTTGAAGTCAATTGCAAGTTTCATGCATTAAAATCTAAGAGAACATTTACTACTAATGAAACTGATCCGTTATGAATTATATGATTCATAATTTACAAACTTGTCAAACTATCAATTATTGCATGCTTATATATTTACAAGTAAATGTTTGGGACATCTAAAATCACTCAACTGATGAAATACTATTTCCAGAATGCCGCATATCTAATTCTTCGAGGCATGAAGACGCTGCATCTTCGTGTAGATAACCAGAATAAGACAGCACTTAGGATGGCCCAATTTTTAGAGGAACATCCCAAGGTATGCACAATAACCTCTTACCTTTTGCATGCTTGGAAAACTATTTTCTGGTTTGTTGGATGCTGTGATCATTATTGTTATATTAATTATATTAAAGGGTGTAGTTTTACCCTTCCTGTGCCACATGGCACTCTCAAGGAAGAAGAAGCTATATAGCCTTCTTCTTTAAATATTTTTAAAAATTAAAATTATAAAAAATGAAGGAGCTTAAAAAGAATCTAAAAACTAATTTTTATTTTTTAAAGAAACATATTGTCTTCCATTATTTTTTTTAAAACTAAAAGTAAAAAAAATATTGTTTTTGTTATTTAATAAAAATAATATAAAAAATGTTCTTTTATATATATGTGAACTGTTAGTATTTTTTGTGGGCTTATTGTTTTAACAGTGAATAATTACCTCTTCACTACAGACAACATGGCATCAAATCTACTTCGTCTCTCATTGATTTTTCTCGTATATTAAGTGGATAATAAAAATAGTTGTGACAGTTGGATCTCACAGTGTCGATATTTGTATCCTAGTCCCAGTAATATACCTCTTTTGCTGATTTTCTCTTTTCTTCTCAATTTTGTTTCCCATTTGTCATCTATCATCTCACAATATAACCATTTACCTTTATATACGCATAATAAATTCTTGTTACCTGTGAATATTGTCCACCACTACCTTCCTGCCATTTTCCTTTTCTGCTCATGCATATGATTTGAGCATTCAACCTTTATTAGGTCCAATATGAAGGCACTCATTAAGCTTTCTTTCAAAATTTCATATCTGATGAAATGTGAAAATTGATTTACTAATTTAGTAGATTTGCCCGAAATTTAGGAAACCAATCAAAACTTGAAACACACACAATGGGCTCAGTAGTTCATTACATACTTATGTGCTACTATTTGCTGGGATGGGAAAAATATGAGAAGTGACCCAGCAATGTGATCAAGATTCATGAGTAAATATAACTTTCAGTCTTTTCATGCCATTTTATTGTTCTGACAATAAGTCGATGGATCACAAAAAAAGAAGTGTAGCGCACAGGAGGACCAACTAATTGGTTGTACTTATGCATGCTTGCTTCCTTTCTCAATGACCTAACATACTATTTTTCCAGATAGTCCGAGTCTATTATCCAGGCTTGCCAAGTCATCCAGAACATCACATTGCCAAGCGTCAAATGACTGGTTTTGGTGGCGTTGTCAGTTTCGAGGTAAGGTCCTTGAGTTTTTATTTTGCATCACCAGCATATGTAAATTCATATAATGTTTAACATGGTTGCATCTATGATACAGGTGGCTGGAGATCTGGAGACTACTAAGAAGTTTGTTGATTCTTTAAAAGTACCATATATTGCCCCTTCATTTGGAGGTTGTGAGAGTATAGTAGACCAGCCTGCCATCATGTCCTACTGGTAATATTCTGTTGAAGAGCTACTAGAATCTGGCATACAAATAGGAAAATTTCAGTATCATCCATGAAGTATGAATCACTATCTTGGCTTCTAAATTAGAAAAGCCACAGTTTGTAATGTTAAAAACAAGTTCAAAAAACTGGAAAGTCAATCACTTAGTTCAATGAATCAATGAGTGGAAATAGAAGAGGTTGAGGGGGACAAAAGAAAATAATAATTAATTTAATCGATTTAAATATTACTAGTGATATAGTATGTGGATAGGGTCTTAAATAATGGAGACAAACACAGCTTAATGACGACAATGCTAAGTCATTCTAGTTGGCTATCTTGATTTTGGAGCTTATTCTAGACTGATTTTCTTGGTCCAGGCAGGTTTTCCAAGTTCTGGGTAAGTGTTAAATTGACGTCCCTTTAGATGTTTGCTGCCGAAACAATGTGAGGCCAAACTGTAGTTATGAACATCTAGTCTCTTTTTTTTTTTTCTCTTTTGGAAAAGTATATCAGAAATGTATCATGAATAATTCTGAGTCTTCTGACTTATCCACTCTGCGCAGGGACATCAGTGGACCAGAAAGGGTATCCAAGTATGGGATCAAGGACAATCTGGTCAGGTTCAGTTTTGGCATTGAGGGTTTCGAGGATCTGAAGGCTGACATTCATCAGGCATTGGAAAAACTTTAATTGGCTTGCGTACACTGCGTTGTGAACCTGATGAAACCATTGTGTGCTAGTTCTACGTTTTGGTTTTCAATGTTATTTTTAGCCGCATTTTCTTTTTGTCTTGTTTAATGACCATGTCGAATTGTTTGTTTTGTATTGCATTTGCATAAGGCCTTTCTCCTTTGAATTTGGTACTGATATGCAGCAGTGCTTCTTCTGAAATGATGCTGTAGGGTTCAAAAGAAAAATCGGTAACTTACTAAATCGCGTAGGTAAAATTTTGTAATACTTAAAAATATGTATTTAATTTTTCATATTTATTAAAATATGTATCTGTTTTTAATTATATTTTTTGTTTTATGAATATTGATGCTGCATTCTCAGATTGATAATTTGATATAATTTTTTAGATTTGAATTTCATAATTTAGATTGAGAGTTGTATAATTTAAATTCAGAGGTGTGGATTTTTAAAATTTTCATAATTTTTAAATAATTTAATATAAATTCATTAAAGTATCAACAGGCTTAAAATTAGTTGATGGTTTTATAATATTTAAAAATTTAAAATCTAAACATTCTTTGAATCCGGAGAGGTATATATATATATATATATATATATATATATTCAAAAATGCTATGCTGCGTAATATGTGTTGTGCGACACCCGTGATTCACGGTTGCTGTTGCTGCTCTTGCCGTGCTGTCCGATTATCGCTGGCCACTGCCTTGGGTGCGATTAACGTGTCACTCGTCGGTACTCCGTCCGGCGTCAGATTTCAACTTAATAGTGGGCTCGATCGCGGATGACAATGGCGTGCGCCACTGTCGACTGCGATCGGCTCAGATTTCGATCGAATCGCGATTGTCGGACGGCAAAGAACGGGCCGGCATCGCACGTTGGTCCTTCCTCGACCAGTCATTGATCGCGATTTGGTCGGAATTTGATCTGATCGCGGTCACCAGTGGCGCCGAGCGCTAGTGAGCTGCGTGTCGATCGTGTCCGAGGCGGCGGCCAATGGTAGTCAGACGACACGGTGAGAGCAGCGGGAGCAACGGTGGGATCAGCGGTGTCGCGGACGGATTGCGTAGGAAAAGTCGCGCAACATAGCATTTCTCATATATATTAATTACAAAATATCAAAGCGTTAATCAATATTTCACAAAGGAAGCACGTGTTCCACCCACACCAGTCCCGCACGGCCACACCACCGTACTAATCGACGATCGGGATTCGAACACGTGAGAAACGGACGTCTGAGATTGGAAGGCTCTGACGATACGGTTCGCAAGGGAAGGTTAGGTTTGACCGTTGAGTGGATTTGAAAAGCTGCTGGGTGGGATGGCGGGAAGGCCCACCCTCCGGTCAACCACCGGCCCAATCCGGCTCTCACCGCCAGCTTCCGGCTTAAGAGCTCTCTCTGCTCCACCACCTCCTCTCCAACCTCTCCTCAGCAGAAAGCTCAAGCTACAGAGACTTGGTAAATGTTCTTGGGCTCTCTTTCAAAATCCTTGAAAGGCATCTTCTTCGAATCCATTCTCGTGCAGAATTTTGTTGATTTGATGGTTTAGCACCGACCAAAGCATTCTTCAAAAATGGATGAGCTCGATCAGCCATTGCTCGGTCCCGAAAACTTTGGACGCGACTCCATAGATCTGGTAACCACTTTGAAAATTGTTCATTCTAAAGATGTTACTCTTTTAGGTGTGCTTGAGTGTCGATTACAGGAACGCATGCCCTTGGAGGATGTCTTTGAGCAACTAAGGACATCTAGAACCGGACTCTCTTCGGCAGATGCCGAAGCAAGACTGCAGCTTTTTGGACTAAACAAGTTAGAGGAGAAGCCTGTAAGTTCACAAAAACTTGTTCAGTGCTATTCATTTGTATAAATTGGATTGAAGAATTCAAATTATATAGCTTGATCCGTCCCTTGGTACATAAGGTTAGTGATGCTGTCGATTTGTTATCGTAATAATGATTCACTTAAATGCAGGAAAACAAGTTCTTGAAGTTCCTTAGTTTCATGTGGAACCCCTTGTCTTGGGTTATGGAAGCTGCTGCAGTGATGGCAATTGGGCTGGCTAATGGCGGAGTGAGTTATCTCAGATTAATGCATTCTATTTGTTTTGCTTCGTCATCGAGAACATGTAAATTCTTTCATTGCTTCTCCTTGTCTCAAGTGGTAATTTCTTTTTCTTCATCTGGTTATTAGGGCCAGGGTCCTGATTGGCAAGACTTTGTTGGAATCATCTGCCTTCTGATTCTGAATTCGACGATTAGTTTCATTGAGGAAAATAATGCTGGAAATGCTGCGGCTGCGCTCATGGCTCGTCTGGCCCCAAAGTGTAAGGTAGCTTCTGAATACCTATTGAATTTGTTTTGTGGCATAAAAGACACCACTAAACAACATCATGTGGAAGGATCAGTAAGGCCTCAATTTGTTACAAGGCATTAGTCGTTTCTGATTTCTAAATGGTAGACTCTGCCAATAGGTACTCAGAGATGTTCAATGGCAAGAGAAGGATGCTGCTATTCTTGTGCCAGGAGATATCATCAGCATCAAGCTTGGCGACATCATCCCTGCAGATGCCCGATTGCTTGAGGGAGATCCTTTGAAAGTCGATCAGGCAAATCTTTTGCAACTTCAGCTTCACTTTCATTATGCTCATTTGATTTGGAAATATGAGGACTATTTCATGTTGATGGTGATGCAGTCAGCTCTTACTGGTGAATCTTTACCTGTCACAAAGATAAGAGGTGATCTTGTATTCTCTGGCTCAATCTGTAAGCAAGGAGAGATTGAAGCTGTCATAATTGCAACTGGCATTCACTCTTTCTTTGGAAAAGCAGCCCTTTTGGTAGACTCTACAGAAGTAGTTGGGCACTTTCAGAAGGTAAAATTCGAGTATATTTCTTCCCGCCGATATCCTATAGAGGATTACATGTCTCTTTTAAGCTAGTCAGTGAAAAATCATGGACACTATCAAACATAGTTTTAGTCCCTTTTGAAAGAATGCAAGCAATTGATCAATTAACTTTTCAGGTTCTTACTTCAATTGGGAACTTCTGCATTTGCTCAATAGCCGTTGGAATAATTCTTGAAATCATAGTTATGTTTCCGGTCCAACATCGCTCGTATCGAAATGGAATCAATAACCTTCTTGTTCTCTTAATTGGGGGGATTCCAATAGCCATGCCAACAGTGCTATCAGTAACACTTGCAATTGGGTCTCATCGCCTTTCGCAACAGGTACATATTTGGAGTTAAAGCTACTATATGCAGCAAGCTATCTCATGCCAAAATGTCGATTTATAGGGTGCAATTACTAAGAGGATGACTGCAATTGAAGAATTAGCAGGAATGGATGTTCTTTGCAGTGATAAAACTGGCACACTTACACTGAACCGACTCACTGTCGATCGGAATCTTGTTGAGGTAGAAATACTTTTGTTCATGATTCATGAATCAGTTAGTAAACAACCAGTCTCAAGGGGATTCAAATAGTAGCTACTTATCCTATAGGTTTTCAGAGACGACATGGACAAGGACATGGTTATATTGCTCGCAGCAAGAGCCTCAAGGCTTGAGAACCAGGACGCCATCGATACTGCCATCATCAACATGCTTGCTGATCCTAAAGAGGTAAGAAGAACAATTTTCATCTGAAATTTAAGATCCTTCAAGTAGCATCTTGGCTCTACTTTAGGTTTGAGCAAGGAGAAATAACAGATAGATTTTGAACGTACATAGGCGCGCGCAAACATAACCGAAGTGCATTTCTTTCCCTTCAACCCTGTGGACAAAAGGACAGCTATAACTTACATTGATGTCGATGGAAATTGGTATCGAGCTAGCAAAGGAGCTCCAGAGCAGGTGACTTTTATGCATCACCTATTGTTACTTGTGTAATTCTTCTTGAATCTGAAGTTATTTTGCCCTTCAGATTCTAAATCTATGCCTCAATAAAGAGAAAGTAGCTGGAAAAGTTCATGCAATCATAGACAAATTTGCTGAAAGGGGTCTTCGCTCACTCGGAGTAGCTTTTCAGGTAAATTGACAAACTTCTTACAAGTTTCTTGGCTATAACTAGAACAAGAAAAACCATGATCTTGCTTAATTTTATTTTTTGAGTAAAACATTTCAGACTGTTCCTGAGAAGACAAAAGAGAGCACAGGGGGTCCATGGGTCTTCTGTGGCTTATTGCCATTGTTTGATCCACCTAGGCATGACAGTGCCGAGACCATTCGGAGGGCGCTAAACCTCGGTGTTTGCTTGAAGATGATTACTGGTATGTCTGGGATTTGATGCTGTTAAAGCTTCTCTATTTAAATTCTTGATGATCATTTTCTTTAAGTGCTTAAAAGAAGATATATCTTCCTGCAGGCGATCAACTAGCCATTGCTAAAGAAACCGGGCGACGACTAGGAATGGGAGCCAACATGTACCCTTCTTCGTCATTGTTTGGTCGCAATAAGGATGAAAACGATGCTCTTCCTGTTGATGAACTCATTGAAAAAGCAGATGGATTTGCTGGTGTTTTTCCTGGTATGTTTGGTTTAAACTGCAATCTACTGCTACTTCTATAAATGTTGAAGTTAATGCATTTGAAACCTAATCAACCACATCTCTACCAATGCAATGCACCAGAAACTATGATGTAATTCATCAAAGTTCTAATGCATATTCATTTTCTTATTTCAGAACATAAGTATGAGATTGTGAGGATTCTCCAACAAAAGAAGCATGTGTGTGGAATGACAGGCGATGGCGTAAATGATGCACCTGCGCTGAAGAAAGCAGATATAGGAATAGCAGTATCTGATTCTACAGATGCTGCAAGGAGCGCCGCCGATATTGTCCTCACAGAACCTGGATTGAGTGTCATTATAAGTGCTGTCTTGACCAGCAGAGCCATCTTCCAGAGAATGAAGAACTATACAGTTAAGAAGCTTGACTAAGTGATCATCCAATCAATTTCTTTGCAGTGCTCTTTTTCTTTCTTTCTTTCTTCTGTTTATGCCTTCATAGCCATTCTTTGCAAACAATGCAGATTTATGCTGTATCGATTACAATCCGTATAGTGGTAAGCAAACTGAAAATTTTGTGTTCTTCACTCATTTATGCTTGTGGCCAATTCCTAATCCTATATACTCTGTGTCTTTTGCAGCTTGGATTCATGCTACTTGCTTTGATATGGGAATATGACTTCCCCCCTTTCATGGTTTTGATCATAGCCATTCTGAATGATGGTAAAATAAAAGTTAACTATTTTCTCGAGTTCGGTATCATCCATGCAACTCTTTTTCCCAAATGACATCCTTTTTTTCCCTTTTCAGGGACCATTATGACGATATCGAAGGATCGTGTGAAGCCATCAAAGCACCCAGATAGCTGGAAGCTAGAAGAGATATTTACTACAGGCATTGTTATAGGCACATACCTTGCATTAGTGACTGTTCTTTTCTATTGGACTATCATGGAGACTAGTTTCTTTGAGGTATTACAGTTGTTTCTTATTGCAATTCAATTGCAAGTGTAGCTTCAAAACACCTACCCTTTCTGATGGTTCTTTTATTCCATAAATAACAGACTCATTTCAAAGTTAGAACTCTAAGTGGGAACACTGAAGAAGTGTCTTCTGCTATATATCTGCAAGTTAGCATCATTAGTCAAGCTCTTATATTCGTCACACGCAGCCAAGGTTGGTCGTTTTTGGAGCGACCGGGCACTCTTTTGATGTGTGCATTTGTCATAGCTCAATTGGTAAGTTCCCTAGAACTCAGTCACTTGTTCACAATACTTTTGCTTCTTCAAGTGCAGTTCCAAGTTAAACTCAGTATCTAACTAGTTTAGAAAATTCACCTCTATTCGATCTTTCTTTTGATAGATAATCAGTTTATCGGGTATAACTCTGGTTTTTTTATCAACATATCCATAAATTTTACAATCTGTGGTGCAGGTTGCCACATTGATTGCAGTTTATGCTCATATAAGTTTTGCATACATAAGTGGCATAGGCTGGGGCTGGGCTGGTGTGATCTGGATTTACAGTTTGGTTTTCTACATTCCTCTCGATATAATCAAGTTTGCCGTTCGATATGCTCTTAGTGGAGAAGCATGGAATCTGCTATTTGACAGAAAGGTAACAACTTCATTGGTTCTGCTCCCCTTTACAGAGTCAAGAGTTACTGATAATTAAGTTCTGTCATTGCCTATTGCAGACTGCTTTTACTAATAAAAAGAGCTTTGGAAAGGAAGATAGAGAGGCTCAATGGGTGATCTCCCAGCAATCTTTGCAAGGGCTTCTACCTTCTGATATTGTGAAACTCGGGCGACAACCGTCTTTGATTGCTGAACAGGCAAAGAGGCGTGCCGAAATAGCAAGGTAATGGATTTACTCTCAACAACTTGGCTGATGAATTTGGTGCATTGGGACTTTTAAATTCAAGTTCAAGCCAAACTCTACAAGGATAGCCTCGTGCACGAGTCTCCAATCGATGCTTATTCTACGAAGGTTCATGTTGTAGCCTAATTCTTGCCTAGCAAAGAGCTTGTTCCTCTAACTTGAACCCTTCACCTAAGCTAAGATAGAGCAACCTTTAGTCCATAACAATGCTTGCTCTCCAAGCTCTAGCTAAACTTTGTTCAAAGTAAATTCCCGCCTTAAGACTTTTCGGTCATCCCTTACTAGGCTACAAACAAAAACTAACATATGGTTTATGAAACTTGGAGGGATAGCCTCGTGCACGAGTCTCCAATCGATGTTTATTCTACGAAGGTTCATGTTGTAGCCTAATTCTTGCCTAGCAAAGAGCTTGTTTCTCTAACTTGAACCCTTCACCTAAGCTAAGATAGAGCAACCTTTAGTCCATAACAATGCTTGTTCTCCAAGTTCTAGCTAAACTTTGTTCTAAGTAAGTTCCCGCCTTACGACTTTTCCGCCATCCCTTACTAGGCTACAAACAAAAACTAACATATGGTTTATGAAACTTGGAGACTAGAACAGCTAAAAGTTGTTGGTCATCTCCAATATGTACAACCAAATTCACTTTAAGTAGCCTTCATAAGCCACAACCATAAAGAAATAAGTCATTCATTTTGGGGTTTAGTTACTTGACAATGTTTAATATTACTTGCAGGTTGGGAGAGATACACACACTAAGAGGGCATGTTGAATCTGTTGTTAGATTGAAGAAATTAGATATCAATGTCATTCAAGGTGGTCATACGGTGTGATACTATTGATGATGACAAGCAATCGACTACGTGTTGTCCTTGTTGCATCGTTTTTAGATGCATGATTCTTAATATGGTAGTATGAAAAAAAAATTATAGATTTGTGTTGTAATTAGGATGATTGAGTCGAGGTGATTTGTTTTCGATAAGTTGTGGTCATTCATTTGAGTTGTTAGCAGAATAATTCATTTTTGCACTATGAAGAATAAACTTGATGTTTTAATATATGGATTGTTAATAAAACTATTTTCTATGAGTTTAAGAAATATGATAATTTCTTCGTTCCTTTAAATTGAGTGGTAGCAAATATGAGCTGGCAAGAGTGGGGCCTTTGTTTTTACAAATCATCAAAGAGACGTTTCATTTTAATTTTTTATCAAAAGACATCCCACTCTCTCTGTAAAATAACATAATTATCTTTCAATACTATTCCGATTATTATCCTGCCTATATGTCCCGCTTAAATTCTGAATCGATCGGTGCACATTATAGCAGCTATAAAACCGTAGTTGTTTCACGTGTTATAGCAACTATATATGGTGTTGTAGTTGCAACTACAATAGTTATAACTTGCATCGTAGCTGCTATAACTATAACAATTGTAGCAATTATAATTTCGTAGTTGCTATAATATAGAAAATAATCTTAATATAGAGGATTAACATTTTTTGTAGCTTCCGAAAAGACTTTAAGTGATATTTTCTGAATCTAAAATTGGACTGTTACCGGTTACACTCGATAACCAATGTAGATATCTGAACGAGCTTTGATTTGATATATTATGCGTCCCGTGATTCAATCCGAATTAAAAGTTATAACCTCTCAAAACTTATTTAACATTCACGTTATAGTAGCTATGAAACTATAACTATTACAACTATGTGGTAACTCAGTTGTAGCAATTACGAAATCGTAACTATTATAATTAATTGTGTAGCAACTACTGTAATTGCTACAATGTACGCTCAGTTAAAGCTAAGTATTCGGTTAAAATCGAACCGAATCGAACTGAATTAATTGAAACTGAATCGAATTAATTTTTTTTGAAAAAATCGAACCGACCGAATTTTCAAATAAAAATCGAATAAACCGAATCGATAAAATATCGATTAATTTGGTTGAAATAATTAAAATTTTTAAATATTATAAAAAATTTATCAATTAGTTAGTGATTTATAAGTTTACTTATTTAGAAATTTAGAAATTATTTTTTATTTTGATTAATTTAGTTTATTCGATTTAATTGAATAAAAAATTTTAAAATCAAAATCTAACTAAATTAAATGAATTAATCTATTTTTTAAAAAAAATAATTAAAATTCTAAAATAACCGAACTAAATTTTTAAATTCGATTGATTTATTCGATTTAATCAAATTTTTACTCAACGCTCAGTTCAGAATTTAGATAGAAAATATAAAAGAGAGTAACATATTGGAGGGTAGTTGGGTAATTATATAAGAATACCCTTTGATATTTTGATAAATTATGACTGCTTTTTGAAATATGATTTATTATAGTGTAATTAAATTATGATTTATTATAATTTTATATGAAGATTTAATTATTTAAATATCATAAATAATTTGAGTATTTGATTTTACTGGGTTTAATTTATAAATAAGCCATTTTCATGGGCTGAAAGGCCGATCACTATAAATTCCTTAAAGCGCTTCGGCGTCCTAAAACCCTAGGGATAGAACGCTCGAAGGAAGAAACTAAGTCTCGACGCGATCGACAGGCCATGGCGGGAGCCGCCTCCGTTGCCCGAAGTGAAAGCAAGAAGGGGAAGAGGAAGCGAGTGAATGTTGCGATGGAGGGTGTTTCAGAGGCCGCCGACCGCGCCGCTCCCATAATCGGCTACTTCCCGTCCGGCTTCGATCCCCATAGCTACGCCAACGGCGATCCCAACATCAAGGTCTTCAGGAACAAGAGGAGGCCCAACCGCCTTGAGCTCGTTGTTAGCCCTAACGGTTCTAGCGTTGAATTTGTCGGTAGGAGCTACGCTGGAGAGGCTGCGGTTCCTCAGATATGTAATTATGCAGTAGGTGTGCTGGACAAGGAATCGCAGACTCTTAAGATTGTGCCCATCGCTTCCAACAAGGTAACATATCCGGAAAAGATCGCTCTTTTATGATTCTAGCTCTTTCTTCTTCTTCTTTTTTTTTTTATTTTTTGCTTCATCTACGATCTACTATTTAAGGGTTTCCTTTCGCCTATAAGCAACTAACTCAAGTTTTTTTTTCTTTTCTTGGGTACTTGAAATAGATTGATATCAATTATTCCCTTTGATTTCAGCAAGATGTTTGTGTTATACATTATTCTACTTGTCTAGTTGTTAAGCCTTACCTTGATGATTGCAGATCTTAAGATTGGAACCACGAGTGAAAGGAAATTCTTTTGTTGAGACAGAAGTTTCAGAAGGTTTAGCAGAAGAGAGTGTTGGTACAAACAAAGTAGAAAGAAAAGTTGGAGATCTTACATTAATGTACGGGACAAAGAAGGACAGGGACTCGGTATGTTTTTTTTTGTTTTTGTTTTTGTTTTTGTCTTGGTACTTAATACCTACACTATTGAATGGGAACCCTAAATAGTGTTCTAGTGTCTCAGTTCTAGTTATCTGAAGTCCAAAGTAGTCTGCTAGAGGTTTCTTTGATAATCATCTCGTGACTCTGTAGAAATCATATGCAGTTGCCTACTACTGTCCCATATTCCTATCTGCCTAATGGATCACTTGTGTGCAATGTATGCTGTCTAGTTGACATGTGATTTATATGGCGATCATTGCAGGATAAAAGATGGAAATCATTTTTTCGCCAGCGGAATGATGCTTCAGCTCATGAACACATTAACAGTATTAATCAGGATACTGATGAAGGGAATGATGTTCTTGAGGATGCTGTGGAATCCATTCCTCGTAACATTCCACCTCATGATCTTTCTGCAGATACACCAGATAAAGCTTATCATCTGGATGAGATTATTCCCATAATTGAAAGAGATGACCTCTTTGACATTTTGGAGGTGGTAGAGTCTGAAACAGCCATTTCTTCTAAAAATTATCCACATTTTGTCCACAACCGTATGCATAAGCTAAGGGACATTAAGGTACATTAATCTAGCACATTGACTTTATTACTTTATGCTTATGCTTTTATGATTTTTCTTCCGTCATAATGGCTTAGTGGTTTTTTAGTCTCTTGCTCTTATTTTGTTGCATTATGGCATAAATTTAGCTTTCACATAGTCCCTTGTAACCTATTCTTGCAATGTTGTAAATGATAAGCAATCACACTGGCTCATG
This sequence comes from Curcuma longa, assembly GCF_044706935.1. Taxonomy (NCBI): domain Eukaryota; kingdom Viridiplantae; phylum Streptophyta; class Magnoliopsida; order Zingiberales; family Zingiberaceae; genus Curcuma; species Curcuma longa. The sequence continues at coordinate 12,629,083 of NC_133871.1, forward strand.
CAGATCGAATGTGATTGATGATAAATGGACTTAGAACTTCCGGTTACAACTTTGGAACTAATGCTCTTTCTTTTCCTATTGGAATCTCATGCTAGCGTATATCTTGTATGTCAACGACTGGCATTCTTATGATGCGATCACAAGGAAGGCATACTTCTCTTAAAACCTACTCAGTATAATTATGTAGGCAGTCTTACTCATATGGGTTAGTTTCAGTAGACACTAGCAAGCAAAATCACATTCTTCTTTCCTCTATGACACTATAACCTGAGAAAAGTTAACTAGTTGGAGTCTTATACCAAAGTTAATCAACAAATCCTCTTAAGTGATCTATCAGTTGCATACTTGGGGGAGTACCTTTTGTCTTCTGTAAACCATGGATGAGTCCCTCAAAGTTGAGACTTCATAATATAATTTTGCAATTTTTTTTTTTAAATTTTTGGTACTTGAGAACAAAAGAATTTGAATCTTATACGATTGAGGTCTTTATCCTTTGTGCCTTGCAATCACACTAATTCAATATCATGTAAGTAAGTTGCTGTCCTTTAGTAAAAATTAACCTATTGTTTTTTCCTTCTTCACAGGATCAGACAGAAAAGGAGAAGCAAGCTTACATACTTTCATACATCTCTCATCTTTGCCATTTTTGGAATCGGCAACATAATGAACGTTTGGAGCATCCAACGATTCCACGTGCATCGTATCGGAACTTCACTAGGACATTTATAGATCCAAACACAGGTCGTATGTCAACGGAGAAGGGCGAACTTCTGATTGGGTACATCTTAGTGCTCACACTTTTCGTGGATTCTTTCGAAACGGATCCCACTGATATCGCAAGAGACTTGAAGATGACTACAATATCTCTGAAACCATACTTTCTACAATTGGGATGCAAAGGCAAGCGGGTAGGCGTTTGTAAACCCACGATTATGACTCTGACTGCTCCTCTTCAGTTCCCAGAAATCAAAGTGCCCAAGAGAAAGAAGTAATCATCTTAAGCTAGTGCCTGTGCTTGTATTGCCACTATGCTTGATGCTGTTTAGCTCCAAGAATCAAAGATGATGAGCAGCAAGCAGTCTTCTTAAGATATCGCAGGTTTCAGACATGCACATCTTGATGCAATGCTCAGCTTCATAAACAACAATTGGAGTTAGCTCGGGAAGGGTTGCAATTGTTTGTTGTTTTCTGCTGTTCTGATTTGTTGTTTTAATGTGGCTGGAATATTTAACTATTTTAGAATGTGGGATGATATATAATTAGTCAATTCGCCATTTTGTTTTGCTTGAAAAATCAGATGCTCCTATGCAACGTGACTAACAAATAAAAGTTCCAATAGTTTTTTAGAACAGACATCAGTTCTTGATGTGGTTGAGTAAAGGTTTACTTGAATACTCATTTATAATCATTGGAAAAAAATGAAGTGTTCTTACATTATTTAAATATTATTATTTTTTATTTAATTTTTGAATCGATAATAATTATGAAAATTATAATATATATATAATGTTATAATTTTATAATTATTAATGTGGATGATGAATAATAGTTACTGTACCTCTCGCTGAGACTTGTTTCGCAAGCAAAGTAAAGTTGCATAACGCAGGTCAGAACCGTCCATTTACCATCCGACGGCCTTGCTCTTCCCGAACCGAATCTGCGCTCGACTCGATATCGCACCCTCGAGTTCAAACGCTGCTGCCGTCCGATTCCAACCCCAAGCGGCGGAGCTAATCGTCGACGAGCCGGGTAGAGAGAGAGAGAGAGAGAGAGAGAGAGAGAGAGAGATCAGCATGGCTCCCGAGCTCGAGGACGAGATCAACGAGAAGAACCCTCGCCCCCTCGACGAAGACGACATTGCCCTCCTCAAGACCTATGTGAGAAACCCTCCTGTTGTGCCTATGGATTATCTCTCATCTGATTTTCGTTTGCTCCTTCTTTCGTCTTCTCTTCCACCTAATTGAGTCCGAAGTTGAGCTTATTGTATAAAGGAGTTCTCGAACATTTTGCAGCGGTGTGATTTAGGATCTCCTCTTCGGTTTATCTTTTGTTTAATTGTGGATCACCTTTTTTATTTTCATTGTTTCTTTTTTGGAGCGCAAGATCGAAAATTTCGTTTTTGGCGTGACTTCTTTTTATTGAAAAGATTTTTTTTGGGCTCGTGTTGTTTCCTGATCAAATAAATTTGTGATTTAGGAATGGTTCAATTACTATTTGCGTTTTATATTTTTTTCGCTTGCGTTTTAATATTAATCTTTTGTCACGACATCGCATCTATAGATAACATATTACGGTATCTACATTTTTAAGCTTGCAAGTATATATTTGTCGAGTTTTTTTTTCGTTTATTGATGGAATATTATCTGCATCAGGCTTTTTGCTTGCTTAGTTTTAATGTTTCCTTTGCATTAGGTTGTCCTCTATGTATAGCTGCTGGATCCGTTATGCTGATTGTTTTGGCTTGTTTGGATCCCTAGTTTGGACTAGTTAACTACTTAAACGTGATAATCCACTTCTTATTCTATTTGATAATGTTTGATGACAGGGTCTGGGACCTTACTCTACAAACATCAAAAAAGTGGAGAAGGAAATCAAGGAATTAGCCAAGAAGGTTAACGATTTATGTGGTATGTGTGCAGATGGAAAATTTTCTATTTAATTACAGATTAGAAGAATGTTACTTTTCTCAGTAGTATGTAGTCATTGGTAGTGAGCTCTTTTTTCTTGAAATCTCTTGTTAGCAAGTAGTAAGTACGTAGTTTTAAGTTAGAAGGAGAACTTTAAGGAAATCTTAAAATAGTTAGTTCGAAGTTATCAAGTGAATCTTTTAGGTGATGATAGTTTAGAAAGTCTAGAGTATCTCAGTGTTGAGTTTTTAAAGTGAAGCTGGATGAAGAGTGTTATATCATAAAGGGCATGCCAAAATGAAGCTGAACAGTAATATGGTACATATCAAGGCCAGGCTAAAGGGAATCGATATGTGAATACCAAATATAGAGCAAAGCATTTTATGTAAGCATGCTGTTGATTTATTATGGCCAGAAGATAACCCGATTTGTTTTTGTAAACTAGTCAACGTCAACAAAAACCAGTGAATTCAGATACATATATTCTAACTAAATTCTAGAATGGTGGATTGTTGGTTTTGATATCTCTTCGGCTTTTATTAGCTAAGCATGCTTGTAAACGTGAGATTTTCAGTCAAACAATGAGACAAAGCTCTTCTTGATGGTCAAATATCTTTTCACTACAAAAGTGATCACTTTTGCTGTTGACTTTCTTCTCACAATTACTGTTTGATCTGCAAGTTTACTGTGTATTCTAGTACCTATTATTTTACTTTTAATCAAGTCAAACTAAATTGTAATTTATCATATGGAATAACATCATGTTAGTCACTGTTGTGCTTGCCTGCGTGTCTATTGATTTCTTTTTTCCTGCGATAGGAATCAAGGAATCTGATACTGGTCTAGCTGCACCAAGTCAATGGGATTTAGTCTCTGACAAGCAAATGATGCAAGAGGAGCAACCTCTTCAAGTAATCATATTCTTATGGATTCTATGTCTGTGTTAATTTTCCCTGGTAAGTTTATAGTGACACTTTTCTTCTTTTGAAGGTTGCAAGGTGTACAAAGATTATCAGTCCAAACACAGAAGATGCTAAATATATGATTAATGTTAAGCAAATAGCTAAGGTATATTTCTTTCTGATGTGTTTACAGTATTCAGACTATGATTGACAGTTTCACATTGCATAATGATATCTTTTTCTTATGTAGTTTGTGGTTGGACTGGGAGATAAAGTATCCCCCACTGATATCGAAGAAGGGATGCGTGTAGGGTGAGAAGACTATTTTTAATATATATATTTTTAAAGCTTAATAGTAGTTAATTGTAGTATTATGATGAAGAGCTGGCAGAGTATGTGCCACATTAATGTTATGTTTCTTCTATTTATAAATGCAGGGTTGATAGGAACAAGTATCAAATTCAAATTCCTTTGCCACCTAAGATTGATCCGAGTGTTACAATGATGACTGTTGAAGAGAAGCCTGATGTTACCTACAATGATGTAGGTGGATGCAAGGAGCAAATTGAGAAGATGCGAGAAGTGTGTATATTTGACTACCTTTTTATTGCTTTGTTTCCATCATATTATTAGTTTTTTTGTGTTTAATTCATTACCTTTTCTAGGAGTCAGATATCATAAATTTAAGATTTTATTTGTGGTTTGTGTGGTACTTAAGATTTAGTTTGACTTAATGTTTATCATCAAATATTTAAAACTATGTTTGGATTATTTTTATCCCATTATCTTCAGGTTGTAGAGCTTCCTATGCTTCATCCAGAGAAATTTGTCAAATTAGGTATCGATCCTCCAAAAGGTGTTCTCTGTTATGGTCCCCCAGGAACTGGCAAAACCCTACTAGCTAGAGCGGTAGCTAACAGAACAGATGCTTGCTTTATCCGTGTAATTGGAAGTGAACTTGTGCAGAAGTACGTTGGAGAAGGAGCTCGGATGGTTCGTGAACTCTTTCAGGTTGTCAAGCTTCCAGAGTAAATTCAGCATTCTTTAGAGTCCAATTGCCCCTGTTAGTTGTGCTTTATTTGTCGGCCACCTCTATTCTGTTCTATTGATGGTCTCTTTTGGTAATAGATGGCACGCTCAAAGAAGGCTTGCATTGTCTTCTTTGATGAAGTTGATGCAATTGGTGGTGCTCGGTTTGATGATGGGGTTGGTGGTGACAATGAAGTTCAGCGTACCATGCTTGAAATTGTCAATCAGCTTGATGGTTTTGATGCTAGAGGAAACATTAAAGTCCTAATGGCCACCAATAGGTATGTTTCTAACTCATATTTGGCAGTCCATTAGTCCCACAATGTTACAATGTCAATCCGTGCATGCAAATTATGTCAAAGCCATATCAGCATCTACATCAATTATTCTAAATGCATACACTCTCGATGTTTTAGCCACAATGAGAAAACTGAATAGAGATTCGAGTTTCTTAAAGCATAATTGTTGGTCTAATTTAGGAGTGAAGAGATACTTTTGTGTAGTCAGTAGCAGAGTAATTTCTTGAAATGACTGCAAACCTTAAATAGTGTACTCTTCAATTCCTTCATCTGTGCAACAAATATTTCGTCTAATAATTTTTAGTGGTGCCAGACTGTTTTGCATCATAAATTACTCAAATAAATGAATGTTAATTATCCTTTCCTTACATAAAACATGAAAAATCTATGATTAACTATTTGCCTGTCTGGTTCTAAATAATGCAGGCCTGACACTTTAGATCCCGCACTGTTACGCCCTGGAAGGTTGGATCGTAAGGTTGAGTTTGGCCTGCCAGATTTGGAGGGTCGAACACAAATATTCAAGATTCACACCAGGACAATGAATTGTGAGAGGGATATCCGGTTTGAGCTTCTTGCCCGCCTCTGCCCAAATTCCACTGGTGAGAAATGCTTGCCCCTATTACAAGTTGGCTGATGATAACTGGTGCCATTTAGTAAAGTCCATTACGAGCCTGATTGTGCTAAAAGTTGAGAAACCAATAAGCTGCAACATTATTTTATAAGGAATTCCTACAAGATCTTTTGAGAATTTACAAGTTGGAACAACCAACCCCATACAAATTCCTGCTACAATTTTTGGCAATTTTTCATGCCGAGGATCTTTGTTATTGACATTTACTTCTTTTATAGGGGCTGATATAAGAAGTGTGTGCACTGAAGCTGGGATGTACGCGATTAGAGCAAGAAGGAAGAATGTCACGGAGAAAGATTTCCTTGATGCAGTGAATAAAGTCATCAAAGGCTACCAAAAGTTCAGCGCCACACCCAAGTACATGGTCTACAACTAAATATGTCGCCGTGTGGAGCATTTAACTTTTATCCACTGCAATACACACATTGCCTCGGACCTTGCCTGGTAACTTATACGCAGTTAATTTAAGTTTCTGAGTTGTTTTTGTTAAAGCTTAAATGGGGAATGCAAGAACGCAAATTCCTGTTTCGCAAGAGCACGGCCGAGTGGTGGAACTCTGTTCTTGTTCAAAATTTAGTTTCAGTATTTTCTCAGTATAATAGGATTCAACTTGAACAAGCGCTTGCCAGATCGAGTGTTTTTTGAGGTTTGGGTGTTGTTTCCTAATTTGAAATTTTAGACAGGATTATTGGTTATTCTGAATGTCTTCATTCCTTTCCATCGACAGATTTACCGCGCGTTGTGTTACTTACGAGTAAAAATGAAATTGGTATATTATTGACATTACTTTCAACTCATCGAAGTCGTTTTTCTCTAGACAGCAGTAGCTAGGGCTGTTTAGTCAATTAATCTTGGTGGAAGATAAGGAAAAAATGCCCAAATCTTTGGCAGCTTCAAAGTGTGAATGGTGACAAGAAATCTTTGAGAAGATAAACATGTGGATGTGCCGGATGTCAAGGGGAAGAATGCGGAGAGGAACTTGGTTTTTTTTTTTCAACTTTTCAAAATTCAATCTTTTGTGTTGATGTTATGAATTTCATGCTTATATTTATTCACCTCCAGATCATCTATGAAGAATCTAACTTCACACCTTCCAAATCATAGTTTCTAGTAAATCTTCCATATGATAATCAATTCAATTATGCTATAGTCAAAAATCCAATTGTGTTATTAACAATTCATAGATAGAAATTAACTGAACCTGCAAATACCTTTTGTAGACAAGAATTCCTACTACCTTAATAAGTCAATATAGCACATACCTAAAAGAATAATAGAAATAGTACATAAACCAGATTGACTCAAGAAATTTTAGCATGGAACAATGGATTAATGGAGAAAATGACAAACACAACAAGAACATCCAAAATTTTTTTTTACCATGACAAAGGAGGTTAGGAAAGGCCTGCTTCTTCTCTTCCTTCTCCAAAATTTTTCTCTCCCTTTCCATGGTGCAAGGCTAAGCATCCTTTTTCCCATGTGGGTTCTTGTTCTTTCATTACTTCTCTGCTGCTTCACATTGTAGTCCAACCTACTTCCATGCCTCATTTAAAGTTGCTTTCTGAGCCATTCAGAAAAAGGACTGAGATTTTTGACAGTCAATCAAATCCAAAAAGATCTGACAGCTTCACAGGGGAAAAGGAGGCAGTTATTCAATGAAATCACTGAGCTTTTGTCAGATTATTACAGCATTTAGACCTAATTCCTCATCCACACTGCAAACTCAACCTCAAGGAGACATCAGAATTTGCTAAGGCACTAGTGACAATAGAACACACAACTCAACAATCTCAAGCTGATTGATTTGTAAAGCCTAATAGAAGTTCTTAAAGGTATATATCAGTAAACTTTATCTTGAGTTTATTTTCTGTGTTCCAAATTAGATACTTTGCTTGGTACATATCAGAAAGTAAAAGACTCAATGAATATTTCCTTCCAATATGTAGAAGCATCACTCATTTTTTTCAAGTTTCCATATTTTTTGGGTTAAACCTGAATTCTGACATAAACATCCAATCTGATTTCTGCAGGACCTCAAGTTCAAAATTTGCACTTCTTTGTCCTAATTTTTCATTCTTCATGAATGCATGATGAGGTCCCCTCTCTCTTAAAAACCTGGCATCAGTTTGGCAAATGGAACCGTGAATGACACCTGTAATCAGATCAGATAAATAAGGAAACCTTATGTTACTTATTTGAAGGAGTTATGCATTTGGCTGTCCTAGGACAACATTTTGGTGCTGAATTAATCAACCAAAAACGTAAACAGATTTAGTATACAGATAAACTTGAACCTATGAATAAGTTTTACAGTAAATTATACAGATTTGAAGTTCTAAACTCTCTCTCTCTCTCTAGGTTAATTCAGGAGATAGATGTTGATTGCATGTTAGCTGCCTTATTTGATTAATATTATATTTTTATATCTCTCTTCAATTTCCATTGACCAGGCATCTCTTTCATAACGAGGTTATTTGATGGAACGAGTACAAAAGTAGTGAACAAGTAGCACTTCCCTCGAGCTTCCATCCTCACAGCTGAAGCGGCGGCTGGACCTCGATCCTGGAGACACCTTCTTTGGCTTCCGCCGTTTTCGCCACCTCCACTTCCCCCACCACCAGCGCCGCCACCGCCTCGTCGATTACCTCTTCCCCTGCGTAGTTAGGGTCCTTCTCGTCGACGGCCGCAGGAACAGGGTCCAGCTCGCTCTCCACCAGATCTTCCGGACCCTCCCAGGTGAACTTACCGCCGTGGCCGGACTTAGGCGGGCCGCGTCCGATCCCGAGGCCATCGGCCGGGTGGCGCTCCAGGCGCAGCACGCCCTTATCGGCCAGCTTCTTCTCGAAGTGGTGTGCCGTGTCGGGGCGACGCGTTTTGGGCAGCGCCACGCGGTCATGCTTCTTCTTGCCCTCCTCGTCCCCGCTAGCGACCCTCATCTCCATCGCCGTCTCTCTCGGCTCGTGCCTTGCGAAGCGGATGGGTGTGGTCGGAAAGAATCTAGGGCAGGAATTTATAGGCGGCGGCCGGCCAGTAAGATGGAAAACTGCGGGAGCTCGCGGGAGAAGTCCAGAAAAGGATCGAAGGTTGTGGAATGTAGTGCCACGTGTTTATATATAAAAGATTTGATATTCTGAACGGTAAATTCGTGCACCTGTGAGCGAGACTCTGACCCATTACCACTGCCGTCGGCCATGGACTCGGGCGCGATCGACCTGCTGCTCACCGACACTTCATCGGACATCGGATTCCGATCGCATAGTGATCAGAATCCGACATAATTTGATCAGAAACCGTCAAATCACGCAGTCGGAGATGGCACGGCCATTGCCGACCGCGATCGGGTCGGATTCCAATCGAATTGCAGCCGAAGATCGACCGAGGAAGGACCGACGTGTGACACCGATCTATCCTCGGTCAGATTCCGATCACGATTCAGTCAGAATCCGAACCGATCGCGATCGACAATGACGCGGTGGGTGATTTAGCTGTTTCCGACCAAATTATTCCCTAATAAAAAATGATAATTTCAATTAGTCGTATTGACTCAATCCTTGAGGGTGACCAACCCGATCCCCCAGAAATTTTCTATCGGTCACTAGTGTAAATTGGGAAGCGCACGTGCGGGTGCCTGAGTGAACTTGAATATCCTACCACGGCACCATTACCCCGGGGAGTGAATAAAATTTTGATTAATTATCTAAAGATCTTAGTGGCTGGAATGAGAATGGATGAAAAATGAAGAAGTAAAATGATGAGGAAATTGGCATCTCATTTGTAGAAAATAATTGCTTACTAGCACCGTAAAGCTGCACGCTGTAGTTCAAATAATATTTTTATACATATCAAAGTGTGGAAAATGAACAAGATTGCACCTCGGGCCATACAACATTGCCGTGCTAATCGACAAGTTAGCCTAACAGATTATGATCGATCGTCCAAATCTAAAGAGTGTGGCAAGGGGGCTAGGAACTCACAACGGGCAAGAATTCATCACTAAAGCCATTGTAATGGATCTATTGGAAAATTGGAACAATATGTAACACAGCCATATCGTACTCTTAGCTTCCGGATAATCCACTGTCACCTGAGCTTGGTTTCCTTGCTCCGAAACGAAGATAGTGAGAAGAAAGATCGAGGTGCTGCAAATATTATCAGATGGATCACAAAAGTCAATCGAACTATATATCCAAACGATTATCTTACAATGTAGAATTGGGAGTGAATTTGTCAGGAATTTTGAAAAAATTGTCAAGAATCAGAGGGCTTCTGTTACCTTTCAGGGAGCTTCCAGTCAGATGATCCTCTCTGAGTTTGAAATTTGCAGGCGGGTTTGGGATGGAGCTGCGCAATGATTCAGCTGCATAAACCAACCATGTTCAGCTACTAATATCGTCATCATAATCAAAAGAAGCAGCTAAAACAATCATGGATGGAAATAAAATTATCTGTCACTTAGTTTATAGTAGCACACATCGTTAGAAATATGCTGTTGTTAACTTAAGATAGAAGAAAGATCTTAGAAAAGGAAAAGATTTGTACCTCGTTCAGAGAACATCTCTCCTTCATTGAATCTGCCATGGGCAAGTGAATAACCCATTCTAGACTTCCTCAAATCTTCAGTTGGTCGGTTTACCACATCATGATCATCTTCAGTATCATCATCACCTTCAGAAGCTGTTGAAGCAGAAACCCAATCAGAGACAAGACTCTCTACGCCCCCCCTACTCTTCCTTCCGAATTTCAGTAATCGCTTGAACCCTTTTGTAACATCCCTGCGTGAGGGTTGCGATACATTAGCAGCAATCACAGGCATCTGGGCGCTTCCCCATTTTTTTCTTATCCTAGAAGCATCTGCCTCCATTTGATTTAATGGGTTTAAGCTCCATGATGCTGGACTGCCAATAGGTGACTCTGCACAAACATCAATATCTGATGTGTCAGGGTGGGCATTAAAGTTCCATGATCGAGGGCTTTCTCCAGGTGACACTTCTACATTCCCTGCAGGATGCTTAAACTTGGGGGAAACAGGAGCTGTACCATAATCTACTTGAGAAAGTGATTGCAAATCACCATCTTCTGAGCCAAAATCATCAGAGTTTTCATATTCTTGACTTTGCCTTTGCTTTTCACTATCTGTATCAAGGGGATAATCAGCAATCTCAGTATCTCCTTGAGCAGATGATCTCTCATGTATATCTTTATTCAAATCAGGTAAATTGCCTTGCTGAATTATACTTTCATAATACTCTCCGTCCTTATTCACCCCTGAAACAGCAGACGCTTTAGGTTTGGAAATGCTAATTCCTGAACAAGGACTTGCAACTTTCCCTTTCCTAACAAAAGACTTGGGCTCCTTACTCTTTTGAGCTTTATTGGTACAAACTGTATCTGCGTGTGACCTATCAAATCCAGGGAGTGAAGTATCAGGAATATCAGAATTGAGAGAAGAAAGGTCCAATTCACCGGGCATTGCTGCACTTTTTCTCATGGACTGAGACCTCCGTGACTTGTCTTCCATAACATGGTTAGTCTCTTCAACAATGCTCTTGCTTCGGGAAAGAATTTTAGTTCTCTCTCTTGTACTTACCCTGTTAGTTGCTGCTGATGGTTTTTTATTTTCCTTTCTGAAGTCGGTGAAGCTAGGGAGTGATTCAGCATGAGGATTTTCAGTTGGTGACCTGCTCTTTGTGGAAACTAATTTGGTAGATTTAACAGAAGGCTTAGGATTTGAAGATACTGATGTACGAGGCGTGGAAGAAGACAAAGCTTTGTTAGGTAAAAGCTTCAAGCTTTTAATATTATTAGCAAACATATTATAAGATGTTTGTTGGCCATGATCCACTTGTTCATATAGTTTGTCCAAGACTTCCTCCCCTTCAGCAACAGATTCAACAGCCTGCAACCAGAAAACAAATGGCTCTGCTAAAAAATTTCTGTAAACAAAAATCAAGCTGAGACTATTGAATAGTGTCCACGGATAATAAGATGGACTATCAGATAGAATTGGTAACAGTAAACAGCATATAAACTGCAATTTGATCTTGGTACAAGTTCCTGCACAAGTATGGATCTAGGTTTAAACACAACAAGATCCCCAACATTCTCTTACTAAGATCAAAACATGACTACAGGAAACCAAAAAGTCTGATTAACAGAACAAGTTTAAAAACTAAACCAACATTATCCAGACTAAAGGTATAGCACAAAAAATATATATATTAGCAACAAACCAAATAGGCATAACTGCTTGCAAATCTAGAATAGGTAGAACCATGCTAAAATAATTTGGTGCAGAGTAATACCAGATTAATTAAACAAAGATAGCATATGAGCAAAGCAAACCAGAATCCAATGCAATCTAAAACACTAAATTAAGCATCTTACATAACTTACAACGTCAAATCATATTCACACAAATCTAAGGATGTAATTCCTTCCAAACTGAAAAGTTATAGGTAGCCATAGATCTGTAGTGTAACAAATCTAGATTAAGTCATTGTAAATGTATAATACTAAAGGATAATTACAAAGAAGCTACATATCAGTACCTCATTTCGTCTTTTGCCAAAAGATCTCACTTTTTCTTCACGAAGATACGTTTTGTTTGAAACCTGTCTAACAACAGACCCTGAGTATCTTGAGTCCATTTCAGCCAGACTGTGTTCCAAACTCTCTCGCATTGCCTTCATTTTTGCTTCCTTTTGAGCCCTTTCTGTTTGCCACTCTACCACTAGCTTAGCGTCCCGTTTTTGCATGTATGCATAATACAACTTTCCTCTTGAATCATCTGCTGAGCTGAAGTTGTCAAATTTTTCATCAACCGAACCATACTCCTTTTTACCTGCCATTGGTTTCATGAATGCAGAATCAATTTCCATTTCCTTTTCACAAGTTTCCCTCAAGGATTTCTTAAGCAAGATATCAGTAGGTATCATTGCATGCCTTTTATCCATAGCGACAGGAGCCTGATCCTCAAGTCCCACAGGCATGCTTCTCCAATTATTATCTGTCTGATCACTAGGAGTTCTGAGCTTATGTGCGGCGAAAAGTTTTTCCAACTCATTAGCTTTCATTCTTAGTTCATCATTTAGGTCCTGATTTCCTTTTGATTGCTTGGTAACTTGAAGCTGCTCCATCCCATGGGCAGAAGGTGGTTCAATTACATCCAGTGCTTTCTTTGACATTCTAGAAGGCAAAGCTGGCGTAGAATTTGTTTTGTTATTTTTTAATTCATCTATGGTTGTCTCACAAACAGATAATTTTTGCTGAATTCTTTTTTCCATGTTATAGGTGTCTTCTTTTGTTTTAACTTGAGAATTTCCAGAAGGCACATGAAAAGCAGGAGCATTTCTTGCTCCAGCTTCCTCCACTTTCACAGGGAGAATTTTCCCCTGGGATTGAGAAGCCTGTAAATCACTTTCTGAATGTGAACCAGATAAAACTTTCAGCTGAACCTGAGAACCAAATGGACCTTTTGCTTTCACTTCTTTCACTTCTGCACCTGTTCTTCTACCAAACGTCCAGGATTGGTTAACTAAATTTCCTTGATATTTTGTACCAGCTCCATCTCTGCCAAGAGTTTCTCTAGTCCGGGGATGCACAATTTCTTGATCTTTCCGATTAACATGCTCAGCAATGGCAGATTGAGCTTGTCCTATTTCAAAAAGTGCCGTTTGATCTTTCATTTGAAATTGGCACCCTTCTTTTGACTGTAAGGTAGAAATTGCAAGATTTCCTGAATCAGTATTGTTTCTGTTATCTGGAAAGGTTTTTTGGTATATACTATTATTATTTTCATCATGAATTCTTGTTTGTTTATCCCATCCTGTAGAAGCATTGACGCAATGTTTGCCCTTCTCTACATCTGGATTGACCTTGGTTAGAGAGGACCCGACACCTTCATCCTTGTTACCATCTCCATCACCATAAAATCCTTTGTTCTGGTAATGTAAAGAAGAGGAAATATCTGTTGATCTTTGATCCACGAAGCCTTGTGATGTGACAGGATCCCTTGACCCTGAGGCCTTGGTCTCAGTTTTAACTCTCAATGGAAGCTGTAAGTTAGTAGAAGTAGGTGTTTCGATGGTACTCCCACTTCCTTTAATGTCATTAATACTGTTACTGGTGCTGCTGGTAAGATCAATACTCATGTCGCTAGCACCACTCCACCTTCTCAACACTGACTTCTCCGAAACATCAGAAGAGAGCCTCCTGTGGCCTTTACCTGATATTACCCTATTAACACCTGCAGAAGTGGCATTTCCAGAGTTTGCTGACTGCTCCTTTTGCTTGCTTTCAAAGAGGTTGATCCGATCCTGCACACTTAGCCGTCTAGATCCCCCTCGATCCTGCTGAGCTGGCTCATTAGCCGATGAAGCAGAAGCAATAGGCTCCTCTGATGCTGCCTTCTGCTGTAGGATGGATATGGCTTGCTGAGAAGTACCTGATGTCACTGTTGACTCTGTCCGTGATGTTTGCCTGTTAGCATTGTAATGCTGAGGATCACCATCATCAGGTGGATTACCAGCACTAAGTTGCAACTCTAGCTCATCTATAGACATGTCCGAGCTTGAGGACGAACGGAGGTTCTGCTCGGCAAAGCTTTTCAAATGATGATGCAGAGACTGTGACTGATGGGCCGTGAGATCAGGATGCTTTTGGCAAATCAAAATGAATTTGTTGCATGCCTCACTGTTGACAATACCATGCACATTTCAATGTGATCACCATAAACATTAGTTTGAAAAATTACAATTATGAGAGAAAGTAGAAATAGTATACTGATACAAAATGAAATAAATTAACTAGTCCAACAAGAATCACAAACCCTTGTGAAATTTAATGAAGGTGAAGATACAAAGATCCTAGCATATGTGAACTATGCTGTTTAGTCTATATGGAGGCATTCACACCTATGAACCTTGAGATTTTTAATTCTTTAATGATGTTTGCTGACCAAGCTTGATCACATTTAACTGTCCCATTATATTAGATAATCCAGCACAAAATAAAACAAGGTTTTGTTGACAACTGATAAGGTGTTACCCAGATGACAAGGTGTTCATCAATGTATGGCGCTAAAGGAAAATCACAGCTTTCTCCTTTCTGGCAATGGCTTACCCAGATGACATGTAGAAATATTACACACTCCCACCAAAATCACTAGTCAATAGATACTTCATATCTTGGAATTAGTTCACTTAATATCTGAAGTGGCATCACCATGCTACCTCACTGCCATGATAGGAAACATACAACCTATGCCAACTTTCATAGCCCTTGACATCACTCAACAAATTGCTGGTGTGGATGCCCTGCACTAAACAAGATTTGTGGATCTTGGCGGATATCCTGCCAGTTTTGCAGTACCAACCAGGTAGGACATGGGAAGGACAGGCATTCCATGATCAGAAGCAAACTGACAAATTAATTTGGTTGTACCCTAGTTCTCTTGTGATGTCTTAGCTAGCCCTATGCCGCCACAAGCTGAAGGGAAGAATGGAAGGAGAATATGGAACTATAATGTGTGAACAACACATCGTCAAAGAATATAGTTTTAGCATTGCAATGGCAAGCCACCACTCCTTAATTACCTAGATAAGGCTCGGACTATCAACAACGACAATGGAACACATGTTTTCCCACGAGTTAGATGAAGTCCAAATATCAGTGTTAGCAAATAGTTATAGAGAAATGGAACCAAAACATTGAGGTTGCATTCAAGATATTTACACCAGAAGAAAAAGTCTAGAACATTCAAATTGATAGGAGAAATAGGGAACAATAACAGAGATAAATACACTAACCGACCATTTTTTTTTATCACCATCTGCTACACATACCATAAGATAAGATATTTTTTCTCATTTCCGTTACTTACATTAGACGAATTGCACCAAAGTACTCAGCAAAGAGAAGAAGCTCAGAGGCATTATCAATGGAAAATCCAGCAGAACAAGCCCGAGCACATGCTGTGGCCAGGTCTTGCTTAAGAGTGACAAGCCTCAAATCAATGGCTCTTAGAAGCTCATTCCTGCCAGCAAAGCCATAGTGAGAATGACAACTAATTTTCGAAGAAAAGGAATTAGCTATCAATCAATCTTACTAAAGCTTTTGGTTAATGCTTATTCAAAATTTTGGAACACATTCAAGGAACTTATTGGCAAATTATTTTGAAGTTTCATCAGCATAAACTGCTGCTATTTTGAGAAATTAAATTTTAGGAAACTATGGGGGTCTTTGACAGAAATCAAATTACACATTTCAGTAAAATAACCCAATGGTACATATAAGTTGAATAATCTTTGAAAACCACTAATTTTCATGATCATATTTGCTAATTAGCATCATGTAGGAATCATCAATTTCATTTGTTGTCATGCCAACAAATAACTCCTACACAATCCAAATAAGAAATTTGATTTCTTAGATCAGATAAAATAGATTATAAAGAGACAATGTTGGTAGAGATTTTGGATTAATAATCACATGGGCAAGAATAAAAAAATTGAAATTCTAGCAGTGATATGGTGATTGGAAAATTAATTTATTTCAGTTTGCTACTGTCATTCCTCGGTATGTAATCATGCACTATTGCCTAGGAATGATGTAGCCACTTATGTTACTTGGACTTGGATGACAATATTCAAGATGGGTATGTTAGGTCTAAAGAATGTCCACATCTCCACAATGACATGATATTGTCCACTTTGAGCCTAAGTGGTATTTCATCCTTTTAAACTCATGATCTTTCCCATGTGTTTTAGATGTGGGACTATGTTTGCACCCTTGCAACCCAACAATCCCCCCCTCAAACAAAGGACCACTAGAAGCTCCGCTACCATTTCTCATGGTCCGGCTGCCATGTCCCTCATGGTCCGAGCCTCCCCTACTTCCTTTGTTTTCCCCGAGGGTCCCCACATGGTTAGATCTGGATCATGGAAGCCATTTCTCATGGTCCGGCTGCCATGTCCCTCATGGTCCGGCTGCCATGTCCCTCATGGTCCGAGCCTCCCCTACTTCTTTTGTTTTCCCCGAGGGTCCCCACATGGTTAGATCTGGATCATGGCTCATCCGGCGATTAGTCCGGTGAAGAGCGGCCTCGCTCTGATACCAATTGTTAGGTCCAAAAGGATGTTCGTATCTCCACAATGACATGATATTGTCCACTTTGGGCCTAAGCCTTCATGGTTTTGTTCTTGGGCTCTCCCCAAAAGGCCTCATGCCAATGGAAATACTTTTCATCCTTTTAAACTTATGATCTTTCCCATGTGTTTTAGATGTGGGACTATGTTTGCACCCTTGCAACCCAACAGGGTATAGTCCTAGGTGTCTGATAATTAATCATCTAAGAGTAGGGGCACAAGGACTTGGCAGAAAAGACCCATAATCTCGACCACAACAGCCAAACTAGCTTCCTTAGGAACAGATAGAGTCTAGTGAAATGAAACCATGGGATTGTAAGTGCATTATTTTATAAGAGTTAATATATTTACTGCTATTACAAAGAAAAAATAGCCTCAATAAGAATATCTTATTTGAAATAAATCATCCTCAAGCATCAGTCTTAAAAATTGGCACACTGCATTATCACATAGGATTAACAATTGTATAAGAATTGGCACCTATGTTATTTTAGCATTCTGGCACAAGATTGAAATTTTAGCATGAACCAATTCTTTAAACCTTGTCTAGCAATATTGTTTTAAATGTAGGATTCATGAATTTATAACAAAATAATGCAAATTGAATGTAAAAAAGAAAGCCTATCATATAGGATTAACAATTGTATAAGAATTATGATAATCCAATTCAACTAAAATATGATTCTATAGGAACCATATTTGGGGGGAACAAACCAAGTCATCAGAAATAAATCTAACTTCTCAAAATTAAACCTAGCAATGGTCATTAAAGTGAGCCGCCAATCCCATTCTAAAAAGAGGGAAGGTAAAATTTGTATCATTATAAAAAGAGAAAAGTGGGTGAAATCCAAGAGTAGAGAACTTAAAATATGTGGACTCAAAATCAACCATGGGGTTGGACTCTACACTCTCAATGAAGAAAAGATGCAAATCTTCCCACATTGCGACCTGAAATTGACAGTCAAGGTAGAGTTAACATGCCTGAGGAAAAGTCCCTGACATGTTAATATCACTTTTGTCTTTCTCGCTTCACTTTGCATTGCTGGTGTCTTTATCTTCCTCGCTTCAACTATGTTAATGTCATTGAAACTTGGAGTTGGCAAGATGAGTGTAAATTTGACAATAGTATTCTATTGTCAGAAAAGCTATATGAAATCAAAGATATAATGTACTTGTTTATCAAGGTGAGCATTGGACCTAGTTAGTAATCTTTTTAGTCTATCTCACATTTTGTGAACTAAATCTAATGATTCACAATTCAAAATTTTACTAAAACAATCATGGTCAAACGTTGATTCAACAATCTTCAGATCTAGTAGTCCACTGCTAGGATTGCTAGGATCAAACATAAGTCAATGATTCAGGCATATCCTGAACGGATGTGTCTTGTTTATCATAAAAAGAATAGATCTCAAAAATATTTCATAGTAGATGTATATTTGTTACACAGGTTCTCCAGTGGTTGAACAAACAAATAAGAATCAGGATTGGTAATTGAATAATTAAACAGAGAAATAGGACCAATAGGCAAGTAATTCAAAATTGTATGATCAATAGTCCATCTTTTTAACTCTGAGCTAGCAGTTCATAGAAAAAGACAACAAGTTTTAATAATAATGAAAGATTACCCACACAACTAGAACAAAAAATAGATAGGTTGATCCAAATTTGCATATGCAAGCAATAAAAACATACTTTGTTACATCTGCAGCTGCTACAGAACTGGTATCATCTTCACCTGAGACGAAAAATCAAGGATATTATCAAGCCAACAATGGATACCACTTGTATGCAATAACCTGAATCCCAACTATTTGAAGTCACTCAAATGGATCTTATTCCACCATTAAAATCTATGTAAAGCTATATGCTAGTAATATCTAGATGTTTTAAATCACTTCAATATGCTGGTAATAGAATTTTCCTTGTTGATGGATTTCCAAATGAGGAGACAAACAAGTTTGACCCTCCATTCCATGTTGGGTTAATATTTCGTACTCATATCGGTGGAGGGTAGTTGCACACACAAGTTAAAGATGGTTTCCAATTTTCAGCACACTAAATGTGCAATTTCCATACATAAGGTTGCATTACACAAACTTAGCAAAGACACAATCCAGTCAGTATCCTGTCAATTTCATAGAGGAAAGGCTTCCATGAAATGCATAAAATTAGAAAAACGGAAGCAAAAAGAATTTTACTGTGCCTTATCAAGCAACAAAATCAGTGTGTAGATCTAAAGGAAACAAGACCAAGCGTACCTGCTCTACCAGAAAGTTTCCCTGCACCCTGCAATACAGAGTAATCAATTCAACATCATTAGAAAAATGGAAGTATTCAAACAATGTTCCATAATCAATGGGATTACCTGTGAATAAATTCGACTGGCTCCTTCCAACTGTGACATCTCTGCATCACACGTATTGACTGACTCAAGCACCTCAGGTGTGCTAACAAACCGAACAAACCTGCAGTCAATAATTATTGTAAGAAAATTGAACAGAAGCTTCTTTGAGGTGTTGAAGGATCAAGGAGTAAAGCAAGTCATAACTCATTGTCTATAAACGCAATTTGACTAGCATTGAGGTATGACATTGTGTTAATTAAACCTTTCGAGAGTTCCTTTATTGAACCATCGGTTGCCAACTGTGGAACCCTCAAGTTCCAGTTTTATCGATTTGTCTGAACACGCTGCTTGCTCTTCTACAACTTTCAAATGTGTTAGGAAGGGCTTTAAGAAACCAGAAGCTATCTTCTCGGTCCTCCCATTTCCAGAGACAAACAGCTCACATCTGCAAAATGTATTTTTTTTACTTCAAGAAACTAAGAAAATTGAACCCAAAAACCCATCTCGAAGGTGAATTTCACCTTGATCGCCTTGGCGATAGCTCAAATACAGCACAGTCAAGAGGCGTGTCAGAGTTCATCTTCTCAGTCCGACAAAGCAGCTTCCTTATCGGTTCACCAGCAACACCACTCCACAATCAGAAAACACGAAACCCTCGCCCTACAATACCGCAAACACGCGATCTCTTCAATTAAATCCGTTGTTATACCAGTCTGATTCCAAGAGCGAAACAATAAAACAACAAAAATCGCCAACTTGCAAACCGCATCGAGATCGAAGCTCAACTCAGATCTACCAGATCAAGCCAATAACCCAATGATCCACTCAGGAATCAAAGCTCCGAGCAGATAACAAAGACCCCGACGAGCATTGGCTTAGATTTTGCCGGCTCGCCACATACTACCACAATGCTGATGCATCGCGAGGCCAGGCAGTCCAAGAACCTCGCGATGGACCGATCGAGGGATTGAAGAGCTGGAAAGGAGTAGCGGGCGCTAGGTATGCGTCAAAAACGGACTTTGTCAGTTCACCCAAGCGTCTGCAGTCTGCTTCCTCGATCCGGGATCTCAGCAGCAGTGGGTGGGTAGGTAGAAAGAGATTGAGGAGAGGAGCGAGCAATGGAGGACGGTCCGAAGCGGAAAGAGATGAGACCAATGGAGAAGCAAAAGAAGGGAGAGCAGGCGGTGGCTTTACTCTTCCATCTCTACCTTCTCTAATCTTGTGAGAAAGGGAAGTGGAAGACGAGAAGAGAGAGAGAGAGGAGTTGAGGAGAGAGAGTGCCGAGCCATTTCATGGACAGCCTTTTAGCAGTTCTAGTGGACTGGAGTACCGAAAATACCCCTAATTTGGAGAGAAATTACATGAACAAAATATAGATATTGAAGGAAATAATTTTTGATATATCGGTGCTAAAATAATCGCCACGTCATTATCACACTTTTTTTTAATAAAATTCTGTCGTTTTTTATGACCCGGCCCACTGAATTTTATAATTCAAACCCAAGCCCAGCCCAGCCCACTTGAATGAATAGTTAGCACCCATTTGACGGACGGTGAAAGTAATTATAGAGACATCGAGGGAGCGATATGAAGGCCAAGGGCCCATTTGAATGAATATCCTCCTGCGTCGTAATCAACTGCACCTCCTCACATATGGTTGACGGACGGTAAGACGACGCCACCTTTTTTGCATACGAAAAGAGGGAGCGATATGAAAAACTATAATTCGAAGTCTGCCTTGCTCAGCAAGCCGTTGAAATTACGCAACGACTACGCTTAACTCAATTGCTGAATTGGCGGACAGCTGGCGTTTTCTTACGCATCCAGTATCGAATACCCGTCAATCTTACCTGGTTGATGGTTGCTTGTTGACGTGGCTCCACTGTTTTGAAAATTGATCGATACTCGAGCGCATGTAGCACGAGGGGTGACGTGTAACGGAACGAGTGTGAAAGCAGGCGCGAGCCTTCGCCCACTCGGGGCCCGCCGACCGCCCGCTCGATAAATACCCTTCGTTCGCTCCAGTTCTCCTACCCTACCCACCGACGAACCACCGCTGCGCCTCCGTAGCTAGCAGCGAGAGAAGGAAGAACGAGAAGAAACAGTGAAAGGAGAAATCGGAGAAACCCAAGAGAAAGCGTAAGCAAGCCGTCGATCGAGAGATGGAAGTGTCTACGGCGCAAGAAGAGGAGTCGAAGTTGCCACCGGCGGCCGCAGCGGGAGGAGACGACGAAGAGAAGGAGTCTCCCGAGCCGAGAAGGTAGCATCCGCTCTCGCTTCTTGTCCGTTCTCGCAGATCGGTGGTCTTTTCTCCTTCCTGTCTTTTCTAGGTTTGAGTGAGTTCGAATCGAGGTTTCGATCTGAATCCGCGGTTTGTTTGTTTAGGTGAGTCTTGATCTTTTAGATCCCGGAGAAACAGCTTGTTTCTTCCCGGTTCGTTTTTTTCGTCATGTCGGGGATGCCGATTGCTAGCGGAGAAGAGGTGGAGTTCGCGGCGTGCGATTGCTGCGGGATGACGGAGGAGTGCACGCCGGCGTATATTGCGGGGGTGCGGGAGCGGCATGGCGGTCGGTGGATCTGCGGCCTCTGCGCGGAGGCCGTGCAGGACGAGATCTGCCGCTTTGGGCTCCTGATCTCGCCCGAGGAGGCCATGGTCCGGCACGCCACATTCTGCCGTAACTTCCGGTCGGCAAAAGCGCCGCCGGCCGACTCAGCGGAGCAACTGATCGCCGCCGTCAAGCAGCTCCTCCGGCGGAGCCTCGAATCGCCGCGGACGGTGGGCGGCCCCCCGTCCGCAAGCGACGGTGCGCCCCGGTCCAGTCTAGACCGGGCAGGTAACGGCCTTCCTGCCTTGCTTGGCTCAGAAGGATAAAGAGCAGAATCAATATCTCAAAAAAAAGAGAAGAAAAAAAAAGCGAGGCAGAAAAAACACGCGAATATTAACGATAAAAAGAAGCAATTATTTACCAACTTGCAATCTCCAGGATTCAAAGAATAGCTTTATGTCTGGCTAAAATTCGCATTTAACTATGCTCAATTGTAGATGTTTCATGGGAAATAGAAAATATCCATTTTCCACAAGTTTAAAAGAAAAATAAAAATAGAAGAAATAAAAAATATATATATATAGTTTATTTGGATTGAGAAGCTCAAGTTTTTTTTGTATGATTGCTTGCACTTGTGAAATTTGCTGCTGATTTTCACTCGACGACGCATGTTAAATAGAAAATATTTTTATTTGGCACAAAGACGATAAAGCATATATTTTTTTAAAGCTTTCTAAATATTTTAATCTGTTTGATTAATTCTTCATAAGTCTACGTTTCAGTCATATATGTCTTGTTCCTGATAGCAAGTTGATAATGGCCACAATTTTTAATGCATGATTGCTGGCTGGTCATGACCTCGACACTTCAAAAAATTCATTTCAGTCACTATTTAATGGCCTACTATGGAAACCATTTGTCACTATTGTTATTATGGGAACTGTAATCATAGAAAAGTTTATAATAATCAATCAATTTGTTGCAAGTTGAGTTATGGCAATCATTATAATTTGTGTGAAACATAAAATAATGTTAGAACATATTTATTTTTTTTAAGATTGACCGTGTAAGATTGTTGAGGTGGTGAAGTTTATCTTTTATTGAAGTTGATACCTATTGATATATATCAAGCAAAAAAGAAGAAAAATATTGCATGATGGAAGAGCACACATGAATTAGAGTTGTGATGCTCTTACAAGGCATTACAAGGCGCACGCATGGTCCAAGTTGTTGATGCGTAATTAATAGGGGTGGTATATCATGACTTCAAGGATATAATGGGCATGTCATGATTAGCATTGATGTCTAATTAGAGGATCGTATTACTTAACGTTATCTTCATGCTTGGAGCCACCCGCCTTACCTTAGCTTAATAAAATCAGATTGGATTTATGATTCGGAAATTTTTTTTGAGTTGAGTTGGATTTGGGTTGACTCAGATTGACTTGAATTAAAAATCAAAAGTAAAATGATGGAAAAATAGAACTTGAAATTTGAAAATTTTGTGATATTTGAAATTTTTTTGATTTTATATTGACATCATAAAATTTTATCATATAATATTTATTTTGTAAAAAATTTAAATTTTTTAAACAATTATTTCTTTAGAGAGTAATTAATAGCTTAGACAATTAAATTTTAAAATTTAAATATTTAAACTTATGAAATATAATTATTATAATTAGATGAGATTTGTTATTATGTGTTTAAATTAAAAAATTATTATTATGTATTTTGAATTTTTTTTAATTATTTTTTAAAAAATAAAAGAATAATATGACATAGTTGGTTGATATTCAGGTTTGTCTGAGTTTAGGTTTGGATTTGTGATTTTCAGATTGATTTAGGATTCGGATTAGAAATTTTTTATAGTAAATTTGCTTTATAGATATACCTTTCGATCCATTTTAATTGACACCCTTAATAAATTTGACATGTTATTGTGCATTTACATTTATCTTGTTTTTATTTTATTTGTATTTACCCTTTTCACTATTGTGCATTTACATTTATCTTCTTTTTATGTTATTTATAGTTAACCTTTTCACTTCGATTCTTTGTGCATTCCTCTTTTTATTGTATTACTGACTTTGTTTATTGCTTAAGACAATTGATACTAGTGAGAAGTGATATATAATTGGAGTATTTTCACATAGCATGTAAAGTTTTTTCCCCACGTCACTTATTTTTATAAGTTTGTTTTGAGGAATCTGAGACTTTTTTTTAAACTTCCTTTAGTGCACTTAGATCTCATTATTTTAGTTTTTTTATATAATAAATCTTTCTTATTTCATTAATGACTTATGTAACTGGATACAAAACATTTCATGGGAGAATGTGCTAGTGCATTAGTTTATTAATTAAGGGATGTAGTTCATACTTTCACGTAGATGTTCAGTTATCATAAGAAAATGCATTGACAAATAAGAAAATGTAAAAACAACTGGATGAACAATGTTCTGTTATCAGAAAAAAGTAATTAAATGGATAAAGATTGAAGAAAGTGCAAAGATCACCAAAGAGAACATAGCTGAAGTGTTCCCCACTTTGTGAAATTACAATGTAGCAAGAAATAATTACTCATGGATTTGAATAAATTCCATGAGGAAACTATTTCATAGTCATTTTTACTAGTAGACAAAGTAATAACTATACTAACAACTAAGCACCTTTAGTTTGTCACACAGTTAAAAATATGCTACCAAATAGAAGAAGTAGAAAAAGATTTCAGTTACAAATTTTTAACCGATCCGAGTAGAAAATATGGACAGGAAAAGATTTAGCTATTATTAACGAATATAAACTTACATGAAATTCATCAACAGACAAACGATTCACGATCACTTATTGATGAGTAGTGTGAAGTTAAGATCGATGCACAATCAAGAAATTTACTCACAGACACAGTAGCTGATGCAGCACAAGCATTCTGGGGCAAATGCACACTTTGGTACATTCTGAACATGAGCAAACACATCCACAAGAGCATCCTGGACATGAGAAACTTGGGCTCACACATTTTAATCTGGAGCAGCAGCTGCTGCAGGGGCATCGCCAACAAGTGGATCGATAGGTCCAGGTTGGTCTACAGTCGCACCAGTGTTTCTTGTACCAGCTACAGCAACCTCCAGAGCAGCAAGTTGGTATGTCGAGGCAAACCATCCTGCTGCATACAGGAAAACAACAATTTGGAAAATAGTGGGAATACAGATTAAGAAGATAAGGTTTCGCTATCCATGTTAGAACATGTTGCTAAGAAGAGATGTCTGACTTCTGTATTTTTTCGAAGTTGGTAAGCAATTACTGTCAAATGTCAATCATTGCATTGTCCATAATTTGAATGGGAATACAGCAATTCAGTATCATGCTGAAGACAAATTGTTGCTCTGCACTTAGATGACTCTCCACTAATTCGAGTTCTTAGTCGACAGACAGAATTGTTGAGATGGTAAGGTTTCGCTATCCTTTCTAAATGTCGTGTCGAGTAAGTAATTTGGTTTTTTATGAATTGGTAAGCAAATATCTTTTCAATTACTTATTCATAATTGATTAGAATTGTTAGATCATTGATTGCGTTAGTAATTGCCACTATATGCATAAAGATTAGGTGATATTTCCTGATTGTAGAGGATCCTAAATCATCAAGATTAATGTCACAGCTAATCAAATTTGAGAGATCACACTAAAATAAAGAAGCTTCGAAAAAAAAAGGGATAACATATGATTATGCAATTTCAGTTTCAGGATTTCGACAAATCTGATAATGCCAATTACAAAAGCTAGTCGATCAAAAAATATGCCAATACATGTACATAATAAAGCCATTGTTCTACTAATTTCTTGAAATGTGGTTTTTTCAAGTACATTCAGAAATCTAAGTGTAACACAATGGCAAGAGATAATACAAGGAACATTGTGCATATACAACAGCTAACCTACAGAATAAAAAGCAAAGGAGTCACTAACCTTTTGATTGGATATTTCAAGGAAAATAAATGATATAAATAATAGTGAATTAAAAGAATTGATGCTCAATTGTGAGCATAATTGAGCGTTCCCTTTTGTCTTCTTTTAGTTATTTGTTTCGTTAACATGGAAATTCTAAAATTTAAGAAAAACAGAATTGAATGCATCTGAAAATTCGTAACACCTAGATAGGAGTAGAAGAACTAGATATTACCTGAGCCAACTCCAAAAATGACATCGCTTTTTTGTCTTCTTATATCTGATTAAAAGGAATGGAGTAAGCCGGAAAGAAAAAACTCTAAACTAAAAGCAGGTTCGAAGTAGCATACATTGGGAGTAAGGGGTCTGGGATCATCTCCACATATTCCTCAACCCTGAAATTTATAATATAAATGCAATGATTTTTGTTAACAAACATTGTACCAACTCAAGGAAAAAAAGATGTTTTCGCGGTCAAGTACTCTTTGCAACACATAGATGCTGGTTGGAGTCCTTCAATGGATTGTATCTCCTCCTGAATAAATATAGTTTCTTTAGCTAACTAGAAATCTGCTTAGTAAAATCTGATTGATAAAGACAAATACAACATAAATATCCAAAAAGAACCAAAAATAAATCTAGATGATGCGAGGGTATTCTGAAAATAACAGTAAGTTACCATGCTTCTTCATTCTGGGAAAAGAGAGGAGAAAGACAGATCTACTTGAAATTGTAACATAGCAGCTCTGATCAAGAAATTAATAACATTATAAACCTAACAACAATAACTAAAATCACAACCATTAGACAGAAGCTTTAAAAAAAAAATAGATGCTGTACTTAGGCAAAATCTCACCCCTGATGCATGGAGTCTCACATCTAAAGATAGAATAGTCATTTCCTTTTTTCTTCGATTGCAAATGTGGGGAGATTATCTTTGAACATTTGAGAAGAAGAAAATAAGAAATAAATGAATCAAAAATTAAACAATGGATGTGGTATATAAAATTAAAGAGCCACACTACAAATCAAGGCAGCCAAGCTCACTTGTGTCAATCTCATCAATACCATAAAGCATCTCTATGACCCCATTAAGGTATAAACAATAGAATTTTAGAGTATTGAAAAAAAAAACATAATAATTCCAATAGAAATACTTTAAAATCTTCTCTATCTGTCTTTATAAATAGCATGAGCACTTTAAAAAAACGCCTAAATCATCACCAGGACTAAAAAAGAAGGGAAAGAACTTCTGTATGGATCCTGGATAATTGTGACATGACTATGATAGAATTGGATCCCCTGCCACAAACACATTTCCAAAATATTTCAGCATGAAAATTAAGTTATTTGAAATAAATAAATAAATAAATACTGGGGTGCAACAACATTCCCAGAGGATAATAGTGTGGGTTTAAGCAAGCATCATCATTTTCAATCCAAGAACACCTTTGTTCTTCAGGTAGTTCGCGTACTGTGGGAAAAGGTATTAAACCAGGTTCTTAAGAACAAAGGTTCTTTTGTTTTTTGCCCTTTTATTAATTTTGTTCTTCTTTTCTCAATTTCCATGCATCTACAGGATCGAGGAAAATGTC
This sequence comes from Curcuma longa, assembly GCF_044706935.1. Taxonomy (NCBI): domain Eukaryota; kingdom Viridiplantae; phylum Streptophyta; class Magnoliopsida; order Zingiberales; family Zingiberaceae; genus Curcuma; species Curcuma longa. Next base: position 12,656,151 of record NC_133871.1, read on the forward strand.
ATAAGATTGAATCCTGAACAAAATTTCTTCTCTGAGCTGGACAAAATACCGACGCCAAAAACAAACCCTCTTACCCTCAAAAGGATCGAACCATTGCACATTCACACGAGCAAACAAACCCACTTCAGATTTAATCAATCCCTCTCTCACACGCTCGCTCGATTCAATCTCATCGCACATCTCGGCATCGGCATTGGAACAGGTAAGATGAGAGGAAGGGGAAAAGGGAGTACGTACCTCGAGGAAGGCAATCTCTCGGCTCAAGAGGTGGAGGTGCGCCGTGAGGCGTTGGCGGCCGCAGAGGTCGGGTATCCGCGGCGGCGATCGGGGCTGCGGAGCAGCCTCCGAGTCCATCGCCGTCGCCGCCGCTACCTCGACGCTTCGACTTGGGGAGTCGAGACCGTCGTCGAGATTAATATGAAGAGCGAGGGCGGTAAGTTCACCCACTTACCGTCGTTCTCCCGCGGTGGTTTCCAAAAATGGGCCTGCAACTTGGTACACTGGAAAGAGAGCGGTTACCGGAATCGGACCAAGGCGTCAATTATTTGGTCCAATTTCAAAAAATAATAATAATAATATTTAATTTTTCTCTATTTTAAAATTACACTATATATATATATATATATATATATATATATATATATATATATATCAGCCTCGGATATCAGAAGAAAAGTGATTAAGTGAAAAATCTTTGAATTTGAAGTTTCTTTTTTTTAAAAAAAAAAGAAAAATAAAAATAAAATAAAATAACGGTCTCATGGGTCAAAAAATATGCGTATGAAATTCCACAGGGGAAAGTACAAATGTAATGCAAGAACACGCTAGTTTCTAGGATTGCCATTTGCATGCGAACAAATTCAGCGGTAAATAATTATCAAATATTTGTCTGTAAATTAGATTAAATAATTTTCGTTCAATACATATTAAATGAATAAATTTAAATAATTTATTAAATTAAATAAATGAATTTAAATATATTTATGTTCACTTTGTCGGTACTCATGAATAGAGAGGTCCCGAGGCCTAGTGCAATAATAAAGATATTTAGTGGATTTTCAAAGTATATTGATCGGAGTATATTTATGTTATATTTGATGGAAAAATATAAAACATAATATGAAGTATAATTGCACATGGGCTTGACTCCATTGACAAAGCTCTCATGTTGTGAATGCAGTGCGAAATAGCAGATTTGCAGAAGAGGCAAGGGTTCGAATCCTGACGAAATCAGACAATATTTTCCTGCGTCGTGATCAACTGCAGTTTCTCGATTTACTTCCTCACAAATGGTCGTGGGACCGATCGTATGAGACCGCTAAGGTGGCGAATTTCACCTTTTACAGAAGAATACAGTGTAAAATACAATTACATATGAACTTGAGTTCACAACTGTATTATGAGTTATAGTAGAGTATTCAGTTTCTATCATGGTCAATTGTAATTTCTCGATTTACTTTTTTATAGATGATCGTAGGACCAATCATATGGGACTGCTAGAGTGACGGATTCCACATTTGTAAAAATAATTGAGTATTCAAGTAGAACATAATTCTCATCGGCGAGGAGTGACGTATGAAAATTGACTACAAGTGTTTAATAATGAGAGTACTTTTTGAATTTATCTGAATGATTTGTGAAAATTTTTTATAAGATTGAATTGATCATCTCTATGATTAATCGGTTTGAAAAGTCAAATACTTAAATTATACAAAAAAATAAAGATTATGAAATTTGATCAATCATATTTATCGATAAATTTTTTTATAAATAAATAAATAAATTTATATTATCAAATTTAATAATTATTAAAAAAAAGTAAAAATATAAAAATTTTAAATAAATTTGAATTGAATTGAAAAATCTAAAAATATATAAATAAATCAAGTTCAAATTAAACTTAATCAAATTCAAATTTATAAAAAAAAAATCAAATCAAATTTAAATAACTATTTCAATCATTTAATTTATTTTAAATTTAATTTAATTTGATTATGATATTAAATAAATTTAAACACAATAAAGTAAAGTTTGACGACTTAACTTAAACTATCAAAATGGGTAGGGGTCATGCTCTGAACACACACTGAAAATTTGCATAGGAATAGCAGCTTTTATTATTATTATTATTATATTTTATTTTTTTTTGCACTTTTGTCATGCATCTCTCCCTCTGTGCACAGACCCAATCTTCCATTAAATGTTTGGATTTTAGGTGTGTGTGTTTACTTCCTAGTGGGGAGAGAAGAGGATGAAGAGGAACTTTGAGGTATAGTTAAGTTAATTATGATGGAGAGGAGTTATTGAAATACATAAGAATCGAATCTCGATGAAATCGAAGTAATATCTTCTTCCGTCATAGTTAACTGTAATTTCTCGATTTATCTTCAATAGATGATCGTGAGATCGATTGTATGAAGCTATTAAGATGATGAATTTATCTTTTACTAAAGAAAAGAAATGGATGGAGAAGAAAATTCCGAGTGAAAGGAATTGAAAAAGAAGCAAAAGAAGAAGGAAAAAAAAAATAGAGCACATTCATGGAGGCCCAGAAGGACCATGATTCCTACGTGGGCCTTATTGGGCTTCGTATCGGTAGTCTCAATCGAACGGTCCACATTCATTCTACCTTCTCATACGTCCAGAAAGTAACCGCGGGGAGTATGATTAAATGCTTGGCGATGCAAACCCTAACGCCGAAGGATCGCCGGCGATTGCAACCCGATTGAAGGAAGAACCGGAAGAATCGAGGCCATGTGAGTGCCGGACGCGGTCGTCGGCAAGCACAGGAAGCATCCCGGCGGCCGCGGGGACGCAGGCGGCATGCACCTTCACCGCATCCGCTTCGACAAGTACCATCCGGGTTACTTCTGTAAGGTCGGTATGCACTACTTCCACCGCCTCCGCAACTAGTTCTACTGCCCCATCGTCAATCCCTCGTTCCCGACGCCGTGAAGGATCCGGCCGTCGGCGGCGATTCTGTTCCTCTGATCGACGTCATGAAGTTCGAGTACTTCAACGGGACGCTGCTACCGACCCAATCGCACGGTTGTCGTCAAGGCTAAGCGGGTATCGAAGATCGCCGAGAAGAAGACCAAGGCCGCCGGCAGTGCCGTCGTGCTCACAGCTTGATCTGCGCATCCCGGCATTTGTATCGATTTCTCACCACCATCTAATTTTCTCGTTTCCCCCCAAGTTATTGATTGCATTGTAGATCTACAAGCCAAGTCTTGATTCCGAGTTCCAAGTTCTTGGTCCATCAACTTTCCTGGTCGATCTTGATCCATAAACTTTGATGTTGTAGCTTGGACTAAACCGTCGCAATTAGCATCTACCTGAAGCCTTTGATTGGGGTATTGATCAGGCTACTCCTCCGTTGCTAACCTTTATCAGACAGTAAGAAAGGACTAAAGTTCCCCCCCAAAATGATTATTTTAAGGAGGGCGAGCGGTGACCGCAGCTCCCCTGGAGCAAGACGTATCTATCTGTGATGGGAGTGATGGACCGAGCCCCGAGGAGGTCACGAAGCAGAGCAGAGCAGAGTTCTGGCTTCTGCGCGCCCCGGGACGCACGCCTCCCGCACCTTCACCCCTTGCGTATTCAATTCCAATCTATGACTCTGCCTCCCCCGCCCACGACTTTAATCTTCTACTTACGTGCAATAAACAAAGCAAATGAAAGGAATAGCCTTCCTGCTGCCGCTGCGCTGCTTTTCTCTGATCGCCATCAGCGACGGCAAAGGACTTTGGAGTTTGAGCACCCGTTTCATATGTCCAGCTCCCCTGCTTCGTTTTCTGGGTTCTGAGTTTGCTGCTGGGTCATAATTTTTCTTGGGCACGATGGAGACGAGCAGCTGGTTGGGCTTCTCCTTGTACTCCGCCAAGGAGGAAGAATTTGATGGAGGTGGAGGTGGAGGGGGAGGGAGGAGTTGGTGGTGGTAGAGGAGGAGGAGATGGCGGTGTTGGTCCTCTTGTTCTTATGCCTCTCAGCTCTGATGCCTCCGTCTGCCTCATGGAGTCGCCCTTGCGGCAGCCTCAAACTTCAGGTGAGTAATGTTCTAGTCCTCATCTGCATGGTAGTGCTTGCGATATATAGATCCATGAGGCAATTTTCTTCGAGAAAAATCAAATCTTTTTTCGTTTTAGATTGGAATTATGTGCTTGTGTAAATCTAGACGGCTTATTGGGAGTGAATCTAGTGTTCTATATTGTTACATATTCTTTATAATTCATTCTAAGCTATTGCTTTCCTTGTGCTCTTCTACAGATTGAGTTTGTCCAATTGTTATGGTTTTTCTTTCTTTGATAAAATGTCTCCTCGATCTCTTATAAAAAATTTTGGCCAAGTTTTACCTGTTTGTTGAAGGAATGTAATGAAATGCTTTGAAGCTTACTTCCTCTCTAACCTTAAATCATTGAGATGATGTGCATTGACTGTATCAATGATGCTTGCATTGTGAAGAACGGAAATCTGATGAAATTGCGAGCGCCGCCGCCACCGTCGCCGCCACCACTGCCAGCCCAAACCCGGATGAACAAGAGCCAAAGTTTGAGGATTTCTTGGGCGGCTACTCTGAGAATTCCAACGAGGAGAACCATCCCCGGCAGCACCAGCCAATTCCCTATTGTTGCGACGTGTACTATTCCCACAGTTCGGGTGCCCCTGAGATCAATGTTAACATGCCCCCTTCCTCATGCCATTGCTGAGAGTGAGCCGACGATGGAGAATGTCGATGCTCCTTATCGCTACCTACACTCGAATTGCCACCACCATCACCACACCCTCAAGCCGGCATTCCTCATCGCCGATGCTACCCAAAACTTCACTGCCAATGCCATCTGTAATGTAGGAACGGAAGGTTCAACCTCTATCTCCGGCATGAAGTCATGGCTCCGTCGACAACCAGCAGAGGCGAACGAGGCCCGATCGCTAAGCCTTTCGATGACCTCTGGTTTTCAAATGGGTTCCCATGAAATTGTTGAAGCTGTTACTGATCCCAAATGCCTGAATGCAAAATCGACAACCAGTGGACTGGTTCCTCGCAAGTCTATCGAGACTTTCGGACAAAGAACCTCACAGTATAGGGGAGTGACAAGGTTGGTGCTTTGAAATATAACTGACCAGGTTTATGACAGTTTTAACTACTATCTATATGTGTTTTAGGCATCGATGGACGGGACGATATGAAGCCCACCTATGGGACAACAGCTGTAGAAGGGAAGGTCAGTCGAGAAAAGGAAGACAAGGTAGCATTCCCGCTTGTCTGGATCATTGTTCGTGTCGAATTCTTCTGTAAATTTTCAAGTATAGGAAAGATTTCTGACCTATTCTTGTTCTTCCATGGCATCCTTGTTGGATATCCAGTTTATTTAGGTAAGGGAAGATGTTAAATGGAGGGGATTCAGGTTTCCATTTAGTCTTTTATGTATCGATCGATGTTTGTGAATTGAAGGAGGTTATGACAAGGAAGAAAAGGCGGCGAGGGCCTATGATTTGGCTGCGCTCAAGTACTGGGGACCGACCACCCACACAAACTTCCCGGTGAGGGGAACTAAATCCCTGATTTCATGGCATCTTACTGTCAGTTGAATTCATAGGATGATCCTACTTGTTGCAGCTCAGCGCCTACGAGAAGGAGCTCGAAGCGATGAAGAACACGACTCGACAAGAATTCGTTGCCAATTTGCGAAGGTTAGCTCTCATTTGTTGTTGCAAGATCAGCGATAGTTTGAAATCCATATCGTCTTCTTCTCATCTTTCTATATGTTCAGGAAGAGCAGTGGGTTCTCTAGAGGGGCATCTGTTTATCGAGGAGTGACAAGGTCCATGCTCATTCAAGTCCATGCTTTGCTTCATCTCCGACCTGACCACCTTTCCTCCATGTTCATAGGCACCACCAGCATGGGAGATGGCAAGCTAGAATTGGTAGAGTGGCAGGCAACAAAGACTTGTACCTTGGCACTTTCAGTGAGTTATCATCATCATACATGAAACTTGTTGATTTCATGTTGGATCTTCGATTTCGCATTCGATATGTTCCACAGGCACGCAAGAGGAAGCTGCAGAAGCCTATGACATCGCGACCATCAAGTTCAGAGGGCCAAACGCAGTGACAAACTTCGACATCAGTAAGTACGATGTGAAACTCATTTGCTCGAGCTCCCACCTTATTGGAGGGGAGCTAGCAAAACGATCGCCGAAAGAAACCACTCCCGCATCGTCGGAGTTAGCGGTTATAGATTCTACAAAGTCCGGTGCCGATGAATTGTCGGAGGCTCGGCTGAATTCGACCTTGGACGCATTACCTTTTACTTGGCCTTCAACAAGCAATGACCCAGACTGGTTGGGCGCCAAGGTGGAGACTTTTAAACACCATGTCTCCTACCATAACATGTATGGAGATTATTCTCATGGGTTCTTCTACACTTCGGCGGCGACCGAATACGAACACGGGCGATACGGGGATGGTTGCGGCGGAGCCAATTGGATGGTGGCTGCCGGCAAGCAACCTCCAGCGTTTACCCTGTGGAATGATTGAGCTGTGATAGTCTACTAGCAATGGCAATGGCAATGACAATGATAATAGTATTATTAGGCAAATTTTGAGCTGCGATGTGTTGCTTTATTTTGCAAAGGATGGCATTGCAGATTACAACAATCAATCAATCAAATTTTATCTTGGGATCCAGCTAAATTTGGTTATTATCACATGAATTAAATTTTTTAACGTTTGATTTCATCAGTAATAATTTCAACCCAATTTTATAAAATTTTCATTTTCAATATTAGCGAAGAAAAGTTTGTATAAATACTTATCCAACTCTTGAGAATCATATAATATATTTGTTTGGCGAGTTTCTGATACAGAAGCTAACAATGAAGGAAATGGAAGAGAGAAGTCAATGGTGAAACAATAATTGACTTTGTTCTCAAATATAAATAAAAGCAGAAATTTATTAAAGGCCGCACGTAGATTTAAATTTTTTTTAAATCATACATTATTATACTTTAAAAATGAGAAAAGGACGCATTGATTAGGATGTTTTCGTTTTTGTCAATCGCAGATTTTAATTTCTACAAGTATTTGAGGCAAGTTCAAAAGATTAAATATAAAATTATTTTTTAGATGTAATTTTAATATTTTTTTTATTCTCAATCTCTCTCCACTTGTAAAAAAGTAAAATCTCACTTTTTTTTCATGTGTTAATTTATACAATTCAATTTTTTTTAAATTTACTGGAGAGCGAATTCAAAATAAATAATGAAGGATATTTTTTTACTCCTTGCAATTTCAAAAACTTATAGGCCTTAAATGAGTACAATTTGAGCTATCTAGATCAATAAGTAGATTTTAATCGAAATTCAATGATGAACCTAAGTTATTTGAATTTTTGCAAATTTACACTCATTCAATAAAATTGAAATTGCACTTATTTTAGATCCTATGAATTTCTAAGATTACAAGGAGTCCAAATATGCTCTCTATTACTTATTTTGAACTCTCCAAAAGTGTTCCGATATTATGTTAACTTTCAATTGATTGAGTTTTGTATCTAGAGACCAAGTTCAAACGTTCTAACCAGAAGATCTTTTTCTTTGGCACTATTAAAGAAGTTCAAAAATAATAAAAAAGGACACATTTAAATTTCTAAGTATTCCAGACTTCTAAGTACTTCAGAAATTCATAAGACTTGAAATAATATAATCAAAACTTTATAAATCAATCATAAATTTTGATCAAAATCCTGATAGACCTAGACTATTTAGATTTATGTGAATTTATAATCATATGAAAAAATAGAGTTGGGAGAAAGTAGATTTGATGTTAAAATTTGATTTTGATTTTAGTAGTTAAATTAAAAAATAAATTTAAATGGTATAAATTGATAAGTGAGAGAAAGAGATTTGCTTTGCAGATAAAGGATGAGAGATATTAAAGTTGCATATATTTAAATTATCAATTTAAACGTTTTAAATGTGTGATGCATTATCGATGTGTGAAAAATTAATATTGATAAAAAAATAAAATAGAAAGGTCATCCAAATCAATGTACTATTTAATCCTTCTCAAAATCCAGCGGGTGATTTAATTTTTTTTCAAATCTAAATGCGTCCTTTCATAGATCGCAAATAAAAAAAAACTCAAAGGGTTTGTGAACAAAAGTCATCCGATCAATTCAATTACTAGGCAACTTCAAGAGAAGATGTTGTTTGATAACGGAATCAATCATCAGATCAATTTTTTTTATACCTTATATATAAATATATATAATAATCAAAACTTATCAGATACAGTTTGAATTATTCTCTCCTAATTAAAAAAAAAATCAGCGGTTTGACTTTTTGAAGAACTACAGTTTGCATCTGGGAATACAATGAAAACAAACTCCTCATAATTGAACTTTTCTTGGATTTATTTGGTAGGTGACATCCTGATAAAGTAAAGTAAATTTAAGGCGAAGAACTCAAGAAGTGGAACTCTTAAAAAGATATAAAATCCACGGCGGGGAGACTGCCAAATGCCCTGCAAGATGAAGATTTCCTGTTCATGTGATTCCGTAGCTCCAATCCAAGACAGGCCAGACGATGTCACATCTGTAAGTTCCAATTAAATAGCAGCATTTATTGACGGAACAGCTTTTGTGGAATCTAAAGATCGAGAGATATCTTCTTAATCCCTTCAAAGTCCTACAAGTCCAAAAATCCCTGCTCTGTTCTTCTTCTTCTCCAGTTATTTGATTTGGATCTTCGAGGTATGCAGCAGTGCGATCGATTTCAGTTTCTGTTCTTCTCGTGCAGAATAAATGCTTCGGTTCTTGGAGCAGGAATTGCGGCGGCGCATGGAGGGAGAGAGCTTCTCGGGGCACGGCAATGGCGGGCAATTGGAGAGCAACAAGGTGCTGCAAGGCTTCCAGAAGAGCTTTGTGCAAGCGCAGAGCATCCTGGACCAGAACAGGCTGCTGATCAACGAGATCAACCAGAACCACGAGTCCAGGGCCGCCGGCAACCTGGGCCGCAACGTGGGGCTCATCCGGGAGCTCAACGACAACATCCGCCGCGTCGCCGACCTCTACGCCGACCTGTCCGCGTCGTTCGCGAAGTCAGCGGAGGCCTCGTCGGAGGGCGACTCCTCCCGCGCCGCCGCCCGCCCGGGGCACAAGAGGAACAGGCCTTTGCAGAGCTGAGCTGAGCTGCTGCTGCATGCCTCGCCATGAATCAAAACGTGTCCGTGTTCAGTTTCACAAAAATCTAATAAAAATTCTGGTTTGAACGAGAAGAGAACAGCAGTGCAGGGATCAAAATGAGTTCTTTCTATCTGGTTTATGGAATCATCTCTTTCGTGAAATGCGTTCATGTTCTTGATTATGTGCCTTAGAAGCTTCAACAAAGGGCTATAAATTAGCTTTTTTGACCACCTTTTTGTTCAATCTAATTCTTAGCCATAGCTATGAAGAATTTTAGGGGGAAAGAACAATGAACAATGCTTTGGAATCCAATAAGGGAAGAACAATGAATAATGGTTGTGATGGTGCCTTAAGATAGATAGATGCTCAATTAGAAGAAAAGAAATGTCCAAGTCTCAAAGGGAAGCAATCCACAGAATTGATGCCTGAGAACAGAACAGTGTCCTCTCAATGCTTACCAAGTAAGTAAGCCACGCAAGGGGATAATATTGGAGATATAACAAGATCCAATTGATCTATAATTAACAGAGATAAAGTCTCCGGAACAATGGTACCGCAATAGGACATTCAAGTTGTCACCCAGACACAGTTCCGCTGCGTGCACTTCCCGATTTACCCTGATGGCCGATGAAAAACTTCCGTGAGATCGGACCGATCACCCCAAGAATAGTCAATGAGACTAACTGAAATTTATCATAATTAACAGAGATAAAATTATTTTAGAACGACTAACTCTAAACTTGAAGCTCCATATCAAATAAACATAATAACTACATCACAAGTGAGAACACCACCACAACACAATATAATTAACCCGACAACCAACCAACCAACTTGTAATTTTAACAAAAGTAGTACATAATTATCTCTTTAATGAATCTAAACAACCGATCAATTAATTATAAAGCTAGTCGTCGTCATCTTTTAATCAGACATATTATTGTCTAGAGAAGATAAAACTTGTGCTAAATGTTATATAATTAATTAAGTCTACAGCTTGATATCATAATTCAATCGACTCAAAGCAGATAAACAGGAACACAGCATAAGTTCAGTTCAGTCGACTCAAAGCAATCTATGAAGTTGTCATGGGTGTCTTTAAGCTAATAAGGCACTGAGAAAAAGTCCATGTAGAAAGAAAATGGATACGGAAGAAGAAAGTCGAAATGGATGGTAATTCATTCTCAACATGCAGGTGGAATTGTCGGGTTATTTGAACGAAGATCATCTACTGGGACTTCAGCCTCTCCACATCCACCAGTTGATACAGATCGCCGCGCCGTTGGCTCCCCATGGGAAGGTTTGACCTGCAAAATGGAGGTTTTCAAACAATTTTAGATCGAAAGGGTTAAGTTCTATAGACTTTTGGAGTGGTTCTTCAAAATGGAATGACACTTGAGATCAGATTTAACAAAAATTATAGAGTTATTGCTAGCTTTTCAATAGAAAAACAACATGAAAGATGGATGGGATTACCTTCGCAACTCAATTAGAGAATAATCAATCTCCTCCACGATCATCGTCTCCTCGTGCTCTGTTGTTGCTATCACTTCTCCAAACTGTTCAAATCAAATAATTTAAGAAACAAAGTAATGTCTATCGACTTTCGAAAGGCTGATAACAAAGAAAGCATTTTCAATAAGTGAATATACTGAAAGATTTGATGCACACAGATGGCGGGTGACTCGGGACTACAAGAAAGATTGGTCACCAATCCTCCTCTGTACTAAAACATATGTGCTGCGTAGATTTCGCATAATACTTACAGGTCCAACTAGTGTGGAGTGACCCCATGCAGTGTAGCCAGCACTGGCATCCCGAGCAGGAGAACAAGTTGCTACAAATAACTGGAGGACGGTAGCAAACAACCGATAAGAGTAAATGAAATATGCAATGGAAAAGCCTATGAGCAACAACAAATCAAAATGCTAAGCTTCATGTGATTATAGGCTCCTAGTGATATAAAAACTCTCTTCCCAATTGCCTAAGTTACGCATTCAGAGATTTGTATGAGGGTTCAAGAGCTTGCAGAACATTTCATTCAACTTATTATCACGAAAGTACATGCAGGGAAGTGGAAGGAGCAAGCTTAAATTAACAATCGGATACTCTTGAGAAGTTTCATGATGAGATACAAGAACAGAATACTGTAGATATAAACCAAACTATTTGATCAACTCGAAAAATGGGCATTGTGATTTGATGTCAACTCAAAAAATAGGATACTGATTCAAATAAGGAAAATGAACAAGAACCAAACCGACAAATTACAAAATTATCCCAATGAAGCATAAAAAATTAAAGTTCTAGGATTTTGAAAGTGAAGAAAGCCCGAAATGAAAAGGATAATACTATCCAGAACACTAATGCATAGCAGCGACATTAAAACATCATTATGTGCTAACATAGGATTTCAATATATTAAAATGGGAGGTAATGCCTTTTTGCATCAAGCAAAGTTTGATAGCAGTTCTGCTAGTTTGAGCAATCTTGAGTGTGCAGTTCATTTCTAGGATACCAACAAAATTTAGGGTGTGGAGTTAAAAGATCAGTTCTTAAAAAGTGTTCCTTGGCTATTGAATATTATGAAATTTCAAGGAGAAACCAGCTTCAACTCTGAAACAATAAATTACAGCTTTCTCTCAATCAGAAAAATCCCCTTCAAACGATGATATGCCTTATTTGAAATTCATACCAGAAGAAAAGTTGGTACCTGATTATCAACAGCCCTGAGAAAAGAGAAGAATATTCATCAGGTAAGAAAGATACGAAAAGAGTAACTGAATTTCCACCAATGGTGAAAACAGTCATTCTTGCATGCCATGAGATGTCTACTAGTAGAATAACACCATGGTATGACCAACATAAGACTGGTTTGTCTTGTAGATTTATATGCAAATCTCCATAGCGTAATAAGAATATGATGTATGTATACATATGCGCATGAGTGTGTATACCAGAGAATAATGTGTCTTCTGACTATTGTAGATGCTGAATAGGTTAAATACCTCTCTGCTCGCAGGCAAACTAGAATCTTTTAATGAATTATGGTCAACATCACTGTAAGTAGCATATTTTTAATGATTACCTTGCCCTTTGAAGCAACTCCCAGTGCAAGGGACCAGTGGTCATGTTAAACGCCCCAGGGTAGCATATCAAATGAGCACCTGAGGAGGGAAATCAAATTTGTCATCACTGTAGGATCAGTAAGTTGATGATAATTGATCAATCATAGACAAGCTACCAAATGAAAACAGCAGAAACATAGCTCAATAAAAAGTAAAATTATAACGAATGAACTTATTGTGAAGTAATATTGGCTTATGTTCTGTGATAGCTTAAGAAAATAAATGAGGAAGACTTAATTTTTAAATTGTACCCCTAAACAAGAAAATTGAGCTAATAGAAATCCATATTTATAGACTCGGCTCCAAACAAGTTTTGAATATAACCTGGAATTTATCTACAACTTAGCATGGCACATACCATCAGGGAATGCCAGCAGTTTCCTAGAGCATTCTCTAATTTCGAGAAAAACTAATTGCTAGACATGCTTTTTACATATTTCTTGGAGCATGGTAGGGCAAGCCAAGATGCAGTGTAAAATCAGAACCTATATCTAATAAATGCTCAATATGAGATTAATAGGATAGGCTCCTTCCAGAGGGTCCCCCAATAAATGCCCAGGAGGAAACAACCCCTAAGAAAAAAATGAGAACAAAATTATTATTTGCAAAATTGCAATCGATAGTATTTAATAATCCAAATACTCCCCAGAATGAGCACCTATGCTAGTTCCATATCAAACAAAATCTTACTGAAGTAAAATCCAATTAGGATCAGATTCCTCATAAGCCAAGAACTTAACCATGATAACAATATCAATCCTCTTGATAATAGACACGAATATGAAGAGGTCAAACAACTAAAGAATCCACAAGATAGTTCTGGAAAACTGAAGAGAAAGCCTCATCTAAGATTGTAGACACTAGAAAGAAATCCAAAGAGAGCCTCATCTAGCTCATTCATTATTCTCTGTCTTCTGGAGTTGAATCAAATACCATTTGGGCTATCTAATCCCTGTATTTAACTTCAACAACGATGATTGATTCTAGCTTCACAATGAATTTTTTGGAGAATGAGTCAATGGCCCTTGCATTTTTCAAATAGGTGATTTTTTTTACAAGGTATCTAGATCTTACGAGCCAACTAATCCTTGGATGTACGGTTCGGCTCCACATTCTGTACACCAAGTAAATCCAAGAAATGAGGCGGCTCCTGATGTGGCGCCCCAGCGTCACTAGTTATTCAAACACTGTGTGGGTTTTGAACCCAAATTGCTTGGGAAAAATATCCTGCCACTTACCATCACACCATGCCCTAGGGAGCTCAAATAGGTGATGTTTGATTTAGGTAAATGGATAATCAACCTGGTGATGCTTGATTTATGTAAATGGAAAATCAACCTGGATTCAAATAAAAATGTCAATGAATCATCCTTAGGTAGGGTGAATGATCCCTGTTGAAAAGGATGGTGATTATAAATCACACTCACTAGTGTTTCTTATAGTTTAAGACAGGTATCCCTAAGTTTATAAATCACAACTGATACTACAATCTCTATTATGATTTACACACTAAACAAGTAAATGCAAGGTCACCCACTATTGAATTACCAGAGCCATTCTATTGCATACACAAAAAACCAACACAGTGACACCATGAGGCCCCATTTCGTACAAGGATTTCCACAATCTCTCAGAGTAGGAATTCATTTCCAGGTAAATTTTCTCCAAACTCAAGTTGATAATCAACTTTGGTATATTTCCGATTATAAATTTACCCAAACTCAGATGATAATAATGTTTTCTTGTCTTGCGAACTGTGTTCCAAGAAACTGAGTATGTTGGCGGCCTGTATTATCTACTGTTTATTGCAATGTTTGGAAGAGCTGATAAAAATAGAATAATGTTTGGCTGAATCCCTGTGGAATAACCAACCTATAATAGATGGGATTTGGAAATTGAATGAGTTAAATTTGAAAGGTGTAGTTAGATAATGTCCTAGCCGTAAAATTTCAAGAATGCTTGAGAAAATAAGCATGAAACCGTTGCAATTTGTGGACTAGATGAAAAGAACATTTAACACATTGTCCAATGAGGATTCATATGGAGTTTAAAGATGACTAAGAAACTCCATTGCTCCTAGCACACGGAGTGATTTAGGATCAATTAGTTGATGGAACTGACAAAGCTTAACATATAACTATAGATTCATTATAGCTTAAGGGCATGATTACTTTGATAGAAGAAATGAGGGAGAGGAAGGGAAGTGACAAAAAGATGTGCATACATGGAGCATCATATGTAATTTTCTGAGCTTTTCCCTTGCTCTCCTTTATCTTCTATCCAAGTAATTGAACCCTAAAAGGGAAGCATAGTACAACCTATAACTGAAACTGACACATATTATTCAAGAAGTTGCACTACATATAATCCTAAACAGCCATCAGAGGTACTTGAAATGCAGATGCAAATGCAAACAGTCAGACCAAATAAAACATGTTCTCATGCAAAGAGACTTAACGTGCTAGAATAAGTCAGACCAAATTTAAAACATGTTCTCATCTTTTTTCTCAATATCTTCGACTGCAGGCGCAAGTCCATTAACTACAGACTCAAATTGGGTTCGAAAGAAGGAGCTAATCTAAATTTAGCGCAATAAGAGAATATATGGAGTACGTCTTCAATAGTGAGACCGAAAGGACAGAGAACTATCATATCAGGTACACCCCTACTATATATTAAGTTCGACCTGCAGATCCGTAGTAGTTTCTAATTCCATGGACGAGTGAGAAGCTCAAATTCTTAATTGTCTTTGACGCGTGAGAGCAGCGATAGGTGCAAGTGAGAAAAGATTCTTAGCGCTCGCATCTTGGGGTAGGCACTAATTCAAATGACTTTCTTTCCCGTTCAGGTACTGAAAGAAAGATAATTGTAAAACAAACTACTAATTGTTAGACTAAACTTTCAATTAATATATATATATAGTAAGGGTAGATCTTGAGTAGTTTCGTAGCGGCATAGTTGTAAATGAAATATTCTAAGGTTAAATTTAGACTCCATCATTAAGATCTGAGACTGTAGCGGTTGTGACATATCGAGTCAACTCCTGTTCCACTAGGAAGAAATTACATGAAAAAGGAGCTCTCTCGTTCTGGACCACTCAACTTCTCTTCTCTTTAATTGAAATGCATTATCTCGTTCGGGACACGCTTATGATTCTCTCGGAAGTGCACTCATTACATTCCTAATTTTATGCCCCGGTGAAGTCTTTTTTTCAAATGACCCGGTTAAGCTCATTCTTCTGGACCACTCAACTTTAAGTGCGAACTTTTGTATTTACTAAAATTCTTACCCTCATTCTTCTATTAACTTAAGGAGCAACTTAAGCTGAAGATCTCAATTTAATTGAATTTAACACGTAGAAAGAGATGCCTTATCCCTCTCTCGGTCTCACGCTTATAAGACAGATCATTCGCCTCTCTCTAGTATCCGCTCGAGCTATTACATATCCTCTCCTTAGTCACAAGACCTTTTTCTTACTTAAAGCTCAAAGCAACCATTTATGTCTAATAATATATCAAGCAAAGGAGGAGTGTAATTATCTCCTCTATGGATATATAAATATGAGTTTTTGACTCAAAAGCTACCTATTTGCTAGTAAATATGCCCTAGAATTTGTAGAATTGATTATGAAAAAGACAAACGAAAATATTTAAGTCATGACCTAATGCATTTAAAATACATTTTCCAGGTGATTTGTGGCTTCCAAAATTTCAGACCAACATCAATGAGGATTCCCTGAAGTTAGTATGCAGAGTGAGATGGTTTTACAAAACAGAACTGAAGACAGTAAAAAATGTGTAGATACTACATAAAGTATACCTCTTGCTGCATACAACATGGCTAGCTCCTGAAAACGAATGTCATAGCAAATACCAACACCAATTCGTCCAACATCTGCAGCGAAAACAAGCAATCATAAAATAATATTGAGTTAGAAATAGATATAGATAAATTAACAATGATTAAAAGCAAAATTGTGGAACGAGCAAATAATAATTTCCTGAAGAAGAAACAAATAACTAAATGTTAGTTGTTAATTATGAAAACAAATGTTAATGAAGTTTTTGTAACTAAATTTATAGACTATGTTTTCAATCAGTTCCAAATGTGCATGAGAAGAAGATCCAGGCATATTTAAGAAGTTAATTTGTGCCTACATATCTGCCGTTAGATTGTAAACTACACGAATCCTATTAATCTGGATATCCCCTTTACACTTTTACCCTTTGTTCATGACTTTACCACAGCATTTATTTATACATTCGTATATATTTGCTGCTCTCTCCTCTAGATCAACCTTTAGTGAGCCCTTACATGTCCTCACCCCTATGGATTCTCCCACTGCTCAGCCTGGATGTTCCTTCAGGTTTTCGGTCATACTTGGCTCATCGTTTAGTTTTGTTCATCACCATTTCAAGGTTCCACAATTTATTGTGTCCTTTCTCCTTGTCAATTACACATGACCAAGCCCTGTAATCTGTTGTTACCATCTTTTATAGTCATTTTCATCATGAGTGCCACTATCATTTTAAGGTCTGGTTTTAGAAAGGAACTTAGCATAGATGTGTTGCATTCTTTTCAAAAGAATCAAGTTCAGAACTCAAACTATAAATTTGATATTTGAGATTTCCCAACAGTCTCATGAAAGGATCAAGCCTCATTTCTCATACTTGCAAAGAGGATTAGCATACACCACCACCACCACAATGCCTAAATGACATACACCAATTAAATGCAGGAAAAAAAACCCTTCTTAATTGCCAACAAGTTTATTATCGTAGCCAATGCCTTTCCTCTTCACTAGGCCATAAATGAACTCGCTTAAGTTTATCATTGTCATTATTTTATACATTTTTTTTTTGTTCTGAAGATAGAAATTTGTGGTTAGGCTACAATGTTAATTCCCACAATGCTGCTAACTCACAATATGATTTAAAGAAAATTACACATAAATAAGCATTAGCTTAACTACCAGGTAACTGGATATATCTGGGCTTTGAGGCTTGTAGAACACTCACTGAGAAGATATTGCCTCCATTGTCAGAAGCAAGAGGGGCAAATCTTCTCCAATATACAAACAAAAGCCTTGTACAAATTCTCATGAAGATTTTCTGAACTTAAGTATTTTGAGAGGAAGTGATCTTCTTTTGGAGAGAAAAGTATAAGAATAACAAAAGATTATTGGCTATGTGAAGAGACATCTTAGCCAAAGAAACAACATTTCCTGGCTTTAATAATTGCTATTAAAACAACAGAATTGTCACATTTAAAATATTGCAAGAACTCTATGTTTTGATTTTTCAAGCATAAAGTCTAGGGTTATAAAATATAGACACATATAAGCTCTATATTGACTTCCACAGTGGGATTCCCTATATCCTCATAAAATGTATAGTATATACATTATATCAACATTATCCACATAGGATATCTCAAGAATATCCATACGGCTATTTTAAAACCAGTACCTATACCAGCATAAATGTAATTTGATCTTACACTCCATGTGGTAATTAGGAATAAAATGTCTCACGATTTGCAATCTAGTCAAAACCAAATTAACTTAATAGTGGATTCACTTGAATATGTTTGTTAAGCAAGAAAAAGAATACAAAATAATAAATACGGTGATTTTGAATAATCATCAAAGAGTTAAATTCATAAACGGTGGCATTTAATGGCAAACCTGTGTCCACAATAGTAGGGTGCTCCCCTGCAGTGAGCGTCTTTGACTCCTTGAATGTGATCTTCCCCGGAATATCAATGTCAAATAGATGTATCTGTCTCATCAAAAGTTGACATGAGCTACATATCAAATTAACATAACAATGATTATTTCACAAAGATGACAAGAAATTTTAGGAAGTGGAAGGAGACAAGGAAATAATTATGGCCATCCAAACCAAAAAAAGAAGGAAATTATATATTTTTCATAAAAAAAAGGAGATACAAGTGCAATAGACTTATACAAAACAACCAGGAAAAAACTATAATCAAAGCAAGGTGATTATCAAACTATAAAAAAATTTCTGTCACAATGCATTTCGGAATCACAGAGAGTTCTCACGTTCATTCAAAAGTTCAGATTTACACTTTCTTATTAAGACTACTTTAAAAAAAAAGTTCCCTGTACCTTTCTATGTTTACCCTTGAGCTTCCCGTCGGTGCCAAATATGCAGCATGTATTGTACAAATGACCACCAGAACGTTCTGGAATTGAACCGCCAACTATAGTAATTTGCAGATTGTGAGCAGCTTCAGATAGCATTGCAAAAGATGGAGCTGCATCACCACCAGCTTCAATATCTTCAGCATAAACTGGAAAACTATCATTTGAATATGGACTATTCCATATTTCCTGACAAGAATTGCAATAAATCATGAAAGAATTTAGAAGAAGATGTGTGGTTTAGACAACAAAAACAAAATGAAAGATTTTTGTAAAAGTAGAATGAAATTGGCACATTAAAAAAAATACTCTATTACTTGATAGCCACCTCAAAAGAAATAAAGAAATAAACTGGATATCTCTAAATTGGTTGATTCCTACACACTCATTTGGCTGTGTTAAATTGCAGGAGGATACTCAAATTAATGGATGATTTTTCTAATCTGACTGAAATCATCCTAGATGGAAGATGTTAAAAGTTAAAACTCCATCTTGTCATACAACCTTTTATCTGAGCTGTTAAGTCTTCATGAGATTTTCTATATTTATTTATAGGCTAGTTCCTTGCCTACTAAAAGGGCTTCCTACTCTTCAATGATGTTAGTGCAAGCAAAAGTGAGCTAGAAGAGATATAGCATTAATCAAGGATGCTTAGCTGTTATGTGAAGGGTATTGCTCAATTTATTTATGCAGTCATAAGTGGCTCTGCAACATGTTTCCCAACAGGAATCCATATATCTAAAATTAAATTACACCAGTTGCATTATTGTATTTGATTTTTCTCAACTACACCTCTATGCTGCAACTAATTTGTGAATAGAAATTTATATATCTAAAAGCTACATCGAAATCATTTCTGGTTCCATTCAGTACAATAGATGTTTATCCAACATTATACTAAGGTAAGCTCTTATGCGAAATGTATCTCTAATTTATCTTCTGCAATCATAAATAGTAGATGGCTCTGCAACAATTTTCAGAACTGGAATATTAGTATAGAACAGCAGCAGATTTTTATGAATAACAGTATTGCAGATGCATTTATACTACATATCGATATACCTAGATGATTTAGATACTCATAGGAGTCAAACCACAAAATTAACTCTGAGTTGTAAAAGGTTAAAACTCTAACAAGAAGACACTACAGCTCATTGGTATAGGATATGCCACGGATCAGGAATTTGATTCCTAGCTTAAGCATTTTATTGTGCAATCAAATGCCAAAATGGCATATTTGACAAAAAATTCTAACCACATCCAACGGCACATTAGACAAAAAAAAAAAAAAAAAAACTCTAACTACATCCAATTGTAAGTTTAAATTCCAATTTTTTGCTAGTTTAGCATATTTCTTATATTATTTTAATTGGTATTCAGGAGAGTCCCTAAATGTATTATCGTTTTTGCCTAGCAATTAGAACAAATCCTAGAAGGCAGCCAAAGATGTGTGATTGAACCCTCTAGGCATGTTTGCAAGTCTAGTAATTATATATATCTAATCTATTAAAGAATCAGTTAGTTAAATATCTCCTCTTATTAACTCTAGGAGATTTGTCTTTAAACTGAAGAATAAGACAACAAAACTATCCTTCCAAAGCTCTTTCTATTAATTTCCTCTTTTCTGTAAAAGAAATAAAAGACTTTAACTTTAGCCCAATCAAGAGTTAAGGACATAATTCGTGCAGTTTGAGTGGAATCATATTTTATTTTACGCTGATAAATATCCTCGGTTCTATTGAAGAAATAAAGGGAAAGCTGCCATTGACAGTGTACAGGATCCTCGGCATAATGCAAAGTTCAGCAACATATTTCCTATCCGGTAAAAAAATAAGAAAAGTAATGATTCAGTAAGAATTCCACAATCAAGTAACCTACTGGCAACAGAACAAGCTGTGCCCCCTTGCTGGCAGCCTCCTCGATCGCTCTCCGAGCATGCGCAATATTCCTATCCTTGTCCGGCGTCACAGACAACTGGCAGAGCGCGATCTTAAACTACAAGAATTGAGAGCCGGAATCAGACGACGGAAGATAAAGACATTAAACCAAAATCTCACCTTGGAAACCGGCGGAGGAGCTAGCTGGAGTGCGGGCGGGACTCTAGCATCCTCGGGCTTGTAGGCGGAAGCCATGGCGGAGATCGCGGCAAGTCCGCGGCCACCAGAATTCGGCGTTCGCAACGGTACAATAGGACTCCGGCGGCCGAGGAGGGGGAGGTGGCGGCGGTAAGCAAGGTGGAAAAGATCGGCGGAGAGAAGAGCGGCCGAGGGGCGGATTGCGATGAGCCCTCTCATTTCTATTTTTGGGCGAGATATAGCGACGGCGACGGTAGGTAAGGTTACCGGTGCAAAATGGTAAGTTCTAAAGACACAGCCAGTCCAGGAAACGCTTTTTTAAACACATTTTAAATTTTTAATTTTTAATTTTTAATTTTTAAACCAAGATCAAACATTTTTATGTAAAACAATTTTCTATTTTTTAAATAAAATTTGGAAATATAAAAAATTGATAGACTTTCAATTCATGCAATTAGAACAAATATCCAAATTTGGGAAATATCTAATTTAGATTCTTCCTATTTTAGGCGATCAAATATCTATTGCTACATGAAGTTAGATTTTATTTTTTCCCCCTAAAATATTTTAAGATTATATAATTTTCCCTTCAATTATAAGATATTAACAACCCACCCCTGATTCTTCTTCTTCTTCTTCCTTTTCGATAATATCCTGAAAGCCTTCTAGACAATAATTTCCATTTTGAAATTTTGAAGATTATTTCTTAGAGAAAGGCAGGTCGATCGTGCATAGATCACAGAGATAAACAATTAATTAAGACAAATATTGCTCTAAAAAAAGAAAGAGAAACAAGTTAAAACAAATTAATCTTATCCACAAGAATCTTGCAACTCCTTTGACATTTTGAAAAGTCAAAAATAGAAGAAACTATGTTTATTATATATATATGATTCATAGTGACAATAACTAAAGAACAATACTGACAATGATACTTTGGGTACATCCATGTAGAAATCTGATATATCCTGAAGAGGGGTTTAGTTTTGTCTCCGAATGCAAAAATAAGAACTTAAGCAAATCGGGCAACTTACTTCTCGGTGTTCTTCACAGCAAACCTCCTCTCTCCTGTTCATGGAAATTAAAGCAGCCAAATACATATATAAAGTTGGAGCTTGTATATTTATTAATTCAATCTTGTTCCATTACAATGAGGATTGCCAGCCTGATCTTCCCAAGGTGAAGTCCAAGCTTGGATCTTTCCTTTCCTGACCATAACTCGAAGAAGCATTTGTTCCATTTGATCTACAACGATCCTGATCATAAACTCCAAATTCAGTAATTCAAACTTTCAGAACAATGCTTTTGAGAAGAAATAGTTCTTTTTGGAAAGAAAAAATAATAATTAATACCTCAGAGTCTGAACTGAATTGAAGCTGGATCCTGTATTATTTTGGCAAGATTACTAAGATAAAATGATTAAGGAAATTAATCAAAGTTAATTAATTACTCCACCTGGTGGCATTAGAATCCAAAACATGATGGTTTGGTGGTCGATCACTGCTTCCTGGTGCTAAATCTCCTTCAATAGACACTTCAGATTGGCCTTATTCAAGAACACTGGCTCGAATCAGAATTTTAATGTATGAAATAGCTAGCAGAAAAGAGCTTTTATGTGATCAAAATACATGCATATTTAGGCCAAGTTCAAACTAGCAAAACATGATGCTAACAAAATGGAAAATATAACAAAAAAATCTTTAAAAATTCAAATGCCAAGTAGCAGGACCAACCTGCTGAAGCTGTAGGTTTGTCGCCAGACCTAAGAGCTCTATACATCTGCAAAGCAAAAAATGAACAAAAGCTACAGTTAAAAGCAAGAAAGAGTAGAGAGATAGAGAGAGAGAGAGAGATGCATGCATGGTCATGGAGTGAGGACTTGCTCGGCCATGGTTTGTCTTTTTCCTACTGCTGTTAATTAATGAAAGTTTTGTTATATCTTGACATAATTGTGAAATGATGGCTACTTTTCTTCTCTCTCTGGCTTTATCTGCACTCAGCAGAAACAGCAGAATCATAATTCTCACTCTCGTTCATTTTTCTTACTGCATCAGGCAGTGCATTGACAGTGTTCAAGATGATAAGAATGGCGATGAGGTCTAGAAAGAGGAATTAGAGTACCTGCAAGTGGCTCTTGACATGGGCGAGAGTGAGACCTTTCACATCCATCAGCTCTAAGATTGTCTTTGGCGTAGCTTCTACAGTGGATCATCATCAAAATATACAGAATACAGTCTAGTTTCTTTCTCATATTGATTATTAAAAGATGATTAAAAAAAAGGAAAAAACTGCACTTAGTTCAGGATGAGAAAGATGTAGTAGCATACTCTCATGGCCGCCGAGGAGTTGAACTGCATTGACAAAGTGCGCGTGAAGGCTGCTGGTCCATCGCATCCTGGGCGCTCTCGTGCTCTGCTTCATTGTCGGATACTTGAACGCCATGAGTCTCGATCTCACCACGGCGTTTTGGTGGGCTGTCGTCCCCAACAATGACTCCCCGCTATAATTCTGCACCTGAAGTTCGAGATGGTGACGCCGATGGTGGTGGTTTATGTTCCACGCCGGCAGCTGCATCGGCGACGGGCAGAAGTAGGGGTTCACCACGCATACAATATTGCTCGGAGAAGTAGTGATCTGGTGTGCTTCTCGAGGCCTCTGAAACATGCTCATGTCGGAGAGATCCAAGGAAGGAGAGGAGGAGGCTAACGAGAGAGCGAGATCATCATCAGTGTTTGGAAGGCCAATTTGAAGGGAGAGTTCCTGAGAAACTTCTCCTCCTCCTCCTCCTTCATGGAACGACATCGCCCTGGCTATCTATCTCAAGGTTCTCCTCCAAGGATGGCAAATGGCCTCTAGCTAGCTCTTTCTCCCTCTCATCAGTTCATGTAGAGGAAAGCAATTAATGCTCGATCGAGCTTTAGGCTTTTGGGGCTACTCGACGGAAGCCATCGCTTTCTAGCAATATTTCCTAGCGTGGTCCATTTGAAGCAAGAACAGATGATATATACAAGAGACTGAGCTAGGGGACTGCAGAGAAGCTAACTAGCTAGGCGATTGAAGAAGGGAGAAAAGAGAGCTTTACACTTTGCCTGTACTTTATTTTGCCCATCTCCCTCATTGTTCTCCATCTGGGCTCCGTGTTCTGCATGCTCTGATACTGTGTGGTTTCATTGACGTAAAAAAGTGGAGTCAGTTCTGAAGGAAGGAAAAAGGTACGAGAAGAAATGCTTATTATTCAGGGCAGAACAGATCATACACAGGAGCATGCTTGCCATTTAATTGCCCCTTTTCAATTGATTTTTTAGGGTTTTGATTTCTTTTTATACTTTGCCTTTTCAGTTTGTTTGTTGAGAAATAATTTATATATATATATATTAGATTCAATATTATTTTAACAATTTTGCTACCAAATTATCAAACCTAAACAAAAAAATTCAGTTTAAGCAAGAAATTTTGATCCACCACAACCAAAAGGAAAAAAAAAAGAAACAAAGAAGGAATGTTGATATTGATTGAGTGGCATTTTTCTCTAAAGAAAAAGTAGTACAAGGCTAAAATGGTGAAAGGGTAGGACCAAGCTATAGGAAGCAAAGCCATGGGATGAGATGAGACCAACACACTTTTGTTGCTTCAGCTTAAGGTCCACTGAACTTTCCCATCTAACACAAAGAAAAAGACTAATATAATCTAGGATTATTGCAATTACAATATTGTTTAAGATCTTGAATTCTTTTCATGCCCATTTTCATACAAAATGCAAGATGAATTGTATAAAACTGCATACAAACTAATGCCAAAGTTTAGATTTTACATGGATTTTAAATCAAGATAGAAACTAATATGGCATCCAAAGAGGTTCTGTGCAAAGTATAACAATAACCCTGTCGAGTGCTTAACAAAAGGTCTAACCACAGATAAAATCTTAAAAATTTAATGACATATGAGTGAGCCTTTCAATGTTGAAACCATCTTCTATGATAGAAGTTCTCTTGAAAGAGGCTCAGTAGCTAATAACAGGTTGAACTCCAATGGTAGTAGGATTTTAGTAACCAATATTTGAAAGTACTCATGAAAAAAATAAGGTACAAGTGAATAATCATCCATGTGCAAACCTAAATTTTCTATATTATGACTAGTACTCGACACTGAACAAAACTTACATCTTGAACAAAGTATAGGGGGTCCAAAAGACAAGCTTTTGTATGTACAACCTCTACAATATTACTGAAGAAGCTGAAAAGTTACAAAGACCCCAACTATATTACTGGGATACAAAGACCCTCAACTATATTATGCATTTGACAGTTACCATACTATCATTGGTCATTGCTACCATCTGAGCTCCACATAGGGAAATCATTGCATCCTCATATACATCAATCGCTTCAAGTCTAGTTAGTCACGAAATGATACCTAGAATCTACATAGCTTTCAACGTCCCAAAGGAAAGAACCAAAAGTGACGGCCTCCAAGATAAGCCTCCTCAAACCTGCAAAACTGATCTTGATGAGCTCATCCTTTGAAGAATCAATAGTTCCTTCCGGTGTGAAGACAATCTCAGGCCTCCCAAATAGAGCCTCATTATGCTTATCAATAATGTTAAAGGCTTCATTTGATCTAATTGTAGCATATCTTTGAAGAGTATCAGAATCAAACGACATGACATATGATCGCAGACGAGAGGATTTCATTCCATTCCCGATCCCCTCGTGGTTAAAGCCTGATGAAGACCATGAAGACGCCTCAGGATGTGTTGGAGCAGATGCTCTGGACTCACCCAGTATTGCTTGTTTAATAGCACTCTCCTCTTCCTCTGAACCCCAAGGGAGAATCTTCATTGATTTCTCAAGTTGGAACCTCTGGTCCACTCTCTTGAGGAAGTAACCATACATGACAGAAGCAGCATAAACTTGGCCAACTTTAAGCTTGCTAATAGGCGCCACGGAGTTGGAGTCTCCCAAACGCTGCCCCAGTATAAGAGCTAAGTGATTCTTAATCATTTGATAAGCCTCGGAAGAATGTAACTTTTCAAGTTTTTCATCCTGTGACGACCACTGGTCAACCCTGCCAGAAGGGTCTGGTTGCGATATTGCAGGAGCCAAGGAAACATCAGCTTCAACAAACTTTTGGACAACTAATGTGTATAATATCTCTTCAAGAGCGTTTTTCCTCTCATTAGCTTTGACCTCAGCAATTCTCCTAAAAAAAATGAAGAAAGGGCATGAATCTCTTCGAACAATTCAAATTATATATTGGTTCACAGAATGAAATTGATAAACAGTAGTATAATTATTCTTGATGATAGAGAACAATAATTTTGCTTGAATTAGCTTCGAAACTCATCTTGCTTCCAAAACACAGGAATATCAATTTCGCCAGAAGTTATCAGGAATGAGATAGTCATTCGTGCAAACCAAACGTACAATGATGTTTTGACCCAAAACCCCGCCATGTAACATGCAATGACTCTAGGCAAACCTGAATCTCTTCAATCTCTGTGAACAAATAGGATTTATCTGACAGGAACGTAAATCTTTTACCTGTACAAAACAATATTGGTCCCCGAAGGAGCAGGCTCCTCCTTGTTCATCTCAGCCTCACGATTGGTCTGGAGTTGCTCAAGTTGCTGCTCGACGGCAGCAGGTAAGAGATGAGGATGGTTGACAAGGATCTGAGATAGGAATTGCCCAACCGGCGACTCCAGCTGGAGAGGTGCGATTCGGGATGAATCCTCCATGAAAGAAGACGATGATGCCCTGACAATACTCCTCCGTGCACCTAATCGTTGTTGCCCACGCTTCGACAAATGGATCGGAATATGGCCCTGCCAAAAAACATCAAGTGAGTAAGTCTAACAATTAAGATCGGGAAAAGGAAAGAGATGCAAAATAATCTGGAAAAGCATCGTCTTTCAAATGAACCAATATCAATTACCTTGAATCCGAGATGGGGTTTGGACTCGAAAGACAGGAAACCCATCCGACAGGCACCGAAGATGGAAAATCTCGGACCAAATCCGCGAGTTCTGTAGAGGATCTGCGGAGATCGAAGGCTCGCTGCCGCTTCCATCAATCGCAATCTGTGAACAATCCCTAACAATCTGCAAAAAACCACAATTAGATCCCAACACGATAAAAATCCGGTTCCAGAATAAGCAGGATCGATTACCAGAAGAAGAAGTGAGGATTGCAGGATCGACTCAAGCAAGACAGAGAGGATGAACGAGGAATTGGGGTACAGAAATCGGAGGCCAGTCGTAAGAAAGCGAGAGTTGAGTTGCCGCTTTGTCACGGAGTCGAAGATGGAAACCCCCTCGCCATTTCAATATCGTCGTGCTGGTCTCATCTAAACAATTGCCACTTTTCTATGAGATAATCACATTATTGCCACTATTGACTAATTTTCCACTTTTAGAATTCTGATGGTGATATCTATTGGGATCGATCCATCCGACGGTCGTGATGTGGGAACCTCGCTCCATCCAACGACGGTGAGTCGCCTCTGTTCAAATTTATCGAGCGGGATCTCATCTCTCTCTCTCTCTCTCTCTTTCTCTCTCTCTCTAGGGTTCTTCTTCCGATCACTGGCGCTCCGAGCCCGAAGCTTCGATCTCCCCAAGAACTCCACTTCCTGCGTTTCTCCTCTCGATTTCCTCCTCGTGGAGGTCGTAGCGGCTGTCATGGACTACTCCCCTCCGAAGATTGAAGATGAACAATAGAGGCACCCTCTCCGGATCCCACGAGTCGGCCGCGTCGCGGTTCCAGTTTCTTCACCCCGGCCGTGACCTCCAGTCCAACTGGGAGGTTGACCTCGCCAAGAATCTCGAGGACTACCTCTTGAAGGTATGCTCCGGGGAGATTTCTACCGACCAGGACCAGGAGCTTCACTCGGTGAACTTTGCCGAAGGTGTCATTTTGTGCTAATTGTTTTGTGATGATATGCTGTTTACTGAAAATGTGGGTATTTGCGTCTAGCTGCGCTGCTGCTCCAAGGATCGGTTCAGGTGTATAGCCGGAAGGTCGAGTATCTTTATTCTCTGGTGCTGCATGTGTTGGAATTTCTTTCTCAACAGAGGTTTGAATTTCTCCATTAAATTCTCACTTGTAATCGCACCATTAACATCATGAATGAATGAGCTTGCTTATGCTTTTTTATCTCTTGTTTTACCACTGTATCAACTTATACAAGAAGTTTGTGTTTGAAGAATTTGTTTAACTTAGGTTGTCGCCCCGAATTCTTTTCTCTTGTGTTGGAATTGTTTAACTTTTCTCGTGTTCGACGCAACTACGAATTACTTTCTTTTGTGTAGCTCTTAGGCCTTAACAACATGGGGAGACGTTCTCATTTCTAAATATCCTGACCTAGATAGACAGCCTATTGCAGTTACACATCCAATATGGTGGCTAAGATTTGGTGCATTTCTGGACTGACTATTTTTAGAAGTTTTCATTAGTTGGGTTGCCTGGTGTGTTTAGATATGTTTACGGTTTATGTTATGTCACTCATGTCATGGTTTGGACATTTTCATAATATGGAGAATTTACTTGGTCTCATTGTGATCATCAACAATATGCAAATAATAATAATAATAATTTGACTGTTCTTGTAGTTGCTTTAACTATTTGGTTAAACTAATGAGTGTTTTAATATAGTGCTATCAAACATTTTATTAGATGAGGGAGAACTGAAGCCTACAAATTCAATTTTTAATCATAATCCCTAATAAAAGGGCGAATTTAAAATATTTGAAATAGGTCTCTAATTTGTTACATACTTATACCACTGTACGGGTGTCTATCATAAATTCTATCAGGAAAACATTGCCCATTACTTCCCATTCAATGGGGTTCTACTTCATATCCTGAATCACTCGAAACATGAGTCAACTTTTCTAGTTCAGATTTGTCTAGTTTGTTCTTGGTTCTTCATTTGCCCCATGTGTCGCTCCACAAGTGAGCCCTCCTCCTGTAGGTGGAGGGAATTGCCTTGACAGCATCACAATTAGATTGGTACACCCTTGTCCCACCCATTAGACAGTGCTGTAGAGATGCTAGACAACACTCAAATTATATTCGAACTCAGCAACATAGGAAACTACACACACAACAA
Organism: Curcuma longa; assembly: GCF_044706935.1. Taxonomy (NCBI): domain Eukaryota; kingdom Viridiplantae; phylum Streptophyta; class Magnoliopsida; order Zingiberales; family Zingiberaceae; genus Curcuma; species Curcuma longa. The sequence goes on from NC_133871.1 coordinate 12,684,817, forward strand.
TGACAGAATTGTCTCAAGATATTGTAAATGTAAAAAAAAAATGACACTAACAAGAATCAACACAAAATACTAAAAAAACTATAAAATGTTGGTATTATGGACATCTCATAATAACCAAAAGGACATAGGATAGAGTATATTCAGAACTTTTAATCCAAGTAAGCTCACAGATAGCTATGTCATTGCCTCATACTTTGCCGTGGTGCTTGATTTGACTATGACAACCTGCTACTTATACCTCCTAAAAGGACATAGGATTTTGATGTGAATCTCCTATGGTGGGGGAACTTGTCCAGTCAACATCAGTGATTCTTGATACAATAGAGATTTTCCTAGACCATTCTTTAACTATTGCCTCAAGTTGGCTTCTGAATGTGGAATATTAACATGATTGATCCACTATTCTTACCCGCTAGGTTTCTGGTGCTTGAGTTTTTGGCCGCCCATGCAATCATGGCCAAGTAGAGGCAATGATTAGGTGTTCCCATTCACCCGCAACATGTTTAGGGCATGGATGGGGTAAGTGAGCCAACAGGAGCAGGATCCAAGAGCCTGGGAGTGGGAGGCAGCCAACACAGTCATGTAGGGAAGCTGCTCTCTTTGACTTTACATTGGGAATTGAGGTCAATGGTCCAGACCTCTCTTAAGTCTTCAGAGTAGCAAAGGTTACAAGGATAAGGAATGACCTATCCTATTTGATTGCCCCATACTAGTCCATGACTTTCTTATCCAGCTCCAAGCTGATATTTGGGAATTGTAAAGGCTACAAGAAACTAAGGAATGACCTATACAATTTGCTGTCCATTTACTAGTCCTTGGTAGCTTTCCTTATTTAGCTCGAAGCTGATCTTCTGCCTCCGTTTCATCAGACATAGAAGTATTGGTGTAGATGTCTCTGCCACATCACTTTGTTGGCATTCTAAGACAACGCTGCTAGTTTTGGAAATAAACTGCATTTTGTGGCCTTTATAAGGCAAGCCGTCTCTATAATCTGAACGAATGGATCCATCCATATTCAGGTCATAAGAGAGGCTGGATTAGTTCTGTCTTGCCAACAATCTGGTCCATGACATTTAGTATTTCATGACATTTTTTTTACTAATGGAGGTTTCAAATTCTAGAAGCTTGTTTCCTGTTTATAACTTTTCTTTTGGTACTTAGAAGAATTTTGTATATATCAGCAGGCAGCAACTAGAGGAAACAAATTCCAGTCAGCCTGATGAAAATGAAGAGAATGAATTGTTTCTGGCATTAGATGACGTTCCAGGTAAAGGTAATTCATTCCTGTTTACTAGGTTTATAAGGGACCTTAGCAAACCTGACAAATGATTAATAATTAAGCAGTTGATGCAAAGAATTGTCTGGATGATGAGCTTGATAAAAATGATTCTTCAAAGCAGTGTATAAAGCTTCCTGCCAACTTGGTGGTGCTTGAAGGAAACTGTTTAGATTCTAGTGGTTATGGTAGTGAATTAGAGCGGTATTTGGTAATATAATAGCAAAGTTGTGCATCCACATCATTATAATTCTTCTTGAATATCTAACTTAAAATCTGTCTTCCTCTGTTGTTGCAGTTAGTAACCTGTAATTTTTATGGGGACTTTCTTCTGTTGGATCCTTCTGATGCTGAAGCTGTTTATGTTTTTTCAACAACATATGATAGTGGAACAAATTGTATTGTAGTAGATGACACGGGTATTTCAGCAAGATCCAAAATTTATGACAGTCCTTTTAATTCTCCAACCAAAAGATCTGGGGGGGCTTCTCATGGAAAGAACCAAGGCATTGAACTAAATAAAATTTCAGAGAATAATTGCACCTTTGAGACCAACAATACCCAGTTCTCAGGATTGCAAGGTAACTATGTTCATTCTGAGCATGAAAAATGTCAACTAGATGAACCTGATTTTGGCTTTTCAACTCCGATGGATGAATTTGATAATGACGATGACGATCCATGGAAGCCATTGAATCCACATGAACAAGGAAATCTGAAAATAAAGCCATTTAAAAGAAGTGAGGTTTCTCGATTCATTATTCTATCTACATCTATATCTATTTATATATCTATATACATTGGCTTCATAATTTTTTTTGTCATGCATCACTTGAATAGTCAAGAAGTTTGGAAGAAATGCTATTCACTATACCAGGCGAAACACACAAGCATTTCGGTTTCCTATTGCTAAACTTGATGGTATAGATGGTTCAGAGTTTGCTGACTCATTTGAAGTGCATCAAAGTTTGAAAGAATCTCAACGACTTTCTAGCTATGAAAAAGTAATTTCTTTGCTTACATTATGTGGATGTGAAATATATTTGATGCATATAAATAATCCCAGACCAACTTTGTTGATGCAGCTTAGAAAAACTCTCACCTTCGGAGAAGAGGAAAAGAATGAAAGATATTGTGATTTTGTGGACGATGATGATGAAGAGAATGAACTTAACAACAATCCTCCTGACTTTAGTCAAGAGCAGATTGACTTACAAAACAGAGTGTATGATACAGATGTACCTTTCTGCAACAGGGTCAGTTTCTGCAAAGATCTTTAGCTTTGTCAGTTGCTTCACTCTCTTAATTGATATGATGCATAGCATTCATATGCAGCAAGGTGATACTGCTGCGACCTCTGATGCGGCTGAAGCTTTTGCACATGATAATCTGGATTCTAATGCGAGCCTTGAAGATTTGTGTCGTTTCCACCTGGTAAATCAACATGTCTTAGGTTGTCTTAGCATGGCTATGAATAATACATAGTATATTTAAATTACACAATGAGCGCTAATTGGTATTTTTTTTTCTTTTCCCAATTATAGACATCCATGGTTCTTTAAGAAGCCTACATACTATCTTAGTTAAGATCTCTTGCATAGTTTTCTGGCCTCTAGCATGGAAAAAAAAGGGTTCATATAGTCGAAACTAACACATGCACATGTCCTATTCTTATATGGTTTTGCTCTGAAGCTGAATGATATTTGCATGCTATATTTCCTAACTTGTGCATTTTGTTACAGGACGTTCTGCTTGCTAACATCGCAGAAACACAGAAGCAGACAGAGTTGGCTGCAAGGGTTTCCGCGTGGAAGCAGCGAGTTGAAAGCACATTGGAAGAGCAAGTATGATATATGAATCTGGTTCATGCATTTCTGCCCCGATGTATACATTGAACAGGACTTGTGTTATGATTTCGTGAACAACTTTCTTTCTGGAATACCCTCAAACAGGAGGCACGACCGCATTTTGACATCCACTTGTATGGTGAAAGAATTCTGGAAAAAGTATACAAGGAAGCAGACAACGAAGGTTATATTTCCTTCTCAAACATAGTGAATGGCCAACCCAAGCATGAAATTGCCAGGACATTCTCTGCACTTCTTCAGCTGGTTTTTACCAATCTCTGCTTTTGTTATTTGCCAAAATTGTTATGATATAGATGTGCAATCTAACAATTCTCCAAGAATCAGAAAATTTTTTACTTCTTGAATTTGATTGCTCATGATTCAAAATGTCGCTTCAGGTCAATAATGGGAATGTAGATCTTCAAAAAGCTCAAGCTAGCGAGGAGCTCATATGCCATACAGCTGCAAATCCTTTTTACATCAGACTCTGCGATAAGTACGACAGAAGAGAAGAAAAGCAGCACCACGCAGCTAGGAAGAGAGTGAAATCCCCTTATAGAAAAGGATGCCATCAAAGTTGCTCCACTTTGGATGCTAACTCACCCTTGGACTCGGCTGATAAAAATGGCAGGTTCTCTGTTAGGCTCGGCAAGGCCTGCATTATCAGGTTGACACCCAACAGGAAAAGGCGACGAAGGTCCGCCAATCATATGGAGCCATTGGATTTGCAGTCTGCTGGATGATGAGAAGTGGAGTGCTTCAGTCTCCCAAATGATGTGACTAATGGCTGTGTATGTACCTTAATGACAACCCCACGTCAGTTGGTAAGTCCATGTAAGTTACCAATCTATGATTCTTGTACATCTCTAATTAAGTACAAGTAGGTCTTTCATCTTTTTTGTATCAGTAGCCATCCACAATTTTGTCAAGATGAAGCAGCAAGTACTGTGAAGTGGACAATCCATCTTTTACTTCACGTGTATCATTTGAGATCTCGTTGAACATTGTAATTATTGCAGACTTGACTGCTGTGCCTAACGATCTGCACGAGGTTCACGAACTGAACTGTCTTTTGTGCATATGAACATGTATTCACACCAACAATTTGTATGACATTGCCTCTAGTTGCATTGTTTTGGTTGCTGCAAGTTTATGCATAAATGCAAATCTAGCGCAGTTTCCTGTCAAATCACAAACATTTCCAGGAATCATCCGTTTCCGTTCCATGAATTGTAATAATTTATTGAATTGTTGTGGTACAATTCCAGCAAATGTGGTGAAGACTCATGCTCAATGTGATAACCATGCTTGTCTAATTTAAATTTGTTCGTTATCCATAGAAATGTCAATTGGGTTATCCACAATCAGGCATGGTTCAAGCCATGCCATATCAGATCCAACGAGTTCACAACTGGTTATGAGTTTTCCGCCTGTGAGTTTTGCCAGACCCAACATAGAGTTGGGTCAAGGACAACACATGAACCTAACCCACACGTTAAAATTGGTTCACAAATTTTTAATACAAAAAATACTTTTTATTCCTAACTTTTATTTTTAAAAAAAAATCCATCATGGGTCCAAATTCCTTTGATCATGGGAATAAAGACGCACCAATGCCATGAAAAACGTTTCAAACAGAGGGGCAAATTAAAGGCGTTTTGACTTTACGTCACTACCATGTGCATCATGAATGTGGCGTGTATCTTCCATGAGCACCGAGTTTGGTATTGAGCTCTCATAAATTATTTTAAAAACATGTAGAAAGCCATGCTTTCTAGCGCCGAACACAGCCGTCGTTGCAAAAAGAAAGGAAGATAAAATCTTCAAATACTCGAGCGTTATTAGCGCCTTGGTCCAGTACACTTCTTCTATGTTATCACGGTAGGTGCAGATCGCCCAGTGAATTCTTCCATCTTCGAGAGTTTAATGGCCACCTCTACCTGCAACACCAGCAGCGTCCAACTCATTATTTGCATAAGTTCCACAAATGAATTAGGAAAAGGAAAAAAAAACTGCAGCAATTTACTCACCAGTGGTGCAAGTGCTTCCTGTGAATCTCTTCCTGTTTTTGTTGAATCATTCTCGTACTGCTCAATGTAGACTCGGACAGTAGCGCCCACAGAACCAGTCCCTGATAGCCGGTATACCTACAATTCAGGACAGATGCAAAAAGATGAAGACAGCACACTTTCAATTTTAATCGTGCCATACAACAAAATGATGAAATTTAGTAAAATTATAACAAAGATAACGAGAAAAATTTATGCGAGGAGCTCTTTAAGCCCTGGGTCAGAATATAAAAACACACTCATATAACTAACGGGTTCACAAAGGGAAGTAGGTGTTTTAGCATACCAGACGTGATCCGTCGGCAAAGAGGAATCGGATGCCTTGATGTTTTGAGATGGAGCCATCAACAGGATCTTTGTATTCAAACTCATCAGCTTGAGCAACATCTGAAACATCTGATCTTATCTCCTTTATTACCCTAAACAAAACAAGAAACACATGCTTAACGAAATTAAGCGCACTTGATTGCTTCCTTTAGAACCGTCCAAAATAAACTATTCATAACCAGTACTACTACTCTACTAAACCACATTCCAGTTACGTCTGAAAAGGGCTTTTGAAAAACAGAGAAAAACAAATCAGAGAGCAGCAAATTTAAAATAGAGTATGAGGGTTTTGATTCCTAAATACCTTGCAGAATATATAACTTAAAACTGGGTTTCTCTTTTTGGGTGATCATGCTAGTTAGAAGCCAGTGCGCCTTCTTACCTTAATCGATTTCATCAACAGTTCAAAAGTCTCAGGCAAACCATCAGCCAAAACTTTCTACTTCTTAGTTCTTACGACTTAAATTGGACACAAGATATAAATTGGCAAGTGTTCGCTACATACAGTGAGCACAAATTAGATAACAAAAAAAATCACCCAGATGAACTGAAAATAGAAGACTTGTTTTTTCTCATCTCTGAAAATAGAAGAAAACAAAGGTTAGAAGCCTCCTGACTCTGAAACTTCCAATTAAAATTTCAGAAAGGAAGAAAGAATATATAATTTAGACAATACCAAGATCTAGGCATAGGTCCATGGCAAAATAAAATGTCATTAGGTTTGCATTCAAGAAAACAATTATAGTGAATAGCATGATATCTGAATGCTGCAGAGAAAATAACAAGTAGCATTACTTGTTAAGATTAGGAAGTGACGCTTGAAGGTTCACCAAATGTGCCATAAGTGCCTTAGCTCCACCAGCATCAACATTCTTTACCAAAAACCAACATTAAACAAAGGCAATCCATCACCGAAAAAGTTGGTAATATTTGATTCTCCATAGTGCCAAGTTTTGCGTGAAACAACCATACCTCGTAGTCGTAGCGAGTATAATAGTGACGTCCATAAGTGGCCCAATGCCCACGAACTATATCCTCAACAGTTATCAGCTTTTTCCCATCTTGATTGTCCTTGTTTTTAAAAGCAAGAATTGAAAGCCAAGCTAAAACAGCCCAAATCCCATCCTTCTCACGAATATGATCAGAGCCTGCCAGAAAAGGCCATCAAAATCAGTGTTTGTAAACCAGTCCAGACCATGGAGTTAATTATTATTTTTTAAAAAAAGGTAAAACCAGGTAAAAAATTAATAACCATTAGAACCACTTCTTTTCAAATCAAATTCAAACCAAAAATGATAGGTTACCTTGTGATGTATAAATTTTTTAATCAAGATTGAATATTTACCACTACATGTTAAAAAAATAATCTTGTTTAAGCCAACATAATATATTTGTATTATATGATGATAAACTAGAACAAATTGTAATCTTGTTTAGATATTATTTTATTGAACAAAGTTTCCATATCTTGAAGTAGGTTTATCTTTATTTTAATATTTTGCTAAATTTATATAAAATATGTTGTATCAAAAACAAATCATATTTAAGATGTCAGTTTTAAAGCCAACAGGCCTGACCAATTTAACTAATTGAACCAATAGTCATGTTCTCTGATACATCAGACTCTTCATCTTACCCCTCGGTGTCTATGTCACACGATGACAATCCAAGTTAAACACTTTGATCGATACCCATGTCAAGTATGTATATCCAAATTTGAGTAACATAGTCATGAAAACTCCAGTTTGAGTTCAATCCCAGATGGATGCATAATTATGCATTGGAGTGGGAACAAGGACAATGATTGATCAGCATTTCTCAATAAAATCCACTCAAAGAAAGAGCCACTGATCCCCCCTTGAAGATGTACCAAGTTTGCCCCAATAAACATGATATACATTATAACAATATGTTATGTATGAAAGCTAGCTAGCAGTTTTTATTACAAGATTAATGGAAAGACAGCCTACATTTTACAAAATGCATAGAGGGAATAAAATAATTTAACAAACCTGTCCCAAAGCTCTCTTCACCACAAATTGAACACATTCCAGCATCCATCAAGTTGCCAAAAAATTTCCATCCAGTAGGTACCTGAAATATGCCAGCTATGTTTTAACTCTTTCAGTGAAACCAAAAACTTTGATTTCCGTGAAATACCCACCTCAAAAAATCTGAGTTTCAAATTCTTTGCCACTACATCAAGGGCAGCAGATGTTGGCATACTCCTGAAGACCGGATCAGCAAAGTTAGCAGTGAAGACTATGGACTCTTGAAAAAAGTTGCTAAATATGTGAATTTGTGTGTATCATATATGTGATCAATACATTACAGGATATTGTTTCCAAAGAGAATTTTGGTGTTGCATTTTAATTCAGTAATATAAACTGAAGGGAAATCTTCACCATAAAAACTCCAGAAACATGAAATTTCAATATTGTACTCACAACTGCCTCGGCTTGCAGTAATCATACTTTAAGCATCAAAATAAAATAGCAAGAGACAGATACTGCAGCTGAATATTGCACATGAAAAGAACTTCATTACCTGGCCACCCCTTTCAAACCAGAGGCGAAGTATGGTATAGCATCGACTGCATTGGCAGCAATTATAGCAACAGAGTCTGATGGAGTGACAAAAAACCTAGTGATGCAGGATAAGAACTCTAGATCATGCCTATAGTAGGTTTGTCAATCTTATCTATTGAAACTCAAAATACCTTTTACCAAGGACCATGTTTCTATCAGCATCACCATCAGCAGCTGCACCAAACTCAGGTGGTTCATCTTTAGAGCTTGATTTTCCCAATCCCATTCTTTCAACCAATTCTTTTGCATAGGTCAAGTTAGGATCTGGATGCCCGCCTCCAAAGTCTTCCTATTTAACGATGATCAATGCTTAATAGAATATAAGAATACACTTGCCAATAATCTCCAATTGTAAAGTAAGAGATATCACTAAAGAGAAATCGAGAAACCTTAGGCGTGCAATTTATAAGTGAAGATTCATTTGCACCAAGTTCATCAATGAAAATATGTTTTGCATAAATCCCAGCAACACCATGGAGTGCATCATAGCTGAAAACAGTAGATAACCAAAGTAAGATTAGCAGTGCAAAATCAAAGATATTAGCAAAGAAGATGAAGTACATACCAGAATGTGAACTTTGGGTTCGCAAGCAGCTTTTGAACAGACTGGAAGTCAAAAATGGACCTGAAGATAATAGATGAATGTAATATATGTATGGAAAATAACATATTTCAAATTATTTAAAGATATTCCCATTCTCTATATCTATATGACAACACAAGTTAGTTTTTTGCATGAAAGTTACTTGTAACTTAGCTAGATAGAGCAACATTCTGTGCACTATAGCATCCTTGCTCCATTATGGTATACATTGACCATCATTAAAAATTAAATACACATTATGAAACAAAGTTCAAAGTATTGCTACTATATAAAAATACCCTAGCATATATATTACCGTACCCACTGTAACAAGACAAAAACTTACTTCATAAGTTTAACATAGTCAGTGGTGGAGTCAAAGACATCTACATCAAATGGGCCTTCAGGTCCAGAGAAGCTGCTTACACTTGTAACAGAAATATCAATCTGAAAAATAGTTTACTTGTCATCAAACTTCCATCAATTTTGCAATCATAGGTACCAAAAAGATAACCATATAACTTAAAACATACATCAGGAAGATCTTCTGCAATGAAATATTCCTTTATTGTAGTAGTATTGGTATAGATCTTGTCAGTGATAGCTTCAGGAGCAGGCCCACCATTTTCCATGTTGTACTTTATTCCAAAATCCTAGTAAAACCAAAGTCCAATTGTGAATTGAACAGATTAAACATCAGCGTCAAAAGAAAGATAAACAAAAAGATCGTAAATATATCAATATCAGAAGTTGCATGCATCGCAAGTTATCCAATAGTTGGGAATTGCAGGTGCATTACCTTTTTAATTACCCTTAATACTAAATCTTATGATTTGAAGTCTTAACTTGATTGAACTTGATAAAGAGCTTTTTATGGATAAAGTGATAACATATAGGTTAAGAAAACATAAAAGAAAAGAATATAATAGAAAGACATCGAAATCATTAGGAGTTAGTTGAGAAGGAAGGTGATTTAATGGTAGAATGTACATTTAAGGCCTCTTTTAATTAATGAAAAATATAAGGACTAAACATGACTACTTTTACATGTAAAAAAGGACCAGCTAAGACTTCTCATCTTTCAATACTGTATTATGATTTATGATGTCTAGGAAGGCCTCCACCCTAGACTTCTCATCTTCCAATTTTGTACTATTATGATGTCTAGGAAGCCCTCCACCCTAGACTTCTCATCTTCCAATTTTGTACTATTATGATGTCTAGGAAGCCCTGCCTAAAATATTTGGTGAGCAAGTCTCAAACTAATCCAAAAGATAGTACATAGAAAGTCCCTAAGTCCAACTAGCTCAAAAGATAGTATGTAGATTTTCAAAGCTAATGATGGATTGTTCTTTCTTTGCAAGTCATAGCAAATTGGTTCTTGATTAACGTTACAAGAAGAATAAAAAAGCTGCAATTCAAGACATATTACATATCCATCCATATCTTACAACTGGAAGAAGAAAAATGTTAAGAAAGCATGTTGCCACTAGTTAACTAAAAGGAGAGACCAAATAGAATGTTTACAAATGGTGAAAAAGGAATATGCATAGAAATATACCTCATGTGGACCTCCTGGGTTGTGACTTGCGGTCAAGATAAAAGCTCCAGTGGCCTTTGATCCCTGAAGTAAGAGGCAACCAAAAACCAGGGAATTAATGCATTTTTTATTTTAGCAGGAGAAAAAGCAATATCTCATCTAAAACCACCATAAAATAGAGATGTAATTTATAAACTGAAGTGTGGCACTAACATCAGCACCAACTCTTTCACGTATGACTGCAGAAACTGCTGGTGTTGAAAGCAGACTATCTTTTCCTATCCAAACACGTCTAACTCCATTTGCAGCAGCCATCTTAGTAATGATCTGATAGTACATGTGATGAACATTAATTTGATTAGTCTAGCAAATAATTGGATGAAATGTGTTTGCAATAGAATCATAAGAATCTTATATACCCATTGTTTCTCCTCCCTTCACTCTGCAGGCTTTTCTAAAATGTCTATATTTCCCAAAATACTCATTGATAAAGTTCAAGATCAATGTTTAAAGCAATATGGACTGTCAAAAGCAACTTGACTCCAATCAAGCAAACTCATCTGCAAACAATTGTAGCTCCAAAAAATATCTAGCTCTATGCTTCACTATGTAAAAAATCCAATTATATTTTTGAAAACCAATAACCACCATTTGCCATATTGAATAAATACTTGAAGAAGTTTAACAGTAATTAATGGAATGAATATGACTCAATTGAGGTGTATAAAGGACTATGTTTTTATTAAAAAAATCATTACATCAAATTTGTAGCACTCTACATAGTACTCTATATAACTCAATTACCTAATGTGGGACCAACCCATCGCATATAATTAATGGACCTAAAAACTCTACTTTTTGCTCAAGCAGGAGATGATAGATACTATTTATGTACAACTAATTATATAAAAAAAGAAAAAAAAATCAAACTGAATTAGACATTTGATAACAATGAAGATAAAGACAGTATTAGAACAGAAGTTGAGAAGCTTGATGACAGTGCTCTGGATCAAAGGTTTCATTGAACTTGATAACATCTTCAGGAGAGAAATCTTCAAAAGTTGAAGTTGGTTGAGATCTTGATCTTAATATAGTTTCCTTCCCTGAAGAAATTTTATTTCTAGGTTTGCAAGGTTGTGATGAAACTTATGAGAAGTTGCAAAGTCAAATTGATTAATTATGGTTCCAACAACTACACCTGGGATAAGGAGTTAATATTAGGAGGGAGAGTGAGGCTCTGGAGTAAATATTAGGAGGGAGACTTAAGGCACTATTTGTTTCACGGAAAATATTTTTCAGGTTTTCCAATGTTTGGTGAAATAGAAAATTATGGTTAATGGATGTTTTTTTTGGTAAACAAAATCCTTTTTTTAATGATAGACATTCTTTAAGGAGAATAAATGCCCTTAGAAAAAATGGAAATCAATCAATTTGCACTATTAATAAACTCCTTGCTCTCCAAATTTCATCTAGTTCATGTAGTTTGATAGATTTGAGAAGGCTGATTCAGCTTGACAAGCCGAAAAGGATGGGCAGTTCAATATGTCCAAGCAGGCTGTCCAATTGGTTGATCGAGCCGACTGGTTGGGCAATCCAAGTAGGCTAGAAAAGCGGGGTGGAATAAAAGGGCTAGTTGTTTCAGGGGGAGGAGACAGCAGGGCAGTCAAGTCAGATTGGTCAATTTGATCGGTCCAGCAGGTCAGGTTGATCGAGTCAACAGATCAGTCGACCGAGTTGTTGATTTGGATAGTTGATCAATTTGGGTGGGTAGGTTGGTTTAGGTGAGTTGGCCAGTCTGAATGGTCTCAGTGGGCCAGACATGTTGCTGAGTCTATGTTGGTTGAGCCAAACTGCTGACTAAACCTTGATAAGGATTTTTTAGTGAGCACCCAACACAGGAAAATATATATTTGAACAGATTTTAGGTTTTAGTGGGACATTAAATAACAACAAATAATCTATTTTCATAGTAAAATTTTCTCCTAGAAAAATATTTTCCACAAATAAATTATTTTTCTTCAAACAAATGGATCCTAAGTAGGAGTTAATATTAGGAAGGAGAATTAAGTAAAATCAATATAACTCCAACAGATTCGGAGAACATCATGTAGAATCTTTATAACATAAGGGGTTTCATAATTTCTGGAACATGAGGAGGTTGTGCAATTCACGGCCTCCTCCTTAAGGGATTGAGATAGAGAGTTAACTATTCTATTGTTTTAAAAAAATTGTTATCATATTTAAACTTGTATACTACTTAAAGTATACCCCCATAACTCAAAAACGAAATGTGGGACTGAATTCACAACACTAATAAACCTAATAACTATCAAACTAAATCAAGATGCTAAAAACATGTTTCATCAATTAAGGTTGGAAATATCATCCGAACATAAAATTGGCTCCTAAGTTATTGTCCAACACTGTTCTCACCATCGCCACATCAAAACTTGCAATCTTCTCTCATGGGACTTATCTCCACAAGCCTTGCTATACAATTTGTAGAAGTTAGGGACAAATAGTAACTATGGTAAATTGGTAACTACCATGATGTCATTTGCAAATAAAGACCTCGATAACTCCAATTTTCCTAATTGAAACAATCCATCAGAATCAAATATCAAAAGATATGAAATCCATACTATAAAAGTTGATAAGTTGTTCAAATTAAAAAAGAACTTAGCAACTACAAAACATATATCAAAGTACAGAGTAAAAATTTATGAAACATGCTACGTGCAAGAAAATGTAATTATGTATAAAAGAGTACCTGAACAGCCTCCTTTGAGAAATAACGACCATCCCCTGAAACAACAATAGTAGCCCCTGCACCAACATAGTATGTTAAACTATAGTACAGAAAGGACTATTCACTATATAACTTTAAAGTTTAAGTAATTGTTGATCAAAATTAATGACTAAATGGAACATCCAAAAAGGATGAGATTAGAACAGAGTCCACAGAAACACTTGAAAGCTTTTCTTTAGTGTCTCGTGGGCATAGTTTCATTTTCATTTTAGAGAAAGGTGGAGCAACCATCAGTCTTTACTATATTAAGCAGACAAAAGCTACTATTAGGCAAAATAATAATAAGAATAAAAGTTAAGAAAAAAATAATATGAATAGGAAAAGAAGGAAAAAAAACAAAAGAAAAGTACTCCTACTGAAGCTTATGGGTTATATACAAGGGTATCAGCAAGTAACCCAATTCAATCCATTGAGTTGGGCCATACATTTTAAACATGAGGCCCAACTTGGATGGACTTGGCTCAAGGATCTCAAAAACTCTTAAAAAGTTTTGTTGAATTAGACTCATGTTCTGGGCATACCAAATAGATAAAAATACTCAAGTTAGATTCATATTTTTTGGGAATCAGGTTCTTTTTCCATTGCTAAACATGTATTTATCCATTTCTGAACATAAGTGGTTCGTGCCTCTGTAATTAAACATTCAAAATCTGACCAGCAACTAAAATTCAAACTCGAGCATCAGTGTATCCAAGACTGTGTTTGAGGAACTTTTTGGAAACCTCTGGTCAATTAAAGCAAGAGTCATCAATGTAATATCAGTGCATGTGGAAGATTAACTTGGAAATTATGTAATACACTTTATTGCCATGGAGGCATAGACTAATACTAAGAGGTTTCTTTCTGCCCTAAAGCAAAAGGTTTATGTACTGGCCACATTATACCATGTAGACCTGTCGTAAACCACACACACCATACCAGCAGTTTCAACAAATTATGTTCATGGGAAGGAGGAAATGATGCTACCTCCTCAGGAAGTTACAATTCATCTGTGCAAATTGTTAGATAATGTAGTAGACTATGATACTGAAGGGAGCTGTTAAAATTATAAGTTTTGTCCATGTTACTATGGCTCTCATCCAGGACTCCACCTTCAAATTTATTTTTGTATATTAATTTGTATTGAAAAGTTCAAATTAACCCAAGGAAAACAGTTTGGATTATCTGTCCAATATGAAATTATCAGTCAATACTCAATTTCAAGTTACTCCTGACTCATATGCTAGGAAAGTAGTACTGAATCAAAAAATGTGAAATTTTCCTTGTCATAGCAATATTTTCTTTAATTATAAGTACAACAATAACAAGCTATGAATTCCAACTGTCAAGGGTTAGATACATGGATCTTTTCCGTCCATTAAGCTTTGTGTAAACTCAAATCTCAATAGTAAGCTTTCTTACATTCTTTAACTATTAGTAAAATATAAATGATAGAGAGTAAACATCCAGAGTAACGATTTTGAACTAAAGCTAGAATCTAAAAGGTGTAAATGAATAAAGTAAGCAAACTAGCATCATCTTACACAAATAAATTACATTAAAATTGTTCAGAACTTACTACTGGAGCAACAATTAAGCAAGAGATAACTAAAAAAAGGTACCCTTGACTTTATCAGCAGGAAGGGCATTAAAAGTTGATTGAACAAAGTTGTGCAGGTAATGTGGCTGCTTAAAAACTGTTACCTGTAGGCAAGTCAGAGTATACAGGTTAAGAATAATTTACATCAGAAAGTATATCATGTTCCATCAGAAATCCTAGCGGTCTCATTTATTGGACAAACAGGAGACAATTTATGGAGACCAATAACACTCATATCCCTGACATTCTGCTCAAAGAATTATGAATTTTAACAATATTGAAGTCACTCCAATTTTGTATAAAAACTTGGATTTTTTTTAAATTTAGTTTATCATGATAACATAATGTTCCTATTTGCTATCCTAGAAAGGTGTTATGCTTCTTTTACAGAAAAACATACTTTGTGGTAACTATATATCTAACTAAATGATCAAGACCAGAGCTCCAAAGTACAAGGATCATCAACCTTCGAGCTAAAAAAATATAGCAGATGCAGAAATAAATAATCACCACATTGGACAATTCAATGGCATCTAACATGAAGATCAGAATTATAACCATACATTTGTATGATAAATCAGACAGTTATTATACTATGATTATAGGGCGACTTCAACTTCTAATTTTTTTAATGCAGGAAAAAAAGGGAAAAGAGAGTTGCATATGCTGGAAGATAAGTTAGGCACGAAATCACACTTTGTAGAAAGCAAATTAGTACTGAGCTCCATAACAACCTTACACAGCATCTGCAACATAGTATCCTTTCTCAAACACTCTCCAAACTCCGACCAGACAATAAGAGCTACTAGATTGATTAGTACGTAAAAAACACAAAATGACTGCAATATAACTCACGAAAGAAGAAAAGAAACCAAAAAGAGAAGGGGGGAAAAATCCAAGAACAATAAGATCGATGAAAAATTCATAGCCTCGCCATTGATGCACGTCATATTCAGAAACCAATGCCGAACAAGATCTACCACGATCTAGCGAAATATATATAATCCGAATATGCTGAAAGCTCATCTAGTCAAAACAGGCATAGCAAATCCAAGAACAGGCAGATCCAAGTAAAAAAAAAATAGCATATACAAGAGTCTATGGCATTGATCTGAACATAATCACAGAAGCCTACGACATTGACCTGAACATAATCAGAAACTACTTAACCCACTCGCAATAACGGAAAAGGAACAAAAAAATTGAACGAACAAGCCAAGCGATCTATCACTTTAGATCATCAAAGCAAAAGATACGATGAATTAGAGAGGAAAGACGAAACCACACAAAATCAACAGCTTAGATGCTAACTAGGACCTGAATCAAAAAGGCAAATTCTCACTATCGCCATCGAAACAAGATCACCACGATCCAACGAAGCCACAAACTGCACGAACAATCCAAAATCTCGTCCCCTAAAAGCTAAAAAAAATCTTGAAGAAGAAAAAAAAGTCATCCAAGAAAACATGCATATAGAAATCAGCTGATCGCAGTTCAGTGCGATAACAACCACCAGAACCAGATCTGCAGAGAAGGAACGAAAAGAAGATCGATCGACTACACACCTTCTTCCTGAGGCCGGAAGTGCCGGGCTTTTGCCCATCGAAAGGGGTGGTTTCCTTTCGCGTCACGGTGAACACCACCATGTTGATGAGAGAGAGAGAGAGAGCTGAAGGGAATCGGATCGATGCGGACGAGAAGGGAAATATGAGCATAAATATAGAGGATATGGCGCTTCCGCTACGCTCCAAAGAGCAAGTAGCGGTTCTCCGTTCTCGTATCGTGGGCTCAAATGGGCCTCCTTGTGGGCCTCAAAATTTTGTGAAAATGAATTTGATCCATAAAAATATATATATATATATATCTATTCTTTTGTGTAAAGTGAAATCCGTCACCATAACGGCCCCACACAGTCAGTCCCACGAACATCTGTGAAGAGGTAAATCAAGAAATTATAATTAATCACGACGCAGACCAAAGAGTATTTACATATTTATATATATATCTAAGAACATATACTCTAATGATTGCTCTGAATTATTTGCATATTTAGGGTATCCAAAAAAGAGAAGAAGTTTGGCAAATTAGATATGTTTTCGTGTCCTAGAACAAGTTCAATTCCTTATCCATCGGATATTATTCCCCACGTAACGATTACTTTATCTGATCTTTCTTTTGCTAACCTTTAACTTTGTTAAAGTGTTAGGTCAATGAGAGCGAACAAGATTCCCCATTGGTTTTCTCATGGAAAATGTTTATGGAGATGACAAGTGCGTTTATTTCAGTGGGCTTTGCACTATTTAATTAGTTTGTCTCGATCAATCTCTAACCACTTGTTAAGAAAATGTTTGAAAAAAGGAATGCTGATGAAGAGATAGAAATATAGATGAAACATCCCATACAAATTAAGACATGGCAAACAATTAAGCAACTTTTGCAAGTGAGACGTGTTCGTAGATTTTAGTTGATCATTTCTTTTTCAATTGTGGCGTGCCATCCACGTACTGCAGACTAACAATATAACATTTAGAAAGCCAAATACTGATGGATTCAAGTTACAACAGTTGGAAGATGAAATGAAACAGGATAGGTAGATTTCAGTGTCATGACTTTAAGCTCCAAGAACCTGTTGCTTCTTAGCAGTGTTCATATACGGCCTGAGGACCCATTCTTTCTGAGCTTCATTTTGTTGATCGACTGTCCCAAGAATGATCTGTAGGGCAGTAGTTAGAAGAAAAAAGGCAAGCATCATCAGTTGAAAGCCAACGAACTCCTTGAACTAACATTGTGCTTTGGGATTAGGAGAACTGAACACGATTGAACTGAGGGGGCAAAAAATACTACCTGATAAAGCCGTAATTCAAATCGAGGACCCACCTCCTTTAGTTCGACCGATTTAGGGCCGCCATGTTTCTCGTACACATGATGCCTGGTTCAGAAAAAGAAACAGTAAATCATGATCAATTGTGCAGATCAGGACTCTAGCAGTTACATATACATGTCCTTTACATGGCATAGGCTGTGGATCAATGAAACATCTTTGCTCGATTGACTTCAAAATATCAAATGATAATTAATGAAACAACAGGCTGAACGAAAAGAATGCATACGCATATTAGAAGTTGATTGAGCAATTCAATCACTACCTAGTGTTCAAGTTTAACAAGATAGGCCAGAAATTATAAGGCAGATATCCAAACATGCTGATCAGATAGTGAGATTCGCAAACAAGTATTGAACATTGAATGACTGGAATTGTCAGTGTTAAACTTCAGAATAATCTAGTATTTCAGATCAGCTACATGAATCCTTTGAACTGTATACAAAGCTATACTAGTGGCAAATGAAAAAAGGAGGAATGACATATATTTTCATAAAAAATCTTTATTTTTAACCATAGAAAACACTGAGATTGGCTATGGAGTTATAATTCAAAACAATATTCATCATCAAACTGTATTTGTCCAAATTATTTATTATTTGGGATAACTGCATAAACTTTATTTTTCCATAAAGCTCTATGGAAAACAATACTAGTAGATATTAATAGATATGATTTATTAATTACTAAACATTTGCATTTATATTAATGATTTACTATTACCTAATATTTCTAACCTATGCTTTTATTATATAACAATGATATAATATTATTAACTTGAAAATGATATCATATACCATTACTATATTGTCATAATATATTTTTGTATTACTAATCTAACAATAATATTTGATGACACACATATATATTATAATTGAATACAGTTTATTATCTAACATATGAAACTATTATTTTGTTATTTGTTAATGATTCTAATTTCACCAATCCTAGCAATTTGAAATAACCTATTTTAAAGCTTTTTTTATCATCCAATTCCAATACCAATTTTGACAACAATGTACAGGAGCCACAACTAATTGCTATTATTTTATCAACTTTTGGAGTTACAATTCTGACCCACTATGAGAAATCCATTCATTAAATACATCAAAAAGAAATAGAACTACAGTTCATCTGTAGATTTATACATCTTGTAGAGTTCACTTGAATACAGCTGCATGATAGATACCCCTTTATCTTCACATAAAAGTTTTATGTCTAAACATCTGAAAGTAGGGTATGAGTAACACACCTAAAACAGAGTCAGATAAATGAAAATCTAAGAATAAATCGTGAAGGCCGAGAAGTACCTGAATGAGATGTAATCAGACCTGTTGGCAAATGTGATTATTCGTTTAGTCTCCGGTTTAGGGACAGGAAAGAGATGTTTAAGGATGTTTGCAGTCCTTTGACCAAGCTGTAGTTATTCACAATGAAGCAAATCAAGTCTAAGAAAAAAGAGTATTATGTCGATGCAGAAAGTTAGAGAAAGATAAAGCAATGCAAATGTACACTGAACAAAATATCCATCTCTGCAAAATTTTCAATGAAGCATAAAACTAAGTACTGTAATCACCAATCAACAAAACAAGCTATTGACCAACAGTCTTTTCACTAATAGTTCTCCCAATATGTCCAAGGTTCTTCCTTTCCCACTCTTCGAACCAATGCTACTAAAATGAATGTGTATAAAGTCTGAATCATCTAAAGGCACAAATCACAGCTAACAATATGAACACACAAGGTTAGCATGTCCATTGTCGAATGGTTCGAGGTTTTTCTATTTCAGTGACAGCTTTCAGCTTCAGGGTAGCTTTATAAACCAATATAATCTACTAGCAATAAGGATAAAATTGGCCAATAAAATGGGAGCTTCCAAAAAAAGATAGAAGATAGATTAAGGACATACTTTGCTTGAAAAATTGTCCAGAATCAGGTGAGGATAAGCCTCAGACATTGTCCCCATTGCTTTTTTGTCTTTGATATCATGTCTGGTCACCTACAGACAAGGAAATGTAAGATGCTTCAAAAATGTACAAACTGTGGAAGATACCAAATTTACCTCTACATACCACATTCCGCAACTCAAAGAATGCAGTCGGACCAAATGGCAGGTGGCAAATGACCAAATTATCAGGTTCGCCACGATGTTCATGCGCAAAAATAACATCTGTATATTCATGGGCTCGGCAAGACTCAATAATTTCTGAGATCACCTACAAAATAATGTATAACTATGTCAGTTGGCAACAAAAAAATATTTATAAAAAATCAAATAAATAGATAAGAATCTCTAACAATACAGATTTTTTTGTAAAAATGACACTATGAAGTTTATTTTTTAAACAAAGTTCAAATCATAAAAATGAGGATGGTAATGCTATGCAATGGATTCCCATGTCCTTAGCATTAATAAATTTAATCCTGCTAACAAAATGTCAATATGGCAAAATAAATGAGTTAATTTGTAAAAATCAATAACTAAATACAAATAAATTGTAAGTAAAAGGTTAGCTAAGCTTCAGCAGATTTGTGGAGAATATAGAATATGCAAACTCAAGAATACAATGACCTTATAAGTGCATGCCTTAGTTTAGTAGAAATATACTAGCAGAAGAATTCAGGAACATACCTGACTACCACGGTTCATTCTTGTTGCGTTGGGAAATACCAATTTTAATTCCTAAATGAATAACATAATCACGTCAAACTTACGGACAGAGCTTTGATGATTCGACGTAACAGCACCAGGTGAAATTTGACTATTGGGAGGGTACAGAAACACTCACTTTAACAAACTGAACAAGACGCTGGCTTGGGTCACGAGATGTAGTCAACAAAATCTTTGGATCCTTTTCTGATGCGGTGGCATACTCATCGTCTATATGTGTTTTTTGAACTACAAGGGAAAAAAAAGCAAGAGCTTTCAATTACCATAAACTTAGTGATTAAATATCGATAGACACTGGAGAAGCAGAACCTGCAGTGTATTCATCCTCGAGGTCGATCTCTTGGCGGAGCGCAGCCTCTTCATTCCTCAGCTCGGTAGGAATAGGCTTCCCCTCTGTCATGGAACAAAATCCTTCAGATTTTTTTTTAAAAAACGTAGGAATCATTTAATTTCTACGCGAAAGGATAGATACAGGAACCTTCTAGGGCTTCTCGGATCTTCCGCTTCTTCTCGTAGAACTCGCGCTCCTTCCCTTCCAAGCTCTTTCTGTAGAGGTACTCCCTCCTCAGCCTTGTGTTCCGCCGCAACATCTCTCTCACTTCCGACCGCTCGTGCAGTGCAGTGCAGAGAGAAAAGTGAAAAGGAACGATGAGCCGGCGGCGGAGCCGGCGGCGGAGGCGGCGTTCGCCGACCGTGCCTGCGGAAAAAAGGAAGGCGGCGAAGAACGCGCCACAAAAACCCTAAAACCCCTAAACGCCTAACCTAGATCAAATTTAACTTAAAATCATATTTAAAATAATTTGAGGGCATAATTAAATAACAGGCCCTGTAGGGGTGATTACGTAAAATCATAGATTGATTATTATTATTATTATTACTGTATTTTTTCTATTGTTTTTAGATTTATTTATTGGTTTCGCTAAAAATAAAAAATTTATCAATTTCTTAAATTTCTTTTTAAAAAAACAAATCATAATTTTAGCTAAAAAAATACGCTCAAAATTCACTTTCAAAATCTAAGATTATTAATAAACCATGCATTTTTCATTTGAGAAATAATAGGTCAATTGGGCATATGAAATACATAAAAAATTGAGGGAAAATATAATCTAATAATTTATTTCAGCATTATTTCCATATTTTCTTGGTGTGATTTACATAGTAGACATAATATCATTTTATTTAATCATACATATTTATTATAAATTTTTTATTTTTTATTTTTAAAATTATGATGCGATGATAAAAAATAAAATATACTTTTTAAATAATGAAGATTTATCCTATCCTCCTCGTATAAAAGAAAAGGATTAATATTGTTGATATACTTGAACATTTTCAAATTAAAGATTTTGAAGATATATATATTCTCAACTTATAAAGGATGCCACACTGGTATGAAAAAGTTGTGGAACCACAAAATATATGTGAGAAAGTTTATTCCTAGAAGGAATTTATATCACAAGGAATATCAAAAGTTAATTACTACCTTGTGGCTGCAATGAGATGGGGACTAAATTAGATTCTAATATATCTATCTGCAAGCTAAGGGCAATCAATTCATCATCGTACTTTTTATTCCATGTTGATTCTATAGATGAAATAATTATGTATTATGAAATATTAAAGTGATCATTAATTAAGATTTTGGATATTTTGACTTTATTGTATTACAATGATATCTAATTTTATAATGGCTCAAAATATAAAATATCAAAAATATAAATCTTTTTGAATAATCTCAACGTTAGAAAGAGCACCAAAAATACTATTAAGGAGCTAGGTCTCTCAAAGTACTAATGTTGATATAGAAAGTCAATTCCATGACTCCAAAATAGTGTTATAAATGACAATAGAAAGGGTGGTCAGTGATCGTTTATTGTCTCGGTAGCCTAGGTGATTGAATTTATTATTGTTATTTTTATACATAATATTATAAAGAGTTAAAGAGTTTGTAAATTTTGTCATCCAAATTATATGAATGGCGACAAGTTATGTTGTCTGTGTAATCATTGCAAATGTAAAATTAAACTCTCTATGATAAGGATACAATGAAAGTACATCTATATAGAAATGATTTTATTCCAACTTACTACAATTTGTATCGTTGTAAAAAGTTTTATTTGTTTGAGTCAATTAAACATTCTGTTGCTTCGTCATCTAGCCCTATTGATTGAGAGATTATCATCTAATAGTAATGCAATGCAATCAATGATTTACGATACGATAAATATGGTTGATCATTCGAACTTATATAAAGTACTAGTTTGACATTCAAAAACTATATGATATGTTAAATGCTAATAAAAGAGAAGTGTGAGAAAACATTCTTTCTCACAAAGGAATGATGCATGCGTCAACAAGCGATATCACCGCAGGATCTAAGATTGTGTCGGTAAGTGGTAATGATGCATGCCTCTGTAACTAATGCAACATGGTGCTTTTGTGGCTCGAGGAGGATCCCCCATGAGAGCCATTAATGCAATAGCATGCCACACCAATTAGCAAGATGATACACAACCCGATGTATCAAGTTTAATAAATGCCACATTTAATCTCCTCTATAGCAAAGACCTAGTCAATTGTCCTAATGAAATAACGATATCTCATCAAGATATACCGACAACAACTCAGTACATGTCCAATCAGTCGGACTATGCCTGTTTTGACTAGATTAATTTAAGGATGCTTGTGATACGATGAAAGCCTATAGCGGCCACGTGGCTCGCAAGATCCGGAATGAGTGTGGGGTTATCAATTAAAATCAAGGATAATATATAAGCTGACAACCCTATCCTTTGGTGCATGGAATAGACCAACCTGACTGACCTAATCTAAAATGACGACTCTAGTTGTATTACTATAGATGTAATGGATATCATTGCTTTAATCTTTTTATTGATATGATTGATGGGTCGGATTGGTTACAAATATATTTTTGATAATGACAACAAATTTAAGCTTGTATAATTATTTTTATAAAACATAATTATAAAATTATACATATAGTTTAAGTGGAAGATTATTGGATCATTAATCTAATGTTGCCCTTTTGTAATATAATTATGTATTGTGAACTGTCATATTAGATTAAGTTCAATTAAAATGATTAACTAAGGTTAATTATTTAGATTTTTATGTAATTGATAGGATATAGCTTTCTAATACGTAGAGATTTTATGAGTTTTTTTTTTATGATGGGTTAAAAGAGAAAATATTATACCAAATAAATTATTTTTATAAATAAAGGATTATGATCTCTAAATTACACGACGAACGATTTTCTTCTCTTCCGAATCTCATCATTAGAGAGAGCACTAAAGAATATTGAAATAATCTCTCTCTCAAACGAATTGTGTTAATTTGGAATTAAGGTTAACTTCACGACTCCAGATTATTAAAATATATGGATTTATTTATTAATTCTTAATGTATAAACATAAAAGATTTAAGATTTTATATATACGTGATAGTTTTTCACAAAAGAATTATTTTATTCTTATTCTAACAATCATTACATCAAGGAGTTTTCATATACGCAAGATTTAGAATCTGATCAATCAGCATATATTATATATATAATAACAATGTTGACTCCTTTAACCTTTTCATTTAAAAAAAACGTTGACTGCGTGCATGCGCGTGTGACCTTCCATTAATCCAACCTTTCCAAAGCCTTAGATTATCTATCTCTTGATCAAGAATAGCTTTAGAAGTTTCCTTAATTTACTATTTTAGTAATAGACAACGTATAATTTATGCTAATTTCACGGCAACATGAAAATAATGAATATGTAATAAATTGTTAACAATATATATATATATTTAAAATACATTTAATTTGCAGGTGCTGATATATATCCTATCAGTCTTCAGGCACCACTCATTTAAAGTCTTTAATTATATGCCATTCCTTTAAAGCCTCTGTTGGCAAACATCGACTCTCCTTTATCTCCTGATCGTAAACCAAAAAGAAAATTATACCTATTCTCCATCATATTCTCGTATCATATGCCTGAAACATCGGCTTAATTAGCTGATTACGTACTGTGCTCATGTAATTATTAAGTGTGTGAATTACTAAATACTTAAACGACTATAAAAGCAAAGCCTTAATTATATTTTTGCTTTTTGTTTTCTGATTTGACCAACTGCAAAGTAGAGCTAGCATCGAGTGAGGCGATAGGAAGAAGAATGCATGAGAGAGGAAAGGCAAAGTGAAGAAGACACGTGACAGAGCGATAGAAAGAAGACTGCATGAGAGAGGAAAGGCGAAGTGAAGAAGACACGTGACAGCTTCCACTTGGCACGGAGAACAAAATACACACGCATGACAGCTTCAACTTGGCACGGAGAACAAAATACACACACGCAATGACGCAAAACAGCCGCGTCTGTGTTCACTATATATATAGTGTTTGATCACCAAGCGTTTTGCACACACACACACAAACACCCACACCCGTGGCTAGCTTGCTACTTTGCTAGCTAGCTGTTTGTATTCAGCTTGTAGCAATAATATCATGAGCAGAGAGAGGAACACGTTGGAGGTAGGAAGGGTGATCGGCGATGTTCTTCAGCCATTCGTTAGGACAGTCACTCTCCGGGTGACCTACGGAGGGAAATTGGTCGCCAACGGATGCGAATTCAAGCCGCTCGAGGTGCCCAATCAGCCAAGGGTTGAGATCGGTGGCGATGACCTCAGAACCTTTTACACACTCGTAATTAACTCATTTGCCTACACTAAATTATTTGTCTGTTGTATATATTAATTAATTAAGATGATGAATCCATTATATTAGAGACACACACATGCATGCATATATGCAGGTGATGGTGGACCCTGATGCTCCGAGCCCTAGCGATCCACGCCTGAAGGAGTACCTCCACTGGTAATTAAATTAAACAATCAATTTCTTCAAAACTATATATATATATATCTACATGCTGAGCTAATTAATGGTGATAATTAATCATGAAGGCTGGTGACTGACATCCCTGGCACCACAGGAGCAAACTTTGGTGAGCATATATATATATATATATATATAAATATATATAACGTACGGAAGAAACTTAATATCAGATATCTGATCTCCTCTCCTCTGACAAACGTGTTTCAGGAAGAGAGTTGGTGTGTTACGAGTCTCCACGGCCAACAATGGGGATCCATCGAATGGTGTTCGTATTGTTCCGGCAACTGGGTCGCGAGACGGTGTATCCGCCGGGGTGGCGTCAAAACTTCACCACCAAGGACTTCGCGCAGACCTACAACCTCGGCGCGCCGGTGGCCGCTGTTTACTTCAACTGCCAGAGGGAGTCCGGCTGCGGTGGGCGGAGGATGTACCCGTAGTTGTAGAAGCCTATATATATAATCTGCAATCTGCTGCTGCTGCTAAAGATCGATCGATGTGTAGAGTGAGTGGATGTGGGAGAGCGAGTGCATGCAGTTGCACTGCTAGAATAATGTGAGGTTTGATTCTAGCATTAATGAAGTGTTTTATTTGACCTGCAAATTGAGTATGTTTTCTCAACCAAGGATGCATTTGTTTCCTCGTCCTCCACTACAAAAAATTATTGGGAATAGCGACGGACTTTTCCATCGCTAATCAGTCGCTGATCCCGATTAGTGACCGATTAATGACGGAAAAGACGCGTCGCATAAATTTCGATCGCTAACGTCACTTTAACAACAGAAACATAATTCCGTCGCTATTTAGCAACGGAATAATAATTTCCGCCGTTAAATTTAGCGACGGCCGAAAACTTCCGTCGCTAATAATTAGAGACGGATTTTTTTTCACCGTCGCAAATTATAGCGACGGAATTATAAAATTTCGTCTCTAAATTTAAAAAAAAATAATCATTTATTAGCGACAGAATTTATAATTCCGTCGCTAATAATTTATTTTTTTATACATGTTATTTTTTTCCTGAATTTCCTGTTTACATATCAATCAAACCAATATAATAGAACAATAATACACTAATAAGCCAAAAATAGTAAAACACAACAATAATACAACATCTGAATACAACGCATGTCAAAATATCTGAATACAACACTAATACAATCTGAATACAATAACATAAATACAAATGTCTGGATACATTGATACTGTATCAAATATCAAAATACAATAATATATCAGAATTACATCTAAACGAGCTCAGCCAAAATAGAAGATCCTACAAAAAGACAATAAGATAGGTTAGTAATAGCTTAATTATAACAACCTATTTAAAAAATACATGCTTATAAGTAATAACTTTTAAAAAATAAAAGTAATAGAAATGTTAACATACCTTGCAGACAGCTACTGATCAGGAGCATTAGGGTCCTGAGTCTCCGTATCAGGGTCCGCACCTCGCATCGCATGATAAGTAAGAATGGGTAGTGTTTGGCCGAAGGCCTCCATAAAGGTCGTCATCTGCCGCGCAAGCTGATCGTACCTTTGTTGCTACGTCTCATCTGCGGCGTGCTGCTGCGCCTCTAATGCGGAGAGTCGATCCTTTAATTCTTGATTTTCTTTTTGTAGGGCTTCTATCGCAGAAGATGATCCGCTGGGACGACCCTTGGCTCTAGGGCCATCACACGATCATATACGATCCTTGTAAGGACTTTCCCGTGACAAGAGCTCGCTCTTCGACCCTCTTGGACTTCCCTTTTGCCTTCCGTCTAGTCTTCTCACCCGCAAGGACTTTCCTCCATTTGCCTTACCCTTGTAAGGACTTTCCCGTGCCAAGAGCTCGCCCCTTCGACCCTCTCGAACTTCCCTTTTGCCTTACGTTCGGTCTTCTCACCCGCAAGGACTTTCCTCCATTTGCCTTACCTTGTAAGGACTTTTGTTCACCAAGTGTTCGGTCAACCTTGACCCACTTGGACTTTCCTCTTGCCAACTTCCATATTGGACTTTCCATCTCGTGCCAAGTGTCTGGTAGTCTTCCATGATCCACTTGGACTTCTCACCATCAAGTATTCAGTCAACCTAGACTTATTTGACATCTTGTTAACATATTGATCAAACATCAAAATCCAACTCAAATTAAACCGAGCTTGGCCAATATATTGGTACTTTTGGTTCCAGCAAGAGTACCGCAGTGAATGGAGCTGAATTTACTGAAGGAATTAGAGTTAAAGATTATCTGCTTCAGACTGTACTACTATTCATTTGGTCTTAATAAAAATAGAAAGGATATTAACTTGTCATGCCAGTTTTCTATTTCTCTTCATGCTAATGAGTTTCAATTGTGCAAAATGAACCACGTTTGACATTTTATGGTTCGTATCCGAGTAATTAATGAACCCATTAATTGTTTAAAATGTTTGGTTTTTGATGAATCATGCATCAAATCTGGAAAATAGGGTGAAGTTTCTATGTTTTTCTTCTATCCTCAACAATTGCAATATAATGGCATAGTTGATATACATAATTGTCCTATGCTAAAAGAGTCAGTTAATAGAGAACAAGAAGAATGACAACTAATAGAGAACAAAAAAGCTGCATGGTACATACCTCTCTTCGGAGCAAGTCACAAGTAATAAGCTGTAATAGAAAAAGTTACAAATTGACAATAATAAACGAAGACAAATTGACAACCAGACTAGATTATTTACATTATTAACATTGTATGGATTAACAAAACAAACAGATTTCATTCATCGTTACAATCTAAATCATCAACATTAACATTTTCTTCATCCTCTTCACTAGACTCAGTTAGTTCAACAACCTCCTCACTGCTCGACATCTCTCCATCATTTATCTCCTAGTAAGCTACATTAGCATCTACAAGTAAAACAACTGAATTTTGAATCTGAGAATCTACTAAATGTGTCTCTACTTCTTCATTTTGAAATGCATCATGGTGTTGAGCTATGTTGGAGTTCGGTGTTTGTATGGTTGAACGGGTCTTCGTATGACAAACAGCTAACCATTCACTAACTCTTCTTGCCTTCGTCGAATATTCAAGATAGAAAACCTGACCCGCTTGGACCGCAAAAATGAAAGGTTCAAACTTGTTAAACCTTTTGTTTGCATTAATCTCAACTAAATTGTAGTTTCAGTGTATTCTGGTTCCTGATCTGGGAGTAGGATCATACCAAGAACATTTGAATAACACACATCTTTTTATGGGTAAGGCAGGATATTCAATTTCAATAATTTCTTCGAGTCTCCCGTAATACTCTAATTCTGAGTTATTGTTATTGATAGATCCTTTTACATAAACACCAGAATTAAAGGTCATTCTTTGTGATTCCTGTTGTGTCACGTGAAATTTAAAACCATTAACGTAGTAACCAGAATATGCTTGTATCTTACGAAGAGGTCCAGATGCAAGATTGATTATCCTTCCATCATCCACATTTGATAATCTACGATCGTTCACCTATAATAATAAATATGATATAATTTAGACAAAAAATTGATATTCCAGGATGAAAAATTATTTATTCTTTAACTTACATAGATTTGAAATCAAAGTGCAAATTCTGCCTCTAACTTTTCCTTGATTTCACTTTGGCTTATGGATGGATTTTGATAATGAAGTTGTTGTTCGTAAAGGCTGAAATTGATGAAAAGTGAAATTAAAAATAATTAATATATCAAACATAATTAAACAGAGATTAGTAGTCGAATATATCAATCATCTCACCTTATGTATGGTTTGATCTCCTCACAATTCAAGAGTATTTATGTTCTTGCAGTATTATATTCTTGTTGATTTAACCATCTTGAATTAGAAGCCCCAAATGGTTTGTCAGGAAACTTGAAAATAGAAAGCAGTATAGGGTCAATTGGCTTTATTTATATACATTGTAATTAACCTTCTGCGAAGACAAATTTTCATTGCATATAAATGATATGTTAAATTGAACGCGCACATAATTTAAAATGTTTTTAATTACTTAGACTTTATACTATCAATTACAAACTATTATATGTGATAACAAGATTTATACTTATTTTTTCACACATCGCTGAGGATGAGGTGAGCATGCACAATTCAATTTGCATACATGTGATATCTATCCATCCACTTGTTTGTATAATCATGTTCGAGACAAGCTATTTTAATTTCCATTTAATAAGTAATTATTCATAAAAAATTTATGTATTCCATTAAAGAGTTACTTATGAGGTAAAATAATTAGCCAAGGTTAGTATTCAATTGCTTATATCTCATTCAAAGTACTATTGGTACATTGTTGAATCGAAATAAGGATGTCAATTTTAATCCCAATCCTTACACTAATCAATTTAAATCCCGATCCATGTAGACTTAACAATTAGAAACCCTAAATTTTCTACACACTTTCTAAGTACTTTCCAATTAGAAACGGTAAATTTTCTACAGATTGTTCCAAGTACTTTCCAATTACAAACCCTAAATTTGAACAAAATCAAGCTTAACTCAAATTGGCTTACATAACCCTAAAAATATCAACTGCTCATTTATTCTAAAAGTTAATTACTAATACTCTTAGTAATATCTATAAACCCTAGAAATGCAAAATCAACAGTACTGCATGCCGGAGGGGAATGTGCCAAAGGGGTTACCTTTGGGGAGAAAAGGCTTGCCGTGAGGATCTGCTGGAGGTGAGGGATGTGCCCGAGGGGAATGTGTTGCCGGAGGTGAGGGATGTGCCCGAGGGGAATGTGCTGCCGGAGGGGAATGTGTCGGAGGCGAGGATCTAGAAACCCTAGATTTCGCCGGAGGAGACTAGCTAGCAGCGAGGAACTGCCGGAGGTGAGGGAGAATACCGAAGGGAGAGCACCGGAGGGGAATGTGCCGGAGGTGAGGATCTAGAAACCCTAGATTTCGCCGGAGGAGACTAGCCGCGAGGAACTGCCGGAGGTGAGGGAGAATACCGGAGGGAGAGCGCCGGAGGGGAGGGAGATTGCCGAAGGGAGAGCGCCGGAGAGGAGGGAGATTGCCGGAAGGAGAGCGTCGGAGGGAGAAAGTCGAGATCGTAGAGAAAGAACGCGCGCGCGGAAAAAAGAATCGGGATATACAACCCTAAATCACGATTATAGCGACGGAAGTAAATTCCTGTCGCTATTTAGCGACGGATAATTTCTTCCGTCATTGTTCGGTCGCTGTTCCTACGGCTTAGCGCGGATTTTCCGTCGCTAATTAGTGACAGACTTAAAATATCCATCGCTAATTAATGACAGAATTAATTATCTGCCATAGACGATGGCATTAGCGATGGAATGTTAAATTCCATCATTAAATTTAACGACGAAAAAAAATTCCGTTACTAAATCCGTCGTTAATTCTAGGATTTTTGTAGTGCTCTTCGAGCGAGGTTTAGTCATGCGTGAAGACAAAAACAAAGAATCCGAAATGTTAACTTTATTAGTACGTATACTGTGCGTGCATGCGATATATATAATGATGGTAACAACTTTTTCTGGCCACTTGGTAAAGATACATAGTAACGCGAATCCGCGGATATCATATCATATCATATGATGATGGAAACAACTTACTTTTTCTGGCCACTTGATAAGATAAAGAAACTCCTGTAGATATATGCTCGACTTATGGATGCCGCGAAGATATCAAAGTTTAATTTATTCCTGGTAAGGAATCGATGACGCATGAAGGGGCCGACTATGCAACAGTCTCTTTAAAGTCGGTCCACAGATATGAAAGAAAGTTCATTCAGATACATATCCATCAGATGCATGAAGGGGGCGACTATGCAAGTCATCATCTCTTGAGAATCGACTCCTCGTGACCATTACATTAGCAATACTCAAGTTAGCAGAGTCCATAGTAGAAGAGGTCCGAGTTTATTATGTAAGAACATGTTAACATCTAATCTTTTCTTATATTTCATCTAATTTTAAATTTTTATTGAATAGATTTTTTTCCAATTGTTTATGAAATTATTAAATTAATTTATCAGTAATATTTAAGGATATCTATTTCATAGATTTTGAAAATTTGGAAGTTACAACGGAAGGTCTAGCTGTTAATGTGGTGTTAGAGTGTGTACTTGGCAATGATAGCCGATCCACGAGTGTGGAGCAAGATCGTGCTCCAGCGTACATCTTGTCTGAGACCTTAATCCACGACTCTTTGGTGTTGATATAACTTGTAAGAGCATCCGCAACGCGCTGTTAATCGGGCGTTAATAGCAGACGTGGAGGAGCGAAAGAAGGACGTGGAAGAGTGAGGGAGGAGTGAGAGAGGAGTGAGGTATTGAACGCGTTCAGAGTTCTGAACGCGTTAATAGGTGGGCCCGTGCTTTTTATTTTTATTTTTTTAATGTTAACGCATTCGTAGAGGCTGCATAGTGTGAGTGGTGGTCGACCCATATGGTGATCGACCACGTGGTCGACCACCATATGGTGATCGACCACGTGGTCGACCACCATATGGTGATCGACCACGTGGTCGACCACCATATGGTGATCGACCACGTGGTCGACCACTAAGGGTGCAGATTGTGAGTGGTGGTCGACCACTGGTCGACCACCACTCAACCACGTGTTAAGTGGACCCAATCGACCACTGGTTAAAGGCGTTATAACGCCACGAGCGTTGCGGATGCTCTAAGGATACA
This sequence comes from Curcuma longa, assembly GCF_044706935.1. Classification (NCBI taxonomy): domain Eukaryota; kingdom Viridiplantae; phylum Streptophyta; class Magnoliopsida; order Zingiberales; family Zingiberaceae; genus Curcuma; species Curcuma longa. The sequence goes on from NC_133871.1 coordinate 12,716,568, forward strand.
TTGACGTGGAAGACACGTCGATCCGATTGTGGCAATCATGGCTAAGGGCCTGACTACTAGGGAGTGGTCGTGGTTGTAAGTGGAGGTTTGCTCATGAGACTAAATATATCAAAAAGAATATAAAGCAAAAAAAAAGAGAGAATAATTTTTTTAAAAAACTACCTAACTCATTTTAAATCCATTTAATCCAATTAAATTTGATTTGGTCATAACTCAACAAAATCAAATTTCAATTAATTCCGATTTAGACTAACATATTTTTTTATCTTCGTGTCTACTTGATGGATTTTATTTGATCCCAACTCAATTTTATTTCACTAACTTCATTTCGTGTTCAATTTGTACTTAATAAAATTTATTTATATAATAAAAAAGACTAGGTTGTAACCTAGGATAGCCCATACGTGCATCCGTCTCTAATAAGAACGATATCTTTTGATAATCTACATATCTAATTATTCAAATCCTAAAGGTCATCGGTTCAGTCCTACAAAAGCTTTTCATTGACCACCAAGATAAATCAGGAAATACAAATGGTGTGTTGTTCCACAACCAACATTTCAAGATTTTCTTCCCGTTGGAGGAAATTAATCCGTAGTGTACTGTAATTGGGAATTGATCTATGGATGCCTCATTACGGAAGTGCCTTTGCGTTGCACCGTAGTCCCGGGGAAAATGATATCTTGTGTTTGTTATTGGTTGGAGTCGAAATTAGATTCTAGGTAAGGCAATCTCATATACTAAAGTTTCCTTTGATTTTATAAAAATATTTTATTTATATAAAAGTGATCTTTAAAACATTCTTTTTATGAAAAGAGTGGTACTTTTTTTTAAAAAAAACATTAATAGCAAAGAAAATATTTCCCTTTTCATTGAGCTTCATAATTGGAAAAACAATCTAGGCATACCGATTAAATAAGTCGATTGATGAGAGATGAGATTAATATAGTTAAGTTAGGTGGTTTAGAAGAGCTAAATGGTTTTGACAAGTCAAACGGTCTAGGACAGTTGATCAATTCATCCATGCAAAATATGCATTAATTGTGCATAGTATCTATGTGTATGAAATCTCATGGTTGCCGGATCCTACTGTACGTACGGTGATCTATAAAGTCATCTCCAAATTGATATCCTACTGTACAGTGATCTACAAAGTCATCTATAATGTATTAGCAACTCAACTTCGCATAGTGTTGAGTGAATTTTTGAATCCAGTACAACCACTTTAGTGGAGGACAAATCCATAATGGAAAACATTTATCTTGCTCAAGAAATGTTAACTGCAGAAGTATGCATGGAAGCGAATCTCACCAAGATATGTACTCAAAGTGGACTTACAAAAAAAATTTGATATAGTGGATTGGACTTTCTTGCTAGTTGCTCTCCAACACTTTAGCTTCCCGCAACAATATGTGGCTTGGATAGAGGAGTGCATCACAACCATCTCTTACTCGATGGACATCAATAGTGTCATGTATGGATTCTTCAAAGGTCGGAGAGGATTATGACAAGTGACCTGCTCTCACCTTTATTCTTTGAATTATCTTTAGAGGTGCTCTCACAATCACTGAAGGCGACAACAAGACAACCAACATTCCATTATCATTCTATGTGCACCAATGTCCAGATCACCCACTTGGCATATGTTGATGATCTCTGCTTATCTTCGCTTGGTGGACGAATTAACAGTGGAATTAGTGGCAGACTCTCTAGAGGAGTTTGGGAGCATGGCTGGACTTTACCCGAACCTTCACAAGTCAAGGTTTTACATCGTAGGGGTGAATAAACGGACAACAAAGAGGTTGTTGTAGATTATTAGTTTGCAGCGCGAAATCTTTCTGTTCCGCTATCTTAGCATCCCTATTACGATGAAGAGGTTCCATATGAGCAACTATAGCCCGTTGACGGAGACTATCATGAGAAAGCTCGATTCTTGGCCAAAGCAAATATTATCCTACATCGACAAACTAGAATTGCTGAAAACTGTGCTCCAAGGCATCAAATATTGCTTTCAATCTTACCCATCCCATGTGCAGTCAACAACAAGATCTATGTCATATGTCACTTTTTTTTATGGAACACTAAGCACCCACCAATCTTTCGGTGACCATGTCCTTGGCAAAGGAAGAAGGTGGATACGAATTGCACGATCTACGAACATGGAATTCTGCATTGCTATCCAAATCTTTGTAGAATATTCAATGTAAGAAGTACTCTTTATGGGTCCGATGTGTTCATCATCAATATCTTCGACAAACCGGAATGTGGGAATGGTAAGCCAAAGCTTTCAACAGTCTGCTCATTAAGAAGATTATCGAGATTCGACAAGCTGTATAGCAGGCTACAGGCTTGCTAGAATCATGGTTTGCCCTAGCATAGCAGGGTAGTAGAGTAGAGGCACCTATAGCCATGCTGGCGAACAGAGCAGAGGCACCTAGGGTCATGCTGGTGTGCAGGGCAGAGGCACTCAGTGTAGTTGTAGAGGAACCCAGTGTGGAGGCGACGAGCAATACAAAGGCATCTAGTGCAAAGACGGTGCACAAAGCAGAGGCACCCAATGCCTTTCTAGTCTACAGAGTGGAGGCACCCATAGGCATGATAGTGCCTAGACTGGAGGCACCCACAGGCATGACGGTGCACAAACCAGAGACACCCGGTGCTATGCTGGTGCGCCGAGGGGAGGCATCGAGTACCATATAAGTGCGTCGAGGGGAAGCACCCAGTACCATGCAAGTGCGCAGAGTGGAGGCACCTAGTGTCTTGTTGGCGCGCAGAACAGAGGCACCCAATTTGGAGGCAGTTCGTGGAGCAAAGGCAACTAACGCAATGACAGGGCACCACAGAGTGGCACAGGGCTGTGGGCGGAGACACTGCTGCCGCATATGACTTTTCATGGACAATGATTATATGGAGGTCATACATAATGTCAACGCATCAATTTGTCATGTGATTACTTGCAAATAGCAAGACACGCACCAAAGACAAATTAATATACGTAGAATGCAAGACATGTCTATTATGTTAATAGGAGGATGAGACGGTGAACTACCTTTTCTTCTCATGCTTGGTCATTGTACTTTTATAAGTGAAGGTTCGGAGATGATTTCAGATGGACTGGTCAATCCGATTTAAATTTTATAATATTCAAATTTATTTGATAAAATAATCGAGTTAAATTAAATTGAGCCTGAAATAAATTAAATCATTAAGATGGTTATTTAAATTTGATTTGATTTGATTTCTTTTTTATTAGTTTGTATATTTGATTAAGCTTAATTAAGCTGAAATTTGATTTGTTTAAATGTTATTGAGTTCTCAATTTAATTTTATTTAATTATTTAAAATTTTTATATTTTAAATTTATTTAATTGATTATTAAATTTAATAATATAAAATTATTTTATTTATTTATGAATATTATTGAATGTATTCGTGAATATTAAAGGACTGAAGACTGAATATATATATATATATATATATATATATAATTTAATAAGTTATTCGAATTTAATTTTTTATGTATATTAAACATAATTCATTTTCGTAAGTGCGATGATGCAAGCCGTCGATGATCCCAAAATGAGAATTCTGGCCTCCAGTTTCCTCCTATTTATCTGGGCGTGGCAGATGACATGATCCAGAAAGCAGTTTCAACGCTCTATTACTTGGCTTTTTCCTGTGTTCAATCGCAGCTTATATGAGATCCATTAACAGAGGAATACAACAGAAAAATGAAAAAGATGTGAAGCATCAGACTGGTCTTCCTCAGATGAAGTTGAAGACTAGCTAGCTATCAAGTTATTCTTCCCGGGAAGACAACTGATTGATTCCATTCTGGGAAAGAGCTTTACGACTCGAAGCATTCAGTGAATCTCTGAACCACCAGAAAGGCACGCAATCTGCGGTAGCTAGAACCACAACCACTCTGATTATCAGAAACCAGTTCAGCTGTTCAGGTTCACGAGGAGAGGAAGAACTATGAGCAAAAATAATACGTGATAGAGTTCGAACGCCGCGAGCAAGAGCAGAGTAGGAAATGTCAACTGGAATCTAAAAGCGAAGCACAAAGGTTTCAGAAGAGAAAACAGCTAGCGACGATATGCAATTTCTCAACAGAGAAACGAAGCACAAAGCTATCAAAATCAAAACCTTATACGCTCTGATAGTGAGAAAGAAATACCAAACCTAGTGGAAATCGAAGGTTTCACGTGTTGGTAGTGCAGTGCAGTTGCCTGCCACCCTCACTCCTCTCACTCTCCTTTCTTTATCAAAAGGTGCGTCCAAGTAAAGTTGAAAGAACTCGAACTCTGTTCTTGTAAAGAGGAAAACACAGTCAAAGAGTAAAGAGATTTGGTTCGTGTTTCAACAAGGATGATTCATCATAATTATCTTTTAGACGACAAACATAAATCATCTTTTGGAAAGCAACACTGAAACATGGAACTGTTCGTTCATGCATATGAAAAAGCAACTAGGAAAGCAACAGGGGAAGGAGAGCAAGGAAACCTCCACATGGACTGATGAGACGACAAAAAGGAAAACATTGATCCACAATTCTTGGAGAAACCTAATAACGCCAGCTTCAGCTACGAGCTTAGGGTTTCAGAAGCGCCGCGATGGGCATGGGATGGATCAATTCATAATTCATTAGCTTCCCACCGATAAAGTCGGAAGAACTGTTCTGATGGGTAACGAATGGGCTGCAGATTCTTCAATTGTCTGCAATTAAAATCTCCAATTATGAACAGATGGAAGGAATCAAATCTGACTTTTCTTGTTTAGTTGATTCGAAATTGAGACTCATTCCAGTTTACAGAATTGTGCAATTGTCTTCATCTTATCCATCTGGTGCATGGATTCAGTAAACTATGAACATTTTAAAAGAAGGCCAGCCGCGATGATCTTTCCATTGGCAGAAGGCTGCAAAAAAGAGGGTTCTATCACGTATTATCAGGTGAAAAAGGCCCAACTTCTTCCCATAGTACTGTTAATCTGCTGCACTCAAACTGTTCCCAATTTCTTCCCTTCGACGTGCAACATGGCAACGCCGCCGGTTCACGAGCGCCCAAGTCGCGAGTCTCCAACAGATGTCATGCTTTATGCGATTTTGGATCGATCTCAAGATGGTAAAACACTCTTATTTTCTTTGGAATTTGATTATTCAATCAATCCACAATATGTGAGTCTCATGAATCGACACAGAGATCAGTGATCAATGGTGTCGATCACCTAATGAGAACAATGCTACTATATATAGTTGCAAGTAGCATCTGTTGCTTAGTGGACTCCCATCAAGTGTACGATCAACAAACTAATTAGGAGGAGAAAATGCACAGCAACATCATCATCTAGCTGCTCCATACAATTAAGCACACACCTCAAAACTTGACACACAGTCGTTGTCAGTGGGAGAACAGCTAGGATTTGCCCAAGGGTCTTCGGTAATTTACAATGTTTAATCACATAAAGCAAACGAAGCAGAAACTAGCAACGATCTTCACATGCCATAGAAATTGTACCCCCACTCCTGTAGGTACATCAGCTCTGCTTCTTCCTCCATCGTTCGGAACTCTGATACTGCGGGCTGGTAAGTTAAAGTCGATGAGTTTGGACTTCCGGTCGGCTCGCCGCTGCCGGTTCCGCCGCAGGTGGAACCGAGGGAAAGCCTTCTAAGCTCTTCTTCAGCCGCAAGAAGCTTATCTTTCAACTTCAGCACCTGTCGATTTCAGAGCAATTGAAGTAAGTTTGATCGTCCGTCGGCAAATGCAGTTTCTACAGTATTGAATGAGGTACCTCCTTCTCGAGGTGGCATTTTTCAAGAAGGGTGGCGTCATGGACGGACTTGAGCTCGAGGTAGGCCTCCTCCACCTGTTTGCTCTTGTGCCGCACCCGGCGGTTCTGGAACCAGACGGCGACCTGCTTGGGGTCGAGCCCAAGCTCGGCGGCGAGGTACAACTTCCGACCGAACTGCAGTTTCTTCTCCTCCTCAAACCGCGTCTCCAGCAGCTTCACCTGATCATCGTTCAGTCGCCGCTTCTTCACGTCGGCAGCGAGGCCGCAGCGCGCCTTGCTCCTCCTGCGACGGCGGAGGCTCGGAGGCGATGGCTCCTGCTGCAATTGTCGGAAAAGCATTCCTTTGAGAAAGTTAACAAACAGATGCATGGCGGCCGGTGGAGCATTTGCACGGAAATAGGAAGGAGGAAGAGGGGGATCGAATACCTCGAGACGTCTGGGGGTGGTCGAGAGAGAAGAAGAGCAAAGTGTCTTGTTGGTGGCCCATGGCGCGCGGTCTTGGAGATCGCCGTCACCTGCTCTGTGTTCGACTTCAATGCTCGGGTTGAAATATATATAGCGCCACAATACGAACGAGGACGGGCAGTCATTAATTAAGCTTCTTCATATATATATATATATATTTATATATATAAACAAATATTAAATTTATTTAAAAAATAAATATATAGATGAGCCAACCCAGGAGAACATCATGAAACACACAAAAGAACTATAATATTGTAAGCACATAAAATAAACCATGTTAATTCTATCTATATATCTCTATCTATCTGACAAAGTGTTTTTCCTTGTAGATAGATTCGTATGCAAACACTGTGGCTTCTTTATGCATATCTCATTCATTTCGATTTGTTATTCAAATGGTTGTTAAAAAGTACATATAAATTTCATCTTGCATATATATATATTAGTACTCACTCCAGACTGAACGGAAGAGAATCAACTATTTAATTTGCATGCCTTATTGTTTTTAACGATAGAAGTACGTACACCGAGGCAGATGATAAAATATCATTACTGAGACCTTTAGTGATAAAATATTTCTATCATGAGTACAAGGGAATTCCCTGGTAGACTGATAACGAACGAAGAAGGTACCTCTGATGAATATATAATTCCATCAGTGCTGACAGAATAAAACAGAAGCTCTAGTGCTTGAGATTTGTGTCTCTCGTTGCAAAGTGCATATTGAATTTGAAGCGAGCTAGGCCTTGGCTCAGCTTCCCAGGATTCCTTTAGTTTAGGGTAGAAGAAGAAGAGATAGAGGAGATGTTACACCTGTAGCAGTCCTTAGATTTAAAGGTACATCATGATGGATGGATAAGTCAGTCCTTCCTGGCGTGAGTTGAGTTGGGTACTTGGAGTCAAGGTCACTGCGAGCGAGCACATGGGAAGCATATATATTATAATACGAAATCTATCCGACACCTGTCGCCATGGCATTCGCAGGGTCCCTTCCACCTGTCGAGATGCCACTGCTGCAGGCTCCCGGCCCCATTGGGCCGCCCGACCGGCGGTTCGACCGAGCGGTCCAGGGCTCCGATCCGGTTCGTGCATGAAAAGAGCATTCAGGAGCGTACGTTAACGTGGCCATGCATGCAGCCGGCGCGTTGTGGGCTCCATGCGATTATGAAATGGAGAGAGAGGGATGGCGACACGTTGTGGGTGGATTTGTGGGTACAGTTAATTTTCACGGCCTGAGTTTATGGGTGCACAAGTGCACCAAGCTAATTAATTATTAAGCTCTCCTTTTTCCACTTAATCACTTGGTTAATTACTCTTAACGAAATCAATTGCTCACTTAAGCACGTGGATGCACGCAATGGCGGAGCCAGCCCGGGTAATTTACCTGGGCTGATCTTCGACTGTAGACTGTTCCGACGAGATTACCCGGGCTGGCTCCTTAGTTTTCTTTAAAAAAAAAAATTTCTACCGTAAAATTAAGACTTTTCACGTCGGCTACCCGGGCTGTAGCCGGGGTAGCAGACAACGTGGCTCCGCCACTGGATGCACGAGCATACTATACCTAATCACCTTGAATTCCATGTAGTCAAAATCCTACCGAATCAATCACCAATTAATATAAGTGATCTTAAACCCAAAGTAGCTAGCACACCTTGTCAATGAAGTGTTTCATGTAGTTTTTAAGAGACAATTTGGATTTTTTTTGTCTTTTTTTTCTTAAAAAAAATTCCTCTAGGATTTTAATTATCTTGGTCAATTTCCACTTGTGTTCAATTAATATTCATATTTCAAAAGTTGCTTCTTGGAAAGTCTATCCAAAGCAATCACACCTGATCGAGTGTTTTGTGTCATATTTAGAAGTCAAATTAAACCATTGCCATACAATATCTTTTTGTTTTAAAAAATAAATGTTTTATCCACAATATAATGACATTCTGAATGAAGTTATTAGGACTTCAATATTTGGCACATAAAGCAAAATCTATGTGATGCTTTTGTCACTAATTTCTTACAGTCTTAATAATATTAAACCAAAAGTCCCTCCTCGAGTAGTCTATCCTAAGTAAGTACACCTATTTAGCATTTCATATTATTTTAAGATCGACAATGTTCTGTAGATTGAGATTCCCCCCTTTTAAAATATTGTTTTCTTAAGTTTTAATTATATATCTTAGTCAATTTCTTCTTCTATTTAATTAATCTTAAATCAAAATGTGCTCCTTGGAAAGTATACCCTAAGTAATAATAACACCTAATCAAGTGTTTCATATTACTTCTAGCTAGGTGGCATTGCCCTCTTAAATTTCAAAAGAATATATATATTTATATAATCACTAGTACCCTAAAAAATAAAACCTTCAACTTGGTCAAAATAAAATCTTAAATTAATCTAAATTGACTCCTAAAGGACCATGATTTATGCCACCTTTTAAGTGTTCTTGCTTGGCGTCAAGTTCCATGGAAGCTAACTTATAAGTAGTTTATTACTACTACTACTATTATTATTAATATCATTATCTTGTGTGAGTGAAGGACAATCCCAAGGCTTAATTTACATGCATCGATATATTGTTTATTATCTAAAGCAAGTGAAACCCTAGTTATGAAAACCTTATAAAACCTACGTACCTTACTTTTCCTCTAGGCATTGGTTACAAGGGACCTTGAAAAGAAAAGCCAGAGAGGTCACAAAAGTCGCTAAAGAGAGTAGATTCTTAATTGAGCACCAAAGTCCCTAAGCCAGGGATTCCATTCTTAATCATGATTAGAGGGCATTAATTAGGTGGATTAGGCAGTGGGAGGCCGAAACGTGGCCTTTCTCATCACGTCAAATCTTTACACAGATACCAAGAGGTCACCATATTGTTCTTGGGCTTGCTGTGGGTTAGTTGTTTAATGGAGGGTTCAGCTGCAACTGGCCTTTCTCCTTGCGACACGTCAGCACGCAGTGAGTATAGAAAGGACATGTGGGATGGATGGATGGTGGCTACTGTCTTCTTCCGTAAGCATAAGCAGCTGGCCTCCTGCTGCTGCTTCTTCTTCACGAGGCCTCAGCGATTAACTCAATGTGCAGAGATTAATATATATATATATATATATATATGCTTGATAAATGTTAATTATATATATAAATGCATGAGTGGTTTAAATTAAATAATTATGTTATATTTTTTTTACATGGACTTGAAAAAATAATCTCAATGCATGTAACGTTTGAAAGGTCTATGGGCTATGGCTGGCCACGTTATCGCGGCCCAAAAATGGGCTTCTAGCTACCTGGTAATTGGTAAAACTGGTGGCGAATGTTTCTGCTGAATGTCAATTGTCTCTGCACAATGTGTTCATCCATCCAACACAAATTTATATATAATATGTTTTTATCGTATCGTGATTTTGATAAAGTAGATAAGAATTTTTGGATTTTTAACTAAACCTTCTTTGACGGTTTAGATCGTAAATTATACAATTTGTAGTTCAATAAACTTAAGTTTTCGGACCACAGAGAAAGATGATAGAGACTGTAGGGAGCCCAAGGATGTCTGTATCTCCACAATAGCATGATATTGTATCACTTTGGGCCTAAGCCCTCATAGTTTTTTCTTGGGCTCTCCCCAAAAGGCCTCATGCCAATGGAGATACTTTCCATCCTTTTAAACCCATGATCTTTCCCATGTGTTTTAGATAAAGACTATGTTTGCACCCTTGCAACCCAACAGAGACCTGAAAAATACTCAAAAAGAGAGTTAGAATGGCGTAGAGATGGATCCCAGTAAACCACGTACTCTGACGCTCAAGTTAGAGTTGTGCGTGAGGAAGAAGTTTAATGACTTAAGGAGATTAGGGTTTATATGTATACATATACCCATGAGCATGGATTACCTTTTTATAGTAGTTAATCTCTGAAATATAGCATTTGTTTAGAAAATATTCTGAGATATCTGTTTCATTTTTTTTTGAAAGATTTTGAAATATTTATTTAAGAAATATTTCAAGATATTTTTTTTATTCTTTGGGTGGAATGATTTTAGAGTTTTCTAATTTTAAAGATGTACTGATTTTATGACTTTATCCTGCATATGGGGGTAATATATTTCCACCACATTATGAGCATCCCTAATTAGTAAGGAGACGTAGTCCGACTGACTAGACTGTGTTGTGTTGTTATCAGGATATATTGATGAGGTGTCATCGCCTCGTCGTATCACAAACATCCTCAATTAGTCTAGTCGAAGGAGGTGTAGTTGATTAAACCGTGCTGTATTGTTATCAGGATACCTTGATGAGGTATCATCGCCTCGCCGTATCACAAGCATCTCCAATTAGTCTAGTCGAAAGAGGCGTAGTCCGACTGACTAAACTATGTTGAGTTGTTATCGAGATACCTTGATAAGGGGTTATTATCGCCCGCTGTATCATATATTAAAGCATTTTATAGTTTAATAAAATTAAAGTTTTTGTGTTCAATTTAACATGACCTAAATTAAAATCACCTTCAATATTTAGCAAAAGATGTTTTATTTTATGGAATAGAGTACTGACATTAATAAAAAATATATGATTTCATCGGTGTATATACCTTAATTAATTATCGTATCCACTTCTTCATTAAAAGATGGAATTCACCATCCTAATAATCTCACACGATCGACCCTAATATTTGTAAGGAGGTAAATCGAGAAGTTGCAGTAAGTTACCATGATGAATAAAAGCATTGTCTCGACTTAAACTAATATTCTACTTTGTGGTAAACAATTCGGCCACAATTTGCATCACAATCTATATATGATGATAATCTTGAACATAAAATCTATAAAAGATTTTGTCCGGATTTTTTAATTTTGATTTCGTGCGGATTTTATTGTATTAATATCCTGATCGTAGGTGATTGATTTAGATTGATTATTGGATCAATTCCCCGGCCGCCTCCCACACAGCCGCAAGTCTGCTCGTCACCGCGTCCTCCACCGGCACGTACTCCTCCAGCTCCCGGAGGAGGCTCCGCGCATCGGCGGAGGCGACGAGGATCCGGCGCTGGTGCGGCGGAATGAACCCCTCCGCCACCGCCTTGTCGACGAACGCCAGCAGCGGATCGAAGTAGCCGTCGACGTTGAGCAACCCCACCGGCTTGCTGTGGATGCCGAGCTGCGCCCACGTGATCACCTCGAAAAGCTCCTCCAGCGTCCCGTACCCGCCGGGCAGGGCCACGAAGGCGTCGGCGCAGCGGGACATCTCTGCCTTCCGCTGGTGCATGCTCGCCACCACCTTCACCTCCCCTAACGTCTCCCCCGCGATCTCCCTGGCCATGAGCGGCCGCGGGATGATCCCGACGACGCGGCCGCCGCCCGAGTGCACCGCTCGGGAGACCAACCCCATGAGCCCGACGCCGCCACCCCCGTAGACGAGGTCCACCTTCCCGACCACCAGTTCCCGGCCGAGCTCCACGGCGGCGTTCCCGTAGCAGTCGCGGTTCCCGGCGCTGCTGCCGCAGAACACGCACACACTCTTGAACCTCGACGTCGTCGTATCCACCATTAATGTTGTCGCCTCGATCGGACGATAGATCGATCGATCAGCGCAAACGTGATATATATAGAAGAAACGGAGGCAGAGAGATCATAGCTGTCGTACTATTTTAAGGTTAAGTTTGTTTCCAGAACATGATTAATGCTTCTAATTTAGTTGGGTAAACATCAATTAAAGCACTCCAAATTTAGTTTACGATAACAGCTAGCTGAAAGGCTCTTCTTCTTCTTCTTTTAATTTGCTGTTTCTCGATCGATCGATGAGTAACAATGGAGCCTGCATGCTCATCAAAGCTGGACCCTCATCTTCTAACTTATAGATCGATCATATTCCTGTTGCTATTATGCATATGTGTGATCTAAATATTTATAGTATTGATGTTATTGATTACGACGGAGCATAATTATATTGTAGAAGAGGATAAGACTTCAAATTTCGATTAAGTCAAGATAATTTCCCCTCCTCTATCATAATCAACTATAATTTGTCGATTTACGTACCTTCTCATAAATAGTCATGATGAATTTTATTTTTTACTTTTAAAATTTTAATTATATTATTTATTTGTATTCGTGGATTGTATGTGTAACCCTGGCCGGCCTTTTTAAAAATGTATTAATATATTTGAGAAAAATAATTTTTTAAAATATTATTTCTTTGAAGACTGGCCAATAGCCATCATCATGCTTGTATGCCATCTATGATATATAGTTTTTCCAACAATATGTTATTTTTTTTATAAAAAAATCATAAATTATGATGGCATGGCCTTCTATGATGCCCTTTATGCTATATATATGTTTATGTTTGAAGAAGGAAATGAGTTTAAGGTGGGAAAAAATTATAGGGAAAAGCAAAGAAAAGAAACGGAAGGGAAACAAATTCCTAATAAAAGGAAGAAAATAAAAATAAAAAATAAAAAGGAAAGAGAGGTGGGGAAGAAGAAAAAAATAATAGAGAAACTTGCGGTCGCAAGAGAAGCCATCGACGATAATGAGCAAGGTCAACCACATCTATGAGCGAGGTCGCTTGTAGCTCATGGCCACATGGCTCGTGGCTCGCAACTCTACGGGAGACCAGGGAGCTAAGGTCTTGGTGTAATATAGATAATAATATAATATAATTAATAAAATATAAAATATTATAATTATAAACTATCATAAAATAATTAGTTTATAATTATTTTTTTGAGTCTTCTATATATTTTGAAAATTTTATACTATACATTTATTATCAACTGTTAAAAAAATATTTTTACATAGATAATAAAATTATTATTCATCCAATTATCATTCATTCAATGCTCAATCTATTTTTCATAATATTCATGGCAAAAAACACTCTCTTTGCCATCACAATCAAAAGATCTAACAATACTTATCACAACATTCGGAACATTTATAGGATCATCCAACAACATTTACCACATCACTAATAACACAAAAAAAATTAAAAATTAAAATTTTTTCTTAGCGGTAGATATAAGAGTTAGTTAAAGTTAATAGAGAAAATAATACATATAAAATACACATGATTTCGTATGTAAAATGAATATTTTTAGACCATTAAATTTATGTGTCATATTATTTGCTCCATTAAAACTCTGTCATCTCAAATTAGCTAGAAATGCTCAAATTAATTATATTACAGCACATTTTATCAATGACAATTTTAAATGAAAATATTATAATATTATTAATATGTTCAATTTCAATAAAATACTCATTTACATATCTACTTATATATATATATATATACATTTAATCATTTATTTACAATGAGTACAAAGTCTCCACTTCAATTATTAGAATTAAGAAGACTAATTAATTAATTAATCTGAGTATATATATATATATTATATTATATTATATTCCTTTCAGAAACCTTGCTACAGCAGCCTTGCTCGGCTGCACCACGTCCCTCTCCAAGGCCTCGGCCACGGCTGCGTCAGGCTCCCCTGCCAGCTTCGCCGCCACGACTGCCGTGGCGTCCACCCGCAGCAACTGCCAGCCCAGCGACGCCAGTTGCTCGATCTTCTTAACCTGCTTCTCCATCAGTTCCCGCGTGTTCGCCTTCATGGCTGCAAGGGCCGCCGCAAACGCCTCCTCGGTTCGCCCATCTTCCTCCCCGGTGAAGTAGGCCCGAAACTCCGGCACCCCAATGGCCTGCCCCAGCCCGGAGTGCTGATCCTTGGAACCTTCTTCCGTCGCGAAGTAACGATCCAGCTCCTCCACCAGGCCCCTTTCCAGCATCTGATCGATTCGCCGATCGAGGCTCTCTGTTAGCACCTCTGCATCCACGTGCAGCCAAATGAAGCAGCCGTCGTAGCGCAGCTCCTCCTCTTCCACCAATGGCTGCTCGAGCGACGCGTAGCGTTGGGGATCGCACGAACCGGTGAGCAACGCGAAGACGAACGAGTTCGACCCTCCCACGACAATGGGGACGCCGCCGCGGGCGGCGATGTCGCGGATTGCCTGGCTCGCCAGGGCTTGAAATTCAGAGGCAGACATCTCGCCGGCGGAGGGATCGAGCACGTCGAGCAAATGGTGCGGCACGCCGCATTTCTCCTCCGCGGAGATTTTGTTCGTGACGATGTCGAGGTCGCCGCGGTAGACTTGAGTCTTGTCGGAATTTATGACTTCGCCGGAAAATTCAGCTGCCAATTCTACAGACAGCTTGGTTTTGCCCGTGCCGGTGGCGCCCATGATTACGACTATTCTTTCTTTTTCTTGACCGTGCGTTTCAGGCTCGTCGCCATGGCTCGACATGTTCTTCTTCTTTCTCTCTTCACTTTTTAATTTTAATTTAATTTCTGGCTTTTCTTGCTTTCCTCTACGTGCCCCTCTTTATATATTAATTGATTGTAAGATAAAATTTCTATTTTTAACAAAAAAAAAAAAAACAACAACTGCGAGTGAAACAACTTTGCGTTAGTAGAATGCTATATATGATCAGCCACGACACTTTTCCAACAATTTTTTTTCTTCCAATTTTAGTAAGCAGCTTGTAGTTAGGGTTTAGGATTTAAAACGTTATGAAAAATATAGTATGAAACTCAACATAACACATTTCATGCAGTAGATCTCATATCCATATAATAGGATTTACATCTATGCAGTTGAACGTATCATGTTGAATTTCATGTTACATATTTCATGTAACGTATCATTTTTTTTTAAAAAACACATATTGTAAAGAAGAATCATAAATATTAACCAAGCTCCACAAGAAGGGGGGAAAATGCATAGATGTTAAATTAGAGAACAATCTTATTATATATCACAAAGATCCAAAGAATTTACAATGTTTGATAAAAAAAAAAGTAATGGTAACAATACTCTCCCCAACATCAAAAATGCCCTATTTCCTTACACCAAACCTCTGATGAAGCATAAACACACGAATTTCTTTACACTAAGAATACAACATCTCCCTTAAAAAAGCAATAATTTATCTTTAATATGATCGATCTATTAATGTAGAGCTGGCAGCTAATCCTGAATAAAAGTATTTCGATCAGCTTATCAGCAAAGGAGCATGATCATGATCTTCTACTGCTCATTACAAGACGTTAGAAGGCCACAAAGTGAACACCTTGAGAGAAAGATGTCTTAGCCGAACGAGAAGAGCCATAAGGTTAGCCAAGCTTCAGCTAATGACATGCTGCTCTATCTATGGCTCACGCATATGCGCATCAGTTCGTTATCTTTGCTCACTTGATCTCTTTATGATTGTAGATTTGGGACAAAACCAGCCTAGACTCTTAGAAGGATCATTTCTGTTATGAACTTGTATCTACGTATCGGACTCGAAAAAATGTGCCACAGCAGAGTAGAGCTGTTGTTCTTCGAAAGGCTTGGAGACATAATCATCCATACCACTGCGCAGGCAATGTTCGTGTGTTGCCTGAATTACGTCTGCTGTCATAGCCAAGATATGTACATGCCAGTGAGACTTGCCATATATCTCCGGCGATACATCTCCAGATGCTATTAACTTGTTCACTGTGTTCTCCATCTCTCGAACTTTTTGCGTGGCTTCAAAGCTGTAAAAATTTATAGCAGCATTACTAATATTTTCAAAAATTGGTTGGGAAATAGAAAACAACTAGGCACTTAAAAGAGCATGTAATTTGATGAAATTAAAACAAAATGTCTTCATTGATGTGAGCATCTAAAAATGCTTAGTAAAACTAATTGGCAGACGTAGGATTATGAATCGAGGGCAAATTATATTATTTTTCTAAGATGAACAAGATACCAAAAGTGATTAAGAACATTGTGATAGTGGGAAAGTACCATAGTCCAGCATGAAAGGATGATTATTCTGCGATAGGACAGACGGAAGAGAACAGAATATAGACCAAAGGTGACACGATACAGCATACAAAGTAAAATGGCCAAATAAAAGGATATCCATCAGTTAACATTAAGGAAAGACTATATGAAAAGTACCCGTCCATCTCCGGCATCTGGACATCCATAAAGCAAGCATCAAAATTGTGGGGAGGCTGTAGCCTTCTAATAGCCTCCTTTCCACTGTCAGCACATGTAACTATTGCGCCAAACTTTTTTAGGGTACCAGCAGCAACTTTTTGGTTAATTATGTTGTCATCAACAACTAAGATGTTTTTTCCTCTGAGAATACTTTGAAGTGCCATTGGTTTCGCCTTGGTGTGCTGCCGCTTCTGACCCAAGCTTAGTGCTTTCTGCAGACAAGCAACAATCATACTCAAGCGCAGTGGTTTCAGCATGCTATCAACATATCCTGCCAACTTCAGGTCATAAACCTCAGTAGGGTTTAGGGAAGTCGCTATCAGAAACATCTTTGGTTGAAGGTCTTTGTGCATCACTACACCATTTTTTAAGGATTCTGAAAGAAACCGAGGAAATGAAATGCCTGACCCCTCACCCCAAGCATCTTTGTCGACAAGAAACATGTCTATATGACTCCTCTCACTGCATAAGATAAAATACATGTGTTACAAGCACCACAACAAGTACTTTCAATCTTAAGATATAACAAATTCCCAACCAAAAGTACTGAAAGATTGCAATTAAAAATTGCAACATATCTGGCACATCTCCCTATTGATTGAAAAAAAATAGCAGAGGATCATGATTTGTACTCCAATATCCAGATTCTAGAAGAACAGAATTCCAGTAATAAATCATCATAGAGAGAGAGAGAGAGAGAGAGAAAGGATAAGATGGTAACGGGAAAAAGGGAATGAGTTTACAATAGTGACTCCAGTTAATCTCTTTAGGAATTTCTCGTTAGTTGACGATTTGGTTGTAAACACATTGTAAGAACATGAAGGGAAACTAATTGTCACACTTGCACCATGCATTCATTGATATATTCAAGAAACATACCTGGTACTGCAAGAGTCCACTATGGTCTGGACAGCATTTTGTTGTTTAGTTACAACATCAACAAGTATTCCTAATCTTCGCAAATGATACTTGATAATTCTAGCACGGATACATCTCCCGTCAGCAACCAATGCTCTTAGACCTTGAAAATCTGATAGAGTAGAATCAGTATAATGCCTCTTTATGTCTCCCGAACTTTTGCTTGCTTCCTTGAATACAGCAGTGAAAGAAAAAGTACTACCAATCTCAGGTTGACTGACAAATCCAATTTCTCCTTCCATAAGATCTACCAAGCATTTGCTAATGCTCAGGCCTATTCCTGTCCCGCCATATGTCCGTGAAGTTGAACTGTCAGCTTGCATAAATGGTGTGAAAATACGGCTTTGAGCATCTTGAGGTATTCCCACACCAGTGTCTTCAACAGTGACTATCAAGTTAATAGCATTATCACCTTCAGTTGAAGATTTCAACAATGTAAAATTGTCCCAGATTTTTTGTTTATCTACTACCTGACACCCACTCAGTGTTTCACAAAGGTCATCTTCCATATTCCTTACTTCTTCAATATGATAAACTGAGACAAATATATGCCCCTTCTCTGTGAACTGAAATACATATATATAAGTTCTAATGTTAATCATAGATGAAACAACTTCCACAGGAAATTTGTCAAACTCCTGAAGTAGTAACTGGTAGAGAAAGTACAGATGGTGCAACTTCCAGAATATATAATAAATATAATAACAGATGTATGGCAGCCAAAAATATTACAATTCATCATCATTACCATCAGCAGCACAGCTGATGGTGTTTTCCCCAATTATTTGGATTGCCTATAATTATATGAAACTACCCTTTAATTAAGCTCAAGGCAACATCACTACTAATTTTCAAATAAGTTAAACCATTCTTTTATTGCAGTAACCAGAGTTTCTTTGGCCCCCTCTCCACCACTCACATCTTCAACTCTAACAATTCAGTCACTCTAAGATTAGTAACCATGTTTGGCAGAATTGGCATACTCGAATCGGGATCGGCTGTGTAAGATCGGGATTGGCCCATGTCTATTTGATTCCTAGCGAGAACTTGGACACCCCTCCGAGATATATAAAATTTAGATTATTCAAAGAGAAATTGATATTGAATTCATGCTAGTTGTTGGTAATTGGTTGAGATATAGAAAAAAGAGCAATCAAATTTGAGAGGAACAAAGTTCAAGTCGTTGGCATTCGATTGAGATATAGGAAAACTCAGATAAATTTGAGAGGAACTTAAGTTCTCAGTGAGGAAGGTGAATGATTCAGCAAAGGCAGAAAAGGAAGCTAATACACCAACATCGACACCTATTCTAAGATGTTTTCAAGAACGAAGACAAGTGATGTTCTCTACATCTTCTTAGATGTTCTTGAGGAGGTTTTCAAGATTAATTAATTTAAATTCAATTAATCTAATTAGAGCAATTTAAATAATTTTATTAATCAAATCAATCAATTTTAACTAATTTAATTAATTAAATAAGTTTGTAAAATTTTAATTAACAAATTAAATTTATGAATTTTATTAAATTGGTTAACTAATTTCAATAACTAAATTTAATTTAATTCTGTTTTTTAAATTAATAAGTTAAATTCATAAAGATTTTGCATAAATTTATTTACAATTAAATTAATTTAAATTTTAAATCTAATTTGAATAATTAATTAAATTAGTTATAATTTATTTCAATCAGATAGTAAAATCAATTTAATCAAACAAATTAAAAATATTTAAATTGATTAAATTTAATTAGATTAATGAGAATTATTTTAAATTAAGTTAAAATTGATTTATTTAACTAAAATTACGTAAATTAATTGAAATATTTAATCAGAATTGAAATTGATTAAAGCAGAATTAAATTGATTAAAATTAAAAATTAATTTAATTTGAATTAAAACTACTTTGAAACATAATTTAAACTTGATTTAATTAAAATTAACTAAGGTAAGGGTGCATTGACTTCTTAGTAAATAAAGTAACACTCCATAAGTTACGCTATCCATAGATACATACCAAATATAAACACATAAAATTTAAGTTCTTATATAGCTTTTCTTGGTTACTTTAATCTTTATTAAGATATAGCCCGGTGCACGAAGCACTCGTTAATGCAGAATCTCGAGGAAGGGTCTATTGTATGCAGCTTTACATAGCATTACAAGAGGTTGTTTCAGCAACTCGAACCCATGGCCACCAAATCACACGACAACTCGAACCAGTAATTTATTTTTCTGTACTAGGCAATATTACTCAGTAAATCCAATAGAAGACTATCGTATATATTAATCTGATGGTTTAGTTAAACAAGTATAAGAGAAGGATTTATAATCCATGTTCTTGATTGTCACAACCTCTTCAAATACATGTATTTATCTGTAAATATGTAATAAAGCAGTAGGTCAAAGATATTAACCTTCACTGAGTTTCCAACAAGATTTGTAATAATCTGCCTGAACCGCCCTGGGTCTCCAATCAATATTTCTGGAACTTGCTCAGATACATACACTGCCATCTAGTCAACACAAAGACAATAAGAAACAGCGGAAATTTTCAGAATTCGTAGAAGGTGTGAGTTAATTCAGATTTTACCTCTATGCCTTTAGCTTGTGATTGGTCAGAAAATAGAGATAGCACATTGTCAAGGATGTCACGAGGATCAAAGGGGACAGCCTCTAGCTCAAGCCTGCCAGATTCTATCTTAGCAAGATCAAGAACCTCATTTATAAGAGCAATTAGAGCCTTTCCACTTAATTGAGCAGTTTTTGCAAAATCTTGCTGTGTCTCATCAAGTTCTGTGTCTATCAGCATCTGCAACATACCTAATTTGAGGGAAATAAATCTTATTGGCATTCTCTTCTATATGCATTTCAGATAATGAGAACCAACTGTAGATATCTTATGAATTAAAGTGACAATCTTAAGGTTTTATGAACTGTCACAAACCTAAAACACCATTCATGGGCGTCCTGATTTCATGTGAAACTGTTGCCAGAAACTACAATAAGAAATAATGACACGTTAGATGGAGAGTGAAAGCAACAGAATAAAAATTGGAATAAGAACCTCTAATTTCCAGTTATTAAGCAAAAATAGAAGGGAAGAAACCAGTATCAGTGAGCCACATGTGGCTCATATATTGTTAAGTTACAAAGAATAAAATACCTGGGACTTGGCTACATCAGCAGCTTCTGCTTGGACTTTCAGCTCCGTCATCTTACGATAATCATTTTCCACCTCCTCAATACGGTTTAGAGCTGCATGAAATATATGCCCCACAAGGAGAACAATTACTGCTACCCCTACTGACATTGCTATTGCTGACCAAGGCAACTGAGGTTTGTGCTTAAATCTACAACACAGAATTTTTCCAAATTAGGCAAAAACAGTTTTTCATTGGAAAAATTGGTAATATGCATATTTTCTTTATTAGAATGGCTACCTGCAATGCATTTCATGTTTACGTGTTGGATCCCCAAAATCAACACCACTAATATACATCTCATCAGCACCAGCAGCATCAGGACCATACATCCTAATAGGTGCAGAAACATTTGTTGTGTCAAACAAATTAACAACTATTGTTTGCTTGCTGGCAAGCTGATGAAGAAGTTTGTCCACCAAAGAAGGGACGTCAAATGATGCCCCAAGATATCTAACCAAGAAAAAAAAATAAAACAGTCAAAAGCTAGATTAGGAGGTAGAAAATACTGAATTTAGTTACATACCCTACAGTAGCTGTAATGCGTTCCTCTGGTGTCGCATTGGGAGGCAGGCTAGTGTTATACACTGCAAATGTTAGCACCACACCTAGATGATTGGACTTTAACAGATTAAAAGGAGAAGTTAAGACCCCCTTCCCACTAGCCCTTGCTCGCAGTATGTTTTCACGATCTTGCTGTAACAAATTAGAACAAAATGATTAAACCGGCATTGCAACACCAAATGATTAATTCTGTTGAATCAAAAAGGAACTTCTCATATATTTAATAGTAAGACTTGTTTTTGATTCCTCATATTTACACCTCAACAGCAAATTTGTAAATTTTTAATAAGGACAAGACGTGATTTATCAACTCCAACAGCCAAGGTGGAAGAAAGCTCAAAGCAGCCAAGCATGTAATACTGAAATGTGCATATTGTTAAAGCCCATGAGAGAGCCCAATCCTACCCAAAATGCCAAGGCACTTTCCTTACATCATTTTACGAAGTGAGGATAACTCTGATACCATATCAAAGCCTAGGGGGCATGCCTAACCATATCATTATAAATGTAGTACATGCCCCTCGGACCTAACATCATTTTTTAAGTGCATTTGACCCTGATAACATGTTAAAACCTAAGAGAGAGAATCCAATCCAACCTAAAATGCCAATGCACTTAGGTAGAGGTCTCTTGATATTTAAATATATTTAAGGATTCTCGTTTTAGGATGTGGGACTAAAGATGAAATTTTCCTCTCTGTGACACTTCTACTCCTAACACATGCAAAGCTCAAGTTTAGTTAGTTTAATAGAATCAAAACATGCAAAATACAAAAGAAGGTTTGAGGTTCTCATCCATGCCAGATATTGATAGATGGTTTTAGGCTCTTAGTCAGTAGGTTCAACATTGTACTTGTATCCACAAGTCAATAAAGGTAGTATCCACATTTACCACTTATACACGTTTTGCATTAAACACTTTATATACTAATTATATGCATGCATGGCTAACTATAGCTATCCAACATGTGATTTATTTGAGCAAGCAAAGGCTGAGAGAAGATCAATAAACCATAATACTCTCATGGAAAACATGCAGATCTATTGTTGTGTATTGCTCAAGGAGAGCCTAGATCTACTCATCTGATCCAAGCAAATGTACATAGAACAATTGATCTATGAATATGTTCAAAAAACAAATTCTCATAATGGAAATGGAAGTCTTAGATCTAAAGTCAGATGAAACAGAATATTTAATATATGAAAAAAATACATGCTCTTAGGAAGTCACCTTGCCGGACATCATATCAATTGAAACAATGTGAGATACTGTTTCTTGTGAGAAAATAACAGGTGCATATTCATCTTGAACAGGCGAGGGATCCAACTTCTCAGGGTTGAAGTCATCTTTAACCAGGGACTGGTCCTCTGTCTCCATCTTTTTTATCTTCCATCCATACTTCTTCTCAAACTGCTCCCTCTCTTCATGTAATACTCTTAAAGAATAGGCAACGCCACTCATCAATGGCCTCTCAAATGCTGTTCTTGCTGTGTACTCAGCAAATATTTGCTGCAACAAAGATATTAATTGTGTCATGACTTGGATGTTTAATTTACTACAAGATTCACAAAACATTACACGGCTCTTTACTGGAACTATGTAAAAGGATGCGTATCTTCTCATCATATATTCGCTACATCATGCATCTTAAGAAAAGACTCAATAGAATAATTTTCATAAAAGCTAATTACGGTTCCAAATTCAATCTAGAGAAATAATCAATAAATCTTATATTTTTCTAAGAAGCTAGGTCAGTTGACTCCAAAACCAAAAAAAGACAAAATAATCACACAAGGGAATGCAACATATAAACTCACTTATTTATTTCATCTTATGACAACAACCAAAATCATAAAGAAGGAATATGCAACATGTTGAAGTACCTGATCAATTGTAGAAGGTTGCTTTCCATGGTGGAAAGTTGAGACTAGAATGGCTAAAGCATGCACATGATTCATGCTCACATTAAACTGATCCTGCAGCATCCTAGCTCTTTCATCACACATGTTAACAAGAGTCTCTTTCCTCCTCTCAGTAATTGTTGCATTCATGCTCACAAATATCCACAAGGCGACTGACAGCCCAAGTATGATGCCTAGAAACAAAAACTTTTTACTCCATTTGCCGCTGCCCTTAGAATGTTGTCTGTAATGTTGTTGCTGCTGAAACTGTTTATGTGAAGACTTTGTGAATCTGCCAAAAGCAAATCCAATAGAAAAGAACCCTATGGCCAATATGAGCATAGGAAGCATGTCAAACAACGTTGCTGAAAATACTCTATGATGGTCCTGCGAAGAATTTACCAATTCCCTTTCATATGACAGAGTTTCTGTGTCCTATACAAATGGCATACAGATATTGGTTAGTAAATATTTTTTGTCAGCACATTTAACTAACACATCAAACATTCCTCTATACAACCCCACCAATGCCGGTCCCAAGCCCGGATGAACAAGGGCGAGGGTTGTGCATTAGGTTGTCAGCCAACGTAGACTTTCAAGCAAATATTCAATCAAACGTTCCTCTATACATAGACAAATGGTAGGAAAACATTCATTTAACCAACATCAAATAGTAGGTAGATAACATCTGGTTTCATATTTTTGTATCTTGGATGCAAAAGCAAAAAACGAATTCAACTTCAGCATACATATATTACTCTCACACTTAAAGAAAAATTTTATCATGTCAAGAAAGAAAGGCATCTAGGCAAAATTCGCAAGGTCTATTCTTTTGACAGATAGCACTTAAATACTGCCCATTCTCAAGCATCTTTTTTTTATCGCCTGGAACAATCCACATACAGCTGACCAGTGATTGTGGCGATTTCTGTTTCATGCAGATGACTTGCAACCCGTTATCCAAACTGAGAACCGGTTTTTTAGGTTGGCTCGCCCTTGTGCGATCATGGCCCTTTGTCCCAGAAATAGCAGTATGTGTGCCTCAGAGATCATAAGGCATATGATGACTTCACATCAACTTCGCTTTCCATTAGCTTATCATTGACAATCTATTCAGGGTCCAAAATCAATGATTGCAACTCAACATGAGGGTTGCACTTGTTGCAGGATGAAACCTAAAAAATTACAAGAGCTGTATCCACCTTCTTGATACACTCCTCTCTTTCAAAGGGACCACAGCTGGTCAAGCCGGGTTCTTCTTGTTTTCTCAACTTTTTCCTTCCATACCATCCCTCTTTAATAGTGAACAAAAAGAGTGTAGGCCCTTGCCATGATGGAAAACTAACACAAATGACGTGTAAGGGCAGGGGAAGATAATTCCTAGATGCCATGGATGTGCAGAGAAGGAAAGGAGTGGGTTGATTTTCTCTACTCTTCTTCATCAAATCATGTTATGGTGTTAGTCCCATATATTTAGGGTCAACTTGATTTGGAAAGGAGTTGGTTGATTTTCTCTACTCATCTTCATCAAATCATGTTATGGTGTTAGTCCCATATATTTAGGGTCAACTTGATTTTTTGCACTAATACAAAAAGTATTTGTAATGGTACAACCCGAAAAAACAAAAAGAACATTTATGATTAGTCATACCCTTTACATGTTGGGCCTAGTAGAGGGAAATTTTGATACTAAGACAAAGTAGATATTGTTAGGATCAATGTGTGGATGGCCGGTGGCTAGAGGAGGGGGAGGGGAGTGAATAACATATAAGCTGCAAATTAAAATATCTTCTTTAACAATGATATAAAAATAAAGCAAAGAAGATTACTGAAAGTTCGTACAAGCCTCTAAAAGCCCTTAAACAATGTCACTTATATGTTGGAATATAAATATCAAATTCATACACAATGGCTTAAAGAAAATGTCCTAGATGCTTGTATAAAATGGACTCCAATGGATAGCCAACAACTAGTTTTCAAATAGTATCAGTCCTGACTGAAATCATCAAGCTAGTTGTTGCAAGCCAACACTCAATAGTTCAGTCAATTTAACCAAACCTTCAATTGACTAAAACCCTATTCACTCACCTTTGGCCCAAGTTCAGTTGACTCAAGCAAACAAAGAGAATTCTATGTCCAAACAAAGATTTGCAAAAAAAATCCATGCTCCAAGTCTTTACATGCCCAAGGCCTCCATATTTCAAGTCTACATCTAGCACATCATCCATGACAATGTTGCCCAAAGCTCCAAATTTTAAGTCTTCACATGCCAAAACCTCCATCCTCTAGGTCTTCAACCGACACAACTCAACTCTTTCAAGTCACGAGATCTGTTAACTCCAAGTGCACCATACCAAGTCCCTGTGAACTTGATGCATGTATATTTAGTATTTCAGGCAACTCTAACTAAAACCATTTACCAAGCACAACAAAGCATCCTAAGGTAATGTGGTTGATCAACCATTTATGAAAATTGTTGCACCAACAATATGCCCAACCACTTATAAGTATTGTTGCACCAAAAGATATTTCATTATCCTTCAAAATTACAGGCCTCGTGGTAGCTATTAAGCCACACCAAGCATAATATAGATACTTCCTCTGCTTAAATGTAAGAGTATAAAAACAAGAATATCATCCTCATTTTGCAAATTTCCTAAAAATTCTTATAACGATAACCAAAAAGCAAGCATGTAAAACTCAATATTCCTTCAAGTGAAGTAAAGCACACATTTTGCAAACCTTTACAAATATTGCATCCATGTTTGCTGAAGAAGGCATTATTTTTTCAGGTATATTATCTGGAAGAGATGATTTTGCAGCACCATCACAGCCAATTTGCAGCAAACACCTCCCTTGAAAGAATATGTCATTCCCTAAAAGGTTTTCCTGACCTTGGTTATGGTCCACCTCTGCATTTATTGCTGCTAAAGTATGTAGGAGGCTACTGCTGAGCTTCACGTCATCTATAGATTTGTTCATGCACTTGAAGAATCTTTCCTATAACACGAAAGAATAGACTAAGATAAGATGTAACTGCAGCTGACAAGGAAATGCCTTCCTTAGCAGGACAACTACAAAATTATACCTGAGAGCATACTATATTTTTCTTAAACAAGTAAGCTGGATGAATAACAATGATCTGAGATATGGTTGAGCCACAAATTAAATTGTTCCATTTCTTTCAGAAACCTTCCTCTTAACTACTTAAATATGACTTATCAAACAACCTTTGTATCATTCTCAATAACAATGTTTTTTTTTAATTTCTAACCAGGGAAAACATAATTTATGCATGTATAATGAATCAATTTATTAAAAATTTTCTTATGCTTTAAGAAGTTATACGCTAAATTATTATTGTTATAAGTTCTCGTAAGCATACATCTTTACACATTTTTATTAGATTGAAAGAACTAAGGACAACCATAAGATCCAAGAAACCAAATCTGTGTTTGATTAAGAGTAGAAAACTATGTAATTTGTTTGCAAATTTGCATCTCATGTGGATTATAACTCACATTATGCATAACCAAAGAGCAGGTTCTGTGCACATGTAGAAACTGATAAATATGGTGTTAGAGAAACATGCGCCCATGGAATGTAGGCTATACTTGGATCCACTTATCATCCTAACAACTATGGAATCTAATAGGACAGACACTTTAAACAATGTTAATAATGCAGTAGATTGTGGAATATCACACCAATTAAAGACTGATCAGTACAAAATTGTGTTAGGAAATTGCCAAATGATCAGTTTTCTTGAAGGCATGCACCTTTTGATAACAACAAATGGGGAAAAGAAACGTCAGAATAGTAAATTAATCATTTCTATGCCCCTAACACCAATAGCTAAATATTAAAATAGGTCTTCATGCAGCTTGCTGGGTTACACAGTGCCATCAAGCATATTCTTAAATGTCAAAGAACATATCTAATTAACATGTAGACTGCCATGAAAATTCTGGAGCTAACTATGAGTGGCAACTGGAGATATCAGAAGTAAAAGCATAAATTTGTTGTGTTTCCTGATGAAGTATCTCAGTATCCTTCTAAAGGCAAGTCAGAATAAAGTTCATGACATGGCTCTAGTGACTCATAACCTTAATGTATTCCCAAATCACAATTCTCCAAACATGATCATAACCTATAATAAAAAGAGAACTAAAACCAAGTCTTCAGTTTCAAGTTGAACAAAAAAATTATTGAATTTATCAAGAGAATGCTAGCTTTGGATATATAACTGACTGAAAATCACAGGAGTGTAAATGTAGTTTTAAGCTTTAGAAGGTTACCTCAACTATTAAACTTTAGCAAAGGGGTGGTACTTAATATAAAGGAAGGAAGTGTATCTAACCCACAAAATCAAGCAATTGAAAGATTTCGTCCAATCCAGGATAATACATGAGATCATAATGAAACCTGTACTGGACCAGTTGGTCAAACTGGGAAACCAGGAATCGGCAACACTTCCAGTCCATTCATGATAAAAAAGGCAGAAAAAACAATTGACCTTGATTGAACCAATTAACATGGCCAGGCTTGACTGAATGTTTTCAAAAGTAAAAAAAATCCTTACCATCTATCAAAATTAGTAATCAAATGAAAAAATATATTGGTTATTCCTGCTTGAGATCACCTACGGATGAGTCACCAGTTGATGATAGTGAAGTCACGCAAGCCTTGCAGACGGTGGAGCTCCTGCCAAGCTGCAAAGAGAAGGAGAGTGAGAACGGAGGCCAGGGGGTGTGCCCTAGCTTAACTGCTCCGACGTTCAAGTCAGGTCGCGAACCGGAGATAGAGAAGAAGAACCAAAAATGTTAAGGAAGGAGAGTGTTGATTGTGTGTCTGTGTACTTGCGCCCGCTAGAAGCGGACTCATTATATGGAGTCATTGGGGGAGATGCTCCATCGCCGATAAGGAGAATATCCCATTGCCGCGGTAGTTAAAGGTCTTATCACTCATATTCGTTATGGTCCAGGACCGCGCTGCATTAATCGTGCTATACTGATGAGGTAGGTGAGTTACCATCAAATATTATATCATTACACGTGTCCTTCTGGCGGCGGTCTAGGCAGAAGCGTGGACTTGAAGAGGCTGAGCTGACTGAGGGGTCGACCTCTAGCAGGAGATCACGGATTCATTCGGGAGCAAAGCCAACGAAGCACCGAGTGGGACGCTGAGTGGGCCGCAGAGTCGGTTGATTAGGGAGCCGAGTCGGAGATCAACTACTAGGCTAGAGGGGAGAGCTCGGGATGTCACTGAGAGGAGAGCTTGGGTGGTGAGGAGAGGAGAGCTCGGGCGGTGAGAAGAGCTTGAGCGGTCACTGAGAGGAAAGCTCGAGCGGTGAGGAGAGCTTGGGCTTAGAGTGCGGGGCCTCGAGCTGAACTAGCTGTGGGGTTGGGCACTGATCCGAGCCAGTTGGCCACGACGTCGGGCCTTGTCTCTATCGTGTCATTGTCAATTGGATCAGATCTTGGCTTTCTTGACCTAGGAGTACTAACCCATAACATTGGTCTTTCAAATTGAACACAATCTAAGACAACCCATTACATTGCATCCCTTTCTCATCACTACACGCAACCAACCATTCTCTTTTGGACTTTCACTCTCAATTCCCCACCATCGCCATCCTTCTATTCAAATACTAACATTTTAGTTTTCAATTCCCAAATTTATAGCTAATTAGAATCTGATGTATGAATGTTATCTTATTATGTATTAGGAATGATAAGAAATAGTCTAAAACATATACTTGAGTAAATATGAAGTCAACTCTGCTGACCTAGGCCAATCAGACTAGTGAACTCAAGGTTGATGTCTGGGTCAACATGTTGTTTGATTGTTGACTCACAGGTTCAACCAGTAAACAGTGACCCAGAGTCTTCTCCAGGTTGATGTTCAATCCAAATCTGATAACAATGCATAAGATACTTGACTCTGAACTAATCTTTCTGTCAACATCAAAGTTCATCAAAGTAGTAGTTCCTAGGATTCAAATAATCTGTTAAATACAGATAAAATTTTCTGCAACAATAAAAGTTTGAGGGGTGTGACATATGCCATTCAGCCTTCTTATGAATCAACCAAAATCAGTTCTATCCATTTAACAATTATATATACATTCTATAATTTGAACATGTTAAACAGCAGTCAACTTCTCTATTGTATTTTCTCATGACACGATAAAAAGGAAAGGAATGCACTCTGTCAAAGTTACAGTCATGGCTTGAAAGTAGCCTCTTTGTCGTGGTGAGAAATTTGTGCATTTTAACTTCCTCCGGACTCATTGAACCTCATCTGACTTAGCCCTTTAACATCTAAAATCAGGTCTAACTCAAATAGCATTGCCATCAATTTTTGTGTACAACATCAGCGGAATTTTCATATTTAGCAAATGTTGGACAATCAACAACGTATTCATTTAGACTAAGTTGATGCATAATTTATGGTCAGAAAATATTTGTATGATTGCTTGAAGAACCCTTTCAGAAAAATAAAACCACTTACATAAAAGTGATCAGATTCAATGAAAACGGAATTCTTAGTGATGTAGGATTAATTAACTTATTATGTAGAGTACTTGATTTTGTAACCAGACAAAATTTGTCCATACTTTTGTTTAATTGTATTCAAGAAACTCTTTGGAGCCTTTTATGGACATTTCGAAATGGAGAATTGGAACACAACAGCATATTATACTCACAAGCATAGTTTATTTTTTATAACGTTATGATGCTTCTGGCCTTTTGCATATAAAAGGAGCATTTTAATGCAAAGAGGCTACCAAGATAATGGGGTCATGTCTCAAATGTATCTATGATTCATCTAACAACTCGTTGGCATCCAGTATGACTTTTTAGGCATTCACAATACTAAACTTCACCTAGTTTTCTAAGAAACAGATTCATCGAATTAGTCTAAGTTAGGTAAAGAAAACAACAAAAAGTAAGTTTAAGAATTTTGGTCAAACAAGAAACCCAAATCAAGGTTCCATTTCTAATATTCTGGTATTCAAATACAACAACAGGTTGTAACTATATATAAAAAAAAGTGCACACACGCATCAATATACAGATTGTAAAACCTTAGCTACTCCAAGCGACATAGAGTTTCTCAAATCCAGAAAAAACTCGCTTAACGGCTACCCAGCTAGCAGAGTTGCAATAGTAAGGTAGGGTTTACCTGCTCCAGTGATGATATTAGCAAAGCCAAGGAACGCAGATGATATTTGCTGATATTGAATCGATCAAACAGGATCTGCTTTCTCGGATACTGCAAATCCCTAACTCCCAACTTCTCCAAAATCCCGCAGCTCCCAGATCCCCATAACAACCACATCGAGCAACTGACGCAACAGAGAAGAGTTAGAACCAGCAGCAAAACGTTTCTCGACCTTGGGCGACCCGTGCATTGCTGCTCATCAGCAAAGGAGACCCTTCGCTTGGCCATCCTTCCCCGAACTCGCCTTCCCAGATTCAGAAACGCCAGAGGATGCTGGAAGATGTGATCCGACTCTCCTTCAATCCTCAGCTACTCACTATTTTCACCTCCCAGCCACTCGAGGAGAAGCCCAGAGGCACAGGGATTTCACCAGCGGAGGGGACAGGAAAAGGATGGTTCCCCTGCCTCCCTTCTTTCACATCAGCCATGATTTCTTCTTCTTTGCTTCTTTCCACCCCCTATCCCTGCATAGTCCCTACACCCCATCAAGGCCGCACCTTTTTAATCCCCCACTACAGAAAAAAGGCCATTAATAGGAAGAATCCTGGAGAAACCGACTCTCTTTCTTCCTCAATCTGGCCGGAAATCATTGATCCAGCCTCCCCATCCGGTGATGGAAAAGGGCAAAACCCAAAACAAAAAGGCAAAAGAAACAAAATATATCTTCAACGGTGAAAGAAAAATCAGAGAAAGCAAAGAAAAGAGAGCGCTTTCTTTCACTCCACTACTCTCCCTCTCTCTTTCCCCCTGCTTTTGTTGTTTTCTGCTCGCTCCTCTTCTGCCTCTACATATAGGTTGGTATGAGCTCGCAAGCATTGGTTAATGGCGGTCGACTGCATCATTATCTCATCATCTGCAACTATAAATAAATTTTTAAATTTTTTTAAAATTTTAAAAATTAAAAAAATGCTACCACGTCCTTGAAATTCTAATAATTTTAATTCGAAAAGAAAAAGGAATCACAGAAAGCCGATGCTCCATGTCGTCGCTGGCAGTTGTTAAAATATTAATAATTAGTAGTGTTAAAAAAAAAAATTTATTTACCAGAGTATTAAAGTACATTTTAAATTATTCATCCGACTTAAAATCGATATATAATTATTTTAAACTGATTTGATTAAAAATAAGGTATAATATTTTTTAAGTGTGTAATTTTTATTTTTATTTTTAAATTTATAACTCACATGATAATTTCAATTAAAACTCCAAAGTAGAGCGCGCGCACGTGTTAAATTGATTAATTTAGCAAAATGGGATCATTCTTTTAATCTTACATAATAATAAAAAATACTTCATTAATAATTATTGTTTGCCCCAAAAATCTTCTTTTTCCCCGTTTTGCCCTTATTCCCAATGTCCATAATTTCTCATTTCCGTCTAATAGATAGACAAGCAAATTAAAGGACATCACGTTATAAAGTTTAAAAATATTTTATCCTTGAACATAACTGAGTTGATTACGATGGAATAGAATTGTAGAAGAGGGGTAAGAGTTTGAATCTCGACGAAGTTTAGACAATATCCTCCTTCGTTATGGTCAACTACAGTTTCTCGATTTACCTTCTCACATATGATCGTGGGACCGACTGTGTGAGCCCGCTGCGGTGACATATTTCATCTTTTACAGAAAAAAAAAATATCTCGAATACAGTGGTAAAGCATTAAAATTTTAATTAAATGACAGAAATATTTTAAAAATTAATTTTTAAGTATGTATAAATTGTATTTAAAATTATCTAATAACAAGAAGATGAACTTTAGCAAAAAAAAAAAAAAAGATGAACTTGGAATTTGAATTATGAAAATAATCTCTTATAAAATGTAAAATAAACTTATGTATTAGATCTATTGATGATTAATCAGATGAAATCTGACCATTTGAATTTTATATATATATATATTATGCGTCTGTTTGTGCGCGCGTAGTGTAATACAGAAGATTCTAGACACTTAGAAGTATTTCAGATGTCCAAAATAGAAACAGTATCATTTTTTATTTTTTTATTTACAATTAAATCATTTAAAATTTTTCTATTAGAGAGTTTAGGAATTAGATTATAGTATTAAACATAAAAAAAATTAAAATAGAAAAATTTTAATTGCTCACAGAATATATCGAGTTATTATCCGACACACCCCGTAATCAATTAATTTTTTTATTTTAAAAATATTTTTATGCTTTATACTATTATTTAATTTCTAAATTAAAAATTTTTAAATGATTTAATCATAAATAAAAAAATAATATTGTTCCTATTTTGATCATCCGAAATACTTTCAACTGTCTAAAATTTTTTATCACTCACCAGGCGCACATAAATAAACACATAGGATATTAAATTTTTATATTACAAATAGAGGCGTAAGATATCAGAATTCAAAATCCTATATTCCATATCTATATAGTTTCCTGTAAATTTTGGAGCAAGCTGGGAACCGGCCGGTACAGATGGAAAGAGAAGGTGATGGGCAGGCTGTTCATGTCGGTCCTCACGACAGCCTTCGTCTCTTTTCTTTTCAGACGACAGCCTAAAAGTCGACGTACGTAGATGCATTTAATTTTTAGATAAAACTCAAGAACACTTTCACAGGCAGAAATCCTCCTCCATTACAGTATCACAGTGATCATTTTTCACCTCTGTTTTTTTTTAAGCATAGAAAAGTAATGCACAACACCTTGGAATTTGCCAAAATAAATGGAAGAAAGAAGAAGGAAGAAGGAACAGCTAATTATTAATGCTCGCAATAGATTAAAGAAATACAGCTGCTGGAGCCACCATCCTTGGATTATTAAAGCTCTATATGTATTTAATGACATAATAGTAGACTTTTGGATGTCCAGGATTGGAAGATAACCAGATGAGAACAAAGTTAGGTTTGCAGACCATTCAGCACTGGTAAAAAAGTTCTACCGGCCATGACATAATTGAAACCAACTGGAAAGGAATAAAAGGAAAGGCACAACTCGTGATCTTACTGTTCCTTCTATTCTTAGGTGCATATATTTTAATGCCAAGTAGCATGGCTCGATCAGTTTCTGCAATGATGAAGAAGGAAACAAAGTCGTCATATATAGTCGATCTCGAGCATTGTTAAAGATTCCACCTGTAGAATCTCTGTTAATCATCTGCTCATTCTATGATGGAGCATGTGAAGATCTAGAAGAAGAGGCAAAGACAGCCGGTGCTGGATCATGCAGCAGCTTCTTGTTTTTTTTAATTGCATTTTAATTAATTATAATGTATATGTAGAAGGAGAGAAGAGGGAAGTGAATCAAAAAGTCACCTCCAGTTCTGTTTCATGCATCTTCTTCCTCATTTGAACCTTCCTGTAAGCATGATCTTGATGGCTTGCTTGGTCAAACAAGTATTCCCCATCTCCTAGACCTAAAATATAAAATATGGATAGTAAATGCTCCTTAGATTTAAAAATGTGAAAAATGGAAATTAAGAAATAGCAAGTGCAGCATGTTTTTGTCACTTTCCAGTACTTTCCACATGGTGTGCCATGAGTTGGATCTGTGAACCTGGATAAGTTTCAGAGCCAGGCATGTTGACTGCATGAAACATAAATTAAGAAGAAATGATATATTTAAAAAAAAACAACTTTTGATGTTAGAATAAGGAGTTGCTTAAACTGTGTCGATTAGCCTTTGAAACTGGCTTTTGATCATTTTAGTCATCATCATGATGACTAATCGAGTTCAGTGGCTCAATGAGGACAGGCAGTGGAAAAGCATTAGCCGCCAAGAAAGGGTAGGTGAGAAGCATTAACTACTTTGTTTTGACTATTTTTTTTTATGGTGTGCCAATCTTCCAGAGTTGACTTTGACCTTTATATTTCCTAGAAGAGAAACACAAAGGTGTTTGCCACTCTGTTTTGTCATGCACAACAAATTGACGCAAGTGTTTGGGAACTCTGTTTTTGTTTTGATGGGAAAGAAAGGTCTAGTCTAGATTCAAGGACTTCATCTTCTTGATTCTTTGCCTGACTATTATGATTTGATATCGAGATTCTTGATTATCAAGGTTGATATAATCAAGTAACCTCATCGTGGTGGATAAACTTTTAAGAAACAAAGGCCCTTCCCACTCAGGAAGTTTCTGGGTGGATCATTGAAGAAACAAGATCATACACATCGGAGATGAAATGCTCGCATAAACCCTACAAATCAGGTTAAGAAAAGGAAGCTTATTTCACCATAATTCACAAAAATAAAGGTTGGTTCGAATGCTAAACTGTCTGGCACAAACAACGACATGTGGTAAATGAAACAAGGCAATGGTTTTCCGTCACAACAAAGAATCAGAACAGGTCATTTTGTTTGCTGCCCTTCGGTCTTTGGTGGCATTCTGTATACATTCTTCAACAAGTCTTGGATTTTATTTAGCATCTGTGCAGGATCACCATTACCAGCCCCACTTCCGCTCCCCGGCGGAGCCCGTTGGCTCTCCTGAACTTTTATCGTTTCGAATATATACTGCTTCTCGGCTTCTGCTTCTTCGAGTCGGCGCTTCAAGTACATACTAGAATAGTCTTGCTCAGACTTGTCTGGTTTGGCAAAGACAATGCTTTGAAGTCTCTCAGCCTCCTGTTTGGCCTCGTTGGCCTTGAGTTGGAACATGTCAGCTTCTGCCTGCTTAAGCCTAATGATGCTCTCTAGTTCCTCTACTTGTTGCTTCTTCATATGCCTCTCCATTTGCAGCTCCTGGACTTTTCGGGCCTTGTCCTCCAGTTCGCGGTCACAAGCCTCTAGAGCAAGTCGAGCTCGCTTGAACAACCGCATTTTCTCCTCTGCGACCATTTCCATCTTTCTCACTGCTTCTTGTACCACATCAGCAATTTTATTGCAAGCCTCCTGTGGAGAAATTGGATGTCCAACATCTTCACTCAAAGAACTATTCGGCAAGTCTAGTTCAAGCTCTGCAACATAGAACAGAAATACCTTAAATCCAGTAGCAAGTGTTGTGGGCCGCCAAGCAGATCTTTTGACAGGAACAAGAAAACAAAAAAGAACTAACATTCAAATTAATTTCAAAGAATGGGCCAATTAATATCAAAATGAAGGACCTGCTAAGGTATAATATGCCTCATTTCACAAATTAATGCTTTCCATGATAATTTACTTTGACATGGGTGACAATCAAAAGGGATTTATAATGAAATGGTTGCACCTATATAACCCCATGATCATGTCATTGAAGAATCAATTAATTGCTTGGAAAAACATGGTAAAATGGATCAAAAGGTTCACTAGGTATGGATAACCTTGAACATAGATTCTGTGCTGATTATTCACTGCGTACAGTTCAATGGGAATTATTGGAATTTTTGCCACTGGATTTATAATTCTTATAGCACACCAAAATCAAGCTCTTCTAAACTATTCCTACCACTGACCAACATTAAAAAAATAAAATAAATAAAATCTGAAACCAGAATCAACCAATTGTCCAAACCTCAAATATGTTTTTTACATTTTAATAGACAATGTAAAAATATTTAAATTCTTGAATGTGTTAGTTCCTTGGTTGCACTGTGCTAGACAAAAGTAAAAGAACTTGCCTAAATCCTTGCATGTACAATCCAAGACTATTCCTGGTTGGCTTTACAGGCCAATGAATCAACAATGTTCGATCTGGACTGAACTTGCTAGTTGGTTGGTTAACAAGCTGCTGAGAACCAAATTATTTCTCCATTATTAATTTATGTCCTCCGGAATGTACAGAAGATGCTTAAAGTACCCAAGCAACAAGTGATAGCCAGCCATCCTTGTGTCTTTCCTCATATAAAATATTGCTTTAAACATGTTTATGAACAATCCGTTTTGCCCTCTATAAAGCAAGTAGAACCAAAAAAATTGTTGTGCAGTACGGTAGAAAGAATCCATCTTCGAACTATCATAAAGAAAAATTCATACTTGATTAAATGCATCTGAAAGTTATTTACAATGAAATCCTAGTTCAGTCTATTATCAGAGATTTAAACACGTTTTTGAGTTTGATTGGAGCTACACTGCTGATTCATAATCAAATATCCTAAGTTCTTGAGTTTGACTGAGGGAAGTCCTAACGAAGGTGGAACAGGTTATAGGAAATTGTCTTGATTCTAATAGCTGAAGTCAAGAGTTTAGTACATGTTCTTAATTTTTCACAAATATTATAATTTTGCATAAAGTTTACACATACTAATATGCTATAATGTTATTCATTTATGACTTTGACTCCCTGCTCGATTTTATTTTCAAGATCATCCATCTGCATATAATTAAAGAAGCAGAGAAGCACCAAACCCATGCCTATGCTACCTCACTCCAAGTTATCTTTGCGCCTCATTGTAGGTAATATATTTCTTTTATAACATTTCTTATTCAATAAAATTACACTGAAAAAAAAATGTTGCTTGAAAAGCCAATGTGATTAACTTAGATAACTTCGCCTCATCTGACCAAAGTGAAGACACAGTTCATTAACCACGTTATTAATGCCGTTTTAACCAGAAGTCCAGAACTGTCATGTGCAGCAAGTAGAAGAAAGATTATTTTAAAAGCTCACTGGCAGAACCTAGAAGGGGAAAGTAAATAATAAACCGAGGAACTAAATGGAAAATCATTGTCTCAAGTGCATATAGGAAGACAGATGCAACCAAGCAAATGAACATAATTTCAATCGTAATTAACACCTTTCTTATCACACGCTAAATAATTGTGAAGAATGGTAAAGATTGAGAGTTAAAGCAAAATTTTACCTCAGCAAAAAAATAGCTTGTAACCATACCTTGAATAAAGTGTAAGAGCATCCTGCAAGCCACAGGTTCAGGTGTGCCATTCTTCAATTTTTCTAGAAGCTCACTACATTTCTGATATAATTTCCTTCCTTTAGAGTCCTGACTCAAGTGAAAAATCTTAGTAATAAAGTTGAGTTCTCGCATCAGGGTTTCACGGTTCCAACCATTAGCACACTGTTGGAGTACATCCTTAGCCCATCCTAACAATTTAGACATTGTTTGGCATGCTTGGCACCTGAAAAGCATCTCAGCATGATCCACCCCACTCTTAACAGACTGACCAGTTCCGATTTGCCCAAATCGCATGGCACATTCCGTGTGAGTCCAATGAGAGCACATATCACAGCCAATCCAGCGACATGTATTGACCTCGAAGTCAAACTTGTTGCAAATCAGGCACATGCAGAGATTGCAGAAACCATTCCTACTAACACATATTCCACAGCTACATTCTTCTGCAGGAAGAGAACTTTGACATGCAATATTTCTGCACCTCTTATAAAAGAAAACCTCAATGAGGCGACTTGGTGCAATGCTGACACTCTGAAGCAAATAGGCTTGGACACCTGTGTTGATTGCAACAAGAATTTCAAGTTGCACTGGATGAGCATTGGCAAGGGAGTCTGCAGTCAGGTCAACTCTACCATGCACAAGCTTCTGGAGGTACAAAAACTCTTCCACATGACGAACACCTCCACTACCTTCAAGTATCATCCTAAGCTCATGCTTAAGTGCATCTAGAAGCTCATCTGTCATCGCCCTCATTTTCTCACATATGACCTCAACTCTATCTTGAGCAACTTCACGGAGTGATAACCTATTTCCACTGTAAGACCTGCGAATGACCTGCAGTTTGGGGATTCTGTTCACTCCTTCCTTCTCCTTCCCTAATTTACTTCCAGTGATTCCATTGGAATGGTTTGTCTCTATGGGCCAGGTCTCACCAGAGCTTGCACTCTCAGCGGGGAAATCTTGCCCTTGGTCAGAGTTTGATGTTGGATCTTGGGTGTCAGGTGATACTGCAGGATCAGATGAAGCTAGAGACAAGGATGCTTGCACCCCTGCCGACATTGGATGCTGGCGTGGAGGCAACATACTAACTGGCGGTTCTTGATGGTGATTTGTACCGGAAGAGGTGCCCATTCTGGTTTCTTTGTTTTGCTTTCACCTGTGATATTTACGGGCAAAAATCACCAAAACTCCAAAGGGCCTAACTTTGGGATCTTGAATCCTCTGCAATTTTCTTGAAATTGTCACAGTTTACGTAGGTTATGTGTATGAACGCAAATAAAAGGAAAAAAAAACAAATCTCTTCAAAGATCCTAACCTTTTTTCACTGGCTAGCGGAAAAAATAGAAATTTTCCCGATAAAATCAGTTTCTCCAAACGTTATTTTCACGGAAATACAGAAGAAAAAAAACACCTTTTCGCCTTCAGAACCCTAATCCGGAGTAACAAACAACAAGAGGATCCAAAGAGGCAAAAAATATGTTTTTACAGCGAGCAGACGACTATCCTCAAAATGCTATACTCCAAACTGATTCAAGAATCCGTAAGATTTCTGATCCAAAAACTCACCTCAGAATCACACAAGAAACCTGGAAAAATTCAAGCGATCCACGGCCAGGTTGCGTACGCCTGGAATAGTGAAAAATCTGCCAGAGCAAACGATCTTGTAAACGGAAGATCAAGGAAAATGAGAGTAGAGGCGCAAGGTTGAGGCGGAGATTTCGATCGAACTAGAAAAAGCGAACAGGAGTCAACAAGAACACTGAGTGGAGGTGGAGTTGTACCTAAATAGAATGTTTTGCCGTACAGTTCATTCTTTAATGATTTCAGGACGATATTAATTTCTTTTAGAACTGGATCATGAACATGCTTGTAATAAATGGTAATGCTCATTAGATCAGACTTTATTTATATTTATTTATCATTAAAATATATAAAATAAACTCATTTAAATTTAGCTAATTAATGCTCCGATCCAAACATTGTGGGTGAAAATTCTCGCACCTGAGACATAGCTGAGTTGATTACGACGCAG
This sequence comes from Curcuma longa, assembly GCF_044706935.1. Taxonomy (NCBI): domain Eukaryota; kingdom Viridiplantae; phylum Streptophyta; class Magnoliopsida; order Zingiberales; family Zingiberaceae; genus Curcuma; species Curcuma longa. Next base: position 12,755,487 of record NC_133871.1, read on the forward strand.
TAGACTTGTAGAAGAAGATAAAAGTTTGAATCCTGGTGAAATCAGGTAATACCTTTCTGCGTCATGACCAACTGTGATTTCTCGATTTACCTCTTCATAAATGGTCGTGGGACCGATCGTGTGAAGCCGTTAAGATGACGGATTCTACTTTTTACAGAAGAAAAGGATGAAAATTCTCTATTATTATTTTCTTTAAGAGAATATTTTTTTAAATACAGAAACATCACTTCATTGTGTTTTTTATTTTAAAAATATTTTTATTCAAATATTATATAATCTCAAAATTAATACACACGTAACGTATCAGTATAGTAAAATATTCATGACTAATTTGATTTAAATCATAAAAATAATAATTTTTATAATATAAAATAAAATTACGTAAAATAGAAATAATATTATCTTTTTTTTTGAACAAATCATTTTAACTTAATAAAAAATATTTTAATATTAACATAGCAATTATGAGTTATGACTATAACTATTACAATTTAATAAATTTTGGACATAGCTACTTAGAGGATGATTAGGATAGATAACTTCTATAGCGTTATTGCCTTTAGACTCTCATCTTTCTAATTATGAATTGAGAATGTAGCAAAGAACAAAGAAAACAAATAAAGGATGGATGAGGATGAAATTGGATGGGGGAGAGCACTCCTACTACCTCGTAAACTTTCCTCTTAAACCCTCTCTCATTCTCTTTCTCTTTCTCCTTCTTCTTCTATTTCTGCTTAAGATCATCTTTCAGATGAATCGATAGACACCTAACTAGTGCATTGATAGACTGAAATAGTACTCATGACCAACTGAGAGAAAGAGGATACTAGATCCTGACGTACCATCAAACACTGAGCTGTAAAGAGAAGGAAAAGAGTGAGAACGGAAATTAGGGGTGCCCTGGCTCAGTCGCTCTGATGCTCAAGTCAGACAATCGCGCCAGAGATTGTGAAGAACGACTAGAAAAGGAGAAGGAAGTATATTTACATATTCTAGCATATCTACATCGATGTTAGGAGGGACTTTTATATAGGATTACCAAGGAAGAAAATGTCTCATCTTCGATAAAGGAAATATCACATCAATGAAGATGTCTTATCAGAGGTAAGGAAAATATCATATTGACACCGCCGTAATGAAGGGTCTAATCGCCCATGCCTAATATAACATCAGACCTTATCATCATAAATCATACTGTCTCAATGGGGTAAGCAAACTACGCCAAATATTATATCATTGCACGTGTCATTTTGATGGCAGTCTGACAAGCTGAATGATGGAGTAATGAAAACAAAGTCAGTTGAGCACTGAGTAGGACATTGGGCGGGTGGAGCTCAAGCGGCAAAGAGAGTGTAGATCGAGGCTACCCAAGATTTGGAGCCGAAACGCGATTCAAGATGGAGCTTGAGGTCGAGTGAAGACTTAGTCGAGAGGCCTGTACTCGGAGTTTGGTGGTTAACCCAAATGGAGCTTAATGAGAAGTCGGGTGTTGCGTTTTGAGTCGAGCTGGTTGCTGAGTCGGGTGAGGAGCTGAATCGGAACTCGACCACCTTGCTAAGGTAGGGAGCGGCCACTTTGCTAAGGTAGGGAGCGCGAGTGTGAAATTCAAACATGAAGCTCGTATAGGGGACCAAGCTAATCAGCCTTAGAGTTGAGTCTTATGTTCGACGTGTCATCTCCAATCGGATCAAGTTTTGACTTTCTTGACCAAGGTATACCAACCCATAACACGAGTCTCTCCTGCAAGTCTAGTTAAAGAAAGTGTGAGTTAGACTGACTAAATCAGTTCGTCAACACAAGTCTGAGTCAAACAGGAGTCAAGGAAGTCGTATGCAAGCTGACAACTCAGATCTGCACACGGTGAGCGGGCTGAGGAGCCGAATAGGAGCTTGACCACTTTACTGTGGTAGGGAGCACGAGTGTGAAATTCGTATGTGGAGTTAAGATGGGGACCAACCTAGTCAGCCCTAGAGTCGAGTTTTATCTTTGAGACTCTGACGTGTCGTCTCCAATTGTACCATATCTTAATTTTTTTAATCAAGATATACAAACCCATAACGCCTTCTTTTTCCATTTTTTTTCTTCTCCAATCCATGTCTCGGAGTAAACAGAGCATTACCATAAGCCATTTTACACGGTGAAAACTTGAATTATCGAGCTTTCTACTGACTCCTCGAAACATCAAGAAACTTGCACCGAAATCGCGAGGCGTTGTTCGCCAGCCAGCGACTCGGCGACTGTTGGTTGGCTCCAGCTTTCCAGGCGATCCATGAAAGGGATTGGATTGGATACGGCGAATCCAATCTCAGATTCGGTTTCCTTTTGGCGAGGAGTAGATGATGAGGGATGGAGAAGTTGCTTTGTATTCAAAGCTAAGGAAAAGGCTGGACCAGCTCAAAAGCTGCTGCCTGTAGCATTTCGCCCCCACTTGGTGGTGCAATCAATGACAAATAGATAGATAGATAGATAGATAGATGGATAGATAGCTTTAGCCTTAGCCTTAGCCTTTACGGGAAAGGGTAAAGGGAAAAGGGAGGATGAGGGGTCGACGTTAAGCCGAGGGAATGAACTCCATGAACGACCACCATCTTCCCTTGATCCAGTGCAATCTGGACGTAGCAGCAGATATGTGATGTTTCATGTGAGTTGCAGCAAAGTGAAAGAAACACCTTCTTTCTAGTAAATGGAAAGGGGGGAAGTTTCACAACTTGACTAGATTGACCAATTTAATAAAACAATGTTTATTTATTTTTATATATCTCTAAAAAACAGAAGAAAAAAGACAGAAACTTTTTTCAACTGAACGAGATCTAAATCCCGTGAATACTGTCACACTCAGCGCATCACAAATGTCTGCGGGCAGAGAGAATCCCTCGTTGCGGCGGTAAACAACTCAACGGTCAAATTTATTTGTTAAGATAATTAAATTAAATTATTTAAATTTGTGGGAGAAATCGGATCTTGCTAGATTCTACGGATCCACGATCCGAAAATATTCGGATTAAGCTCGCAGTCAAAAATCCGGATTGATGGCGACGGCTCAGCCTCACCTTCCTCCTATTTTAGTGGAAGCGACTGAAACTTTCCCATCGAATAATTTTATTTTTTTAAAAAATTTATATAATTTGGCTATAACTTAGAAATTCACTTTTTTAGAAAAACAAAAATATTGTTGGTAATATTGGGTCTGGTGTTAAATAAAAAAATGGGAATATTTTGGAGGAAAAGGGGAAATTTCGAGGAGGAAGAAAATTAAACAAAACGGTCAGAAAAATAGGAAATTGCGGAAATAGTCCTCGAGGCGAGTTCCGGAGCTGCGCCTGCCCTATAAATACCGCCTCTACCTGAGCCCTTCTCTTTCCCCCATGTGGCCGATTTCTCTTCCGCCTCTCCATCGGCGAGTGAACGCCCCGAAGCTTCCTTCGAAATCTCCGCCTTAGTTTGGATCCCTCCGCCGCCGCCGCGGGATCGATTCAAAGCCCTTCGGTTCGGATCCTAATCCTCCCTTCTTTCGCTTCTTTCTAGGGTTCTGATCGGAACCCGTGATCTTGTTCTTTCTGATAGTTTTTTTGTTTTTTTTTTCGGTTGGATTTTTGCAGGCTGCTGATTACAACTTCCATGGCTCTGACGAACTTGTATCTCAAGGAATCGAGGACTTCCTATTTTCTCGTGATCTGTTTCCTCTTGGTCTTCATCTGATCGCCGCCTTTTTGTTCAGGGTATTCTTTTTGTTCAGGTATGGATTTTGTGCTAGGGATTCGGGTTTTAATCGACTTAGGGTTTCAGGATATTTGATCGGTGTCTTTTTCGTCCGTCGGTGCAGAGTTTTTGGTTTTTTTGTTCGAGAATGCCGTGCGTTAGGCCCGATCCGGCGGACAAAGATGCGGAGCCGTTCGTGGAGATTGATCCCACCGGGCGGTACGGGAGATACGACGATTTGCTGGGCGCTGGTGCCGTGAAGCGGGTGTACCGTGGATTCGATCAGGAGGAGGGCATCGAAGTGGCGTGGAACCAGGTGAAGCTCAGGATCTTCAGGGAGGATCAGCCGATGATGGACCGGCTGTTTGCCGAGGTGCGGCTGCTGCGGTCGCTGCGCCACGAGAACATCATTACGCTCTACAACGTGTGGACGGACGACGAGGGCAACACGCTCAACTTCATCACCGAGGTCTGCACCTCCGGCAACCTCCGTGAGTACCGGAAGCGACATCGCCAGGTTTCGATCAAGGCTCTCAAGAAATGGTCGCGCCAGATACTGATGGGCCTCGACTATCTGCACAACCACGAACCATGCATCATCCACCGCGACCTCAACTGTTCCAACGTGTTCATCAATGGAAACATCGGCCAGGTTCTTTTCGCCTTCGAAATCATCCTTCTATTCGATCGAATCTCATATAATCTAAGAAATTCCCCATTGTTGTCCTTCAAAAATTCATCCATTTCCTCAATTTATGCACAAATAGACACAAGAGAATCTTTTGATTTAATGTCTGATCGCGTTTTGCAGGTGAAGATAGGGGATCTTGGGCTAGCGGCGATCGTGGGGAAGAGCCACGCAGCGCACTCGATTCTTGGCACACCGGAGTTCATGGCGCCGGAGCTGTACGAGGAGGACTACACGGAGCTGGTAGACATCTACTCGTTCGGGATGTGCGTGCTGGAGATGGTGACGCGCGAGATCCCCTACAGCGAGTGCGACAGCGTTGCCAAGATATACAGGAAGGTGACCGCCGGTCTGCGGCCGGCGGCCATGGACAAGGTCAAGGACCCCGAAGTCAGGGCCTTCATCGAGCGGTGCCTCGCCAAACCCCGCGCTCGCCCTTCCGCCTCCGAGCTCCTCAGGGACCCCTTCTTTCTCTTCCTTGACGACGACAGCTCCTACAACGCTGCCCTACATCCGCCACCGCAGCCTCAGCCTCAGCCGCGTCAAACGCCGGCAGACGCTGCTCCTATCTCTTCCCGCCGGATTGCATGAATGCATACCAACACCAGTAAACAACTCTGGTCAAGTGCACATATGATTTGACTTCGTTGCCTTATTAATTTTGATTTCCAATAAGTTGGTGCGTCGTTCGTAGCAGTGGGATCCTGCTTGTTTGGTGGTGGCTGTAGCTGGTGAATGCGTGTTTGCTTGCATTGTTTTTTTTTATTGGCATTCCTTTTTTAGTTAAAGTCAAGTTTGATGATTAGAATTTGTTGGATTTGTTTAGTTCTGACTATCTTGTTTCTTCTGGTTCTTTCTTGTTCAAGCAAGCGATCGAAGAGGAGTTGGTCATGGACTTTGAAATAGTCTTTGTCCGTTAGTTTTCCTTGGCGTAGGGTTTCACTCCGTGCCTTGCCTAGTGCGTCTCAGGCAGCACACTTGGGCCAGCAAGGCCGTTGGCCCAGTAAAGGTCTATGGCCCTTTTGTGAGTGGTTTGGGTGTTAGAATTCTATTTTAGTAAAAAGGTGGAATCCGTCGTCTCAACGGTCTTACACGATTGATTTCACGATCATATATGAAGAAGATAAATCGAAAAGTTGCAGTTGATCGCGACAGATGAGGGTATTATTTCGGCTTCGTCGAGATTCGATCTTTGTCTACTTCAGTAATTTTGTTCCGTTATAATCAATTCAACTATGTTCCGGGGGCTTGAGTGTAGCAAGTGGAGGATCGGAGGTGGACATTGCTACTCTTATCATTTTAAAAGTGAAAAAATACACGTTTTTAAGCTTGGTATTGGACTCAATATGTACCATTCATCTTTTTTAATAATCTATGTATTCAATTTTTACGGTTTCTGAGATAGCAAGTGCCGGACCGATAAATTATAGATAATAAATTGTAGGTAAATAATTACACTATATAAACACTCATGGTGGTCCTTTTTTTCTTTTAAAACTTTTCAGGTTATTGTGTTCTTTAAGTCTGTTATTCTACTTAGATGTCTGATTATCTGTTGAAGAGTTGGACTGTTGCACCAGGAGGTCGACATGTGCCATACATTTCAACAAAAGTGAAATTCATCATCTGCAACGATTCCACACGGTCGGTCCTACGACCATCTGTGAAGAAGTAAATTAAGAAGCTACAATTGATCACTATAGGGAAGGCATTGCCTTAACTTCGTCGAGATTTGATTATTGTCCATTTCAGCAAGTCAACGCTGTGCCATACATAATTGTTCTAATGAGAAGTTGCATTCATATTTAATATAGGTGTGATAAAGAATGTGAGTTTGAGTGATGAGTTCAAGGCCTCAACATGTAGGATAACAAATGCATCCTAGGATAGGTAGTAATCTTTATTCGAAAGTTGAGAAGATTTGATTTCATTGAGTTAGTGAGATTTAAAAGGGCAAGCATGTCTAAAAACAACATTGTCTTCGCCTTCAACCAACCTTGACCACTTCTTCTTTACATAGTACTAGATATGTAAAATTATTCAATTTGATCCAAAATCAGTCCTCATTTTATACTCATTCCAATTACAGATGAAGTAGGGGAGCAGCAACATTCCTAACCTCTCACTCTTCTCCACCCATCAAAGTCAAACCTTCCAGTTTGAATTCCGAGCACCTATTTGACTTTCAGCTTACCGAAACTCGACTTGCGTCCATGACGTTTTTAATCAAACCCTAAACCCTAAATTAAACCCTAAACCCCATGCATTCATGAATCCTCCCCGTGCGATCGGGGAAGATGGAGCTGCCCAGATTTTCCAAAGCCGTGCCGTCTCCGGCGTTAAATGAACGCCCAAACAAATGCCGATCGCTGACCTCGAAGCAAACCCCTGATGCATTTAAAAACACATGTACGCTAAAATCTATACGAATTCTACGTAGAGATGTGTGCTCGAAACGGATGAGAGAATTCTCAAGCTTCCTCAGCTCACGGTTCTCCAAAATCCCCTCCCCAATTCCAAGCCTTAAAACTCGGATTCAACCCCCGTTCGTGCGCCATCAGCCACTGTTCTTGTGCCCTTCCAAAGCCTTCTAGATATCCGTTAATTTCTTTGTCCCTTTTATTCTCGTGATTTTCCACCAAATCCATCTCTAACGCCAGCACAGCCATGGATGCTTCTCCTGCAGCAGCGACGAGTCCATTCTCAAATCCCAAACCAGCAGAGTTGCTGAAGAAAGTGATCTTTGCATGGTGATTAATCACGCTCCTCGCGTTTCTCATTTTGCTTTCTGTTGTTCTGGTTCTTGCGGTTCCAATTCTCTGCTCCTCTGCTGCCATCTTTTAGGGGCCAAGAAACAGGATTGCCGGCGTCGATCTGCGTTCGAGTTCATGGCAAAAGTTTCCACCTGCACAGGGTTGGCCAAGCTCAAGCTTTGGCTTCTATTTTTTCTTGCATTTTTTTATAATCTTAGTAGTTTTTCATCCTTTTAATTCATGCAGTCGCCGTTGATCTTGAGAAGTGGCTACTTCAAGAAGGCATTGCGAGCCTCCAACGCTGTCGAATTGCACCGGGGATTCCCCGGTGGGTCAGAGGCATTCGAAATGGCGGTGCTCTTCGCCTACGGCTCCAGGCTCCCCCTCGACCCCTTCAACGTAGCGGCACTGCGGTGCGCCGCCGAGCTCCTAGAGATGACTGAGGACCACGGGTCCGGCAACCTCTGCGAGGCCGCCGACTTGTACCTCAACCAAGTGGTGCTCCAGAGCTGGGACGACACCTTGATCGTCCTCCAGACCTGCCACACGCTGCTCCCCGTGGCGGAGGAGCTCCTCATCGTGAGCAGGTGCGTCGAGTCCCTCGCCTTCATGGCCTGCATGGAGATCCTCGACCCGGAGCAGAAGCGCGGCCAGCCAGTCCTAGCTCTCCGTGCCTTTTCCGGCCGGCCCTGGGACCCCGAGGCCATCAAGGAGCTCGCCGGCCACGACCTCTGGATCAAGGACCTCATCGCGCTCCCCTTCAACTTCTTCGTGCGGATAATCCGATCCCTGAGAAGGCAATAACATCCATTTTGTTTGCTCGATTAAACTTTTCATTCACGATCAAGAAATCGATAAATCGCATGACGCTGCATATATCGACAGGCAAGGGATGAAGGAGAAGTACGTGAGCCCCGTCGTCGTCTTCTACGCCAACAAATGGGTGCTCTCCAAGAAAACGCACAAGTTCTGGGAGCAAGAAGACGGAGCAGATCACGCTGCTAATACAAATGACAAAGTGTCTTCGATCTTGCAAGCGATCGTCGAGCTGCTCCCCGATCGCAATGCCGAAATAGTCCCCGTCACCTTCTACTTCGCGCTGCTTTCCATGGCTCTCTCTCTCGACTTAAGCGATAGCATTCGAGTGAACCTTCAGCACTGCATTGCGCGTCTTCTGCACCTGGCTCGAGCGGACGACTTCCTCCTCCCCGAGAACAGAGCTCTGGAAGATGAAGCGATGGAGGAGATAGTTACGATCCGGGTGGCGTTCAAGGACGCGGACAATGTCGAGGTTGTGGCGAAGCTGTGGGACTTGTATCTCTGCCGAGTCGCCGGTGATCCAAAGATCGGAACTGATAGATTCATGCAACTCATTCACACAGTGCCCGTGGCTGACAGAGAGACTCACGACCATCTCTACAAAGCAATCAACACTTACTTGTCGGTATGATTCGATGATGATTCAGTCTTGGTCGGAGATTGTAATGCTGCTAAAGATTTGATTTTGCTTTCTCAGGCACATCCTCAGCTGTGCAACGAAGACAAGGCGAGGCTCTGCAGCAGCATCAGCTGTCAAAAGTTGTCGCAGGAGGCGTGCATCCAAGCAGTTTTGGATGAGCTGATGCCGCTGCGCCTCATAATCCAAGCACTCTTTGTTCAGCAATTGCACACGCAGCGAGCTCTCAAAGACTGCTCAGAATCCTTCAGATACATGCAGTGTGGAGTGTTTTCCGGGAGCATCCCGAGCTCGACGTGCCACCTGCCGAAGAGCCCGAACCTAGACGAAAGCCCTTGCGATCTCAAGGAGGCGACTCCTGTGCCTTTAGGCTCCTTGATAAAAGAAGACCAGTTAGTTCAAAGATCAGAACACACTGAAGTAGTAGAGTATGAATCTACGAGGTTCAGAATGCAAGAGCTTGAGCAGGAACTGGCATCGCTGAAGTTTAGCCTCCGGAGCAATGACAAGTCCAAGGGTTCATTGAAGACCGGTTTGAAGAAAGAAAGCTTCAGGTTGTTTGATGCCGAAGACCGCGGATTCACCAGGAGGAATCCCTTTGGCCAGGTCAGTGACTGCATTGGTTCCCTAAGGTGGTCGTCTTCGCAAAGGAAGCATGCAAGCAGAATGTTGAAGGTTTTCAGGAGAATGACCATGTTAGGCAAAAGCAAGTCGAAGATTAAGCACAGGGCCTCTGCAAGTGGTTCACTGGCTTGTAGAAGTAAATCCTTGCACGAGATGTACGATTGCTGAATGAAACTTATCTTGGTGGTCAGCTTAGTGTGTGCTGCATATCAAACTCTGGAAATAGATATGTGATAAATCAACTAAATATCAATAAGTTGTTGAAAGGTTAGCTTGTTGCTTTAATAGTTGGACCTAAAACACATCCCTAAGTAGGAGAATCAGATACTAAATAGAGAGTGCAGAGGGTGCTTCTAATAAGAATCTGTATCATTCATATGTTCAAATGCACTCTAAAATAGTGACAGTTTGCCCTCTTTGTCCATCAAATGAGACAGCATCTGTATATGTTACATTGATCTCTTTCTAAGCTAGTATCCTCATTAGTTGAGACTTTTGCGGTACTTATTCATGGTCTTCAGGCAGTTTGATCTTAATTTCTGTGAAGCAAAAAAGACATTATACTGATATCCATCAATGTCTGTCTTGTTCTTAATAATAGATGAACATTCTATTTTTCAAGTAAAAGTAGATGACCAAGCATTCCAGACAACTTAAATCTCGTTAATCATGCTTAGATCATTAAGCTTTCAAGCTCCTACTAGCATTTATCAAATGAACCGCAAGGATGCACATCCTACATGCACGGTAATAAAGCAAATTGCTCGAGCTTAAATTAAAAACGCATAACCACACCAATTGTGGATTATGTTACCTGACCTCGTTTTTTTGGATAATTGATTAGTACCTCCACCATACGAGAAAAGACTCATCGATAAAATGCCACTATATGCTTTAGAAGAAGCAGCAGCAAGTAGTAGCCAGATTCAAGTCATTTGCAAATGATGGCATCGCGTCCTGGTCCAATACCGATGTAATGAATGGGAACACCAACAAGCTGTTCTATCCGTTCAACATACTGACGAGCAGCTAAGGGAAGGTCATTGTAATTTCGGATAGATGAAATGTCACTGTTCCACCCAGGCAGCACTTCATAATCAACCTACATCAAAGCAGGCATATTAAGATTGAGAGGTGGTTCATAACTAGTAAGACTAATTGTATTACCAGAGCTAGGCATTAATTAGCCAAACTACAAAAAGATTCACAGATACTTCTAAATGACTTAGAAGTTAACTGTAATGCTCTAAAGAACTTGCCTGTACTTGCTCAAGAAGGCGAAGATCTGCAGGGAATGATGCAAGCTTTTTGCCATCTGTTTGCTTATAGGAAATACCAAGCTTGATTTCTGGAAGTTCAGATAGCACGTCAAGCTTGGTGAGATTGAGAGACGAAAAACCATTTATCTGGCAAGAATAGTTTAATGCAACTATATCAAGCCAGCCACAGCGGCGAGGACGACCAGTTGTTGTTCCAAACTCCATCCCAGCAACTCTAAGAAGGTCACCATCTTTACCCAGAATTTCAGTTGGAAAAGGACCAGAACCAACCCTAGTAGTGTAAGCTTTCACCTGCATGGCATAAATGTACAAACATTTAAAAACAAAAAGAAAGAAAGACGCATGTCATGGAGGTCACTGAAAAGAATGGTTCTACTTACAACACCAATAAGATCACCCAAGTTCTTTGGAGCTATCCCTAGTCCTGTGCAAATTCCACCAGCTGAAGGGCTTGAGGATGTCACAAATGGGTAAGTCCCAAAATCAATATCCAACATAGTTGCTTGACCGCCTTCAACCAATATTTTCTTATTTTGCAAGATTGACTCATTTATGACTTGAACAGTATCAGCAATAAATGGTTCTAGCCTCTCTGCAAATCGCTTGTACCTCTCAACCTCCTTGTTAAGGATGTCAGCAGTATATTCAAATCCTTCAAATCTGGATGCAGCATCCCTCAATAAAATGTCAAGCTTCTGGCCAAAAGCATCCATGTGTCTCAGGTCGCAGACCCTAATACCATTCCGAGTAACCTTGCTTGAATAGCATGGGCCAATCCCTCGTTTTGTTGTTCCAATGAAGGAATTTGCAAGCTCTGCTTCTCTCAGTCCGTCTACAACTTGATGAAAATCAAACAACAAATGGGCACGATCAGATACCAATATTCTTCCATTGCAGGAGACTCCATTGGATTCCAGACCCTCAATTTCTTTAAATAACCCAGGAAGATGCACGACAGCTCCATTACCAATTACGCACAGAGTCTCCTCATTCAAAATTCCTGAAGGAACAAGATGGAGTGCAAATTTTTTACCCTCAGCATTGTAAATGGTATGCCCAGCATTTGCACCACCCTGACATGAACAAAAAAGAAGGGTTTTAATATAGATGCTGAAGTAATGAGCAAAATAATTAATTACCTTTTCTTGTCAATGATAGATAACTGATAAAATGGATTGAAAAAAAGAAGAAGAGAACTTCTGAACATGGGTTATTTAAAACCGTGCAAAAAGAGTGATGCAATTGCAAATTAAGTAGTCCATAGCCAACTGGATATTGATGCCACATTTTAGTTCCCATTAACTGAAGCAGATATATGACCATTCACAGTTTTCTATCACGTGATCTAAAATATTGATTGTCACAGCAAAAGAATTAATAGAAGGTTTTGAACACAAGTTTCACTAGTAAAATCATACTAGCAGGCACGATTCCTAACTAAACTAATGCGGAGGTGAGACTGAACAGTGAACATGCTGGTTCACGTAGCATGCCACATTTAACACATGGGTGACAATGCCACATTTAACACATTTGATTATAAAATATAATTTAAAAATTAATTCATTTCAAGGTGACAAGACTGATAGTATGGAAAAATAAAGAATAGAAACAATGCCCAAGTCTCAGGTAGAAACTTAGCAGCTAAAGAAGAAATCTGTTTTCATAAAAACAGTCTACCATTTCTTTCTTGAAATCTATTTTAACAAACCAATTGAACAGAGTGGATAAATAACATATTTCCTTTCTTTCCCATCGATTCCAAGTTCCCAAAGTCACTGGAACAAAGAAAACAAAATGCTCAAGAACTGAAGCGTAATAATTTGGCAGAGTTAATAACAGTATCTAGAATGTAAAATAATCATCCATCAATAACATTTATTGTGATTTTTTTTACAGAAAAAGAGATAAAATATAAACATAACCTCATTTCATCAAGCAAAAAATCAAAATTGAAGCATGTTTTAAGCCAAAACTTAAATCCACAAGCTAGAACACAATTCGTCTAATCTGATAGTCGAATAAAAACACATTTTAATCAAATTGAAAAACACACTTTAATTCACAAAAATTGCTAGCTATACAAGTCAAATAATAGAAATTGGAAGTAATCTCAGAGTATGAGATGGAATAAAATCCACAAGAGGACGCCTTTAAGTACGCTGGGGCCAACTGGACTCTACATAGATCTGTCACTATCAACCCAGTAGCATTTCTGAAAAGGATGGAGAATATATGGGTGGAGATGGGAGCCACTGAGAAAGGAGATTAAGGCAGATGTAGGTAACAGTTGTGACAGATGAGAAGCGAGGGTAGAAAATTGTATTTGATGTTTATATATATATATATATATATATATATATATATATATATATATATATATATATATACACACACACACATTAAAAAGGCTAACTTGTTTATGACCATGAAAAATTTTACACAGAGTCCAAACCAACAAAAGAATGTGTCTCACATCGTGCAAAAAATAGTCAATTTTTTCATCCATATCTGCATGTTTGTTCAAAGCTCACAATCGAACTGATTAGGGATATGGAAGAAACATAAACTCAAATCTGAATCTAAGCGGGAAAAAATCAAACAAAAAAAAACATTTCAGTTCATTTGGGTTTTGGATTTTTCCAATATACAGTAATATATAACATATTACAGATATAATATAATTTTATGTTTAGCATTGTATACTATATTATAAATAGAACTTCCAATTTCAGGTTTTTCTATAAAGAGACACAACCCAGTCTGTACACCATACATTTCAAAACCCAAAGCCATACCAAAAATTGGATAAATACAATTAAATTTTGGGTCAAATTTTCAAATCAGGTTGATTTTCCATTTTTGTTCGAGGTTGTTGAGTTTTTTCTCCAACTTCTATACATAACAATTAATCAATCACATAAGTGCACGAGTTAAGTTGAACTTATTGGTTATGTCCAACAATCCTATGTTAAAATCCTTCTTAGCATTCTTCATTTTTAAGTTGCTGTAGAAAATATCATATGCTTTAACTGATGTACTTAGAAGTGAAAACTTGTCTCAATTTACACTATTATATCCATTGAAGTTCTGCTCATTCAGCATATTTGTCAAAATGTGTTCCTCTAATAAAAAGTTTTTTTTCACTTCATCACCCACTCTTGTCTCTCTATGAACTACACCTCTATTTTAGGACTCTGATAATAGTTGTCAGAAAATTTACATAGTGGTAATATTATCAATGTCAATATTTGAGACTTCTTTCTCCATTTGACTTTTAGAAATGCTTACATTATCATGCATAAATTCCATCAAGTTATTCAAGCAAAACTAGGAATAAACTTTTCCTAGTATCTATATCTAGGTATTATTTTTCCTTGGACTCTGCATTAATGGTATTCATTAGTTAATCTTTCATTAGGTATGATTTTAAAATTTATGCACTTGGTTCTATCTATCTTTCTAGCAAGAGGAAAAACTATCTGAGTATATGATTGTTGTCATTTTTAAATTAACCAAAAAGTTTGTCTTTAAATCAGTATTAGCATTTATGATTGTATGATAAGATCCTTGTGGATGGCCCCATTTATTTGGGATTCATGGTTTTTTATTGTTTTTCTTGTTGTGCTAACAACTACAAGTATATAAGATAGAGCCCCACTTAAAACCTCCATGTACATCTTTTTATTCTTCTCTTTATTTTCTTCATACTAGCTGAAAATCAATCTTCATGATGATGAAATTCCTTTGTATTGGCAATTATAAGATCATAAAATATGGCAAACCAAACTTTGCATTACCCTTTCCATTTTCCCCAAATCTAGAATCTCTGTGCATATCTTTGTAAATTTCCATATTTTCTAAACTACATTCCAATCTCCATAGTTTTTCTATCATAGGCACTCTCTGATTAGCTTCATTTTTTTTTTTTTGAAAATTCATGTTTTGATTTGATCATTGAATTATTTTTGAGGAGTGCAATCACTTAAAACATTAAATATCCCCTCCCTAACTGTAGTTCCCAAATCATAATTCTATCTCAAATTATCTTCATTTCTGTAACTTACCTTTAAATCTTTAGCTACCACAATCACTAATATATCTTATAACAACTTTCCATTATATAAAATTAAATCTTCCATCATCTACTTCTTTAGTCTTTCCACTCTTTATTCTCCTACTAATCACTATATTTACTAATTCCAAATTTTTCTTGAATATATTCATATACTTCAAATTCTATCACCATGAACTAGCTTCTATACACAAATTTGGGCATACACGTCTGGGCATGACAATTTTACAATTCCCTGTTTTGCACAAAATATGGATGTCGAATGTGGCGGATTGCTTAAGCGGCCAACAAATACACCCTTTCCAATGTGAACACTTGAGTGGTAAAGCACCTCGTGAGTTTTGTACGGAATAATTTAAAAATGAAAACACAAATATATTGGACTGAAACAAAAACATAGGTAATCAGAATTTTTAGCTTAGATATCTTTTTTATTTCAAAATTTTCGTCCTCAATATCATTAGCACAAAGAAGAAATGAGTAAAAAGGTAAAATAAAAAACGTATTTTGCTATCTGAGAAACATAGGACAGAAACTTTACCTGGCACCGCGCAACGACATCAAAGCTCTTAGCAAGGATATCCACTAGCTTCCCTTTACCCTCGTCGCCCCACTGCGTGCCGAGCACGGCCGCGACCTGACTTAGCGACGCCACCCTGTCCATGGCGTCTCCGCGGTCGACCGCCTCAACGGCTGCGAGGGCCGCGACGGGCGCCACGGCTCTGGCAGCGTCGGCGGCGGCGGAGACCCTCCTGCACCATCGGAGGCCATCGGAAGGGGAGAAGGACGAAGGGCCAAAGCAGCTCCAGATCCGACCGCTGCCGCGACCACGGAAGGCGACCGGGACGGCAGGATCGACGGCGAGGGACGACAGAGACATGTGTGGTCGCTAATGGCCGAGCGAGGCGATGGTTGGGGGAGTGGGCAGAGATCTTTGCTCTGTGATTTCTGCTATTTATAGTGATGGCGGGTAGGGATTTGATTGGCGGCGGCGAGGGCCGATGGATTTGCGTAGCCGAATGAAAGGGGAAAGTCCGATTAATTAATTAATTAATTAACCTATTACTTTACTTAATTACTTTGATAGACTAATCGTATTACTTTATTGTTTGTTCCAAACGTTTACAAAACCTATTTTAATATTTTAAAATAAAAAATAATAATAAATAAGATTCGATGTGTATTTTTGCTAGAAAAGTATTAATGATGAATTCGAATTATCTGAATGGGAATTCTCTATCCATCTAATAAAAAAATAAATATAAATTTATAAAATTAATAAAAATTAAGTTGGAAAGGATGAAACATCTGTTATTGGGATCTTAAATGATCAATACGATTTTGTAGAAAATCAGAATGTCATCAATTGATAAAAGTCGAAATTGACTTCAAAATCAAAATCTACGTTTCGCGTAAATAGATTTAGACTATTAATTTGCTCAAAATTGATTAAGAGTGAATGAGAAATTAATTGTTTAAAGTCGGTCCAGAATAACATTAATTGTTAATTAATGTTATATAAGGAAGTGCATGGGGAATAATCCCACATCGGAGAATTTCGATGGGCTTCCCTTCTTTATTAATGTTGCTGTATTAATTGAGTTAACACAAAAAATCCATGTACTCTCTTCTCACAGGAGAGCAGGTGCTATCTCTTCTCACAAGAGAGCACCTGTAAGCCCGCCACCCATCACCCCACAACGGGCGCTTTGTCTTGAGAATTCGGATTTTTCACCTAAGCACTTGTAGCGGATTTTTCACAGACTACCAGGATAAATCCGGAAGCGGCATCATGCCACCATGCCCGTGTCTTGGATTTTTTGGAGGAAAATATCATGCAACCACTGAGCACAGTACTATAATAAGGGAGATGAGATGGAGACGCCCCCGGAGCATAGCTGAGTTGAGTCGTATCTTGGATTTTTTGGAGGAAAATATCATGCAACCACTGAGCACAGTACTATAATAAGGGAGATGAGATGGAGACGCCCCTGGAGCATAGCTGAGTTGGTTACAACGCAGTAGAGTTGCAAAAGAAGAGATGAGATGAAGACTAATACATATCCTTCTTTTGCTTAGGAGGAAACATCTTTGGATCTATGCACTGGTAGAATCTGTAACATTTATCATCTCAGATGGTGGATGCTGCAAGATATGGGCACAAGAACTCAATAAGTTTCACAACTGCTGTATCTTAAAATGTTTGATTACCTTGAACTAGTAAAAAGGAGGGCATTTGTTGAGAACCTTTGTAAACAGAATGTCTTTGCCGAATGAACTAGTTCATGATTCTTAGCAGGATCTCAAATGCAACAGCTAATATAACCACCAACTCATACTGGTTTAGGGATTCCAAAAGAGACATGTATGCAATTTACAAACATTTCTTTCCATCCCATGTGCTTTATTTTAAAACCCTCCAGTATCATACTGAGTTTATTTTGAGAAAAAAGAAAACAATATTATTTGCAGGAAATTACAGGTATAATCTCCACTATTCCTTGTGGTTCGTGTATCTTTCACAATATCTAGTCCAAAGCTCAAGAAATTATGAAAATCACCGATACCAGAAAAGTAAATCTTTTTAAAAACCTGTTAAGCAGATTACTGAAAACACAGGCAAATATAATGGATTGTAATAAACTTATGCTGTTCTCACACTTAGGTGATCAATACCTAGTAACCTTATTGTCCAACCCTTTCTAAAAACTTAGACTTAAATACCTTGCTTGAGCATGTTTAAAGACGAATATATCTGTGGCGATATATTCCTGCACAGCAAATTGCAGTATCCGAGTCCGCTATTAACTACTGCAATCTTTTAGAGAACTGTTACAGTTCCAGCATTTAATCTAGGAATATTAATATCTCCTATGACCAAAATAAGAATAATCTAGGTCCACATTCAGTAGACAAATGCTTGTAATTAACTTCAGATATAAGCCAACTATTCTACATCATGTATTAAATGAGTAGATTGTTCTTTTGAATCAAGATCCCAGGTATCGTCCAAACAGATTGGAATCCAAATTGTCACAACAAAATATAAGCAAAATTTAAGAGCTAGCAATGAGAGGATACAATAAATTTCACAACAAAATGTAAACAAAATTCATTAACTAGCAATGAGAGGATGAGGTAGACAAAGGGTATAATCATGAGAAATTTAAATGCAGATCATCTATTAAAACTCTTCTGTTTGAGTAATATATTAAAAATAGACAATTAGATATGAATCCTCATGATTACTTACCATAATTAAAAAATTTCAGTCTCAGAAGTCAAGATGCTAAGAAACAATTTTTCTTCCTGAATGATTATGTGAGTCACCGGCTTCACTAGGAAGAACATCTTGATTGGTGTGAATTCCCACTTATAGTTTATGAATAACCAGACATTACATCACCGAGGGCACACTAAAAGGGCTTAGAATCTTGTGAAGATTTCCTGCAAAAACAACCCAACTGAAAATCCTTGCTGAAACATTGGCAATAATTTTTAATTAAAAAGCAGTTGTAAACAGTGTTAATTATGCCTCAAAAAGAAACATTGATAATTACCAGGGCAGTGATGTTTTCTGTTAGCATATACTTTGTGAACCTTAAATGCTTATATAAGTTGCTAGATTCTCACAGTAGTAAATTAGGATGATCCCTTTGCTCAAACTCCACATTCTGAGACATCGAACATGAATAAGGTATATAGCCATTTTCCACAAGCTCATGCAACAACAGTTCTAGTCTTGCATGTGACTACTGAGGCTGACGGTGTCATTTGTCCCCTACAGTAAAAGACTGGACTTGGTTTTTTATGTTTATCCAACTATTACCTGGAGTCTTTTCTAAACCTTTCTCCTTGATGTTAGTTCTCAGAGTATTGACATCTTCCCAATTTCCAGCAGCAGCATAAATATTGGAGAGAAGTATGTAATTTGCAATATTCATGGGTTCTAATTCAAATAGCTTTTCTCCAACTGCACTTGCAAGTTCAACATTATGAAATACTCGACAAGAACTAAGAAGAGCTCTCCAAAGACTTGCATCTGGTTCCAAGGGCATTAGGCGGACCACTTCTTTAGCTTTATCAAGGTTGCCTGCCCGACCAAGAAGGTCAACCATGCATGCGTAATGAACAACATCAGGAGGTATGTTATAATCCTTATTCATGACATGGAAAATTTTCCATCCTTTTTCAACCATACCACAGTGACTGAAGGCTGATAGAAGAGAAACAAAAGTCACACTTGTGGGTCTCTGACCATCATCTATTAATTCATAGAATATGCTAAGTGCATCTTCACCTTGGCCATGAATTCCATATGCTGCAATCATTGCATTCCAAGAGATGATATCTCTTTGGACTAGGTTTCTGAATATCAACTCAGCACTCCTTATGCTTCCACATTTTGCATACATGGTAAGAAGAGCATTGCCCAAATAATTGTTGAATGGCAGACCAAGCTCCCTTCTAATGACATAAGCATGAATGCTTCTTCCTAGCAAAAGATTCCCCAATTGTGCACATGATGGAAGAATATTGATCATTGTAACTGCATCCGGTTCCATTTCCAATTGCATTTGGTAGAACAGAGTAAGAGCTTCATTGGGTTCTCCATTTTGAGTATAGCTGGCAATCATAGTATTCCAACATATTAAATCTCTGTTGGAGTACCCCAGAACATATGAGCTGCAGCTAATTCATGCTCACAGTCCATGTACATATCTGCAAGAGCAGTGCAGAGAGATGGGTTGATATCGAGGCCATGTCTTATCACATAACCATGAATAGACCTGCCAAAATTCAAGAGCAAGCTGTCTCTGCACCCTGCGAGAAGAGAGACCATAGAGAATGAGTTTGGTTTAGTTTCTGTCTGTTGCATTTTCCTGAGGAGATCCCAAGCCTGGCATGTCAACCCATGATCGATCAATCCCATGATCAATATGTTCCAAGAAATAACATTTTTATTAACCATCCCATTAAAAATCTCTATGGCAGATGCAATAATGTTCATGTCCACGTACATAGACAGTAAAGCATTATCAAGAGAAGTGTTACATGTCATTCCTCTTTTTATGGCATAGGCATGCAATTGTCGGCCTCCCATAATGAAACCACACTGAGCACATACGGAAAACATCAATGAAATGGTAGTTGTATCTGGTTTCACAGTTTCAAATTGCATTTGGCTAAACAAACCAATTGCTTTAGTATGGAATAAGCAATTCCTGAATGCAGATATCATAGCATTCCAGGAGGCAACATCCCTTGTTAGCCCATTTTGAAAAACTAGACTTGCATATTCAGAATGCCCACAGTTACCATACATGTTGATCAATGCATTCTCCACAAACTCATCTGAGGAGAAGCCATATTTAACAACAAATTGGTGCACTTGCTTTGCCAACGTTAAACAACCAATTCCTCCACATGATTGCAAAACAGCCAAGAATGTCACAGAATCAGGAGGCACCTTGTCAACTAGCATTTTAAGAAATATGTTCAGCACTTCAGAAAAATCACCAATCTGTAAATACCCATCTA
Organism: Curcuma longa; assembly: GCF_044706935.1. Taxonomy (NCBI): domain Eukaryota; kingdom Viridiplantae; phylum Streptophyta; class Magnoliopsida; order Zingiberales; family Zingiberaceae; genus Curcuma; species Curcuma longa. The sequence goes on from NC_133871.1 coordinate 12,775,603, forward strand.
CGAGAGCATTCCAACTGACAGTGCTCTTTCTTTTCATCACTTTAAAAACATTGCGAGACAATTGTATGTCAAACCTATTATAAAGACAAATCAAAGATGTCCCAACGTACGGATCCAGATCAAGAATCCCATTCCTCAAACTATAGCAATGCGCAGCTTGCCCAAGCCTAAACTCGTCCAACTCAGCACAAGCTGAAATTAGACTAACCAAGGTCACAGAATTCGGCCTCAGACCGTCTCTTCTCATCCTAAGATACAGCAAAATCGAATCTTTATGCAGACCATTTCCAGTGCATCCAGAGATCATGGCATTCCACGAAACCAAATCTCTCTTCACCATTTCATCGAATAGCTCGAATGCATCATCGAGGAACCCGCACTTACAGTAGAAATCGACGAGCGCAGTCCGGACACGCACGTCGTCCATCAAGTACGTTCCGGCTATGGAAGAATGGACGCTTCTGCCTAGATCTACGTCCCGCAATGCCGCGCAGGCCTTGAGGACGACAGGCAACGCGATCCTGTCGCGGTGGGCGCCGGAGGCCTCCATTTGGGCGAACGTCGCGAGGATGGCTTGATCGTTCTTGAGTCTGGCATGGCGCCTGAGGATCGCGTTCCAATCCTTGTTCTGGGTTCCGGGAGGGAGGGGAGATGGGTTCGGAAGGCTCATCCGGAGAGCACAAGCCATGGATTTAGCTTGAAGCAAGAAAGCTAAAGGCCGCGGGAGGTCGAAAACCGTCACGGATAACTGACGACTGATCCGCACAGAAAAGGGACCCGAATAGACCGCCAATAGAGGCAGAACGCGTGTCCTCCGCGCCACGTCGCATCGTCAACACCTTCCACATCATCAATTGAAGGTCAAGTGAATTTACAGATGTAATATTTTATAAAATTATTTTTTATAATGTTATATATATATATATATATATATATATAAGTTTATAGATTTTTTAGATAATAATTAAAAAACAGCATGTTTTATTTTCGTTAAAAATATTAAGAATTTTCTATCCTATTTCTCATTTAAAATATTTTTATTATAGTATTATTATAAAAAAATTACTTCAATTTAATCAAAATATTTTAATATTAATTTTTTTCTAACTCAATTAAATTTATTTAAATTTGAATAAAATATCTCTAATTCGGTCATTGAAATAATTTTAATCAAATTTAACAAGTTGGATGAAAAAAATAATGAACCGATTTATTTAAAACATTATGTAGCTACCAATATAAAAAATGATAAATCTCAGTCAGTCTCATGGACTCAATCCCTGGGGTGGCCGATCCGGTTCTACGGAAGTTTCTCACCAACCACTAGGGTAAATCGAGAAGCGCATACGGCGGCCAATCCAGATGCCCAGCATCCTTTGATTGCATTCCCCATTTGGGATGCAGCTACCCATATAACTTTAATAATTAGGTTGAGGCAAATGATCTACGCACTTTATGCTACACCAACATTTAGAAAAAAAATTGATTTTAAAATTTTTTTATTTAGAGTTTAAATTTTAGAGTTTAAAGTTTAATTTTAGGATTTAGTATTTAGATTAAAGGAAATAAAAATTAAAAAATAATGAATAAATATTTTAACTAAATGATCATTTGGTGGAAAATTCCTATAAATATGTCGTAACTGGGAATCAAATCATAGGTCTCTGGGTCATAATTTAGAGGTCCTACCGTTACACCATTGCCCGGGGACATAAATATTTTAACTAAAAACATAGGAAAGTATAGTTTTGATATTTGTTTTTAATGGTACCTTATAATAGAAAGAGGCGGGCACTTTTAATTTCTACCTTCTATTACGACCAACCATTAGTGGGGTGCCAAGTGGGTGGAAATTGCTACGGTGGCAATCGCCGGTTGCAGCAGAAACGAAATAAAAAATAAAAATAAAAAATATATAACGTTTATTGGAGTTAGAAGCCGTGGAGTACCTGCCATATTATTGGCGACAATTCCGGCCCCACGGTGGGTCCGATATGTGTCGATCAAGACTCTGGCAAGTTGACTTCGGGTACGGAAAATGAAGGTATTCTCAACTTGATGTCATCTACTTTCTTTTATTTATTTATTTTTATTTATTTTATTTTATTTTTCGTGAGAAGAAAATTGAATAAAAAGGATTAAAAACTGTGGGTGTGGGGAGAGAGATTATTACGCAAACCACCATCTCTCCCACGGAGAGAGAGAGAGAGAGAGAGAGGGAGAGCGAGCATTGAGGGATCCATTTCCCCAAATCCTCGCGAAGGCTATCGCGCAATTCCGGACGGCGGATATGCCCTCGTCGGCGGCGACCAACCGACCGGAGGAAGTGACGGCGCGGCTGGGGGTCGGCGGCGGCGCTGCCCAGGGAGAGGCGCTGCTCAAGGCCCTCCGCGAGGTCAAGAACCAGATCATTGGCAACAAGACCAAGAAGCTCCTCTACCTCCAGCTCGGCGCTGTTCCTAAGATCGTTTCCGTTCTCGCGGATGCCGTTGCTGCCTCCTTGGGAGGTGCCGGTCGCGAGGATGCTCCCGTCATCGTGCAGGCGGCCGCCGCGATCGGTAGCTTCGCCTGTGGGGTGGAGGACGGAGTTCGCGCTGTGCTTGATGCTGGCGCGGTGCCACACCTCATCTCGATCCTTTCCCATCACGATGACAAGGTATGCCGTGATTTAGTGATCTTATTGTTTTGTTAACCTTTAATTTCCGATCGCAAAATTTCAATTTTCTGGAAATTAGAGAGATTGAAAAATTTTGGATCAGTGAGTTTTTTCGACAGCTTCCATGTTCTCAGAGGTGCATTTCTTAATCTGTTATTTACCTACAAGAGTTAGTGAGTTACACAGAATCTTTCGTGGATTGCTTCTTTGCATGTGTTTTCGGAGTGCCTATGTTTTGCGAGTTTGTACTTGTTTATTGAATGAAGTATAGAAACCTATGGCTTCATCTTGTAATCTTAGAAGGGATCCATCCATAATTGGGAACCCACCGAGATACCTCATGATTGTTGGGTCTGAACATTGACAAGTTGACGTTTTTCACCCACTTACGGGCTTCATTCGTTCCAATCAGCCATATGCAAGTTGAGAGTTTCAGTTAATTTTCTTTGGATTCATTTAGGTTATGGTAGTGACCTTAGCTTGGGAGGTTATTGATCCTTGAGATTTCTTACATACATCTATAAAGTACTTTATAATTGCTAAACAAGTAATTATTACATTTGGCTTTTCTTGATTGCATCTAAAATGGTCATTGCTGGTCAATCTCAAATTAGCTGATGTAGAGAACGTTAGATATGATAACCTAAAAGCTATGCTAACACTTCATTATTCTAGTTGCGCCAAGTATGCATTATAAGAGAGAGGTCTCTTGTTATTCTACTCAAATTCTTCCCTTTTTGTCTTATTGTTTCTATGTTTTAAAGGTTGTGGATGCAGGTGCTCGTTCTCTTAAAATGATATTTCAATCAAAGATGGCCCCGAAGTATGATGTTCTTCAGGATAAGAATTTAAATTTTATCCTTTCACTCTTAGACAGTGACAATGAAAATGTTACTGAACTTGCTGCGTGTATCATAGCACACTCTTGTGAGACAAATGAAGAGCAGAAGGCACTATGTGATGCAGGGGTATTGCCAAAACTTGTTAGTTTACTTGGTGGATCTTCAAATCAAAAGGATGCTTGTTTAGAATGTATAGAAGCAGTTGTGAAAGATAACTCTGAGGTTTCTTCTAGGTTTTCTTGCATTGGCAATGGCAAGGCTTTGAAGGCATTATCAGATTTAATACAAGATCGGTATCCTTATACGAGATTACTTGCCTGTAAATGTTTGATTGCAATTGGGCATGCCTCTCCTTCCTATGTGGAAGAGCTACAAATTAAAACCAAGTTAGTGTTGGTATTAGCAGAGCTACTTGAAGAACCTGGTCGAGTTGGAGATGAGGCACCATTTTCATTGAAAATGTTGATTGCAGACAATGAGGAGCTACATAAACAAGCACTTTCTATAAATGTTATCGAGAAGCTCTGTAATTTTTTGCATATGAGTTCAATACAGTCAAGGCGCCTCCAAGGAATATTGCTTGCTTTGTCTGAGCTTTGTTCGAAGTTAGAGAAGTGCAGATGTCAGCTAATGTCACCACAGGTTATTTCCCTTAGCCTGGAAGTTGGGATCAGCATATGTACAATTTCCATTTTTGACTAATGAATTTCTGTTACACTTGTGAGCAATGTATTGTCAATCTTTTATCCATCATATATGGTAGATAATGATTTGTCTATTGCCATTGTCTGAATAAAATTGTAGAGTTAAAAATGACCTTGCTGGTTCAAATTATGTTTGGTTAGTTTTGGTGTTTAGAAACAGATACCTAGGAAAGCAGTCGGATACTGTGTCCTTTATCGCCAGTAGTTGTAACTTCTATTCACCTAATAATGGCTGCAATTCTCCATTTAGAAGCAATTACCTTATGCATTGTTTTCAATTTAGTTGATTGAATTTTGTTCATTTTCTGTTTTGGATTTTATTTTGCTTGCAAATTTTTTTGTTAGATTTTTCTCTCATCCTTTAGCTTTCTTTAAGCATGGATCTTAACTACCCAACCAATTCTTTGAACCATTGGTCCTTGGTTGCATGTGTTCATGAATCACCTTTGTTATGGATTGCTGCTTAATAGATTAGATGCTCAAATAGGAACTTCAATTTGACCAAACTCTTATAGTATTTAAGCTTACATGTAGATAATCATAATGAAAAGATTTTCATGAAACTGGTAATTGATTGTGGAAAAGCCGTTCAACTGATTGGTTCTTTATACTACTTCTAAGATGTCCTAAACACATAAGACAATTGAACTTCTTGATAAATTGATCAGCAAATTAGAATGGTACTATTTTTCCTTCTCATTATCTTTTTTCATGAAGAAGTTAAGCCTGTTATGAACATAAAAACATAAATTTCAGTGTTCTGAACACTTAAGCAGTATAAGTTGTTAATCAATCTTTAAAGTTGCCAGATAGAACTCTTTTGTTCCAATCTTACCTGTGTTAATAATTCCAGAAAGTGTATCTAAAGTTAAGGAAGCCCATGTTTTTGGTTTATTATATGACAGATTATGCTGGCATCGGGAGCTTGTTCTTCCTAGCCTATGTTTCATGCCTTTTTCTAGGAAGCAGAATATCTCCGGGGGAAAAGTTCATTATATGACTTAGCTGCACATTAATATTTTCTTAGAAATGGCCATGTATTGATTTGGTTCTTAACAGACTAATCGTTACTAGGATAAAGTTATTTGCTTATTATGTTGTTATTCTTGCTGAAATTTCATAATATCTAATGCATATCCTGGTTGATGGCCAGATATGCTAATAGAAAAATGCCACTTTCAGGTGAATTGGTCCACAAAACTAAATCAGCTTTGAGTGGTTCAAACTTTAAATAAATTTTTTACTTTATTTCAGTTTTGTTTAATTTTTTTTTTTAACTTTTACTAGTACACCTTTAATTTTTCAACAAGTACTTCAAGGTTAGGTTATTGTCACCTATAAAGATCCTCATCTTATTGCTCCATTTATTCAGTCAATGATGTATACAATCAATGTATGAAAATGGAAAATACCTCATTGTGAATCTTGGTTGAATTTGAAGTTCAATCGGGAGCAAAAATCCATATAGCCAATCCCAAATAATTGGGACATGACTTATTGTTACATGCACTACAATGTATTTGCAGTATGCAGGCATGGATGCATTCATTATTATAATTTTGACATTTAGTGTATTCATCAAAATGAAATCCAAATAATTGTTTGGAAATCAATAGAAATATATAAACAGATTTGGCATCCATAACTTACAAAATGCAAATGGGATCTAGTTTTAACACTTTCCAACAGACAATTCATGTAATGCTTACTTATACAACCTCAAATGGATGCATCTATTGGTAATCTTTCTTTAATCATGATCAAGTTCCTTATAAGTTATAACACTTATTCTGTACCAAGTTATGATTCATGTATTTCTACAGACAGCTATAATGACTTATTACTTTTTCAAACATTTTGAAACTGAAAATCTCTAACCAAGTATTATTAAAGTTTGAACTATTTTTATTTTGATCTATGTAGCAAAGGTTCCTTTACACTTGCTACATCTCTGCAAATTAAGTAATGCTCCATTTCTTTTTGTTTTGGCAGATGATTATTACTAGTTTACATGGCATGTGATAATATTCATATAGGAGTAGAAGATGCTGTTGGAATTAAATAAATTATTATTTATTATTGATTCAGGTTATTTGGGTAATGAATCAGGTAAAATGCAATAGTCTGGATCTTAAATATCAAAGTGGCTGATAAACTCAAAACAGCTGATTTTTATTACAAGACTTCATAATTGTTGATCAAAATTCTATCTCATTCCATTGATTTTCAATAGCCTTAACAAGTTTGACTAGAGTTTCTGGGAGAGGCTACTTTCAATTTCTTGCATTTGTCTATATCAAGCAATGGTCTTCATGGCATTTTGTGCTTAATATAATATCTTCCTTCTGGTATTCCTGCAGGTATTGGATTTGATCATCGATTCATTGGAACATGATTGTCTAGAAGTTCGTGCTGCAGCATGCATTTGTATTAGGAATATCACTCGGTCGCTGAAGGTTCTGAATTTGTTAAATACTTAAATATCTCTCCATTAAAATCTAGGCTAACCAATAGTAGTATCGGTTACAGAACCTAAGTGCAGGCCCTTTTTCCAATGAGGCAGTTGTTATTCGCTTGGTCCAGCTTTTGTACGACCCATCCAGTTCCATACAGGTTATAGATCCACATTGACGTAATAAAAACTTCCTTTATGTTTACAAGTCAGGTGTAAGATTTTGATTGTTTATTTGCTAATTCTTTTATATGAAATGCTGTATTCCTGCATAAAAGAAAAACTAGCTTTAGCTTGTGTTGTTTATTTCTATTAATTTACAGGGATTTTTCAATTTTTTCACCCAAGATTTTATTATTATTATTATTATTGCTAAGTGCCTGCAGAGTCTTGCTATTTTCTCCTCCAGCTATTTTCAATCTTAGTGACTTTATATGTTTCATTATTAGCCAAACACCTAGGTATATAATTTATAAACTCTAACTACTTTGAACTCCACAAAATTATTAAATTCATTTGAATATTACTAGTAATAATAACCTTGCATAGAGTTCAATGGAGGATAAGATTCATGCAACTGATCCTGAATAGTTGGACCCACTTTTACCTCACTCACACACAAGAAGCACCATTAATTGCTATACTCGTGTTAAAACTCCTATTATTTAAGGAGACACCATAGCAAGATGAATAGGTGCACCTAGGATGGTTATTGCATCCTTTTGATAGTTTAATTTCTAAGTACGGCATAACTAATTGTGGTAATGCTAATACTTCTAGTAATACTTTTGCTTGAGGAAGAGGATGACAGTATCGATATATGATATTTGTGCATTTGATTATGATATGATAAATGTTCATTGTGGTTATGATATTTTGTGGATGGTATATTAGAAATTATGTATACTAGGTAAAATTAACCATGTTATTAATAATAATTAAATAAATAAGTACCAAAATCGCATTGACATGGCATGATATGGTTCGAAAATTGTATTATTTTGGTTAAAAATTTAAACTCAAGCACAACTCCAAATTTTTCACGTGGTGTAGCATGACACGTGATGAATTTGTTGCGAACACATTTAGTCTGCTTGATGGATACTATATTGGAACAGTTCGTTGGAAATAATATTTTCTTATATTGCTTAGTTGATAGTTAATTGTGTGAATAAGCTATTTCTCTTTTTGTAGCTTGCTGCACTTGGTGCTCTTTGCAATATTATTGTCATCTGTGCTTCGCGAAAATCTGTTCTAATCCGATGTGGAGGTGTCTCACAACTTGTTCGACTATCTGCATCAATGGATTCAACACTGAGATTAAAATCCCTATCAGTGTTGAGGAATTTTCTATTCCTTGCCAACACAACTGATAAAGAATGCATTCTTAAGGAGCTGTCATTGCATACTTTAGTAAGCTTGTTAAATGGTAATAAACTCTCTTAGACATCTTAACATCCGCTAAATTATCAGAGTAACTGAGTGCATTCTATAATGCAGATGCTGAGCATTCTATCCAAGAGCAAGCTTTGGCGCTTGTAAATAATCTTATTGACAGGTGCAGCTCTGTTGAACATATATTTACAGAAAAATGTTATAGTTTAATTCTGGATGCTGTTACCAGACAATTGAAACACACATCCTCTATAGGAGTATGCATTCAGGTTAGTGTTGACTTAGCTCTTTTTTCCTTTTATTTAGATTTTTTCCTCAGTAAGATTTTAGCTATTCTCCATCCCTCAAATTTTGCTGCGCCACTTCTACATTCAGATGGCATTTCAGTCCTAGTTTTGTCATTTTCTGCCACTCTTTTTTATTATTTCCCATCTCTGCTTCAGACATTGGTTGCAAAACATCACCAACTACACTGGCTCCTCCTAGTTAAACTGCTAGACAATAATACTGATCTGCTTGAATCTGTTCGCAAGAAAATAATGACAGATTCTAATGTTTTTTCAGATTAATGGTCCATAAAAATGTATTTACTTCAATGTTAACTTCGTAAATAACAACCTGTTGCCTGCCATTCCAAATGAGTTTGGACATGGATAGATACATCAGGCCTCAAAGAGTAAACCTACGTGGTATCTTTTGACAAACATGAAAAATGTGGTTTCAAACTTTCATTTTGCTTCTGCAATTTGGGATTTAATGTTCAACCTTACATTTATTAGCGAGACAATTATGTAAAATGAATTCAATCCGTTCATTCTCTTTTTTATTATGATGCAAGTGTTATCTCATAACTTCTTTCAGGGAATGTTTGTTCTCAGCAACATTGCAGCCTGGAGTGATTGTGATAAGGATTCAGTGACAGATTATCTTATTGCCCACAATGATAATCACAAGCCCTCACTTGCAATCAAGTTCTTGCAGAGCAACGATAAGTCTCTACGATTGGCTTCTCTTTGGTGCTTATTGAACCTGACAAATCCGAGCAGTGCTGGTTCATCCAGAAGGGTTACAAAACTTCAAACTGCAGGGATAATTTTTCAGCTAAAGTCTATGCTTAATGATCCCTGTTCGGATTGCAAGGTCTAAATTTCCTTTTCCATCTACACCTTTAGCTGAAGAGATTTTCAATCCCTAACTTCTCAAAACCTAATTTGCAGCTAAGATTGCGAATGATTCTCGAGCAGTGTACAGAGTTTGAGACATCTCAGGCATGATTAACATTTCCCGCATTCAGTGCAGTAGCATTCCACCGTTACCAAAGTTTTGCATTTTAAGCACTCATGAGAGGTTATATATATCCATCATCCTCCAAATGAATCGATGAGTTCATTGAATTTTATAAGCTTACGTTCACCAAGCCCTATCATTGTTGCATTTCTTTAGGCAGGTGACTTATGTAGATCAATATGCATCAGCTTTTGAAGGGATCGATCGCTTTGGGCTAGTAATCCACAACCAGACTAGCTGATATCGATTTTCTTGTCGATCCCGATTGGATGAACCATCCAGTGCCTGCCCTCCTCCTTTGTTGTTTAACTTGCATTTCTCATTTTTTGTGGGGGATGTTATTCGTATGAACACGCTTAATACATAGCTTTTGTGATAAATCATGGCTTTTGCATATTTTTTTCATCAACTTGAGATTGAATTAGGGTCACATATCCATCTCATCTCTTGAATTAGAATTAAAATGACCTCCGAGATATAGTTGAGTTGGTTATGATGAGACAGATTTGTTGAAGTCGGTAAGGGTCGGATCTTCCAATTTACCTTTTCCGTTGTAGTCAATTATAATTTTTTGATTTATTTTTTCATAGATGATTGTGAAATCGATTGTATGAAATTGTTGAGATGGTTGATTTGAAATTAAAAAAAAAGTAAAATTTTCTTTGTTTCTTTTCTTCTTTTATTTTTCTGCACAAAGATGAAATATGTCACTCCAGCGAGTTTCATACGGTCGGTTTCACGATCATTTATGAGGAGGTAAATCGAAAAATTACAGTTGGTCATGATAGAGGAGGGTATTATTAGGTTTTATCGAGATTCGAACTCTTGTTCTCTGTTACAAGTCTGCTTCATCATAATCAACTTAACTATGTTTTAGGGGCTTTTCTCTTATTCAATTAATCTAAAGTTATTCATCATCTAATATATTAAATGGAAAAAATATATAATTGCTAATTCAAGAAAATCTCTCACACTCTCTACCTTTGATCATCTGATCATCTGTCTTGCATGCGGTGCGGTGGGTCTCCTCCTGTCTTCTTCCTCCTCACTCGAGCACAACACTCCCACATCACAACAAAAGAACTCCTTTTCGTCACGCCTGTTGGGAGTACTCTCCACCAGCACAATCTCCTCTTTACTGTCCGGTGAATTCCCGACCATGATCATGGAAAGCCCTCGGCACTCGCCATTACTGTCACACTCGATCCTTCCTCAAATTCCAGTCAACAACAGGGAATCCAATTCAAATTCTAAAGCAGGCTGATAATCTGACATGCAGCAGCAAACCCAGCTACCAGGAAAGGAACAAGCAGTACGACGACGACGACGACGCTTCAATTTCAAAGCTTACACTCAAATTTTGCACACAAACACAAACAAAAGAACAAAGAGAAAAACAAAAAATAAAAATAAGATAACACTCTGCAAGAATGATGCAGCATGCGAAGAGGAAGAAAACAATTCCCAGCTCTAAAAAGTAGCCATTCCATAGAAGAATAGGATATGGTGCTATTTGATCTCATGCAGCTAGCGCGTAGAGGAAGAAGAGGTCGAGGTCCGGCGAAGTGAAGAATGAGATTGACGGAGATGTGTTCGGGTGCAAGTTGGCGGCGGTGGTGATCTTTCTCTTTTGGGTGCCGGAGGGCAGCTGAGCTGCTCCGGTATCCTTGATTTCTTTGTCTTTGGGGTGGAGTAGCCAGCGACGTGAACAACTGTGCTGTTCTCCTCCGAATTTGATGGCGTGGCTTGCGTGGAGCAGCCGCCATCCGTGAGATCCTCGGAAGGCTTCTTCTTCTTAAAGTGCCCCGGGTAGGGTTTGCAGTGGCTCTTTCTTCTTCCTGGCCTAAAAGCTGGAGCCATCTGATCTGAACTAAATGCAAGAAAGAAGAGTTGAAACGTGCTGACAGTATTTTAATATATATAAATTAACAAACAACAACTTAAACACAATCTAGGAAAACTTCCAGTGAAGAATCTGAACATGCACCTTAAATAACGATCGAAAAGAATAACAATTTCCTTATGCTCTGGAGCAGAGGATGAGAGGAATGAAGTAGAGAAGCAGTTAGTTAATCAGTCGGCACTTGATATATAGGTCTGGAACATATGAAGTGGAGAAGGCAAGAAAGCACAGGATGAGCCACTTCTCAGCGACATGCACGGCAAGGCTTTTGCTTTCACCTCTGAAGCACTGCAAAATCTCAAGATGAAACCTCGGGTAGAATAAGGGAAGGGAAGGGAAGGGAAGGGTATCCTATGCTTTGAAGTGGAGGGAGAGAAGCTACAGGGAAAGAGTTGTCCTCTTAAGCCGTAGCACTAAAAATATTTGGGCGAAAAAAAAAAAAGAGCACAAATTTTATACTTTAGAAATTATTCAATCCCTACTATAACTTATTTAGAATAACTACCAAGTTTAGGATTTATATTTTACACTATGTAGAAGCTACGAGTGGCTGTTATAATATACGTACGTAAGGTGAATTTAAAATTTAAGATTTAGGATTTAAACCATTTAGAAAAAAGTTATTGAATAGCTGCTACAATATATATAGAAGTTACTCAATAACTACTACAATGTATTTAGGATAAATTTAAAGTTTAATATTTAGTATTTAGGATTTGGAATGCTAATATATATATCAAAATACTATTTATTAATTTGGTCAAATTATTTATACTTCATCAAAATTACTTTAAAATAGTTATAAATTTTATTATGTAATTGCTACAATTATAAATTTTAAACTTACCCTAAACACGTTATATATAACAACTACTGAATAACTTCTACATGTTATAACAGATACTCATTAGCTTTTTATACGGTATAAACTCTAAATCTTAAACTCATCCTATATTGTAGTAACTATTCGATAATTTCTATAGTTATTGGATAACTTTATATATATTGTAGTAATTATTGGATAGTTTCTATACATTATAGTACGTTGCTATAATAATGTTGGATCAAAGAATATTTTTGAGATAAAATCACTTATGAAGTGCCCATTTAATTTGAGGTGGCTAATTTGTATCCAAAAATATTTCAATGTGGTCATTAAATTTAAGGATATAAAATTTTAACCCAAAAGATATTGGTAAAGATAATTTTATATATTAATTGACCTTTAAATAATATAAATACTTTTTATCAAGCTAAATATTAAACAAAATAATTATAAATTCAAGGTGAAATTAAAATAATAATACTAAATAAAAATAATAACTAAACTAAATAATACTAATCTACTTACATTAGGTCGATAAAGGAAAATTTTACACTTCATAAGATTGAATTAACTCTTCTTCATCATCATCAACTTAGCTATATTCACTATTAATCTTACATTAGGTCTTTTACAATAGATGATTAACAACTTAATATTAATTATAATATAAATTACCTTTTATTGTCAACAAAATTGGCTATCATCTCTCTAAGCCAAATCCAACTGTACTCAACGAAATACCACTTCGCTCGCCAACCTGGAACCTCTTCATCACCCACCTGGTGATTTGGTCCAACATTTCCAGTCCCCTACGCGCTTCCAACTCTGCACTGTGACTGGGCAAGTCGATTGGGCCCCTGCACAGATTGGCCCTGGAGAGGAAGGTAGCTTTACAAGGTGTTCGTCTTATTTCTAGCGTTACTAGTGGCGGATCGTCTCCAACACTTGCAACTTCCAAAACAAGCGTCGAAGCCGCCTGAGCGCCTATCTTCGGTGAGACCCACGTCACTATGGCACTGGATCCGGTTGTTTCAAGTCGTCCTTGGAGGGGATCCCACCGCTGTCGCTTCCTATTTGAAGTTCATGATCTTTTGTTTTCAGTTACCATCTCCATTGACGAGCTCTCGAGCTCTTGAGAAAGCTGGTGGATGGAGAAGAGGAAGCGTCTCTCTCCTAACGAGCATATTGTTATCGGCTTCCCTCGTTAAAGCGTCGCTTTCTCCGCTCTCATCTCCTCCTCTATTGGTCTTTGAATACCAGTCGGCGGCGATTGAGCTCTTGTAGCGGGATTCTCCCTCGCGGTCCTTCTCTTTGGCGTCGGCAGTGGCAGGAACTGGAGGAGAGGGGAGATGCACTGCAGGAGAGGCTAGTTTAGTGTCTCCTTTGAGCGATCTGCCACTAAAGGTGAGATTTTTCTTCATCTTCTTGAAAAAAGAAAGTTTTTAATGAGAATGGTTTGACCGTGAGATAGATTTACTCGATTGATGAATGATCGTGGTCTTGGTTTAATCGTTCTGGACGTTTTGTACTGTTATATTGATGGATTGCGTGTGTTTTTGATAGGGGAAGATGTTTGGTCAGATTCCATGCGGTCTGCTAACCTAAGATTGTAACATTTGAGTTATTTGTTACGCAGATCCGATTAAAACTAGCACTTTGCTGGAGAATTATCCATGGGGGGCGAAGGAGAGAAAGGGGTATGATCGTGCCTCCCTGAAATCTCGCTCTTTCTCTCTCGCGTTCACGCGTTGCTTAAGATGAAATGTGCTCAATTTTTTAGTTGAAGTTTCTGTATTCCGAAGCATCATTCTCATTGTGATTGATGGTTGACTCAATTTACCTTTGACCGGATGCAGAGAGCTCTCAAGCATCCTGGTGGCCAGGTGTGCCAGATTTGCGGCGATGATGTTGGCACAACGGTGGATGGTGATCAATTTGTTGCATGCGATGTTTGTGGGTTTCCTGTTTGCAGGCCGTGCTATGAATATGAGAGGAAAGATGGGAAACAGTCGTGTCCCCAGTGCAAAACCAAGTACAAGAGGCATAAAGGTTTTGATCTCGATCTGAACCAATCTGCATTAATGTGTTCTTCAATTTGCTCCTGGATTTAATTGCTCTGCCCCAATATTTTTCAAATCTTTGGATGAAATTCGAAAAATTTTAGTTGGTTCAAGTGTTCTGTTGTTATGCCTAGGAAGCCCTACTGTTCATGGAGAGGAGGGTGATGATGCTGATGTTGATGATGTGAGCGATTTTAACTATCTGACTGGCAATCAGGATCAACAGCCAAAAATTGCTGAACGAATGTTGGGTTGGCATCATGAACAGGGGGGAGAAATTGGTCCTCCAAAGTATGATAGTGGAGAGATCCCTCGCAATCACATTCCCTTGCTCACTCATAGCCAGGGGGTATACCTTCTCTATAATTATACCATTTCCATTACTCTCTCCATGCCCTTTGGATAAAAAACTGTGTGATAATGTTTTTTTATTGCTTTCTGCAGCTCTCAGGGGAACTGCCGATTCAATCACCCGATCATATGATTTCCCCAGGTGGAGGTGGAAAGCGTGTTCATCCACTACCTTTCCATTCACGTATGTAGCTTAAACTTGATTTTACAGTTATTTATTTATGTTGTACTCCAAGTTGATATTTGCTTATGTATTGTTATTGCTTATTAAGATGTTCTATCGTTATCCTTTTTCCTTATTCAGCTAGCACATCTAGAGAATTTGGTAGGGTTGCCTGGAAAGAGAGAGTAGATGGATGGAAGATGAAGCAAGACAAGAATGGTGGGCCAATGACCAATGGTACTAGTCATCCTCCTTCTGAAGGCAGGGGAGCTGGTGATATTGATGCAACTACTGATTATAATATGGATGATGCTTTATTGTGAGTTTAGTTTTTTTCCCTTTAAAGTTTCTCAGTATGTCAAATTTAACATTTTATCTCTTCTTTGGAGTAGGCTTATTAACGTATTGATTTTTTTCCTCGTTCATTTGGTTTCTTGAAAGAAGCAAAAATGTTTGTAAATCGCAGAATAGTTAACAGATTGAGGAGTTACTGCTGTTGTTTGCACTATAACTGCATCATGCATGTTACACAATGCATAATGATGTTGGAAGGCCTACAGAGAATTTAGGGAAAGAAATATTATATTGCATTATATTTCATATAGAGTAATTACATTATTTATAAATTCAACATAAAAATCCTAAACAGGATTAATTGATTTAATTCTATCTAAAAAAATAGGTATAAGACTAAGTATGCCTTTGTGTAGGTTATATTTAATCTAATAATCCCTCTCATGTTGTAGCATAAATAATGAAACGAAAGACGATTTCCATGCAAGCTAAATAAAATATAAAAAATCAAGGAGCACACAACTATTGATCCCTTTAACCTCGATTAGTTGATGGAGCATGCAAGCAACAATCTCTTCATTCTTAGATCAGCAAACACATTGATAGGAGAGAGGGTAGCGAGAGAGAGGACAAAGACCGATCTCAAGAACTAAGTATATGATCTCATTACAATTGTTTGATTGCTTGCACTTGTGAAGCTATTTTGCCTTGCTACTCATGTTTGTACATGAGCCCCACACCAATAGCAAAATACTTATCTTTTATCTTATTTTAACATTCTAATACTGGTTCAACTCCATGGTTGTGTCTGGAGCGTAGCTGATGATCTCTTCTTTATGTCACCCTGCTGTCCTAGTGTCCTTTAACTAGTCAAAAGAGCATATTTCAGCAGCCAGTCTTGTGTTAATTTCTTTACCAGATGAAATTATTTCTTGGCTCATCAATGAATAACAAACTCCATAATGGTATGATATTGTCCACTTTGGATCTAAACCCTCGTGGTTTTATTTTTGAGTTTTCCCCAAAAAGTCTCATATCAATGGAGATATCTTCCAACTTGTAAACCCTTGGTCTTCGCCATGTATTTTCAACGTGGAACTTTGATTGTAATCCCAGCATTTTAAAACTATAACTCCTAACATGTCCTATCTTAGGTCCTTTTATTTGTACTTGGTTCTTATTTTTTAAGTGTAAGTTGTTATGCAGGAATGATGAAGCCCGCCAGCCTCTTTCAAGGAAAGTTCCTGTTTCATCTTCCAAGATAAATCCATACAGGATGGTTATTGTGTTACGTCTTGTTATCCTCTGTGTTTTCCTCCACTATCGTATCACAAATCCAGTCCGCAATGCCTATGCTTTATGGTTATTATCTGTCATATGTGAGATATGGTTCGCTGTATCTTGGATATTGGATCAGTTCCCCAAGTGGTTTCCTGTGAACCGTGAAACTTACCTTGACAGACTGGCGATAAGGTATCGAGTTCAGTTTTTTTGCTGAATGTTTCTCCTCCTAAATGGTACATTTAATTGCCCATGCTATTTATTCATTTAGTTTCATTTGAATAACAGATATGATAGAGAGGGTGAACTGTCTGAGCTAGCTGCTGTTGACATTTTTGTCAGTACTGTTGATCCTTTGAAAGAGCCTCCTCTTGTAACAGCCAACACTGTGCTATCGATCCTAGCTGTAGACTACCCTGTCGATAAGGTCTCTTGCTATGTCTCTGATGATGGTGCTGCTATGCTCACATTTGAAGCACTATCTGAGACTTCAGAGTTTGCAAGAAAATGGGTTCCTTTTTGTAAGAAATATAGCATTGAGCCGCGGGCTCCTGAATGGTACTTCTCACAGAAGATTGATTACCTGAAGGATAAGGTTCAACCTTCGTTTGTGAAAGATCGCAGAGCAATGAAGGTCTGGTCTTTGCTTAACTTTAATTGAGTTATACTCTCTTGCTTTATATCTTTTCTGACCAAACACTTTTGTAAATGCAGAGGGAATATGAAGAATTTAAAATTCGTATCAATGGCCTCGTTGCAAAAGCACAAAAAGTTCCAGATGAAGGGTGGATCATGCAGGATGGCACACCATGGCCTGGCAATAACACAAGGGATCATCCTGGAATGATCCAGGTTGGTAAATTTCTGTTGTGAAGAACATCCAAGGATTCTAGTAAATGAATCTTATGAAACTTTTGGAATGTGAAAGAAATGTTTTGATTATAAGCATGCTTAATAGTCTGAGTTAATCTAATCAGTCTTTTTTTTTTGTTTTGTTTTATACTATTTTTCAATAACTTATCTGCATGGTTCAAATTTGAAGATAATTATTGTTCTTATTCATCTTCCATGATTAATATTCAGGTTTTCTTGGGTCATAGTGGAGGGCTTGACACTGAAGGCAACGAGCTGCCACGATTAGTCTACGTATCTCGTGAGAAACGTCCAGGTTTCCAACATCACAAGAAGGCTGGTGCTATGAATGCTCTTGTAAGTAAATAAATGCATGGCTGAGTATAAATTTTCCGAATACATTGTTTACTTAATACTATTTTACCTGTTTAAGACACATCTGTAATTTAAACCATTTTAACCTAAATAAACTCTTCCACAGGTACGTGTGTCAGCAGTTCTTACTAATGGACCTTTTATGTTGAATCTTGATTGTGATCACTACATAAACAACAGCAAGGCTTTGAGAGAAGCAATGTGCTTTCTTATGGATCCAAATCTCGGAAGGCAAGTTTGTTATGTACAATTCCCTCAAAGGTTTGATGGTATTGACAAGAATGATCGATATGCCAACCGTAATACAGTGTTTTTTGATGTAAGTACAGATATGTTACAAACTTCCCATCATAATTCAGAGATTGTCTCATCCTATCTGATCCCTATTCTCTTGAGCATGACTTCAGTGTATGCTTCATTGTCTTCTTACTGTCTCTTGTTTTATATTGCTTTGCATCATAGATCAATTTGAGAGGTCTTGATGGTATCCAAGGCCCTGTTTATGTCGGCACGGGTTGTGTCTTCAACCGAACAGCTTTGTACGGTTATGAACCTCCTATCAAGAATAAGAACAAATCAAAGAATTCCTTCTCTTTCTGCTGTGGAGGTTCCCGTAAGAAGAAATCTAAATCAAGCAAGAGAAGTTCAGAAAAGAAAAAGCCAAGCAAGCATGTCGATAATACTGTTCCAATATTTAATCTAGAAGATATAGAAGAGGGAGTTGAAGGTAATTTGCTTTTAATGATTTGTACCATACTGCACTTAATCAGTATGATACTACATCTCATCATAGGAATTTAGTATGTATCTTATGGTTAATTTCTTCGTAATTTCCAAGTTTGTTGTGCTGAATTATAGTTTTCATGTTTATTCTTTGTTTTTGGTGGGGTAAATAGGTGCTGGCTTTGACGACGAGAAGTCACTGCTTATGTCACAAATGAGTCTGGAGCAAAGGTTTGGCCAATCGGCTGTCTTTGTCGCCTCAACATTGATGGAAAATGGTGGTGTTCCTCAGTCTGCCACTCCTGAGTCTCTTCTGAAAGAAGCTATTCATGTCATCAGCTGTGGTTACGAGGATAAAACAGAATGGGGAAGTGAGGTAGCTTTCTCCTGTACTAAAGTTTATGTCAATTAGTCTAAGTAATGCAACATAGAATGCCCGATAAAATCATCGATCTCCTCTATTTACAATTTGTAAGTATCAAATTCATTTTTGGTAATGGTAACCGAATTACTAGGATGTGATGGTTCTGTCAAGTTTTAGTGAGAAAGATGCAGCAGTTGAGAGAATAATTGAACTTGAAATGAAGAACAATGGTCCATAAAATTCAATTTCAACATAGTTCCATCTGCTAAGGCTTGTGCCAGTTCGCATTGTAATGAACTTTCTTAGAGTTTGACTTTCCATATGGCTTCATGTTTTTTTAGGTATATCCACAATAACTTAGATTCTGCTATTGCAGATTGGATGGATTTATGGTTCTGTAACAGAGGATATTCTCACCGGATTCAAGATGCATGCCCGCGGCTGGAAGTCAATCTACTGCATGCCTAAGCGAGCAGCATTCAAAGGTTCTGCGCCTATCAATCTTTCAGATCGACTGAACCAAGTGCTTCGATGGGCCTTGGGATCTGTTGAGATTCTCTTTAGCCGCCATTGCCCGATATGGTATGGTTATGGTGGACGATTGAGGTACCTGGAAAGATTTGCATACATCAACACCACCATTTACCCGCTGACTTCAGTTCCCCTCCTTCTGTACTGCACACTGCCAGCCATTTGTTTACTCACAGGCAAATTCATTATCCCCCAGGTACAAACATTTTCCAGTTCTTGCAAATCAAATCTAGAAATCCATAAGTTCATCGTTGTTTACTGAGTGTTCTTTTCATTCCACTTTCGATAAAGTTATCGATGTTCAAACAAGATAAATGCTATCCATATATATGATCTCACTGTGCTTCTTGTGTGTTTGTTGTAAAATGTTAGCATTTCTTCTTAACTGGGCACTGATAAATTATTTTCGATCGCAGATTAGCAACGTCGCAAGTATCTGGTTCATTTCTCTCTTCATTTCCATCTTCGCGACTGGTATTCTGGAAATGAGGTGGAGTGGTGTCGGTATCGACGAATGGTGGAGGAATGAACAATTCTGGGTCATTGGTGGTGTCTCAGCCCATCTATTTGCTGTATTCCAAGGTCTTCTCAAAGTTCTTGCTGGTATCGACACCAACTTCACTGTTACATCCAAAGCTTCAGACGAAGACGGCGACTTCGCAGAGCTCTACATGTTCAAGTGGACCACTCTATTGATACCACCAACCACCCTTCTCATAGTAAACCTGGTTGGTGTGGTTGCCGGGATCTCCTATGCGATAAACAGCGGATACCAGTCTTGGGGGCCTCTGTTTGGGAAGCTCTTCTTCGCCTTCTGGGTGATTGTTCACCTGTACCCCTTCCTCAAGGGTCTTATGGGCAGGCAGAACCGCACACCTACGATCGTCGTGGTTTGGTCCATTCTCCTTGCGTCGATCTTCTCCCTGTTATGGGTACGTATCGACCCGTTCACCACACGAGTGACCGGGCCAAACGTGCAGGAATGCGGCATCAACTGCTAGAGAATGAATGACAAAGCACATTGAATTCATCTGTTACACAAGCTTTATTCATGTCAAATATGTGAAGGTACATCCTTTAGTCCACTTTTTTCAGAGTCAAGTTTTTGTAGATGTTGAGACTTGTTTGTATCTTACATCAAGTTTAAGTTGCAGTGTTGTAGGAAGAACAACAATTAATAAAGAGTCATTAATGACAAAATTGGTGCAAACATTAAAAAAACTAAACCAATAGATTAAATTCAGCAGATGAACAAGCAAGGGTTCCAAATCTTTGAATCACTTCCTATCTAGCCATGATTGTAGAAGCAAAAGGGGAAAACTGATTGCTTGAGGTCTTAAGCTTCGATCCTCTCGGTGTTTTCAATGAGAATTGCCTTGGTAGGTTTGGCGAGCAAGTCGGTGTACTCCTGGAAGGGAGATTTACCGAAACGTGTGTCTAACCAGAGGTCAGGAGTGAGGAAACCATAGGTCTTCATCAGACAATCAAAAGTAGCCTGCAAAGAAACAAAATGCATCAAGTGCAAAATCCAAAATCCACTATCAATCTTATCCGAGAGAAATTTTAACTTAAATCATTCAATTATGTTCGATTATTATAACTCAAAACTTGAATCTCGTTGTTGAACATGCCCTCATCAATTATTGAAGCTCCACATTTTGGTGTTTTTTAGTTTATCCTTTTTAAGGACTTCATAGATCATTTCTTTCTTTCAACCCATCTGCATATTCCCAGTGGAAATTTCCTGTTTCATATGTATTTCGTTTTTTTTTCTGTTGAAGCAACATCTCGCCATAGAAAAACGAAAGATTCCCGTCTAAGATGAATCTAGATTCTAATTTTTACACATGCTATATTCCTTTATCCTAATAATTATCTCTTTATCAATATCGGTTCTTGCTAGATAATGTATGTGAAATATCTAAAATTCCTATTTCCATGGATTTATGTTCATCCATCTTAATTGTTCCATTAAAATTTCTCTTGGTCACATATGTTCAATTTTTCTCTTTATAATAAAATCTTCAATTTCTAAAAATTTTCTCCGCCGCTTACGCTTCTAATTTAATCTACTGTCATCCTCAAGATTAATCAATCATAAAATGATCAGATGTAGCAAAATCTAAATTTGTGACATTTCTTCCACCATTTCCAAAGCCTTTCTTTGTATTCATAGACTATCTGTGCGAGTATAATTATTTCAGCTATATGTATAACCAATTTCATCTAGAATCTCCCAAAATACTCTTTTAATTTAATTCCTGAATACGAGTGGGGAGCATAAACTCTTATCATATTTCAATCTCATTTCCTAAAATCAATTTTCAAGCACTAATTTTTTCTCTGAATCTCAAACCTGGACAAATTTACCCTTGTAATCCATATCTAATAGAATACCTACTTCATTTTAATTATTGTCTCCAAAATACCAAATTTCAAAACAAGTATTACATAATTTTCAAGCTATTTCTCCAGCCTATTTTGTTTCCCATCAGAAAATTGTTTATTTTTTCTCCTAATCATTGCGTGTACCAATTCTAGACCTTTCCCAAAAAATACTCCCATTCCAAGTTGCTGAACTAATGTTATAATCATGGACTATTTTCATTAGTCATATTGGCTCACAACAATGCAAGAACCTTGGTTATTTTGTGTTAAATCTGGTATTGAAGTGATGGGTCATTTCTAAGCAACCTCCAAACCTACTCCTCACATATCACAGTATTCAAATGGTGTAGGCCTCTCACATTATTTATGATCTAACCTCTTAAAAATAAGATTAAAATTCATATTCACAAGTTTAGACAAATTTTAGTGCTGGAAATTTAGTCCTAATGCAATCTTCAACTTTTCATTAGGACTAGGGATCAGCATCCTACAATTGTTAAGTTTAAGCACTTTATTAGAAGATTATATAGTAAGTGATGAATAGCCAAAAAAGTATAGGATAGAATCATTCCGATAACAAATTCAAATCATGCAATACAAACTGAGATTCAGTTAGTCACACAACAGGCAAATGGGTTAGCTACTGTTGATCCCCGGGAATTGTTCAACTCACCTCCTACAATCTAATAAAAACACTTATACCTTCTGTCATCATCATTAATCATATAATCATCATTCATCTTATATAAGCTGCTAGTTACATAATGATACAATACTTCAAGAATTATATTGCATTGTTCATATATTCACTACATTGATAATTTTAATTATGCTTCGTGATATTAGAATTATAAAGTATAAGATGTTCATATTGTATAATTAAATATTAGAAAGTAAATATATACCATAAAATATACTCCAAAGTTTAAGAATGAATTTTCCGAATCCCGGAATTAATAATTCTAACACAATCATAAATCTTGAGCGATATTTGGGTACCTTTTGACCTAAGATGATTATGATATTAAAGAAACTATTTATCATTTAGATTCTAATTTCCCCAAATTACTAGGTGGATAGAGATAAAACTTGTCTGATAAAAATAGGCATCAACAAAGTCCAATTAAACAGAACAAAAAACTGAATCTGTTCGATAAATTTCCTTTTATGCTTGTTCCATTTGTGTTGGGGACTAAAAAACCGTATGTGAAGCCATAATCACAAAATTATCAATCAACTGAAATTTACTCTGTTCTTCATTTCTATTAATTCCTATTGAATAGAGTAAAAGAAGAAAAAAAAACACTGAAATATTAACTACCAGCAACATGAGATATACCAATAAGTAACTAATAAGGTTAATGAATATTAAATGCTCAATCTAAAGATATAAAAATTAACAATCAAAGAAAAAACTAACCTTGACAAAGTTTCCAAGGGTCTTCGTCGAACCACGGGATGATGTGTACACGTCCTCAATTCCAGCAAACTGAAGAACCTTCTTCGGAACTCGGGCAGCAACAATCCCTGCCCCTCTCGGCGCAGGCACCAGGCGGACAGTGACAGATCCGCACTTCCCAGTAACCTTGCAGGGAACAGTGTGGGGCTTCCCGATCTTGTTCCCCCAGAAGCCCCTCCTGACAGGGACCACCGAGAGCTTAGCCAGAATGATAGCGCCACGGATCGCCGTGGCGACCTCCTTAGCGCACTTGACGCCGAGGCCGACGTGGCCGTCGGAGTCGCCCACGACGACAAAGGCCTTGAAGCGTGTGCGCTGCCCTGCGCGGGTCTGCTTCTGCACAGGCATGATCTTCATCACCTCGTCCTTGAGGCGGTTCCCGAGGAGAGTATCGACGATCTGGTGCTCCTTGACGGGGAGAGAATGGAGGTAAATCTGCTCGAGGCTGGTAATCTTTCCCTCCTTTACGAGGCGGCCGAGCTTGGTAACAGGCACCCACTTCTCCTCCTCATCACGCCGGCCGCCACCGCGTCGCCCGCCACGACCGCGGTCCCCGCGGCCCCGATCTCCGCGACCCCGCCCGAAGCCACGTCCAAAGCCTCCACGATCTCCAGCACCACGCTCCGCCATGAGGAATAAGAGAACGGCGGAGAGGAGTGCAGGGAGAGGATTTTGAAGTGGTGAAGGACGAGAGGCCTAGGGTTTTCTCTGGGCCGGCTACAACTTGGAACTCGCCTAATCGGGCCGCGATCAATCCGGCCCAGTAAACCTGTACTGGTATATTTTAAAATTTTAAGGATGTTTTGGTAAATTGCCTCATTTTTTTATCCTAACCCATAAAATTGTTTAAATCGCGATGATGCCCCTCTATCGTCATTGATCTCTCTGTCTCTGTATCGCAAGAGCCGAGTTCCTCAAATACTGTAGAGAAAGAGAGGCCGTAGCGAACTGTTGAGGAAATGGATCGCTTCAACTGTGCGACTAGCACCGTCTTCTTCAGCTCTCCAAGGCCACACACAAAGTGATCGACTGGGGAAAAACAGAAGAAGATGGCGAATTGGCGATAGACAAGTGTTCCGGTCAAAAACCGACGACAGTCAACCCACTGGTCAATAATAGGCCACCTCAACCCACGTGGGTCCAACGAAGAGGAGGACCTGCAAGATCACTGAAGAACGAACGGATTAGTTGACGCCGGGAAGTCCCGGCAGGCCACTCCGACGCTCAAGTTAGGTTTCCGGCGGGGAAAATAATAGCGAGAAGGAAGAAAAGAGACAATTGTGTGTATGCTCGAGATTCGATAATTCCTTCATACCTGCGAGAGGACTGATATACCTGTGAAGAGAACCTTCCATCTGCCACCGAAGCAGGCGTTGGTGGTATCTCAGGGGACAGTGTCTGATTATGCCTAACATTTGCGCCAGAGGGGTGGCATCAAGGGGACAAAGGCAGCAGACATGTAACTGTCTTCCAGCGTGGCTACGTACCTTAGTCCTGTCGTTTAGCAGAAAATAGGAAGATGGCAGCCACGGAGAAGAGGATCGTGGAGACATGGGCATAACCTTTCCCCCGCATATTAGTCCGCACGCTTCTTTGTCTGTAGTGTTAACCGGACTCGAGCCAGGATTATCGTCAAAGTGGAGAAGTATTCGGGACCAGTAATGATCAGGTTCACAGGGGGCCAGTTGCGGTGCGTGTTGCCCGGGCCGGTTATATACTGTGAGAGAATGACCGGGCAACGTATCAAGGCGTACTATGATGAGCAAGCAGGCCCAGCTTAGGTCGGTTAAATGGTGCAAAACACGGGAAATGCATTCAGGAGGTAAGTTGAGCTCGGGACTGATCATACTTAGTATTAGCCGGGCAAGTCATGCGCCGCGGAGGGATGGCTGGGCAAATAAGCAGTATGGATGCAATGAGCGAGTTACCCGATGCATATCCCGGGGAATCAGCCTAGGAGGCGAGATATGTGCGGGAATGATCATCCCTATTGTTAGCCAGGCGACCTGTGTGATATGGAATGATGTCCAGGATATAGGACCGGGATCTCACAAGGTGCCTCCCGGGAGGTGATCCAGCAGTATGACTGATACCCGGGAAATGTCATAGATGACAACAGCCGGGCGAACCACACCTCGCATAGAGGTGGCCGGGCAATGGAACGCTCGCTGGACCAGGTTACACAGGCTAAGTGAGCTTTTTGGGGGATGGTTTATCGTACCTCCCAGATCCTTTTGTCCGAGAGTGTCGCGGCCGAGACCAGGGGCCCAGGGGACCTGCCATGTCAGTTGATCCATTGACCCTTAGGACCGCGCCTGACCGGGCAAGACCACCTTGACTATGGACCCCAGAGCCGGCCAGGCTGGGCGATCTATTGACCAGCCCTGCCACGTCAAGCCGAGCAAGACTTACCACATCAACAGGGACGCAAACGTGCTTGCATGGTCTTTTGAGAAATGCTGAGACAAACGAGCACACAGCACAAGAAACTGGAATTTGACTCAAAACGTTTAAAACAAGTCTAATTCTTAATTATAACAGTATTTGAGTTGTCAAATTGTGATTGAATTGGTTAATCATCACACGCTTTCCATTGATATATATTAATTATATATCTTCACGTGTTATGCCAAGTTATAATATATATATAACTCAAGATTGGTCTAAGAGGAGTACTATAATAATCCAAATTGAGGTTTGATTGATAATGAGATTTCAAAGGAGATAAGAGGCAAGCAACGACTGCCATAGGAATAGTCGTCTCTTTCTTACTCATCTAGACAATCCACGTTTCCATATCTATCTAAACCCACTTCACAAGTTATACCACCTCAGTATGGATTGAGACAGCTTGTTTTTCTATACCCTGCAAATGCTCAACCTACTCCAACTATCATTGACTACCCATTTCTTTTGTTCTATTCCTTTGTTTTATACTTAAAATCACTAAATCAACGAAAATGCCTTCACCAGTCCATTTTGAATAGCTTGTTCCGGTTCAAAGTTTTGCATGCGTTTGTTCCTTGTCACAGTCGTTTACCAAGACTAACCCTTGTATTGTTCAAGGATAAGCAGCAGCGTCATCAAGCAATCCTTCCTTTGATTTTTTCATTCATGACAATGTCAATGCCTGCATGCGATGAACCTGATTGACTGACTGAGGAGGGGAGTCAGTCAACCATTGCGTACTAAAAGGGGAGTTTCGTTGCCTCGTTCTTCGTCTTCCTTCCACCTCCCGTCTATAAATGCGTGCCACTTCTTCGATTCATGATCCATTGTTTGTTTCCATCCATTGTTTGTTTCTGAGTTGACGAGATGATGCACAGTGTGCTTGGATCCGTGGTCGGCGCTGGCGAAATGGCCGTCGAGGCCACGGTGGTGCTGATGAGGAAGAACGTGCTCGACTTCAACGACTTCACCGCCACGCTCGTCGACAACGTGCAGGAGCTCCTTGGCCGCAGCATCTCCTTCCAGCTCGTGAGCGCCACCGTCGGCGACCCGAGTAAGTCTTTGTCTGGATTATTGTCACGGTGTAAAGATTAAGGCATGCGACTGAGTCGGTTTTGATGTCTGTAGAGAACGGGAACAGAGGAGTCGTCGGAGAGAAGGCCTACTTGGAGGACTTCGTGAGGAAGCTTCCGTCCATCGCCGCCGGCGAGTCCACCTTCCGCGTGACGTTCAAGTGGGAGGAGAAGCACGGCGTCCCCGGTGCGGTCATCGTCGTCAACCGGCACTCCTCGCAGTTCTTCCTGAAGAGCATAACCCTGAAGGAGTTCCCCGGCGAGGGCCGGATTTTCTTCGTCTGTAACTCGTGGGTTTACCCTCGAGACAAGTACAACTACAAGCGCGTCTTCTTCGCTAATAAAGTGCGTAATTAATCCTTAAAATGATCGAAGATCTAATTTGATCAGAAGTTTTTTTGCCGTTTAAGGAGTTTGACGACGGTTATCATTGCAGACATACTTTGCGGCGGAGACGCCATTGCCGCTGAAGCCGTACAGAGAAGACGAGCTCATGACCTTGAGAGGGAAAGATGTGACTGGCCAACTTCAAGAATGGGATCGAGTTTACGACTACGCTTACTACAACGACCTCGGCGATCCCGACAGCAAACCATCTCTCGCTCGGCCCGTCTTGGGCGGCTCCGCCCTCTACCCTTACCCTCGCCGTGGGAAGACCGGCCGGCAGCCCTCCAAGACAGATCCGAAGACAGAGAGTAGACTGCCGGCGACGATGAGCTTGGACATCTACGTGCCCAGGGACGAGCGGTTCGGGCACTTGAAAATGGCGGACTTCCTCACCTACGCCATCAAAGCCTTGGGCCAAGCGGTGCTCCCCGTCCTCAAGGCCATCTGCGACGAGACCCCCAACGAGTTCGACTCCTTCGAAGACGTTCTGAAGCTGTACGAGGGAGGCTTGCCGGTGGTGAACAAGAAGCTCGTCGACGAACTAAGGGAACGCATTCCCTTCGAGATGATCAGAGAGTTGTTCCGCGTGGAAGGCAACCAGAGGCTGCTTAAGCTTCCCTTGCCACAAGTCATCCATGGTCAGTATCATGTAATCTACTGCTGAGATTTTTGGTTTTTGATCGTGATCATCTGGTTCTGTGCAGAGGACAAGTATGCTTGGAGAACAGACGAAGAGTTTACCCGGGAAATGCTGGCCGGAGTGAATCCGGTGAGCATTAGACGGCTCGAGGAGTTCCCACCAGTGAGCAAGCTCGACGAGACCAAGTACGGCGACCAAAGGAGCACCATTACGGCAGCTCAAATCGAGCACAACCTCGAAGGATTGACGATTGAAGAAGCGCTGGGCAGTAACCGGCTGTTCATCTTGGACCACCATGACTCGTTGATGCCGTATCTGAACAGGATCAACTCCACTGCCAACAAGGTCTACGCCACGAGGACTCTGCTGTTCCTGAGAGACGACTCCACGCTGAAGCCGTTGGCGATCGAGCTGAGCCTGCCGCACCCCGACGGAGAGCAACACGGCGCCGTCAGCGAAGTGTGCCTGCCGGCGGACTCCGGCGTCGAAGCATCCATTTGGCAGCTCGCCAAAGCTTATGTCACCGTCAACGACTCCGGCGTCCACCAACTCATCAGCCACTGGTGAATGCTTACGCCATTTCTCTCTCGAATCAGAAGCATACGTATGTGTAGATTGATGCTGATCTCCATTTGTTTGATTTCGTGTTTTCAAGGCTGAACACTCACGCGACGATGGAGCCGTTCGTGATCGCCACCAATCGCCACCTGAGCGTGCTCCACCCTATCAACAAGTTGCTCGCGCCCCATTACCGCGACACCATGAACATAAACGCCTTCGCCCGCCAGATACTCATCAACGCAGGCGGCATCCTCGAGCTGACGGTCTTCCCGGCGAAGTACGCGATGGAGATGTCGGCGGTGGTTTATAAGAGCTGGAATTTCGCCGAGCAGGGTCTTCCTGCGGATCTCATCAAGAGGTAAATTTGTTCTTCATTTGTTGGACACTTTTTGTTTCTGTAAAGACTAAAAGTTCATTTTCTTGATTCAGGGGAATCGCGGCGAGGGATTCAAAGGGCGAGATCGAACTGTTGATCAAGGACTACCCTTACGCCGTGGACGGCCTCGCGATATGGTCGGCGATCGAGACGTGGGTGAGCGACTACTGCGCCATCTACTACCCCGACGACGCGGTGGTGAAATCCGACGTAGAGCTGCAAGCGTGGTGGAAGGAGGTGCGGGAAGTCGGGCACGGCGACAAAAAGCACGAGCCGTGGTGGCCCAAGATGGAGACCGTCGCGGAGCTGACGGAGACTTGCACCACCATCATCTGGGTGGCCTCCGCCCTCCACGCGGCCGTCAACTTCGGGCAGTACCCCTACGCCGGCTACCTCCCCAACCGGCCGACCATCAGCAGGCGGTTCATGCCGGAGCGCGGCACGGAGGAGTTCGCGGAGCTGGAGAGGGATCCGGACAAGGTGTTCCTGAAGACGATCACCAGCCAGCTGCAGACCATCCTCGGCGTGTCGCTGATCGAGATCCTGTCGACGCACTCGGCCGACGAGGTGTACCTGGGCCAGCGGGACACGGAGGAGTGGACGGCGGATCGGCCGGCGCTGGAGGCTTTCGAGAGGTTCGGGAAGGCGCTGAGGGGGATCGAGGCAGAAATCACGGCGAGAAACGGCGACGGGAGGTTCAAGAACAGGAATGGGCCGGTCAACGTGCCTTACACTCTGCTGTACCCCACCAGCGAAGTGGGGCTCACCGGGAAGGGCATCCCGAACAGTGTTTCCATTTGATATCGCTGCTGTTTGCTGGTTGCTGTTTGCTGTTCGCTATTAAATAATGATTGTGTCGTAAATAAATTCAAAAACTATTTGTATTAAAAATAAATGTTAAATTCGATTATTTGTTTACTATAAATTGGTGGGGAAATTTAACTAATGGAAATTGGACGTGACATGGATAGCATATAAAAATAAATAAATTATTAGAAATAAAAGATAAAATGGGGTTGTTGGAAGACTGAGCCAGTCAAGCTCGTTACTGGTCAATCATGATTGATGGAAGACTTAGGGTTTTGGGTCATGTTTGCATTAAAGGAACGAAAGGTAAAGTTTGCTAGCTTGTCGTGAGGTTTGGGATTGAATTAAGTTAGAAATTCAATTTACCCTTGAATTTGTTGGACAATCTTATTGTTGGAGATTGTGAGAGAACTTGTTGAATTGAAATTGAAATTCAATTTCAACTAATATGTAGAAAGACTTGAGCAGATAATTTTAACTTGCCAACTAGGTTGATTTGATCGAGCTTTTTTAAATGCTATCTGAGTCAGAATAGTAATCACTAAGTTGCTCTTGAGTGTTTTCCGAGCTCGAATGGAAAGCAGAGTACCGAGTAGCGTGCTCTTTCGAGTAAGTTGAATTCTCCCAAGTTGAGATACAAGTCGTCCAATAGGTAAAGGGTGAGTATTGATTTGCCAAGTCAGTTGAGTAGTAGAGTCATCAAGTCGGCCAAGTACTCCGAGTGTTGAGTCGCCCGAGAGCTAAGATCACCAAGCTGCAGAGTCCAAGTGCTCGAGAGGAGATGCCTAGTGGTTGCTTCACCCGAGTGTCGAGTTGAGAGGGAAGTCGCTTAACTGCCGAGTGGAATGTCAAACGACGAGTTGGGAGAGAAGTTGTCCGACTATCGAGTATTGCCCGAGTGAGTTTTCGAGTGCTCGAAAATTAAGAAGTTGAGGTATACGTTTAATGTAATTTTCTGAAAACAGATTCGCCCTACCTCTGAATGTGCTTTGAGGTTGGTGTAGGTCGTTTGTGTTCTAGAATACAATGATAAACTGCGATTCACACCAAGCATTGGTGATTACAGTGAACTGAGAGCTACTTGAAGGCTATCACAGATATTCTACTGAGCAAGAGATGTAGAACAAAGAGAGCGAGGGGGAATGCAGGTGGATAGAGATTCTCTTCTTCTTTTGCTATAACTTTTGCTTCTTCCTTTGTTCAAGATTTATTCTCCTTATATACGAGCGTCTCCCTTTTGGATGCGGTAAACAACCGAATAAAGGTCATTTAATACCTTTAATGCCCGGATCAAAATGCTATTGTTGATCATCACTAATCGCCTGTTACACTCGGGCAGTACACTTAACACTCTTGAGCAAGTAGCAAGAAGAAGATTCAAAATTTCACCATAGTTGGTCCAACATTCGACACATGCAAGTCGTACTCACACACAAGTCAACTTGATTTAGTGCAATATGAGTCATGGATTTGCAACCTCCTACTCACCAACACGTGAGAGAATGTTCCCTTATGCATTTATTCACAATATATATACTTGCAACAATATAAATCAATCATCTAATCATGCATCAAATTTTTATTGTGAAACTAAAATCTCATTTACAATGGTGTATTCCTTCCCTCTATTTTTTTTTTCATTCGCATTTCTAACCAAACTTTGTGGAACTCAATTTTAATCAAGTTAGTTTGAATGACTAATCCAAAAAATATTTGATCAATAAAATATTATGAAATTTATTTGATCGACCAACTCAATTATCGAAAGCTATTTGAGTTTAAAATAAATTCTCTCTTTTAAATTTATAAATTTATAAATTAAAATTTATTAAATTAATTAACTCAATTTCAATTAGATTTCATAATACATTTCAATTAACTGAGTTTTAAAATCAAAAGATAATCATAAAAAAAATTTGTTAACTTTCAGACTTATAGAAAATCTTAAACTGAGAAGGTAATCACATTCTCAGATTATAACTCATTTACTGATGTAGCGGTGGTATTGTATTACTTGAGAATCGATTATAACTTGAACCAAATAGATTATTATTGATAATTTTAGACAAATAATCAAGGTTATTAATAATAACCCCTAATCAAATGTCCTCTTAAAGTTCTTAAAAGAAGTCTATAACACATCAACTAACTCTTATTCAAACATTTTAAAACTTAGATTACAAAATAAATAAAACTTATACACCAATTCTATGGTATATATAAGACATCAAAGATCACACTTATGATTTTTTTTTATAAAAAAAGTGTGTTTAAAAAAAATCTTCGAATTGTTTTTTATTTATTTACTGAGTAAATGTTGAATGCATCGCTTAGAACTTCCCTTGTTATCTTAATAAAATAACAATTAAACGCATTTGATAAATAAATAATTAAGTTAGGATCACCCTCGATAAAGCCAGGCTGTCCCTTTATTTTCCTCTATAAATACCCCGAGATTTCTTATTGCAAATCATAACCACCACTCCTCTGCTTGCCCCTGCTTCAACTGACAGCGAGAGGAAGCGCGAGACGGGAGATGCTGCACAAATTGTGCCCTGCGATCGCCGGGCGGTCCCGGCGGCACCGGTGAAGGTGAACGCGACGGTGGTGCTGGTGAAGAAGAACGTGTTGGGCTTCAACGACTTTAACGCATCGCTGCAGCTGGACAACGTGGGCGAGTTCCTCGGCAACCGCGTCTGCTTCCACCTCGTCAGCGCCACCTCCGGCGAATCCGGTACGATCTCCCCCCCAATCCCTCCCCTCCCTCCTTTATTTCGCTTGTCGGTGTCTGGATCGGACCAGGCGACCTCGCCAAGTCCGATATCGCCCCCGATCCCTTTCCTCCTATTCGCCGGGTCTCGATCGGATCCACAGACCGAGTCGACTCGCGAGCTTGCTAAGCTAACCAGGCTAGGGTTAGCTTCTTTAATCGCGACGGTTAGGGTTTACTGGGTCGCCTGACCTCGACCTCGACCTCTAGTCAATCTCCGTCCTCGTCAAGCAACTGACGGACACGGCGTCAAGAAAGACGAGCCATGGTGGCCCAAATTGGAGACCGTCGCCGAGTTGACCAAGACGCAAGACCTGCACCACCATCATCTGGGTGGCCTCCGCCCTCCACGCCGCCGTCAACTTCGGGCAGTTCCCTTACGCCGGCTACCTCCCAAACCGGCCCACCATCACAAGCCAGTTGCAAACCATCCTCGGTGTTTCTCCGATCGAGCTCCTCTCGCGACACTCGTCGGACGAGGTGTGAGAGGGCGCTGGAGGCGTTCGATCCCTTCGGCCATACGCTGATCGAGATCGAGAACCGGATCACGAGCATGAACCGGGACCCAAAGTTTAAGAACCGGACCGGGCCCGTCGAGATGTCCTACATGTTGCTCTGCCCTAACACGTCCGACTTCGATTCATTTAGGTTGGGATTTAATCTAAGGGGGCGTTTGGTAGGCAGGTTCATTCTCATTCTTAATGCTTGGTAGAAGGAAATGAAAATCAAAATAAGGATATTCCTCATTTCATAACCTACCCTCTTCCCCGATTATCGCTAAATTCATTCCCATCGCGGCACAACTTTTTTCCCGTGTAATCGATCACTTGATCCACTTGATCGATTATGAACAAGTGTAATTGATCACTTGATTGATTACAGAGTCTTCTAAGAAGTCTTAATTTGATCGATTAAGTCATGTTTTAATCGATCAAACGATCGATTAAGATATGTTTTAACCGATCGAGAGCCTTAATCGATCGTCTAA
Source organism: Curcuma longa (assembly GCF_044706935.1). NCBI lineage: Eukaryota > Viridiplantae > Streptophyta > Magnoliopsida > Zingiberales > Zingiberaceae > Curcuma > Curcuma longa. The sequence goes on from NC_133871.1 coordinate 12,808,559, forward strand.
TCGATTATTTCAGTATCTATGCCAAGCATAAAAAATCTGGTAATCATTTTCATTACCATTAACTTCTCAATCAAAATCATTACCATTCTCATTATCAAATGTATATCAAGCGCCCCTTAAGAATTCATATGTTTGAATCTATTTGGGCCAAGCAGACTGGAGTAATAACAACGGGCCGTTATGGCTTTAGTGACCGGGTTTCCTAATTGGACTGGTCAGTGAAATCCACCAGTTTGGCAGGCTTTCTGCTTTTGTACCTTGTAATTAGTTTAATTATTGTTTATATATAGAATCATCATGTGGTTAATTAGCTAATACTTAAATGAGAAAACGACAAAATGTAAAAAAAAAAAAAAAGAAAGAAAGAAACGAGAAGATCAAAAGAAAAGTGATGGAAACCATTTAATCTGAACAAATGGGGGCCGTATTGCGGCTGCCTTTTTAAGATTTCGTTCCCATTCCAACGCCAAACTTTGAATCCACACATTTGTTTGCTTGTTTGTCCGTTTTGCAGTCGATCGATATATCTTAATTAATTAAACTTTCTTTTGCTACGAGTTCATGCACCATCGATCATATCCATATCCATGAGGTCATCGACAAGTGTCTAATGAAGGATAAGGATTCGTATTCCATCTGCATATATGCATTTTTGAACACCTTTTTCTTCTGTGCTCTGTGCTATTCAGTTTGTGGCGCCGCAACTTCATCCACGTCTGTAATCATATCCGATCCATGCACACATGAAGATATATACTACTTCAGCCAGTTGCAGTGGTCGATGGGAGCTAGGAGGATAAGGAGAATATATATTAATGCTTTGCCTCAACTGATCATCATCAGACATCAGATGATGATGATGATGCAAGTAAGTTCATGCATGCTCCAGAAAAGGAAGGTACGTACTACTGCTCGAGTGGTTGCAGATGCGTCAAGAAGGGAATTATTCATGTGCATGCCGTGGCTAACTTTTCGAAGATAAGCCCACCCTGGTCCTTAGCTGTAGGTACGTGTTCCACCCTTGAACCTAGCTATATTCTATAAATTGGATAGCTCTTCCAATTTCAGATTATACATAGCTGCTTCAGAAGTATAATCTCTCTCTCTCTCTGTTTCTCTCTTTAATTCATGATCATACTCGTGTTCTTCATGATTATGTGTGGGTTTCTCTTTGTATGATGAAACAAGAGGAGGAAGGTGATGATGCATGCAGTGTTGACAGAAGATAGAGAGCACTGAGGTGGAGGTGCATGCATGGATGCACCTCTCTCCTTTGTGCTCTCTATGCTTCTGTCATCATCACCCCCTTCGCACCTTAATTCATATCTGTGTAATTAGATATATAGATCAACACACCCTTAATTTGCTCGCAAGTACCTCGTTTCTGGGTTTTTTTTAAATTCTTTTTCTTTTTCTTTTTTGGAAGAGATTGATTAGGGTTTGATTAGTAGATCCAACACAAATTACCTTTTGTTTGGTTATTAATTATTTTGTGTTAAATTGTCTTTCATAATTAATTAATCGTTGTGTGTGATGTTTCAATATTTTTTTTTAATAAAATTTCTGAAAGTGTCACTCTTCTTTCCTAACCCACAGTCTATTATCCTTTATTTAACAACTGAATAATAATTGACTAGTTGTGATTGAATAGATTGATTGGTAGTTGTTAAATACTTTTGCTAATTAAAATGCTTTAAATGTCTTAAATTAGTGTTAAATTGACACTATTATGTTTTTAGAGTTCTTATAACTGTCTTTATGTTTTTTTAATATATATTTTAAGTTTCAAATATGGCCATTAATTAACACTTTTGACTCTCAAATTAATGCTCTTGCCAAAAGTGTTAGATGATTTTAAAAACTTTAGATTCATATCACATCTAGTATATATTAAGTGTTTTTTTAACGATCATTAAGTACTTCACTACTTTAAACAAAAGGTTCACTTTCTCTCCAAGTTCTTGATGATCATGAATCCTTAATTAGATTTGCGTGTTCTTCTGTAAAAAGGTGAGATCTGTCATCTTAACGGTTCCACACTATCAGCTCTGTGACCATCTGTGAGGAGGCGGCGACCCCTGCAGCTGCAGGGCTTCTTCCAGCACCACTCTGAGCCTTCTCACGTCCACCTTCACCGTCTGCTTGTCGAGGAACACCGCGTGGTGTCTCGGTTACTGCCTTATCAACGAGCTCTCGTCTTCCTTCACCTCGTACTCCAGGTAGCTTATCGCCATGTCCGCCGCCGGCTCGCCGAAGTCGTGCCTGCACGCGGACGTGAGGCCGCCCCACGGGACGATCTGCACCAGCGGCGCCGCGCGGGAGGAAGACCATGTTGGTCAGCCCCACGCCGTGGACGCCCATCAGCACGTCGCATGGAGTTCACGGTCCGCGCGAAGCTGGACACGTTCTTGGTCTCCTCAGGGCCGGCGACCAGCACCTTGAAGCCCAAGCTCCGCGCCAGCGACGATACCTCCCTGCGGTTGGTTATCGACCGCGAGCCCCTCCGGTTGATCAGCAGTAGTCTCGGCTCCGCCATGGAGTCGGCGTCAGGGGCTTTGGAGGGGTCAATCCCCAGCTCTCTGTGGCTCAAGAGACCCACATGGACGTCGAGGAAACAGTGCACCGTCCTCTCCTGATCCAGATCGATGATCGGATAGTACGAAAGCCTTCTCAGAATCGTCTCGTACTTGGCGATCCAGCCGTAGTTGAAGTCGGTGACGAGGAACTGGACTCGGCCGCGGTGCCGGCGTGCGGTGGTGAAGAGGGGGATGAGGACGTCGGAGAAGTCATGGAAGAAGTTCCCCAGGAATCCACCGGTGGAGAACACGATGCCAGGGACTGCGTGATTCACCGAGCAATGAGGCGGCTTCCTCGATTCCTTCAGGGTCAGTTCTCTGATTCTCCCCATCACCGTGGTTTCCCATCTTCTTCTTCTTCCTCTTCTTCTCCATGAACAGCTGCTGCACTATTATAATGGCTAAGATGATAGAACAGGAGTGCCCGACGACTCTCACATCGCCATGAACGGCGCATGTGTCAGATCTGCGCTCGGATTCATCACAGGATATCTTGCTCTCTGCAATCGACCAAAGTGTAGAATGTAATGCATTCGATGATCAGTCGACATGAATTCGAGCTAGGAGGTGGGATTTACCAGCTCGAGCGGTGGTTTCTTGTTCCTCAGGTTCTTCCTTGAGGATTTCTTCTAGTAGACTTGTTTCCGAGGAGAAAATTGTTGGAGTAATTGTAGCTTTTGTTGTTGGCTTTGAGAGTTCCTGATGATCGATCGGAGAGGGATCGATCGTCTCATTTTCAGGTTTCTTGGGGGCTTCGCCCATGGCTGAAGTACTGGACATTCCTCCAATTTCTGCCATTAATGTATCTGTAATGATCGTCAGCAAATTAAAGACTGTACACCTTAATTAATATTTATTCTCTTGCTTGAAATTAATAATTAACAACGTAACTATTTCAAACTCTGGTTCATATATCAAACAATAAAACCTGCAATTCTACTCACCCGATCGATCTGCCTTTTCCTCCTCGACCACCAGAATCTCTAAGCTCATCGTCGACGATAATGGCGAACTAGCTAATCAAAAGCACACAAACAACTCAAAGATGGATCACTTACAAAAAAACTAGCATTGGTACAGTGCCCAGCACTTACAAGAGGAGAGGGTGTCTAAGCTTGGCTTCAGCATCGACTCGACCAAGAAGAAGCATGGGATCATCAAGAACAGTAGCGATGCCGAAACCCCAAATCTATGGGGTATTCTTCTCCCTGCCATTGCCATTGCCATTGCCTTCGCCTTCGCCTGTCAAACCTAATTTCAGTGCAAAACAATTAATGGAGTAGGGTTATATTTATCGAAAAGATCGATCGACTTCATGCAGTTGCCATGGGAAGACTATAGCTACCAAGTTAATCGATTCGTTTAAATAAATAAAAAATGAATCATTCTGGACGTTGACATTCCAAATGCCACTGCATTTCAATTATTTCCCATGCAACTTCTACAGCTTGTTCTATTTATATTTATTTATGACCATGAGTGAATATATAAAGTTAATATTCAAACTTTTTAATTATAGTTGATGCACCTGCCATAAATGATATGATTTCCTCTAAGTAAAGATTAAGAATTAAGCAAATATTAAAATTTAAATTAACTTAGCAAGACTAGTCAATATGAATTCAGAAGAAACAATCCCATCAAAGTAAAATAGCTACCGCCTCTAGCTCTAGCTGTATTTCGAGCTCAGCATAGGCTAAGTCTAGACCTCACTTGGGCCTCAAAAGCAATTTGGTCCAGTCCTAAAGCCTCACTTCGAGTGTCTCGATCTCGATCGTCTTGGTCTCAGCCGTCTTATCTCGGCTGCCACCATCCTCCTTATGCAAAAACTATAAAAAATTTTCAAGCGTGCGGTGCTTGCAAAGGGGTCAGGTGCGGTTATGAGATTGTTAGATATGGTCCCTTGTATACCCTCATACCTGTGCATAAAGTCAGAAGGTACTAATAATCAGTGATTGTTACATGGTAGGATGGTTACGAGGTTGACAGACTTAGTTCCCCAGATGTTTTATGTTGGGATCTCAATTCAGCAATCGTCTGAGTTGATCTCTTCGAGCTCCGACTAGTGATTTCTCTCGGGTTGTTGTGGAAAGGTGCTCTTCATGAGTATATAAACCCTTTGTAAGATATGAAAACCCTCTCGGCAATTTGAAAAAAATGATAAATCCCAGTCAGTCTCATGGACTCAATCCTTGGGGGTGGTCGGTCCGGTCCCACGGAAGTTTTCCACTGACCACCAGGGTAAATCGGGAAGCGCATACTGCGGACAATCCAGATGCCCAGCATCCTTTGATTACGTTCCCCATTTAGAAGAAAATTCTTGCAAATACGCTGTAGCTGGGGATTGAATCGCGGGTCCCTGGATCACAACTCGGATGTCCTACCGTTGCACCATTGCCCCGAGGATGTTCTTCTTTATTTGCACTTTCATTTTTTTCTATGAATACTAACTTGAATGGGAGTGACCTGTTGGGACTCTTTGGCACCAGTCTAACATCTTATTAAAGTGCATTTCAGGTCTTTATCGTCTTCTCCTTCGATCTCCGTTAGGAAATTGTATTGTTCGTTAACTGATGACTTGATCATTCGTAGTATCTAATCGGAATAATAATAATAACTTGACTGTTATTGTTGGTTGGGCTAACAATGAATAACTACTAATTTTATGGACTAATCTCATTTTGATCTCTATATTTACTTATAATTCTGCTAAAAGCAAATAACTTTGACCTATATATTACCATAAAAGGGGTGAGCAAAGGGGGCTACTGCCCACCTACCCATGTTGGATGAGCATGAATATTTAAATATTTTTAAATAATATTTTAAAAATTATGGTAAATTTAATAATAATTTGAAATTTTCTTTTTTTATAATTTTTATAATATATAGGCAAAGGGGCTTTTCGAGAAGGCATGTAATTTTGTAATATTTAAGTACGGACAGAAATATAATAAGTATGTATTCAAGGAGATCGATCCGATGCATTTACAATTTTATGCACATGAAAAGAATAAATCATAACTGTGATTCCGATCTGCAAGTGTTTGATAGCATCGATAAAGTCAAACTAAGCACGGAAAAAGAGAAGTCAACGAACCAACAACTCATAGTTGGTGGCTAGTTGCTTCGATCTTAATTAAGCCACATTTAAATGAGACCAATTAGGCAACTCAAGTTGTATCATTTGAAGTTAGTGCCAAATGAGTTTTTTAATGCCAATTTTGAATATTGTAAATATAATCGTCAATTTCGATTGGATCGATTGGATTAGTCCTTAGCCCGTCCTACCAAATAATTTAGATAGATTGGGTTGAAATTTTATCAATCTATTTTAAGATGAGTTCAGATTAGTTGATCTGTCTAAATTCGTGACCTGCGTGGATTAACCTGCGGCAGACTTGGATTGAAAGTTTATTTATTTATTTTAAATTTTAAGATTAAAATAGAAAACTTAATAAATTAGTAAACTTAATTTATCTAAATTACAATTCAAGTTTAATAATTTAACTCATCAATTTAAATTATAATTCAAATATAAATTTTTTAATATTTTATTTTTAATATTTTGACAGACTCATAAGTTGGTTTATCTAATCTGCAGTTCACATTAGTTGGATTGGATTGAAGATTTCTCAATTTGTCAAATTGGTGGATCGGTCTGTCCCACCCTATCATATAATAAATTTTTAGTAGATTGGTGTGTCCTGTTATCTGTTATGAATTGGTCCGTTTGACAGTTCTAATTGTAAAGTATGTAAAATAAAAAAAATCTAAAAAAGAAATCATTTTTAAATATTTCTATTAAAAAATAGATAAATCCACCACGGTCCGACGTGTCGAGTTCACAAAGCATCAAGTGTCCTCGTGCTATCCGGCCTTCGACAGCGGATCCGACTTTCCCCGTCCCCTCCAAACTGAAACCCTAATTTTTCTCCCGGGCTTATGGCAATCCCGTAATAAATACCCGTCTACTTCGTACTCTCTCTCTCTCTCTCTCTCTCTCCAACCTTACACCAATTCCACGAAACCCTAACGCTAAACGTATCCTCTTCTTCTCCGCCAGAGGTTCGTCGGGAACTGATCCCATCTTCTCCCTGGTCGCCGGAGTCTCCGGCAGCAGAGCGATGTCGCTGGACGGCGCCATCGATAGAAGGGAGGGCTCTCCGGTGGGCAATGGGAACGGGCCGGCCAGGCCGACGTACGGCGACCGGCGCCTGAGGTTGAATCCCAACACGGAGCACAGGCCGGAACGGTACGATGATGTTCGGTCGGAATTGGTCCCAGCAATTTTCAGCTCCCTGGAGCGCCACCTCCCTCCGATCATGCTCGAGGTGCCGCGGGATGCCAAGTTGCAGTTAATGAAGGATATCCTCGCGCGTTACTTGCCCGAGGGGGAATGCGACAGGGTGAGTCCTTCGCTGATGTGTTTTCGTAAAAATGTTCAACTTTTTCCTGATATAACATGAATACCTTCGCATGCTTTACTGTAGGAAGTATTTAGTAACCCGGTGCTTTGTTGGCCTGTTTCCATTTGAATGAAATATCATGGTTTTCTAGGTGGGTACTCTTCCTAACTTGTTGGTTAACCTTCCCATGGCAAGATCATGCTTTGTGTAGGAAACATTTAGTCACCCGGTGTTTTGCTACCATTTGTATGAAAGAGCTATACTTTTGTAGAAAACAAGGTGGGATGTTAATTGGACTCGGTCTGAAATAGGTTAGGATCAAAGTGTCTGCCATGGTTATTTCTAAAAATTTTTATTGTTAGTGCTTACTTTCTGTATCAATATCATAAACTCCTTGCTAACTTGTGTTTTTGAGGCTTCTTAGGTTAATTTCCACCATTTCAAGTTGAACATATCTTCTTAGTTCTTCACTTTCTTATTAATTCTAGTCTGCTCCGCGCTATCTTAGTGGTCATTTACTTGTTTTAATCTTGAGTGCTTACTTGCTATACCAGGTTCAGAAGCATAAAGCATACAGGCAGAAATTGATTTCAGCTTATCAGGTTTGCCATTTCCTCATGCTAATTTCTTTAGTACTTACTGGTTGCTAAATTATAACCCTTTTGCTTGTTTGTCTGCAATAATCTGTCTGATTCAGCAATTGAATATTAATGATTTGAAAATGGCAATCTCTTTAAAAGTTAGACATTTTTTCTGTGATTTACTTATATGATTCTGAAAATGTGTTTCTTATCTTATTGTTGTTATAATTTCTTGAACTTTGTTTCAGATTACTTTCTGGAGGAACTCCATGAGTGGTGTTTATGCTCAACATTATATATTTTCTCAAGATGTTTACCATTTTTTTATAGAGAAATTATGTCCCTAGTAATATGTGTTTTTTTTTTCCAATTTCAATGTAGTGTGGTGCATCATACTCACTTAAATTTGGATCCTTTGGTGGATTAGCAGAGCCATTGCTATTTGTGTGCGTGTATGCATGTGCATGCGTGCATACATGCATATCTTTGCTTTAATAAGCAACATCTAGCAAATATTAGAATCTTGAATATTTTGAGGATTGGTCTCTTCATTCATAATTCTATTTCACACTTGTTTTCCATGTCAAAAGTTTAAGTTATTGAACATTTAGACTGCCAACCATTATCTGTAGATGATGATGAGATTCATTCTCATCTATTGTGATTCTCATCTTGCTTAATCTTCATGAATTTTTCCTTCTTGATTCTTAGATAGTGAAATAGTTTTCATGGTTATGGTCGCCTCCTCCCCTCAAATGAGGTCTGTGAACTTATGTGTATCAGTGTATATAGGGTCATTGTTAATATTCTGCAAAATATTCAGGCAGGTTTGGTTACTACTTTCTAGTAGTTTCCCTACATTTTATATAACAATTTTGTCTTGTGTTATGCACTGTTATGATTGTGTTGAGTTGAACTATATGATTGATGCTGTTAAGATGAATATTACACTACCTATTTTGCTTTCATCACTTGTTAATAATAACTATTCCATTTTATGCATGGATGAATTGGTGTTTGTGTAGTTAGTTTCCTGCCTTCAATTGTTTTGATACCATGTAACTTTTTTACTTCTTTCCTGCTTGAGCAGCCTTTACATAAAGAACTATACAATCTGCAACCATCAATGTTTTTTATGCCATCATTTCTTAAGGCAATCAATGATAACACAGAGGAGAGCTTCAGAAATATACTGTCTGAACCTTCACCTGGAATTTATATATTTTCTATGCTACAGCCAAGTTTCTGTGAAATGTTATTAGATGAGGTACTACCAACTCATCTGTAAAATTACACAATTACTGTTTTTTGCACATAACTTATATTAAGTGGATAACTTCTTAGGTGGAAAATTTTGAAAAGTGGGTTAATTCAGTCAACTTCAAAATAATGCGACCAAATGCAATGAACAAGTATGGTGCGGTGCTTGATGACTTTGGCATGGAAACGATGCTTAACAAGCTTATGGATGAATTCATCTCTCCACTTGCTAGAGGTGATAAACATGTCTTCATTGTTTGACTATATATATATATATATATATATATATATATATATTCCCATCATTTTTGTTTCATCAATATCTCATAGAACCTATTTCCACGGTTGCAGTATTTTATCCTGAGGTTGGTGGGTCAACTCTGGATTCACATCATGGTTTTGTGGTTGAGTATGGCAAGGACAAGGATATCGAACTAGGTAACTACATGATAGCATCTTCTTTAATTATAATGAAATGACATGATATGAACATAGAGCCATTTGCTTTTGCCCCATATTAAGTTTGACTTGATGACCGCTTGTGCAAAAGCTTTAATTATTAAGCAAAAACAGTTATTTGGTAAATACATATCGTTATGGTTGTGGACCGTGTTAGCACAAAGAAAATGACAAGTTTCACTTGTTGCTAAGCATGTAATAAGGCTTTTGTGTTAATCTATGTTTGGCTAAATTAACTCTTCAATAGGCGAGAAGGTAAAATAGAACAAAGGTAAAGGCTAGAGAGGGAGCTCAATATGGAAGTTCACAATAAAGGGCCAAAGACAGGATGCACACACAGACTTTTTATGAGGCCTTTCATTTAGCAAGGGATGAAGTTCAATAGAACTTTGGAGATCAGCCATGGAGGCAGTTAGTGGTGAAGCTCAGTAATCAGTGTTTATGTAAAGGGGAATAAGCATGGGAAGCTTGAGAATCCATGATCAAACATGTATTAGTTAATGGGCATATTATATACCTATATTATGTGTAACATGGCTCATCTTGTTTATGCTTATATAACAATTTAATTCAACTCAATTTTAACTTTGGTTTAACCCAAATTGAGCATCTATGATGAATTTAATTTCACCCAGAGAATTAATTTAGCCTCAATTAGAGCTAATTAATTTTCAGAATTTATCTTAAACCCACAATTAGAGCTGAAACTAGGTTGACATGCTCTAACCTATTCCAACTGTTGGCATTACTTAACATTAAGGCAATAAATAATTCAACTTGATTTTTTCTTTGCTTTGACCCAAACCAAGGCTGTACATCAAGTAATTCAAATTTCACCCATTAGAGATCTAATTAGTCCTCAATTGGAGCCAAATAATTTATGAACTAATCTTAAATCATTTATGTTTATTTATACTCATTAAATCATTTGTGTTTTTCTAATGCAGGTTTCCATGTGGATGATGCGGAAGTCACTTTAAATGTATGCCTGGGCAAAGATTTTTCTGGAGGTAATTTGTTTTTCCAGGGAGTTCGATGCGACAAGCATGTGAACACAGAGACACAACCAGAGGTTTGTATTCTCATGGTTTCTTGCATATTCCTGTTCTTGAAGCTTCTGTAATCTAGAGCATTTGACTATTCTATGCTGACCTGGAATTTGAAGCGTATATGAAGTCTTTGGTTAGTGCAACTTAACCATATGTCTCTGGATTTCTGTCTTGGTTCCTATACTTATTACTCAATAACTTAGTGTAGAAAATATAACAGACTGTATTTTACCAATTTTCACGCATTCACTTGCTGGTAATCTTGAAAATGATTGTGAAAGTTCAAAGACAAGGCCCATTCCCATCCACAATGCCAAGAGTTCCTTTCCTACCTAGAGGCTCTCTTTTTTCATCATACACCTTTAAGACGACGACGACGGCGACAACGTCTTATCCCACTAGGTGAGGTGGGCTATATAGATCCTTCTACTCTAGTGAACTCTATCCTCTACTATATCGTCATCTATACTTGAATAAATTTTATCTTATTTTATTATTGTTAACTAAGTCTTTTTGATTTTCCTCTTTCTCATTTATCCAGGCTTGAGACCGGCCATGATGGGGCATCGTACACCTTTAAGAAAGGCTATAAAATGCTGTTGTGCCCTAAGATTCAGATTGTAGTGATTGTACTGAGTACTGATGGATGCAATTCAACAGAACTGTTCTTATTATCATGAGAATTCATGATATGTGTTTGAATTTGAAACTTCTCTGGACTCCACTTAGGGTATTTAATAGAAGAATGAAACAGGCATGCAATGACCTCCATAGCTGTTGCTTGTGCTGGTGTTGTCTTCTCTGTTTGGTTTTAGCCAGGATGGAATGGTAAAGACACATTGCAGTGCTAGTTTATTCATTGACCATTATTGAGATTGGACCAATATTTTGAACCTTTTGGAAGTGAAGTATTGTAACAGCATAGAAACTCTTTCTTTCATGAAACTGTTACAGGAGTAGGTTGAAGTCATTGATGCCTTATTATGGTTCATTTTACAAATAGCAATTAGTAGTTGCTATAAGTAGTTTGTTTGTTGTTTTCATCATTATAACTGTTTAGGCATGTCGCCGAAACCCTCATCAATTTTTACTGCAGGAGTTCTTTGATTATTCTCATGTCCCTGGTCAAGCTGTACTCCATCGTGGCCGTCATCGACACGGAGCTCATCCCACAAATTTTGGACACAGAATCAACATGCTTTTATGGTGCAGAAGGTATCTTTATCTTTTTTTTTGCTATTGAAGTGCATGCCATTTGGTAAAAGCCTCTCCAATAGCAGCATTATCAACAGCTGTTTGTAAATCTGAGGCACTGAGACTATTCAGGATAATGTTTACCATGGAACAAGTGTTGAAACTTTTGTGGTGATCTATCTGATATTTGTGATTTCATGGTTATATAATTCTGCACACATGGTGCCTTTATCATTATGTTCACTATTTTACTCAAAATTACTGCATTCTTTATCTGCCAACACTGAGATAATGGTCATAGTTGCATGACAAGAGATAAAAAAATGGTTGAGAATAGATAAAGTACTTAATCATGAAGACTCCATCATGTAGAAGGAAGATGTCATTAGACTAGAGATTAATTTGAACATTTCTTGTCATCATCCACATAGTTGATTCACATTGTGGCTGTAGAAGCATACCAACCCACTACCTTTAGTGTCTGTTTATTTTTGGCAAGAATGGGGGGAAAGACACAAGAGGACAAAGTTATGATGTAATTGTGGATGTGGAACAAAAAAATCATTGATGCAAATGTTAGTTGTATAATTTAACATTCTTTTTCGTTCCTTTGTTCTATTTAAATTGTGTATACACTGTCCAATAGTAAATCTTTGATTGTCCTGCAGTTCAGTCTTTAGAGAGAGGAGGAAATTTCAGAAGGATTTCTCTAGCTGGTGCGGCCAGTGCCAGCGTGAGAAGAAAGAAAGGCAGCATCAGTGGGTCGCCACTACCAAGCTGGTACAAAATCGCATCAGTGTTAGCTTTTATTTCCTCCTGCTTGTTCTTGTGTAGTAACTATGGTGGTTGGTTATTTGACAGGCATTTCTAAGAGGTTGTGGAGGAGGCAAGATTTGAGTTGCTTTCTTATGTACTATAGTATGGGTGTGGCTGTAAATTAGCTCGCTTATCCCCCAGATTGGCCTTTGATTGTCCAAGTCCTTCAGCTGGTTGTAATTTCACAGGTTATTTGTATGTGTCATTCTTTATCTATATCAATGCCATGGATTTTTCCTTTAGGATTCTGACTCAACCACTAGCTCCAGCTTTAAGTTGAATTTGGGAAGGAACCTACAACCTGCTAAATAATTCCACCGTGGGCAGGCAGCTTCACTTCGCAAAGTCTATTTTCTGCTAGAGAAAAAACTGTAAAATTTTACTTTTCCTTTTGATTTCACCTGTCAATTGGCCCCTCTCAAGTTTTAACCCTTTGTCAATTGTGTCATGGGGTTGATTTCAGATTGTAATTCTTTAGAAATACTTTCAGAATCATGTGAATTAGGAGAAATGCTAGTGATTAGTACTCCAAGAAATAAATTAAGAAGATTAAGATTTAAATTCTAATAAAAATAAATAATTTAGAAGTTGATTTTTAAAAGCGTATAAATTGTGTTTTAAATTTATGTAATAGACGAAGCAAGCATCTATTTATTATTTTAAAAAATCAATTGAATTTGGGTGAAATTGAGTTTAATTGGAGACCATGTTCGTTGACCTGATATTATTTGCCCCGGCGAAAGGAACAGCCAGAAAGAAGAGATGAGGAAGAATCACAAGCATTGCCACATATCTGTCATCCAGTACATCACCCTCTTTCTTCCTTCCCACTCGGGCCACTACCGATCTGCAAAACCCACGCCGCAGCTTCCCCTCTCGCTTTTGAATTCTGATCGCTCCCAAGCCCTCGAGAGCAGGACGACGACGCTCTTCAGATTTATGTCTGCGACTGCTGCCGTTGCCTCGTCACGCCGTCGTTCTCAGCATCTCTGCACCTCCTCCTCCTCCTCCTCGGCTCCTGCTCTCAAATTCATGGTATCAGGCACAGACTCGATGCGGTAAGTGTAGTAGGTCCTTTGTGCCTTTTGATTTGCCCCTATCTGTCAATCTGTTGATTTTGAGATCTTTGTTCCAGAATTGGTTTTGAAGTGGAGAGTTTTGGGTTTCCGCACGTCGATACGTGTCTCCTCATCTTCTTGCTCTTGTTTCGAGGGGGAACCCTTCCTTGACGTGCGCGGATCGCTTTGCTTTCCTTGTTTTTGATCTGTTGTGTTCTTTGACGGCTTTGTTTCCGGGATTTGTGGAGTTGGACAGGAGATTGAGATGGTCGGGCCGCGGATTCAACGGATCTGGAGCCGGTACAGGATGCGTCGGAAGAGGAAGATGAAGAGGTTAGATAGTTTGGGTTCGAGTAGAGATCTGAAGCCGCCGATGGTGGTGGTGAAGAGGGAGAAGAAGGAAAGGAAGTTGGATGGATTGGCGGTGGTCAGATCGAGCCCGGTGAAGAAGATCCGAGTTTTTTTCGCGGATCCCGACGCTACTGATAGCGACGACGAGGGTTCGACGAGGAAGAACAAGCGAGTGGTTCGCGAAATTGTGGTGGACCAGAGGACTAAAACCCTAAAACCCTTCGTGGATCCGGTGGAGAAGAGGAAGCAAGCGGCGGAGGTTCCTGCTGCTTCCTCCTGCAAGCACAAGGGCGTCCGCCAGCGGCGGTGGGGGAAGTGGGCAGCGGAGATTCGCGACCCGATCCGCCGCGCCCGACTTTGGCTCGGCACCTTCGCCACCTCCGAGGAGGCGGCGGCCGCCTACCGAGCCGCCGCGGCCAGGCTCGACGAGGAGAAGCGTCGCCTCCGGCAGTCCAAGCCTCGCCTGGCCACGGAGGACTCCGCGGTGTCATTCCACACCTCCGACCGGTCGCCATCGTCGGTTCTAGCTCCGGCGGAGAAGTGCACCACACCGGAAGCGGAGGAAGAGAGGTACATCGAGGAGCTCTTCGCGGGGGCGGACCTCGTCGGGCTCCATGCCATCGACGCGCCGTTCCTCGTCGGCGAGCTCGGCGACGACTTCATCGGCTTCGATGATCTTCCTCTCTGGGAGTCACAATTGGACGGTGGAGATTTTTTCCTCGATCTCTAATCCCCATCCATTTTTGCTAGAGGGGAAAAAAAAAATTATAGTCTAATTAAAATATTAATCCTAAATATATATTGAGAGATTTATTAGTTATTACTCTAATTAAAGAGGCAGTGAGAAAGGTCAAAAAAGCTATATTGTACCACGTGACCAGCGCGTGCAATGGAGTTGGTAGTGCTGCTTTTAAGTCTTCTTGTGCTGTGCGTCACTCGTGCCGCCACCTGGCGACTCGGTTAGGTATCGGCAGGCATGGTGGAATAGAGTTAATTAAATAGCTAAATGCGATTTGTTAATTGAAGAAGTTAATGGTTAATCGATGTTATAAGTGTGTTGTGGACCTTGTGGTCTGCTTTGGTTTAAGTTTGCCTGAATCAAAATTTGTTTATTTTTTATATGACAATACAAAGCTTGTGTGTGTGGCTAGGCTTTTGGCATCTTTTTGATTGTAAATTCCAGCACCAGCTCTACCTTTTTCTCTCTTCAAACCTGTACCGTGCATTAAAACCTGGATTTCAGAAGTCAAGAAATTGATTTGTTTATTTTGAAATTGGCTTGTGTGCATTCAAAAACATTATGAAGTATCCAAAATGAGGGATGAAGATCTGACCAATTCTACAGTTCTTGGCCAGTAGAAGGCTAAGGACTTCAATTGTGTGCCTACCTTTGGTGAATCCCAACCCTCCAAAGTGAAGATTTTAGCAGCAAGATGCTTCATGGATGAACAGGTGGGTGGGTTCCTGGTGGTGAAGGTGTCGTCATGGATTTGACTGAGCTGAGCTACTTAGTGAATCACTGCAATGGCCAGTGGTGATTGGCTACAAACATGGTTCAGGTGAGGTTTTCTTGATGGTATTCTTTTAATCATATTATCAATAATTGTTTTCAACTCTTTGCGAGGTAAATTGTGTGCCTCCTCTTTTGTGTGATTTGTGTACTTTGTGAAGGTATCATGGTTTTGGATGATGTCGTTGATGCCCATATTGCCAGTGTTTGTTGTTATGTGATCTTCTATTGCAGTCATGTGGATTGTGATTTTGTTGCTTTGGCCTTTTGATTGACTAGTTGGCGTGGACTTTGAACTAACTTTTTTACATTTGTGTCTTGTGAACTTTTTGGCTCTCTCTTTTTATCTGAAATGAGAGAACCATGAGCTTCTTATCTCCCTAGTGTTAAGAGCTCATCCTCAGGGTTTTGCTCAGACACAACAATGTTCTTCAACATTCGGATCCAAATCCACTAGGTGAACAGACTTAGTTTGGCACTGAGTGTGGGCTTTAACTTGGTCCTAGTTGGTAAAGAGTAGCACACTTAGAGATCGAGTCCAACCATGCGTTGGATTGAATCTGAGTCACATTAGATTAAGGTTAAATTTGCTTGAAGCTGATTTAATTATGTCATTTGGATAGTATTTTTTAGGTAATGAAGTTCAAGCCAGTAACTGATAAATGTAGATGCAACAATCCGTCCTGGAGTTGGTCTTGATACAATTTTCCTCATTTTACCCTCACTGCCTTGCTCACTAGCCGGTTAGGAACTCGCATATACATCGACACTAGAAGATGTAAACAATGTGCCCATGGTGAACTTACCTTAGTGAGTATAACTGTCAGGTTGCATCGACACAAGATGTAAACAATGCAACAATGAGAGGTTTGGGCAACTCTCGTAAGCACTTTGAAACAATGCAACAATGAACTTGATAAATTATCAGATTAGATCAGTCGAATGTTACAATGGCTAGTTTAGATCTGTCCAATCTAAGTATTATATAAGCAGTGTTCAATGTGTCTATAGTTCAACTATTGATGTTACTCTCCTCTATGTTGCAATCGAAGATTCACCTTTACCATCACCGTGCGTTTTGTAGTGCACCTACGTAGAATAGGACAGGATAAGTTGTAGTGCCTTCTTTTGATATTATATTAATTAAAGTTCAATAATGCTTTGCTTAGATTTTCCTGTATGAACTTTTATTTTTATTTACAATGGATGCGATGCAGATGTCGGTCAAGTGAATAGCAAGCGTGACACATGTCAGAAAGCTTGTCATCCACATCTGCTCAAAGAAACAACTCAAGTAGCAGATGGGTCTGTGCTCCCCATTCAAGAAATGACACAGAAACATGCAAGAAAGAGATAGAAAGAAGGAGATAAAAAAGCATCATGAAAATGGCTCCTAAATTGGTTTAGTTCTTTCGAGCATCCCACTTCCCAACAAATCAGTTGTACTTAAAGCTGAGAAGCTAGCAAAGAGGTTTTGTGTTACCTAGTGCTCTGCACTCTTCCACCTTTCGCCTGCATGCTCTACTCCTTGTTTTGGCTTCTCATGTCTCTCTCCCTCTCTCTCTCTGGACATCATCTATTGCCACACTCTGCACTCCACTTTTTTCCTCTCTCACATGGCTGCTGGAGCCCAGCCTTTGCATCTCTTCCATGGCTCCTTGGATGGTTAAACTTTGCCAATGCTTCTTTTCCTGTGTAACTTGTTGACCAGGGAAAGGGCATGCAGACCTGTTCATTTCTTTCTGTATACACATTTTCAAAAGTTCACTGCTCTCAATCATGTTTGTCTCTCCATGAACAAGATATGTGTTGCCACGCATTTTAAACCCTACTAATGAGCTAATGACTATTTTATATGAATACTTTCTCTATTGCTTTGACTAATTATTTATGTTATTGCCATCAAAATGCATTATCCTTTAAGATTAATTATTTGTAGTCCACTTCTTATCTTTCTACAAACTAATCCTTTACTCTGTTGTTCTCAGGATTCAGGAGCTTATCATCCACCACTAAGGTAAATTAGTCTTTGTTAAAGTGAGAGCCAGATTAGGGTGGTGCAGCTGCCTTCCTCCAGACCTGCCATCATAACCTTGTACCAAAAGCATGGGAGAAAGTCTGCCAGCAAACCCAAGTTTGACTCCAACTACTCACCCACCTGTCATGAACAATCAATTCAAAACTCATCCCTAACAGGTAACACAAACTTCAAAGCTAAAACCCCACATCAATTAAGCATAGTGGCAAGGCAAGCAAGCATTACTACATACAGACGGATGAGTAAGACAGGATGGCAATGCATCAATGGCTAGCTAGCTGCATGAAGTAAATATTCTGCACTGGCATCGAGTGTCAAACACAGTCCCACACTGAAGTCATTCGGACCAACTTCTTTTTTTTCCCCTAACAGAAAACAGAAAAGCCAAGTGACAAGAAACAGTGCACGCTTCTTCACATTCCCCTACAGCAATAATGGCATTACATTACCACACAACCGCTGCTGCTGCTGCAGCACTCATCGCAGAAAGGATGATGATCGCCATGGCCTACTCCTCCCCCGGTCTCTGGATGATGGTTATAGTACAGACTTTGGTAGTAAGGACCGGGGTAGTAGTAGTAGCCAGTGTAGGGGGGTATATGTGGAGACCTGTTGTACATCACTTGGGGTTGCATGAACCTGCTCTCGTTCATCAGCATGCTGCTGTTGTTGTTGATGTTGGCCATGGTGTTGTTCATCCCCTTGGAGTTCGTCATCATGGACGATGGCTGGTTTTGATACCCCTGGCCCTGCAAGTTCATCATCAGAGATGCTTGGTGATTTCCATTAGCTGGGAAACCTGTGGAAAAGTTTGCGCCCAGCTGGTGCTGAGCCTGGAGACCATGTCCTTGCAGAGCTGCTAGGCCCATGAGGCCATTATTAGCCATTCTGTTGTTTGGTTGTGCAGCATTTAATCCCTTGGCCTGTGGCACATTTGAGTACTGCGATCCAGTAGGTCGATTGGGATTAGTTTCCCCAGGCCTTTTGTTACCATTCCCACCAGAGTGCAGAGTTTTCTTGGCACCCGCTGCATTATTGGGCAGCTTCAGCTTCTTCAATAGATCAAGGCCCAGCTGCTCATCATCTTCATCCTCATCGTCAAAGTCGTCCCTTTCCAAGTCTTCATCGTCTGAGCTGAAGGAGTCAGCCGTGCTGTGCTGGTGCTTGAAGGCCTTGAGGCCTTGGATGAGCGCTTGGTCGCGTTGGCCTTTGTCCCAGTTCTTCTTCTTCTTCCCGTCCTTGACTTGATGTTGCTGCAGGTGCTGCTGGTGCTGCGGGTGGCTGGGTCTGTTGCTTTGGCTGGTGGACTTGTGAGTCCAGAGCTCTGCATGCTTCCCTGACCTTTGTAGCTTCTTGATCAGGGTGCTGGAGTCCACATCCCCTAAGACCGTGACCTTTTGCTGCTCTGCGTCTATGGTGACAGTGTATATTCCTGATCGAGGAGGGAAAATGAGGTGAGAAAGCTCAATTTGATTTAGCAGATCTAGGCGATTCAGGACATGAAATCCCAAGCAGCCACTCAAGGATAAATCAAAACACAAGCCTATTGATCATAAGCTGAGCAGTGTATTCTTGATGTTGAATTCTTATTCAAGATACCTCTCTTTGAAAAGAAAAAATTTGAAGCATGGTAAAGTCCAGAACTGTGGATTTTCCAACAAAGTAAGTGCAGATGAGCTACCAATGCAAAGATCCAGCAAGGGAAATTGGTAAGAAAATAAAAGAAAAGAAAAGAAAAGAACCAAGCAAGACAAGTTGTTTAAAGAAGAAGAAACTCTTGTTCATTGAAGACAAAGGGGGAAAAATCACCTTCGATTTTCTGAAGTAGCTTCTTGACCTCTTGCTTGCATCCATCACAATGTATGTGCACTTTGAGGACCACAGTCTGCAACGAGGCGAGCCCAGCCAAAAGGAAACTCTCAGTTGCCTTCAAAACTTGGCTTGCACAATAATATTTTTCAAGAAAAACAAAAAGAAGAAGAGAAAAGAAAAGAGGGAAAGGAAATGGGGATGCCTGGATTTTGAAGAGCTTAAAGTCTTCAGCTTTGTTCATGGTGGCTCTTCTCCCTGCTTTCTTCTATCTTCTTTCTTCTTTCTTCTTTCTTCTTTCTTCTTTCTTCTCCTGCAATATTAAATTTTGTCTTGTGCTCTGCTGCATCCTTCTTCCTCTCGGTTATATAGTGAGAGTGAGGAGGAAGCTCCCTGCCCCAACATTCTGGCAGTGAAAAGCCATCCAACGGCCAAAACAAAAGTTACCAGCAGGAAAGAGAAGAAGACGACATGATGTGATTGAACGTCTGTCATTATAATAATGCAAGAACAATTTTATTTGTTAGCCTTTCTTTCCTCTATTCTATCAAAAAAATCTCAGCAATGAATGAGTCAGATCTTTAGAAATTTCTGTAAAAGGTTCAGTGATATAAATGTATCTGTTTAAAATATCTTCATTGTATTGCAAACAATATTATGCCAAGTAATTTTGAAGAATTTACTAAATTCTGTAATTGGTAGAATTGTTTTTTGAATAATTATTTGAATCCAAGGCAGAAGACCTTGACCTTTGGATAAAAATAGAAAAAGGTTAAGAACAGATGTGGCTATGAGAGTGAAAGAAAATAAAAAGAGATGGCCCAGTCCTCCCCTGTTTTTAGGCAGAGCCTTTGTCCTCTTTGCTACGCACTGTTTACTAGAGGCTAAGTAAAGGAAGGGAGGATGGAAGTGGAAGGAGGCAGGCCAGAAAGGGAGAGGAGGAAGGATAGGGTTTAGGGAAGGATACTAATAAGTAAGAAATTTGGAAAATGATTTAAAGAATGGAAAATTAATAATAAAATTTTCCCAATTATATCTGTTGCATTTTATTTTGAGACAATTAAAATTTTATTATATATATATATATATATATATATATATATAGTTGGCACTAGTGATTCAATTTTTTGAATTTATTAATCTTGGAGTGATCAGTCTAATTCCATGCAAATTTTTTATCGTTCATCAGGATAAATCGAGAAGTAAAGATAGCGGCCCAATTTAATAGTCAGTATTTTTGAATTTGTTATTTATTTGAGAGAAAATTTTTATAAATTCATCAATTGAGTTTTGAATTCAAGATGTCATTATATTTAAAATTTTACAGAAATAATAAATGAGGACATAAAAGGCAGTGCACTTTATCGGAAAAAATATTAATTGCAAGTGTATCACCCTTTTTTTCATTAAGAATAAATTTAAAATAGAATTTGTGAGAGAAGTAAAATTAAGGAGCTTTTGTGGTCAAATTATCCATCTTAAGAGAGTAAAAAAGCTTTATTTTATGATTGAATCTCAAGAAAATATTTGATTTATCTCAATGGTTATTTATTTCTTGAAAAACAAATTATAGATGTTTTTATATATATAATAATAAGCTTTTGAAGGTAAATTGAATTGCCTTTGTCTGTTTGCTACAAAAGAGACGTTTCCTAAGTTGTTTATTTAAATTAAAAGTTTATTTATTATGATGTTTGCATTGCCGGGCAGTTAATTAACTCGACACTCCGGAACACGAGGCTTCCATGGGTTTGCCTTTTGAGGACCATCACGTTTTATTTACTCCACTTTCTAAGTCGAATATTATTATTATTAGTATTAAAGTTGAGATTTTTTTTTAAAAAAAAATTCAGATAAAGACTATAAATCGATCAATAAGCAAATTGAATAAAGTTAGCTAAGATAGTATGGCTAGTTGAAAGGAATACACTAATAAATCAGTTAGTGATCTTATTTGATTGATGTTTAATTCCTTCATCAATATCGACTTGAAAATAAGTTTTTTTTTGAAAAAAATACAAATGTATAGAACAAATCCCAAGATAATAATTTAGACGGAGGGCATCTTTATTGAATAAAGAATGAGCATGTTGCCACATATCCAAGTATCTTATTTGCAAATGTAAAACTCTTTGCAGCTACGTACAGTTAATGAGTAACAAAGTATTCCTAATCACTTTCTATCCATTTCCTCTGTACATTGATAATTTCATGCATCTCTTCCAAACTTTTCTTATTCCGAAAAGCATTACAAAGGTGAGAAAGAAAAAAAAAGTCATCTAATAAACATTAGATTGGAACGATGTGATTGATTTGCATCCAAAGTATCATACTTCTTTAAAAGAAGGAAGTTGGTGTAAATACTTCTTTTTCTTCTGCTTGGCTCTCCAAAAGCAAGCCAAGGCTCCCAACGTGCAACTGGCGAGAGCAATGGCTAGTGCAGCTCCGATGGGTACTGCGACTGCATTGCTTGAGGCCGCAGTGGCATTCAACTCGTCGTCATCCTTCTTTCTGACTCAGAGTTGTGTCTTTGTAATATTTCACCAGAAATTTATACACCTCATCCAAGTTCCAGTTTATTTTGCTTGTTGCTGCTATTTTTCACGCTCGAAGACGTGTAACATGATGGGCAGAGCTGATTTGGCGGCCATATTATTTTGGGAAATCTTGGGTCTATCGTCAGTCGCTCGTTGACTTCGTTATGTGCTTTCCATAGCCAAATGCTCAGGGCGCGAGTGGTGTTGAAGGGTGCTGAAACACTGCAAACTGTCCCATGTCAGATATTGTTAAGATAGATGTGAAGAAAAAACAAGTGAATGTTCAAGTACCGTGAAGCCATCTCAGAAAAATGCCTATAGCAATCATCACAAAGAAGGAAGTCTTGGATGAAGTCACGTATTGCAGTGCAAACCAATTGGCTTTCTCCGTCTGCAACTCGAACAGACAGGGAGTGGAATAAAACCCATAGGCCACAGCTGTTACGATATGATTAAAAATGTTAGTAAAAAAAATCACTGCCTTTTTTTGTTTGATCTATCTGAAAGACAATTGTAACCTAAAAATTAATGAACTAATAAAGATTAAGATCATTTTCTAGTTACAGGTAGATGCAATCACTGCTGATAATGAAATAAAAGGGCAGCCCGGTGCACGAAGCTCCCGCCATGCGGGGTCCGGGGAAATGATCCATTGTACGCAACCTTACCTTGCCTTTGGCAAGAGGCTGTTTCCAAACTGCTGATAATGAAATATTTTAATTAAATTATATGGGCAATAGCATCTCTAGTTGAGCTTGACAAAAGGCTAGAATTTGGCTTGAGCTCAATAAGAATTTTAATTAACAAGCTCCTTATAAGTAAATAAACAAACTTGAATACAGTCAAGCTCGAAGCTCCATTACATCCCTATGTAAAAATGGGAATGTGTATAGAAAAATAAATGGTATGATAATGAAAAAGGATAAAGTTGGAAGTTTCAAGCACCTGAAGCCTCTTGAATGATCTTTATTCCCTTGACAAAATATCTGCCAAATGTACAGAGATTAGAGAGAGAATCTTCTAACTATGATGTACCTATTTGGGACTGTAATATGACCTGTTTGTGCACACATTTCTTTTCAAGTACCAATAGCAACATCAAATTTCCCATCTTCTCCTAAAATGATCCATCTCATTGATATGTAAATTCACAATAAGACAGGTCTGTCTGCCATTGGGATACAACTATTAATGGGATACACAGCCCTGCTAATTGAGTTTAAAGAGGAACAGAAAATTATTAATACACCATCAAGATCAGCAGAATAAGGACCATAAAAGAGTAGCTATCTTGGTAAATTAGTAAAATTTCAACAAGTTGTACCTATATCAAAAAACTGAAAGTGCATGTAAAAGTTAAGGATACACTTCTCAGAAGTTAATGACGGGTCATAAAATTAGTTTCAAGTATAAGCACTTTGATTGAATACGATGATAATAATTAGCAATACAAAAACAACAAATAATTAAAAGAACCAACAACTTGCCTGCCAAGTTTTTTGTTTATCCAATTGAGTAACTGATCTGCTGTCCTTCCATCATCGATCAATTGTAATTCACTATTTTCATGTTTAGGAGAGACATAAATTCAGCCGGAGGACCCCACAATAGCATGGGATAGAAACCAACTGAAAATCTACCACAAAGATTTGTATTTATCTGTGCTGTCAAAGAGAAAGTATGAAAAAAGGCACGACTGACTAAGTTCCTCAAAATAAATAAATTGTAATTTTCATTTTTTCTTCATTTAGCTTATTTAGATGAAATAAAGAAAGATAGTTATTTAGTGTTTTATTAGGAATAAAATAAACAATAGATGAAATTAAATTTATTAATCTTCTTTATTTCATTCAATTATTTTATTTTTTGTTGTTATTTCCTTCTTAATATTTTGTTTTTTCGGCGGCTATAGTATAGGGCCCCACTTACGCCGTCCGATTAGGTTTCTTTCCCTGTTCCTATAGTAAAGGCACGAAATTTATAAGCATGTCAAATATTGATCGGTATCAATCTCACAAGTAATGTTCCAACCAATAATCACCATGCTCACACAATTTTGATGGTACCCACAAATGCAGCACTTGTCTTTGCCAATATTTGCGAAAGGATGATTTTCTACCCACAACTAATTTAGAAAAAATTGAAATACCATAGAAAAAGATGAGAGGGAAAACACCAATGTGAACGCCAACAACATTAAAGTGGAGTGACACTAGAGTTGGAGTAACCAACATGTATCATGCTTGTTCCAGTATCAATTTTGTCAATCTTAACTCCAAGTTCTAATGATTAACCAAGATACATTTATGAATATGTGAAGAAACTAGTTCCAATGTTCTCATTCAATGCACAAAACACAATCATTAGTCTTGTATTTATGTAAATTGTTGCGTTCAAAATTTTTATTCAAATTGATTTTCTTATTGCTATTGGCTTATGTTTGGCAGTAACCAAACAAGGTGGAACGTGTTGCTTCAAAAATTTTATTCAATTGATTTTATGATTGCTATAGGCTTATGTTTGGCAGTAACCAAGCAAGGTGGAAAGAGTTTATAGGATTAAGATTCATTTGATTTGATTCTGAGTCTCAGCACACTTAGAAGTGGGTTGAGTGTCGATGCAGAATGATACCGAAATCCTATAATTTCATGTTGAAATTCAGGCAACCACTGATGCATGTAATCTAGCTTATAGGAACTAGAATATTCTATGCCTAGAAAAATAGAACCCAAAAAGTTATTTGGAAGCTACAGAAAAATTACCTTCATTGCACAATCAACCCGTGCCATCAAAATAATTCCAGGATGCTCAGCATTTGGCCCATCGAACATCCTTGCAACCTTTTCATAATGAGGCTGCATGATTATGGTTAAGAGTATTTTTGAAGTTGATGATTTAAGAAAAGCAGGGAGCTAGAACTTCATATACCTTATAGTTTCTGCATGCAGGACACCTGTTTAATCAAAAAAGTAAATTAAAGCATGTCAAATAAACAAACTTCAAAGCAAAAAAAAAAAAAAAAGTAACCTATATATCAGCTATGGGCTAAAAACAAACATAAGACAAGTATCCAGTGTATCAAGCAACGAAGATTGATTTAAGAAAAACAGTCCATTTAAGCTTAAAATGAAAGAAGCACTGTCTAATTGTTCGGAGACGTTGAGGGCGACGGCAGCATCAGGGAGATCGGCGCCCTCGCCGACGGATCTGACAGCACCGAGGCCGCGGGCACCTAGCACGAGGAGTAGAGCAGAGAAAAGGAAAGCCCCATCGGAGAGACGCATCGGAGGGAACGGATCTACAGAAGGAAGAAAGGGGATCGCCAGCAAATTCGACCGCAGCAGCGACTCTGCGACGGGAGAAGCCGATCGAGCATTTCCTTTCCGAAGGGAGAGGACTGAGGAGGGATCACTTTCAACGTCCTCTTTAACTCCTACTCAAATTAGCAATAAAAAAAAGTAAAATTTAAATTCTAAATAAAATAATTATACTAAAGACCAATTTATGGGTAAATTAATGGGCCGGGCTGGGCTGGGCCGGGCCGTAAATTAATGGGTAAATATTGCATGGACATAATGTTAATGAATACATGATCCTAATCGATGATCCTATTTGATGATATCGATGACGATGATGATAAACAATCAGTAAAAGGATCGAAAAAGGTAGTTAAGTTTATAAACAAAACATTGGTGGAACTCGTATCGATGATGATTAATAAATAAACCACAGTGCCCATGCGTGCTCTTAAAGAACAAGTGATCCAACAATTAACTAGGATTGTTAGGCTAAGTGACCATGATGCCTAGAACACTCAAGATAACTATTTTTTAAAACCAAACCGAAAAGTGTTGATAAAATAATTTTATTCAATTTATCCCTTGGAAAGCTATTGAGAGTCCTTCCAATGTGCCATCGATAATTGTATTAAATTGAAGCCCTCGATTCATGGAACCTTGATATTTATGAGGATGAAAAAGAAGAGAAGAAGTTTAATGATAGAACAAAAAAGTTATTCTCCTTCTCATTCACATCGCTTTGCCATTTGCTTGTTACACTTCTTTAGGGAAAGGGGACATATTCTTCTTCTATCAAACAAAATTATATATATATATATACACGAAAAATGCTCCGCTACGCGACGGATATTTCCGCGACCCACCTGTGACACCCCGACCCACAGCCACTGTTCTTGCCGCTGTGTCGCCGTTCGACCATCGTCGGCCGCCGGACCGGGCCCGATTGACAGTCAACTTGCTGGCGCACCGTCCAGCTCCGGATTCAAGCTGGATTGTGGTTGGAATCTGACCGAATTCGGCCAGAAACCGCCGCCAGTGGCACTCGGCCACTGTGGGCCAAATCGCGGTTGGAGACTGACCGAGTAAGGACTGTCGGCCGCCGACGGTCCTTCCTCGACTGGTCTCTGGCCGCGATTTGGCCCACAGTGGCTGCATGCCATTGACGGCGGTTTCCGGCCAAATTCGGTCGGATTCCGACCACAATCCGACCTGAATATGGTGTCGGCCAGCGCGCCGACGAGTGGTGCGTCGACCTGGCCCGGTCTGGCGGTCGACAGTAGCCGGACGGCGAGGCGGCAGCGGCGACAGTGGCTAGGGGTCGGGGGTATGTTTACTGTGCATTCCCAGTTTTGGACGGTCTGATGAACTCACGATTGCGTGATGGATGGTGATCCCGCTGTCGCACACAGGCGTGTAGAAAATCGACGCGCAGCAGAGCATTTCTGTATATATATATAATTATATTTATGGTAAAATTTTGTGCCAAAATTGAGTTTTTAATTCTCGAAATTAATTATTTTCTATATTCTCTCGCGCGCAAAGTAAAATTAAATAACAAGAAAAAGCGAGGGGCGACCCGCATTAATCGAAGGAATTTAATGCGGCGCGCGTGCGGCAGGCGCGACGGCGGCGATGGCTGCACTCCTCCTCCTCCTCTAGGAATCGAGCCATCGCGCTCACGCTGGGCTCCGCCACGTAGCTCCTCCAGGGTGCAGACGAGAGGTTCCGGGAGAGCCTCGCCGCCACGGCGGGCGTAGCGTCCACCCGCAGCAGAGGCCAACCTATCGCCGCCAGTCGCTCGATCTTCCGCACCTGCTCCACCGCCAGCCGCTTCGTGTTCGCCTTGATCGCCTCGAGCGCCGCCTCGAACGCGGCCGAGGTCCGGTAGCCGCGCCCGGTGAAGTAGCTCCGGAATTCCGGCACCCCGATGGCCTTCCCCAGCCCCGGGTGCCGCTCCGCTTCCCCCTCCACCGCGAAGTAGCGCTCCAGCTCCTCGACCATACCTTCCGCCACCATCTCGTCCACTCTCCGGTCGAGCTGCTCTGCCAGCACCGCCGCGTCGACGTGCACCCAAATAAAGCAACACCGAGACCGCAGCGCTTCCTTCCTCGCCGACGGCCGCTCCCTGAACGGGTCAGACCGTGGATCAAACCGGTTAGAGAGCAGAGCATGGATGAAGGAATTCGACCCGCCAGCGACCACCGGAATCCGACCGCGGGCGGAGATGTCTTCAATGGCGCAGCTCGCTAAGACCCGGAATCCGGTACGAGGGAGTTCCCCGGCGGCGGGGTCCAGTTCGCCAAGCAAATGATGCGGTACTCCACGGCGGTCCGGCACCGGCATCTTATTAGTGGTGATGTCGAGACCGCGGTACACCTGGATCTTATCACAGTTTATGACCTCGCCAGAAAACATGGACGACAGCTGAACAGAGAGCTTGGACTTGCCGGTGCCGGTGGCGCCCATGATCACCACCACCCTCTGCTCCATCTCATCCATCCCCCGCTTCACATTGCCTCCGTACCCACGAAGCCGGCGGCTTTGCAGCAGCGTCGCAGCGGACAACACTGGCCGCCGCTTCCCGGCGGCGATGGTGCTCTGAGAAAGTAGCGCTCTGCCTCCGCCGCTGCCCAATAAAATTGACATATATATATGGACAAACGCTACAGATCTATCACCTTCTCTAATCCGATCTGATCTTCCAAATCAATCGCAGTCAATTATCAGGAAGAGGATGAGATCCGAGTTCCGATTGGCGTTGTCATTCCTATATATACATCGAGTCGCAGAACAAAACTCTCACCATTTAATACGTCGTTATCATGATTCCACTATCGGATGCTTAATCCTCTACTATCTCTCCGAAGATATTACGAACGCCTAAACCTCTCTTAATTCCTTCCAATGGGCTGTTCTCTCCCTCCTAGAAATCTCTTTTAAGAATTATTACTGCAGAGAAGCAGCAGCGTTGCATGGCGACGACATTGCACAGGCCGCCTCGCAGCATGCAGATGTTTTTCCTCTTCTTTTTCTCTTGTTCTTGTCGAAATGCCGATCGATCGAGAGAGAGAGAAGAGATTCAGTTGCAGATTGGTAGCAGTGCGTGGGGGCGAGGAATGTTTCGAGCAGGAATCTTATCAGGAAGGAACTGGACATCGAGATCGACCGGCACTCGTTCGCAAATTGCACTCCGGGAGGCGGAGAGCATCATACGAACTCCGTGCAGCTGTTCTTCCACTCCACTACCGCGATTCGCGGTCAACGAGTGCGTTGACAAATTCCGATGCCAAATTGAAAGGGGCATGATGGATTGACTACGATTGGACACTAGTGTCTTCGATGAATTTAGTACTCGGAATATTAATTTATCTTGCAAGGAACAAAGAACACAAGACGTGGACGAACAAGAGTTGATGAAAACAGCATAAACAAAAAGAAGAAAAAGTTGCATAGAATAGAATATGCATTTGCAAGCTTAAGGCCCATCGAGCACCACAATGTTCCACTGACAAATAGGTCGAGGAACATTTTGAGGAGAAAAAAAATGTAATGAATTTTATTCTCTATTTTTTAAATTTATTTTTGTTCTTCCCCCACGCATTTCTGATGGTGTTGTGGTAGTGTTTCGAAGCTTTTGCCCACTTATTATCCAATCTTTGTATTACCTCTTTGGTCATGTTGACTTTTCATGCAGCATCAGAATTTCTCGAGTCAAAGCATATTGATTTGCATGGTCCAATCACCATTTTGATATACCTTCTATTTTGTTTCATCTTTTATAGAGGAATTGATTCTTGTATTTTGCAATACGAACGACCCAGCATGGCTCTTACTTCTGGAAAGAGAGAAGTCAACTCCGAATCTAGTCGTAAGATTTTGCATTTGACTGACTTTTTACAAAAAAGCCATCTATATTATATATAATTGCTGCTGAGAAACTAAAGAAACTACACAGACTCTGTAAAAGAAAAAGAGGATTGGAAAAAGATGAATCTCACGGGTCCCAAAATCCCACTCCGCCATTCCTCAAAAGCTCAACCAAATGCCCACAGTCGCGTCGACGACGAAGACGGTGATGATGATGTTAGTTAGTCTGCATTTGACTGCGCCCGTCCCCAGCAGAGCTTCCTGCCAGGCTCTCTGCCTCTGCTCTGCTCATCTTTCGTGCCAAAAGAGCACTTCTTTTAGCAGGCCAATTGCCTGCTCCCTTTCTAACTGAGCCATTAGAAGGCATATACAGTTCAACAAGTGTAAGACAAGGGACTGGATGCAGTGAAAGGGCAAGCGAGGAAGATGATGGCGCTGCGTTTTTTTCTCTGGTAAGCCGCAACAATCTTTTCTTGGGGCTAAACGCTGTATTGGCTCCTTGCGCACTTGATTCCCTTTGTCCCTTATCGATCACGCACTGGAGCTGTTTGCGTCAGTTCAACTCTTTTGCCACGTGAACTGCAGAAAACTATCTCAGAGCAGAGCAATAATTTAAGGTCGTTTGGTCTTGGGAATGGCGATGGATGTTAGGTTACCAGATATTCCCCTGTTCTTGGCAGAAGACATGAATCGCATCATCATGTGGAGTAAGTTGAGTTCAGTTGGTTGGTCGTGCATCATCGAAAGCAGTGACATTTGTTCGTTTGGTTAAAACGTTCTAAAATTTACACGCCATGAGTATTGTACGAAAGATCTTTACAAGATTTCGACAGAAGGGACCTGCATTTTAGTGTCGTCCCAGTTCTACCTCCAACAAATAATGGTGACGCTGACTGGACAAGATCTAACAATAAATGTGAATGGGGAAAATGTTTTTTTTTAAAGCTTATCATGTTCTTGCTGTTTGTACAGGAAAAAGAAGGTTTCTTGTTTAATTATGAGAAACAGAGACGAGAAGAAGGAATCGGTGAGTTGAGATAAGCAATTCATGGTCTGGAATCTGGAAAGAAATGGAAAAAAGGGATTTTTGCAAGATTACAACAATATTTGATCAGTTATTGTCATTAAAAATGGAAATTTTGTGATGAACATGGACGGCTCACTCCGGAATGGCGACGAGCACCGGGCGCCAAGTACGCCGGAGCAGTCGGTACCTCAAGCTACGCGACACAAACCTCGGGACGCCAGCTCCCCTGGCGCCGGCGGCGACGATGTCAAACCCGGACCTCCCCGCCACGCCGACGGGCTTGTCTCTCGTTCCTTCCACCGCCGCCGCCGGCGGCGGCGGAGAAGCGACGAACAGGTCCGCGAGGGAGTGGCTGAGCAGGGCGCGCTTCTCGGTGGGGCGATCCTGGGGCAGGGGCGGCTTCCCGGGCGTCTGCTGCCGGCGGGCGGAGCCGCCCCCGCCTCCGAGGAGCCCCAGGAGGGTCCTGCGGCGGCGGAGGCGGAAGGAAGGGGCGGGGCTCCTGGACGGACTGGCGACGGCAGCCGGCGCCGCGCATTGGGTCGCCAGCAGCTTGAACTTGTGTAGCTTCGCCATCAATGCTTCCGCGTGTCTCTGTCTTCTCCTCCTCCGCTTTGTTTTGGTCTTCACGTAGCTTGGGAGGTGGTTTTGCTTTATGCTGCTGCTTTTCCCTTTATTGCTTCGAAAGGGGGGTTCGAGGGAGGAGGAGGAGGAGGAGGGAGTGAGAGGGCGGCCGGCGGCGCGGCTACCTGGGAGACAGTTAGCGAGGGAGGAATGATGAGCGTATGAAGGAGCGGAGTGGGTGGGGATAGGTTTGGAATCATGAGATTGGACTGTGCATCTTTCGAGGAAGAAAGGAATTTGGTGTGGGGAAGTTGAGAAAGGAAGCAACACATTGTAATCCAAAACAACCACTTTTTCACTTTAGTCCCTCAATATTCAATCGTTTTGAAAAAGCTCCATGTGAGCAGCCATTGGTAATTTTGTGACATAAAATAAATAAATATTATTAAAGTTAATATTTAGAGATGAGTATTATAATATGCCATACTAAACGGGTGCTTTTTGTAATTTACCCTATATTCTTTTACATTCCCTAACTCGACTTCCACCAAATGAAAGCCGGCAGTTGGTCGGATCACATGAGATCTTACTAGATTCGATGGCACCATTTAAGGAAATTTAAAAAAATGTAGCATTTTGTGGGACCTACTCATGAGTTATACCTTTGTTTAGAAATAATCCAAACATAGATTTTGTGTTAATTTTATCATTTAATTATGTAGCAATTTAATTGAGGGTCCAAGTCAAGATGACATCTCCAATGGGCTCCATGTAACATGCGATTTCGTGTGAGGTAAATAAATGATGATACATTCTTCTCCTTAATATATTCTCATTTGTAAAATTAAATCACTAACAATTTATTTAATATATATATTTAAAAGTTTTATAATTAATTTCAGTAATTTATGTTCACATTGGATTGGATTGTTAAAATATGTTATATAATTTTAAAATAGTAATTAAAACTTTAAATAAAATAAAAGAAAGGCCTTTTAAAGAAAAACATATAATATTGGGATTTTTATGGCAATTGACCCATAATCTATTTCCTAAATTAGGGCACCAGTCTCAGGCGCTTCTCGCCGCCGCGATCACGCTCCGCCGCGTCGGAGATTCTGCCAGAGAGAGAGAGAGAGAGAGAGAGAGAGAGAGAGAGAGAGACGAAAGGAAGTGAGGATTTTGATATGAGGTGATCTTTTTTTCCTTCTTGCATCGAAGTATTCCCGAGTTTTTTTTGGATCTTTTTTACTTCTGTGGCAATCTTGGATGCCACTGCTTAGTGATATCCTCTATTTCTTGGTTCGTCTGCACTCAGTGTTATTAGCATTTAGCTATTGTGTAGTGATTTCCACTCTATACTGCATTAGGATCAAAATTTGTTCTTAGCTAGACTAGTTTTATGGCACTTCAAAATTGGGGTAGATATGGAACCTGCCCCATAAACACTGCTCCGTTATTCGATTGGACGGCAGTAAATGATTTGATGCCACAAGGATGGATCAGAGACAGTCTAGCAAAAAATCTATGTATGTTGAGGTTATAAGAGATAATTTCTTGTTAGAGATGAGAAAATTAACTTTCACAAGTTACAACTGGTGTTGTTTCTTGGCCAGATAATAATCTCCTAACATTGGAGTTGGTTATGAAAAGGTGTTGTTATCAGATGTATCAAGAGAAACTATATTCATTATAAAATGTCTATAACCCCGTATGTTCTATTAGCCTAGAGTTTATCAACACCGTGATAGTTGCAAAACTATATTTAGAACGATAAGATGATGTTATGTTTTAAACTACTGGTGGTATCTGTTTCCATTCATTTTTTTCACATGTTTGAGTTGGGAGATCTTGCTGGTCCAAGTGTGCGGGGGTAGACATTGAGCTTGTCTGTGCTTTGGGATGAACTGAATCGAAGAAATTAACTACTTTGGTTCTGAGATGTTCATAAGCACCTCTTTATATAAGAAATGGTTTTTTCATGGCTATGGATGGTTATGTTACTTCTTTGGAAGGTTATAAATTGCGGAATCAAGGAAGCCTTGCAATCTTCGATACGCTACTTCAGTAAGTTTGCTTTGTGCGGTGTTGGTGTTAGTCTAACTTTTGTGGCTTGTGGTTTTGTTTCATTATTTCATCGAGAACCTGAGATTTCATGCAGCATTTCATCTTTGTTGAGCTTTGCAGACTAACCTGAGGCGACGAGATTCTTAGTCTCAAGCATAACTTCAAAGACATCATACAGATTTGACAACTAAAACCCCCACTCGGAAGCTACATCATCAAGACAACTCACAGCACCTGTTCAAGCAGAAGACCTCACACAGACACACAAATTAGATATCTGCTTCATCTTATTTACTACTTTATCAACACGCTGGGATCGGAACGCCGCATGACTTGGAAACTTTCTTGCTGTTGTCGGAGTTTATGTAGCCTCTCAGGTTGGGATTCTGCTTGTACTGGCAGAAGCAGGGCCGCTGCTCCTTGAGCTTGCTGCAGCAGGCGGCGGTGGGCGGCGCCGACGTCAGTATTGCTCCGGCGCACGAGCTCAGCTCCATCGGGTTGCAAGTCACCGGCGACGCCGCCCGCGCTGGACCCAGGAGGACCGGAGCAACCATGAGGACGGTGAGGATCGCTGGCAGCTTCATCATGCCTTCTGCCTAGCGAAGGATACGAGCATCCTCAAAAGAAGAGGAGCAAGATTTATAGGAAGCAACGAGCTATCCCATGTGAAGATGGGACATAAAGTCTGCCAATCTTTATACAAGACACATTGATCCATTGCCGTCCCTTCCTTCCTGTGTAGCCTGCACATGAACAGCATGCACCTTACAACCCATCTGTGATGATTTGGTTAGTGTGGAAGCATGGCGAACTTAATCATGACCCTCGCGCGGTTCCTGCTGCCGTGAATGGGTGGTGCTGTGGGCTTTGGATACTTCTCTGATGGCACATTGTGAGAGGTGACCTAATCTAAAGCCTCGTATTCTGTCAGCGTCTGAATGTGCGCGATTGCAGGCGAGGTGGCGCTCAGTGCGAAGGACAGTGCAGTCTGTGGGAGAGACACGGCGCGCAGACGCAGAATACGATGCTTTGCTCGCCCGCTGGACGCTTCCCGTTGTCAAGATGTGGGCACCTGCCCACCAGAAGAGATTCTGGGTGAAAGCCTAATCTTGTGATTATTTGTGGAATCTGACCAAAAAAATTATATATAATAAAGAAAAATCAATAGAAATCTTGTGAGGAATCCTTGTCGTACACGAGAGGCAGGGCAGGAGAGGCAGGTGTGGCTGTGATTCTTCTTCGTGTAGAAGAGCGAGCCTCTTGCGGATGACCACGCCTATCCGACAGAGCTTTCTCCTTCCCTCCTTCACACTCTGCGCCAAAGATTTCCTCTGTTTTTTGGCACCAGGAAGCTGCCCAAAGGCCACGCAGGGCGAACAGATAAGGCGTCTCCTTCAGATGGATGAACCATCACAGCCGGAAGCAGTTGGTTCGGTGAAAGCGGTCATCAGTTTGTACGGGGAAAGGATTCGTAGCAGGAAGCAGGAGAAGCTCAGCAGCCAGGTCTTCCCGCAAGAGGTACTTGCTTGTGCAATCTTTGATGAGCTCGTTGCTATTTATGATGCTGATTTCTGTAATTTCAAGGATTTGCCTTCCAAAACGAAGGAATTCCTCCGAGCGAAAGCGAACGTTGGCAGGCTGAATGATATCAAGAGCTCTGCGGAAAGGGAGAAAGCCAGGGCGGAGTCCGAATTGCTCCGCGTTAGAAATGTGGCGAAGGAGCTGGCCTCCAAGATCGAGGAGTCGAATGCCCGGAGATCGGAGCTGCAGTCGGTATCAAAATCTGAGAGAATAGAGGAGGAACTCCAGTATTCCAGAGTGATGCAGGAGCTGGACCAAGCGAAGAGAGAGCTGAGCAGGCTCAAGCTCGATGTGGCTTCGACATTAGAGGCGAAGGCGAAAGCAGAGAAGGAGATTGAAGCCTCCAGCTCCAAGGCTGCAAGTTATTCGCGCTCCGTCGCGGAGTTACGGAGGAAGATAGACGACGCTGACGAAGAGCATGTGCTGGTCGAGCTCGCGCGGATTGAGGCCGAGAAAGAACGTCGAGAGGTCGAGGAACGAAGAAGAACCGAAGCAGATATGTTCGCTAAGGAAATTGAAATCGCCAAGAAGAGGATTGAGGAGCTCCGAAGGGAGCTCCATAGGTCGAAGGAGCTCGAAATGAAGCTCAAAGTCACTAACTCGGATGTTAATGTGTTGCAAGGGGAGATGGAATTGGTTCGAGCCATGGAGAGGAACTACCGAGCAGAATCTGTAGTCAAATCCAACAAGAGAAGAGAACAGGATTCTGCACTCCAATCCGCCGAAGCTGAATTGAAGGCAGCAAAACAAGAATTAGCTTCCATCAAGGAAGAGAGTTTTCAGTTCATGGTCTCGATGGATACCATCAGGCAGGAGCTGAGCCACATTTCTGAAGAGATTTACAAGCTCGGGAAGCTAGAAAAGAAAGCTGAAACAGACATCCAGCACCTCAATGCGAAGCTGGCAAAAGCAAAGTCCTTGCTGGAAGCTGCAACGATGGCCGACGAGAGGTCGAAATCCATCGTTACCGATCTGTCGTCTGCCCTCCAGCAAATACAAACAGAAACCAAGGCCGCGAATGAGGAAAAGCAGCAGACTGATGAAGAGATTGAGACCATCAGCGGTGAAATTGGCAAAGCAGAATCGGATGTCGACTCGGCTTTGGAGAAACTGCAGTCGGCCATGCGGGAGCTTGAAGCTGCGAAAGCTTCTGAAGTGAAGGCACTCAGGAAGCTGAGGGATGTAGCTCACAAATCGATGAGAAGTAGAGCCGTGTCGATTCCAGTGATTTCCACCATCACCATCTCAAAGAGTGAGTTCGAGTATTTGAATCAGAAAGCGACTGCGGCACAGGAAGTTGCAGCTAAGAAAGTGGAGGCTGCTCGTGCATGGGTGGAAGCATTGGAAGCTCGAGAGAAGGAGATACTGCTGAAGACCGAGACCATCGAGAGGGACATCACGAAGTCCAGAAGCGAGGAAGTGATGCAGCATTTCGACAAAGAAATGGATGAACTGAGAGAGAACGAAGAAGAGGAGTACGGCGGCCATGCGCAGAGTGCCGTGGAGAAACCAAGAAAATGCACGAGAGAGTCTTCAGCGGCGGCGTCATCAAGGAGGAGTAAGGTGGCGAGGCTTTCGACCTCATCTGCAGCTCGAAATGCCCGGTCGCCGTCGTTTACTATGAAGAGGAAAAAGATCATTCCCAATTTGTTCAAGCTTCTCGGTGATCAGAAGAACAGAAAGCACAAGTGATCTGCACTCGTGCTCAAGAACATCGAGTCGAATCGTTAAAACTCGAGCCTTAATAGGCGATTAAGGCATGTAGTTGATTGAGGTTTTGGATGGTAACCGAGTTGATGTTTTATCGAGTGGTTTCATTCAGTATTTGGGTAGGCAAATACGATATCTCCCTCCCTCGTGCAAAGTTTGTCTTTTGGTAAATTTGATATAGAAAAATTACTAAATTTTAAGAAAAACTTGAATGTAGAACGAAGCCACTCGAATTTTCCAGACCTTTCTTCATTAATTGGTGGATCCACTAACGAGCGACAAGTGTTCCGTGCGTGGGAGGCAAGTTAAAAGTCAATTTTAATTGATCCAATTCTAAAGGACTCGGGTTCTTCCATATCATTATCTCCGTCCTTTTATAGGACTTTCATTGATAGTCCTTATGAATATTCTTGAACATAATATTTTAAGTGAGTGGAGGAACAATTATATTAATGTCAAATTTAGTCCTCTATATGCTCCCTTATATATATTGTTGAATCTGATCTCCTGTTAACAAGTTATTGTTAACGTAAAGATACTTTTTCAACAATTATATAAAGCCTAAAAAAGATAGGCATCATGAGGTACGCAAGAGAACACACTCATTTCTTTCTTCCCTTTTTCTATTGTTTTCAATGTTTAGGAGACTAATTTTTCTCATTCTCAACCAATCATTTTTTTCATCATTCGAGTCTACAACATCGCTTATTCAACAATCATCTTCGTTGATTTATCAAATCACGATCTCAGAGAGGAATATATATATATATATATAGAATATTGCATGTCTATTTTGTATGATATCAATGTGTGTCTGAGTGTGCAAAACATCCGAAAATGATTCAGACATCCGAGAGTTCACATCCAAAAGGACTCGTGCGATCCATGCTGCGCGACTCGTGCGCGACACCCGCAACCCACCGCCGCTGCCCTCGCCGTGTTGTCCGACTACCGCCGGTCGTTGCCTCGGGCGCAATCGACGTGCCACTTGCCGACGCTCCATCCGGCGTTGGATTCCGATTGGATAGTAGTCGAAATCTGCCAATTTCAGGCTCGATCGCCGTTGACAGTGATGCGCATCACTGTTGACCGTGATCAGGTCTGATTTCGGTCGAATCACGGTCGCTGACGATAGAGCCACTGTCGACTGCGATCAAGTCGGATTCCGATCAAATCTCGATTGGTGACCAATCGAGGAAGGACCGACGTGCGACGTCGTCTCGTCCTCTGCAGTTCGGCGACCGCGATTCGATTGGAATTCGTGCCGATCACGGCCGGTAGTGGCCGTGCCACTGCCGACCGCATGATTTCGTTGTTTCCGACCGAATTACGCTGAATTCCGATCACTATCTAATCAGAATCCGACGTCGGACAGAGCGTCAGCGAGCGATGTGTCGCCTGAGGCAGCGGTCTACAGTAGTCGAATGGCACGGCAAGAGCAGCGGTGAATTCAATGGCGGAGCCAGCCCGGGTGATTTACCCGGGCTGATCTCCGACGGTGGGCTATGCCGACGAACTCTGAGTTATTTTACCCGGGTTGGCTCTTCTATTTTCTTTTTAAAAAAAAATTTCTTACATAAATTTAAATTGTTTCGCCGTGGAGCACCCGGGCTATAGCCCGGGTAAAGTAAAACATGGCTCCACCCTTAGGTGGATTGACGATGTCGCACACAGATCATGTAAGAAAAACTACGTAGTATAGTATTTCTCTCTCTATATATATATAATTTTTTTTTGAAAATGATATTTGTACTGTAAAAACATTTTTGCGCGGTAGCAAAAGGAGCTAAATAATTGGCGGAGTTGAAAGAGCGAAGAGAATGAGAAAACAACGCATTTTGAATTGTTTTTTTTTTTATTTTCATGGGCAGAATGGAGCAGCAAGCGGTGTCAGTGTCACGCTTATCCAGCCCGATCCTGCTCAGTTTGGGGATCTCCGCGAGGTCCAAGAGGGAGAGGGAGAGGGAGAGGGAAACCTCCTCCTCCTCCTCCTCCTCCTCCTCCTCTACCCCATTCCGACCACAGATGACAAGGAGTTGTCCTTGTCTCTCCCGCGCCAATCGCACAGAATTGATCTGTTTCTGTCGTCTCCCACCGCCACCACCCACTCGCCCCACGCCACATCGTGCCGCTACTGCTGCTGCTGTTGTTTATTGCTGCAGCCGTGGTGGTGCGCAAAAGGACGGGCCCTGAAGCGTCCCATCGCGCCAGGGGGCCTCTGCTCCCTCCCTGCTGGCTGCTACTAATAGTGAGCAGAGAAAGGAGAGAGCAGTGAGAGAAGCGATCGATGCAGAAAGAGAGTTTTCACTTTCCAATTTCCCCACCGCACCACTTCACATGCATCGATCAATCCATCTGGGACTGAGGGCCTCAGGACCAATCGTCCATGCGACCTGTCCTTTTCCCTGCGCCACCTGCTGCTGCTGCTGCTGCTGCCTGGCTGGCTGCTGCCGCCCTTCCAAACTCCCCCATGACTCCGGGCGGTGACAATTCAAATTTTGTCCCTTCGCTTTTAATGGCAAAATTAATTGCTCCGGGCACCACTCAATTCACCCTCCACCACCACCTAACACCCACCCTCTTCCCCCTCGCTCCTCACAAAAGCTGCTTCGTTCTTCTGTACATCCATGGCGTATTATAGTAGCTAGGAATTATTTGACGATGAGTACTGAAGAGATATTATCGTGTTAATCCATGCAAACACAGAGCTTTCAGCGTTGATAAAAGTTGGGTTCTTATTGTTGATCGTCGTCGGCGTCAACTAGTTTATGTTACATGCTAAGGAAGTTGAAGAACGGAGCGGTCACGAATCACGATGACCGCCGCCCCTCGCCGCCGGCGATTGTCTGGATCAACGAGAGGAGCTTGGCCTGCTTGCGCGCCCACGCCTCCGCCTTTTCCATCTCCTCGGCCTCCGCCTCCGTCCTCAAGTGGCCCATTCTTTCCCTCCACTCCGCGTCCGCCCTTTCCAGCCACGCCTTTTCTTCCTCCCTCAGTCGCCGAATCCGCTCCTCCACCTCCTCCACCTTCTCCCGCTTCCTCCGCGCCTTCTCCGTCTCCATTTGCTGCTCCAGCCGGCTCAGCCGCCACGCCGCATCCTTCCGGTGCTGCGCCCAGGCGCGCCGCCCCTCCTCCACCTCCTCGCACAGCCTCGCGACGAGAGGCAGCTGGTGCGGCGCGAGCTCCAGCGCCGGAGGCGGCGAGATTGAGAGCGAGAGCGCCACTGACGGCGCCGCCGCCGCGGACGAGGAGCTGGCGGGAGACGGGGAGGGGTCGTTGCAGGTCATATTGAGCGCGTGCTTCTCCGCGAAGGTGTGGAGGATGTGCTCGTACGCGCTAGGGGAGGCGGCGGCGGCGGCTGCGGAGGCGGCGGAAACAGAGGGTGGAAAGGCGAAGGGGGAGGAAGAAGAGGAGAAGGAAGAGGAGGAGGAAGAGTGGTTGTTGGCATTGAGCTTGAGCTGCTTCTCCTTGAAGACTTCCCACCACTTCCCGAGCCGCTTGGGGGTGCGGCCGGGGAGGTGGGCGGCGATGGACTTCCACTTGTTGCCGTACCGCGCCTGCAGGGAGATGAGGAGGGACTGCTCGTCGGGGGAGAGCGAGCCCTTCTTGAGGCCCGGACGGAGGTAGTTCCTCCAGCGCTCGTGGCACGACTTGGGGTCGCGGTGCAGCGGGCGCCCCATGCGCTCCGACACCAGCGCCCACTCCTTCGCCCCGTACTGCTTCACGTACTCCCGCAGGAGCGCGTCCTCCTCCGGCTGCCACCGCTGCCGCTCCCTCATCATCCCATCGAACTGAGAGGCAGCGCCGTGGCTCGATCGACTAGTTAAAGACCAATCAATTCAGGCGAGGACGCGACATGGAGGAAAACCGCATGCATGCATCAGAGCAGTGTCTCTTCACTGTCACACAGAGAGGAGGGGGGAGGAGGAGGAGGAAGAAGAAGAGGAGGGTGGTGGTAAAAGATGATGTGGTATGGTATCGGTGTGGATGTGTCGGGGTCTCTCTGGTCACATGATGTTTCGTAGCATTGAATGAGTGGGGGACTGCTCATGTTGGGTTGCTCTGCTGCTCTGCCGCTGCTCCCTTCCTTTTCTGGTCCATACGCACCATCCATTATACAAGCAGCACCGTGCACTGCACCAGCCATTTTCTATTCTGCTACGTTACAAAACTCCCAACTTCTCACTGCACGCTCTTTTCGGGGAAATTTGTAGCTATACATTAGTTCTCGGAATAATGATACCGCGGTAAGATATCTACATTGTCACTCAAGCATTTACAATTCGATTCCACAGTTATAATATATTTCTAAAAATTGTCTTCCAAATGAAGAACGTAATCAAAGGATACTGGGCGTCTAGACTGTGTGCACTTACGCTGTCTGGAAACGACTGGTTCATATCTGTTCCCGTTTTCGAAACACTGGAAAACGTTTCCATCCGTGGAACTTACAAGAAACGGCTGGTTCATGTCCGGCCCGCTCCCCTTTGTCGACTCATCCTCGTCGCTTCCTCTACCTCCTCGTGCTCATGGACGTCCTCCTCTCCCCCATGCCTCATATATAGCCTCTCCGCCGGCGCCACCGATAAAAACTTCCTCCTTTACGACCATCCCTTGTCACCGCCGACGTTGCCGCTGCCAACGAAGAAGGCCTAGGTCGCCGGAGATTCCCTTCCGTCATGGCACCGGCGGCCAACCCTCGCGTGCGATGCTGGAGAAGAAGAACAGGGATGAGGCGATTTGATAGCTTCTTAACGGATCAAATGGTTAAGATCCAATAATATTATCCAATAAATTATAAATCCAATACCCTTTAACCATTAATCCTTAAGTAATTTGGACGACTCTTGACTCAATTTAATTGATCTTTAATTGGACTTCGACGTTTCCAAAATTTAAAAACTTCAACTATTGCCGTTTTCTATTTCTGTTTCTGTGTTTCCCATTTCTCATCTCCAAGTTTTCAGACAGTATAAGCGTGCACTTCTCGATTTATCTTGGTAGCCGATGAAAAAGTTTGATGAGACCGAATCGATCATCCGACTAATTGAGAATTTTTTTTAGCTATACATTAGCCACATACAAAGTCTTTATTTACGATCATTATCTACCTTTTTAAAATCATTGAATTTTTTTTGATATTTTATTTTATTTTATTTTATTTCAGAGTTTAGTCGAGCCACTAACAAGCGTTGGATACGAACGCCCGCACCTCTGCGATTAGGGTTTCCGCCCACGCCGGATCGAGCAGCTCCACCGCGTGAAACCCTCCTTCGCGAAACTTCGCCACCACGCCGCCGCCGACGCCGCCGACTTCTCTCTCCAACATTTCCACGAACTGCCGCTGCCGGTCGACCAACGGATCCCCTTCGCAGCCCGTCACTAGACACCTCGGGAGATGCCTCAGCTCCGCCGGAACCGCCGCCGCCGGGTTGCAGAACCGATGGTCCCGATCCGCGCCTTCCGGCAGCGCCAGCCTCCACAGCATCTGGTTGGCGCGGAGGGGGAGTGTTTGGTCCTCCTCCGACCTCGTCTCCGACGGAGTCATCTCCTCTCCGCCGAAGTAGGGCTGGTTGAGGATCAGCCCCGTGAGCGTGACCGGATGCAGCTCCAGGGCCGTGAGGAGCAGTCCGGCGTGGTAGGCCGTGTTGGCGCCGGAGCTGCTGCCCATGAGAAAGCACCGGGAGGCGTCGCCGTGGCGTGACAGCCACTGATCTCCCCCATCTCGACCTAATTGGGATCGGAGCCAGAGCACGGCCTCCGCCGCGTCCTCGTACGCGGCGGGGAGGCGGTGCTCCGGTGCGAGGCGGTAGTCGACGGAGACGATCAGGGCGGAGACTTGGCGGGTCATCGCCTCGCAGAAGGCGTGGTAGAAGGCGGTGCCGGCGCTGAAGACGACGAAGCCGCCGCCGTGGAAGTAGACGATGACGGGGAGCTTGGCGGCGGGAGGGAGGGGGTTGGGGTGGTAGATGCGGAGCCAAGTGCCGTTCCGAGGGTTGAGGGGGACGTCTCGCGAGAGGACGTCGGCGTCGGGTTGTTCGCCGGAGGGCGGGAGGACGGGGACCGCGGGTCGGATCACGGTGCCGTCGGGGCGTTCGACGATTTGGAGGAAGAGGCTGGTGCTTTTCGTGGAGGGACGACTCTTCTGCGCCTCAGAGCCCGATGAGTTCTCCATGGACAAGAACAGAGAGAATTTCACAGCGGCAAGGATTTTGAGCTGCAATTCGACTCAAACAGCGTAGCTCAATCTCCAGGTAAGTAAATTTTTTTTTTTTTGGCGTGCTTTGCATAATAAACATATTATAATAAACTCTACGTCAGGAAGCTTTTGACGAAGGAATTTTAAAAAATTAAATAGATTTTTTTTTAAAAAAAAATCTTTTTAGATTTTGAAAGGTGCCAAACTACAATTAAGTTTCGTTGTCAGATGATTTACAATTCAGCATCATTAATCGACTGTTTATTTTTTTGTTTTCTTGCCTAGCAGATGGCTTTATAAAATGAGTTTATTATTCAGACACTATTAACAAAAGAAAAAAAAACATTATCATCGATATGCTTTCTGACCTATTCAGACATTATTAACTAAAAAGCATTATCGTTTATATGCATATCTTTTATTGACTGTTTAATTTTTTTTCACTTGTTTATGCATTTTGATGGACTGTTTAATTTCTTCACTTGGTTTTCTTTATTTATACATTTAAATTGTACTGTATTGCCTTAAGATTATTTTATATTTAACATTATCATATCTATCTATATAAAAAATATTAGTCGATGTTCCATAAAAGATTTAGATGTAGTTTGTCGATCTCTAGCGTGATTGGTAGAAGAGTATTTTTTTGATACAAGAATCTTATGCACGTCATTCATGACATAGTGTCACTTTATTCTATTATGATATGGTCTTAATCGATGAGGTTGACTTAGCTACAATTAGTTGGCCTAATAGAAAACTAAACATATTAAGTATATAATAATAAATTGAACGAGGAGAGGAGGAAATTATTATTTTTACTATTTTAAAATTTAGAATATATATATATATATATATATATATATATATATAT
The DNA here is from genome assembly GCF_044706935.1 of Curcuma longa. Taxonomy (NCBI): domain Eukaryota; kingdom Viridiplantae; phylum Streptophyta; class Magnoliopsida; order Zingiberales; family Zingiberaceae; genus Curcuma; species Curcuma longa. Next base: position 12,851,391 of record NC_133871.1, read on the forward strand.
ATATATATATATATATATATATATATATATAGGATTTTGTTATGCCGCGTGACATCTCATCTGCGACTCGTGGGCACCGTCTCGCTCTCGCCACTGTTGCTGCCTCGTCCGACCACCGTTGGTTGTCGGATCGGGCGTGTTCGACGTGCCAATCGTCGGTGCACTGTTCGACGTCAGATTCCCGTCGGATAGTGGTCGGAATCCGACGAATTCGATCGAAAATGGTAGAATCCCGCTGGCAGCCACTATTGGTCGAATCGCGGTAGGTTTTCGGTCAAATTACGATCGGAGACCGACCGAGGAAGGATCGTCGGCGCACAAAATTCGATTGGAATCCGCTGTCGGATGGTGCACCGGCGACTAGCGCTTCCATCTTGCCCGGGGCGGCGGTCGGCGGTGGTCGAATGAGGCGGCGATGACGGCGGCAGCGACGATGATGCACACGAGTCGCGGACACGTCGCGGACGAGGAGGCGTATATATATATATATAAAGTATATATAAGAAGTGATATGTTGCGCGATTAAATTTACGCGATGGTGCGCAACTTCTGACGTGGTTGGGATTGTGATCTAATCTTAATCCTCCAAAAATCGCATGGCCCCATCCCCATCTCTCTATTCTTTGAAGTCGTTATCACAATTAAGGTCTTCGAAGTACACCATCGATGCATGAATTTCGTTGCGTGATCAGTCAATCTCTCACCCTCGTCCATTGTAGTCGCGCCCTCTCCTGGTTCGACCTCCACCGTCATGAGCTCGTCGAGCACACCATCAGTGTCATTGAGATACTCCGTTCCAATCGCCTCCTTGACATTGCCACCATCGAGGTCTTCGAAGGCACCACCTTTGGACACATGAAGGAGAGGGAGGTGGGTTAGGTGAGGACAAGGAAGCAAGTCACTTTCCAGGACTTGTCCTGGAGGCCATAGACAAGGACATCAAGACCATAGAGAAGCGTGGAGTGTGAGGAGACGATGGCGGTGGTGTTAAGGAGGCGGTTGGAGCGAAGCATCTCAACAGGGCTAGCGGTTTGCTCGACAGGCTCGTGAAAGTGGAGGTCGAGCTAGGAGAGGGCACGACTGCAATGGACAAGGATGAGAGGTTGGTTGATCACGTGACGGAGCTCATGTGTTGACAGTGTACTTCAAAGACCTCGATGGTAGTGGCAACTTCGCAAAACATATCAGAAGTTGTGCAGCGTTGTACAGGATATCACTCTTATATATAAAAAGAGACATGCTTTTCCCACCCCCCTGACCACACCCCCGCCCCCCCCCCCCCCACCTCCTCTCTCTCCCTCTCAAATTACATTCCTATCCTTTTCTTTATTTTTTAATTTTTATTTAATTTTATTTTTTAATTAATTTTATTTAAAAATAGCTCTCATATATTTTTAATTTTATTTAGTTTTATTTTTTAATTAATTTAATTTATTATTTTTTTCATCAATACTATATTTTTTTTCAATTTTTATTTAATTTTATTTTTTAATAAATTTTGTTTATTATTTTTTATCAATACTTTATTTTTAGAATTTTATATAAATTTTATTTTTTAATCAATTTTGTTTATTATATTTTTTTCAATTTTATATAAATTTTATTTTTTAAATAATTTTATTTATTATTTTTTTCATAATACTTGTATTTTTTTCAATTTATTATTTTTTAAATTTTATTTTTTTATTGATTTTTTTTTTGTTAATCAGTTTTTTATTAGTTTTATTTTTTTGATGAGTGTTTTGACAGATGTCAATGGTTGAAGAATGTGTAATTTAAAAAGAATGAGAGATTCTGACATATGTTATGTGTCAAGGGTTAGAGGGAAGGATGATTTAAAGGGAGAGAAGGTTCTGATATGTGTCAAGAGTTGGATGAGGATAATTTAAATATCGAATTAGGAAGGTAATTTAAAAAAGAGAGAAATTTTGACCTACGTTAAAAATTATATAAAATAAAAAAATAATAAACAAAATTGATTAAAGAAATAAAACTAAATAAAATTTAAAAAAATAATAAACAAAATTAATTTAAAAATAAAACTAAATAAAAATTAAATAAAATTAAAATATATATATATAAGTATTAATGAAAAAATAATAAACAAAATTAATTAAAAAATAAAACTAAATTAAAATTAATTAAAATTAAAAAATATATATATATAAATAAAATAAAATTAAAAAACAGAAAAAGGATAAAATGGTCATTTGAATGGGAGAGAGAGAGAGGAGGAGAGGGGGGTGCGGTGTCAGGGGAGGGGGGAAAAGCAATTTAATACACTACTACATGAAAATGCGGTATGAAAAACAACTTTGGATGTGACCGGCCCGCACGGGCGGCAGTGAAGCATGGTTCGGCCCGCTTAAGATCAAGCAAATTGTTTTAAAAAGCAAAAATAAATTCAAACAAAATAAAATTTATGATCCACGAAGTTCTTTTCTCGATATAGAGATATTAAAAGAGCAACTACTTCCCAATTCTTCGTCTCAAATCGATCCTTTCGAACCCTAGAAAGCAATATTCACACTATCCGAGGAGGGATCTCCGGTTTTGCTGGCGGAAGCAATCCGCCGCTCGCCGCCTCTTCTTCGTCGAGGAAGAGATCATCCGTTCCGCGGAGCACGGCGTGGAGGCAGACGACGGCGGCCCCCACTGCGACCGCTCCGAATACGGTCGATCCGACGCTGGAGAAGATGAGGGCGGCGACCGTGACGACGCACAGAACGCCGAGGACGGTCCCGTTGTCGACGGATCGGCCGAAGAGGAGGATCGGCTGATCGCGGGCGAAGAAGAGGAATATCCAGGCGGCGGCGAGGGCGATGAGGGCGACGAGGGCGCCGGGGTGCCCGAGGAGGGAGACGGCGAGCACGGCGAGCACCAAGAGGACGTAGTTGGAGCGGAAGTAGGCGAGGTTGCGGCGGAAGCGGGCGGCGGCGAGGGCGGAGTTGACGGGGAGCGCGAGGGCGCCCGGGTCGACGAGCTGCGCCCAGGGGCGCTGGGAAGAGATCAGGGCCTTGCCCTGCTCCTTGATGCCGGAGACGAGGTCGCTGTTGCTGGCGGTGGTGGAGGCAGAGTGCCGGGACGGCGAGGCGTGGAAAGCTCCTCCGCCTCCAGCCATGGAATTTCTTCCCCCCGTCGCCGACTTTCAATCGAAGAAACTAGAAGGCAACTTAAGCAAGACCCGAACACGGAAAGAAACCTAATTGGACGGCGTAAGTGGGACCCTATACTATAGCCGCTGAAAAATAAAATAATTGAATGAAATAAAGAAGATTAATAAATTTTATTCATCTATTTTTTATTTTATTCCTAATAAAACACTAAATGAAGAAAAAAAATGAAAATTACAATTTATTTATTTTCTTGAAAATAACAAATAAACAATTCACCATCGACCGAGTTATTGACCAGGAGTATGACTTACGGCATGCAACATCTACCCACGGTTTACCTTCCAAAATAACGTTCCCAGCAGTCTCATTCAAGTGTGGGTACAGTATTCGGGTAAGTAGCTCTGAAGATCTCGTCGGTGGAGTAACCTACCCGATCTCTGTCACTCTTCCATCTTCTTGCTCGTGCAGTTGTGCTGCTGCCTCTCGCTCCGAATCTCCGATCTAGGTCGTAGCTTCCGGCAAGGTATGGGATGATCCTCCTCCTTCCACTTGTCTGTTGCAATTCTTCGGATTTGTCGTTCATAAATCATATCGATGCTTTGTTCAGAATCCTTTTTGGAGCTTAACTACCAAAGACTTTTCGCTTTCTTAGATGGGGGGAAACAAATCAATTTCTTGTGTTATTGTTGTTGTTTCTTTCGTAGTTACTGTTATATTGATTCCTCCCTACTAGGAGGAGAAAAAGGTTCCTACTGGCTGTTTATCTGTAAGATACCTCCGAATTCTTATAGCTACACTTTTCATTTTCAAATAAACTGACCTTTTGGGGTAATATAGAAAATAAATTTTGTCCTCCCTCTTCCTAGTGATTCACTGTTTTACTTCGATTCGATTTAGAATGATAGAATGACTTGTATTTTTAACATTTATACACGTGTTTTTGGATCTTGTCCAAGAAAGGCTAGGCTTTGGTGCAAGTTCTATTTTTTCCGCTGGTTTAGTTTCAAGTTTTGAGATTATGCTCTGGTATCATTTTATACTTATGATTTTCCCCCACTTATTCTTACTTTTCGAAAATTCATTGTATTTTGATTGACGGTCAAACTGAATTTATTTTATGTGCTGTTTGATGTGAATCTTGATAATAGTGCAGATTCATGATTGACTTTGAAATACATGATAAATTAAGTTCTTGTGATTCATGAGTGCCTTATTTGTAACTTGTTATCAATTTTAGTTGCGGTAAACTTTCATAGTTGTATGATATTGAGATAGGCAGTGTGGAGTGCTGACTTGTACTTATGGTATGATGGAATAAAATAATGGCCATTGCCATCCAAAGCCCAAAGTAAAGAGGTGGGCACAAATCTTGACGTCATGAATACATATCTAGAGGTAGTGTAAAAGTGTGCTTAAATAACTCTTGAACACATATCTTAATGTCATTTGCATATGGTTTGTGGTGCCTTCACCATCCAAGTGCCTCAATTTGCAAAAAATGGGCTAAGTGATTTTCTAATCGAGTAAAGCAGATGAGGTTTTCACATAGTTGTAGATGATGAAGAAAAAGAAACTAGTATATGCTCATAGGATTAGGTCAACAATTATAAAAGAAAACTTCATCAAAAGGATTAAAATTGGTGGATATAATGATTCGGAGTATAAACAAGGCTTGCTTACACGAACAAAATGGATAGTACAAGGCTACAGAGATAGGTATAGACAATTTAACTATATCATCCATGCTCCTCAAATTGGATAAAATATCCAATCCAAATGAATACTTGAAAAAAAAAAGTTAGATGAAATTATTAAAGGTATACCCTACAAATTTATACTTGGTGGAAATTTGATTAGACATATAGGGAGGGGTGTACATGGAGGTCTTGGATTTGGAAAAACAAAGATATAAAAGGAGAATTTTTTGGATTTTGTTACAAAATGTAATTTTGTACTTGTTAGCAGAACTCCCACATGGTTGAGAAGCACAACTTTCTTTATTTTTGCAATACAGTACCGATCCATAAGTTGTACAATAGTTTTTTCTTGCGAAACATAATAGCTAGAAGTTCCAAATGTGCTGCTTATTCTTGCTTTGATATTTTCTATGTCCTTGGTTTGTAGTTCTTAATATCATGTCATCATCAGGTAAGATTACTATTTACTTTGTCATCTTGGAAGTATCTTTATGTTTCTCAGTAATCTATTTTATCTTTGTTGTTGCTAATGCAACAATTTTACTGTTTTCTTGTTTATTCAGGCGATTTCTTTGAAAATGGCACAGAAATATCATTTATGTTGCATTTTTTTCTGGATTGCTTGCTTGTTACACCGTGCCTCATCAGATGGCTTAATGAGAATCAATCTGAATAAGAAGTCCTTGGACCTTGACACTCTGAATGCAGCTAGATTAGTGAGAAAGCAGAACATGGATAGTCTAAATAATGCTATCCATCATAATCTTGGTGATTCAGATATTGACATAATATCCCTCAAGAACTACATGGATGCTCAATACTTTGGCATCATTGGTATTGGCTCGCCTCCACAAAACTTTACAGTCATCTTTGACACTGGAAGTTCAAACTTGTGGGTCCCATCATCCAAGTGCTATTTCTCAGTAAGTTCTGTATGCAAGCCTCGACAAATCATGAATGTCTTCTTTTTGTTTGAAGGAAACCAAAGGCCACACTCCCACCAATGAATGTTTTGTCTGCTTGCTTTTTTTTGTAAATTTATTTTTTTATAAATCAAGTGTGGACTAAGTTTATGAAAGCTAATGTCTTTGCAGCTTTCCTGTTATTTTCACCATAAGTACAAGGCAGGCAAATCAAGCACTTACACAAAGGATGGTATACTTCTAGTCTGTGCACATTTTGAGCTCGTGCTGCATTATTTATCACTAGCTTTCTAACACAACTGGCCTACAATTTCTCTTCCAGCCTCTTTTTTTTTCTATGGCTTGTTGCTTATTTGATGATGAGTATTGTTACTAATATTCAAAATCCAAGCTCTACCCGGCCAATATATAACCAACATGTCATATTTCTGTCATATGTTCAGTTTCTGTTATAATTTTGTTAGGCAATGCAATTCTTTGTTTTCCTTTTATTTGTATGAAAAAATAATCTAGGTTGTATTGCTTTTCTTACCAGGAAAATCATGTAAAATAACTTATGGTTCTGGGATAATTTCTGGCTTCTTTAGCAAGGACAATGTACTAGTTGGTGAAGTAGTTGCCAAAGATCAAGTAGGTCATTTCCTCTCTATATATCTTCATCAACTGAAGTCATTTATCCTTTGCATCTTAAATTTCCAACCTAAATATCTATTTATCCTCTTGCAGATTTTCATTGAGACAACTAGAGAAGTTGGTCCAACATTCTTGCTGGCTAAGTTTGATGGAATTGTCGGCCTTGGTTTTCAAGAAATATCAGTTGAAAATGCACCGCCCCTATGGTATGGTTTTCTTTATGTCACTGTCAGGTACAAGGAGATTGCAAATGTGTTCCTAACATTAAGCATTACTGGTATTATTGTCTGCACTTTGCAGGTCTACCATGCTCAAGCAGGGTCTTATTGAGAAGGAGATCTTTTCTTTCTGGCTTAATAGGAATGCTGATGATGCAAATGGCGGGGAACTTGTGTTTGGAGGTGTTGATCCAAATCATTACAAGGGAAATCATACTTATGTTCCTGTTACACGAAAAGGATATTGGCAGGTAGAAGAAATATGTAACTGAAGGAAAATAGTTATAGTAAACTCCTGGTCCTCCTCTACATTCTTTTTGACTCATTTGGCTTGTTTGTATCAGTTTGAGATGGGTGATTTTCTGATTGCTGGAGAATCTACTGGTATAATGCACTTCCTTCAAATAAATACTATATGCTGAAATTTCTTGCTTCTTGATGTTTTGGAAAAAAAAAAAAATTCTAGGCTACTGTTCTGGAGGTTGTGCTGCTATCGTGGATTCTGGAACTTCATTGCTTGCTGGTCCCACTGTATGTTTTCGAGCTTTAAATGTTGGAAGTTGCTTTAGATGCTCTAATATTTTTTAGGATACATGTTTGTTGCTTGCAAAATAAATTTTTCATGCTTGTTCAATGGTAATAACAAGTCGACGATTGTTTTCTGGCACAGACAATGTTTTCATGTTTCTGGTTTGTCTTTCAGTTTTGTGAAAATGCTTGCACTATTTTTATCTTTATTGGATCTCATTGTGGCAATTCCTTTCTGTGATAAGCTTAATTGTTCAACAGATATAATCATGTGAACCAGGAGGGTATACCTTATCCTCTTTTTGTATGAACCATCTTCTACTTCCTCGATTGTGTTGTATGCCTTTACCTTGAATAACATGCCCTTCCTGACAAACTTGCACCTAACTGTGGTTGTTGGATACGCCTCCTGTAATGTCCTGTACAACTGGGGCTGTAAACAAGCCACTGTGTTCAAGTTTGTTCATTAGATAACCAAATGACCTCAAGCTGAGTCGATATTAATTTGACTCACATTTTTATGTTCAAGCTTGTTTCTTAAAAAATTTATAGATCTGGCTTTGACTGCGCCCAACTGTAGATAAGATCATTCACTTGTGAAATTAATGCCATTTATTTTCAACTTTTCTGATTTGGTTGCTGGCATATGAAAGCCAATATCATGCAGCATACTTTTGTCAAATGTCTAGATGAAGTCCTAGAGCAATAGAAGTTAAGAGTGTGTATGGACCATTCATCATTTTTTTGCTACTTAGTTAAAATGATTAATATTTAACATTGTCTCTTTCTATTGCTTTAGACCGTAATAGCGCAGGTCAATCATGCCATAGGTGCAGAAGGAATTGTTAGCACAGAATGTAAAGAAATTGTTAAAGAATATGGAGAATTGATACTCGAGTTGTTGATAGCACAGGTTTTTTCTTTATTCTTTGCCACTTCCTTTGAGCGTTCATACCTGTAAAGCTTTATGAACATGAGTATGTTTGTTTGCAGACACGACCAGAAAAAATTTGCAAACAAATAGGCCTGTGTATTTTCGATGGCTCTCAATATGTTAGGTTTGTTAAGCACAATGTGTTCCAAACTTATCAAAATTTTGCCAAGTAGTTTGATGATTTTCTGTCTGTTAGTTTATATTTAATGAATTTTGCAGCACTGATATCCAATCTGTGGTTGAAAAAGAAAAGAGAGAAGCATCTGCTAACGGCAACGTTCTATGTACTGCCTGTGAGATGGCTGTGGTATGGATTGAAAACCAGCTACGAAAGAATCAATCTAAAGAACGCATACTAGCCTATGTAAACCAGGTTTGTTTACTAGACTATTAGAGTAGTCTCTTCATTTTGATATCATTTTGGATGCTTTCAAATTTTCGCATGACTTCTTAATGGTTTCTCCAGCTCTGTGAACGGCTGCCAAACCCTTTAGGAGAATCAACTGTTGGTTGTGATCAGATTGGAAGCATGCCAAATATCGCATTTACAATTGGAAGTAGAATGTTTAGTCTAACTCCTGAGCAGGTATGGCACTTATGTATCCATCTATTAAGTCTCAGTTAGCTACTTCATAAGTTTCTTTTGTCGATCTAAAGAGAGGTTCCTCTGCCTTTTAATTCCACCCTAAGGACTTCGTCTCATTCTGTCTTGCCAAATATGTTAGCCTAGAAATTACTTTTATTTTATTTTCATTTTTGGCTACATTGTTCTGAACACAGCTAATTGCTGCTCTCTCATGTTTCATCTGCAGTATGTTCTAAAAGTTGAACAACAAGGCACAGCTGTATGTTTAAGTGGCTTTATGGCATTTGATGTGCCTTCTGCACAGGGTCCTCTCTGGTACTTTTTTTTCTCTTTTTTATTTTAATTCATCTCAATTTCCAATTATGAGATAGTAATCCATGTTTGGAGATCAATCATCAACAGATTCTTATGGCAAGCTCTTTTGTGCAGGATTCTTGGAGATGTTTTCATGGGCGCTTATCACACCATATTTGATTTTGGTGACAACAAAATAGGATTTGCTGAGAGTGCTTAAGAGGTTAAGTAGTTTCATGTGCCCTCCCTCTCTATATTATTTGTACCCTAACTATGGGCCATGATTGCATCGCAGCAACTAGCCTTATGTATATAAATACGTATTCAAGAAAATGAGATAGACAAATGTTGGTTAGGTTGCTAAGTACGAGATATTGTACAAACATGTTTCTGTATATCTAGAAGTTTGTAGCAATTAAGTTATACGGATTCATACTTTACATGGCTGGTTGAATTATCCTTTCTTTCTTTTCATGTTTAGAGAAATTGAAATTCTGATCCAAACTGCTTTTTCTCAATCTGTATATGATCTTGTTGGAGCAGTTTTGCAGTGAGTATTTAGGTTTGAATAATGTTTAGAACATCTTAAACAATGTCATGGTTTGCAATGGCACAGAGAACAGAAGCAGTCATTTCTGCTATATAATGCTATATCCAAATTCTAGATTATTTTTAATACATTAAAGAAAGCTTTCATCTTGTGATTATCATACCAGAACAAAATGCTTGATTTGCAAACATTTGAACCAAAATTATAACTGGTAGAATCTGATTCTAATGTATAAAATGGACACAGGAAATTGCTCGGACAAAAAAAGTGAAGGATATAATCTGAATCTAATATGAACAATGGAGGACACAGAAATCAATTTACAAAACGCCGAGGAAAATGTAACTTAATCCTCTTACAGTCTTAATTACATTATCAAATTTTTTTTATTACTGAGAATGTATAGAACGAATATAACTAAATAGAAGAATATAAAAACTACCATAAGATTATAACAGATTATAAGAGAATCATTGTGGTGCAGCGATTAGTTGCCTCATTGGAGTTAGTAGCCTTGCAAGTGGAAGAGGAACATGTGCTATCACCAAGGTCCCATTCTCCTTGTATTCCTTCATCATAAGAATGGATTATGTAACTTTTAGGAATTAAAATACAAGCAAACTCACTTGATAAGTATTGTTCAGAGGGAATTCATGAATCTAGAATAATTTACTGGCATGTCAACTATGGGTGCCAAATATTTCTTAACGTGGATATCAGTTCAACATCATTTATAAAAGAAAGCATGTTGTATACTTACAGTTCTCTCTACCAGTCCAACCTGATGTATCGAGTTAAGGAGCTCGCCTTTTTCGTAAGGAATCAAAGCTTCCACAGGAACCAATGAGTCCTATCAAAATAAATATAGAGTTCAGGGGGAAAGCAACTTGGAGTACACAATTCTCATAAAGATTATATGGAAGCAGAATGATACCTTCAGCTTTGCTTGAACCGCACTGCAGAATTGCTCCAACCCATCACCATTATACGCTGATATGCATACTGCACCTATTTTTTCTGCTTCTGATTTTAATCTGTCAGGACCACTGGCCTTGTCGATCTGTAATAAACATAAAACATCTCAGTGTAGCCTAGTTCCAAAGTACTCTTAGTTACAGAGCATTTCGCTGAATACCATCTATATATTCTCTATCAAAGTAGACATTATAAAAGGAAGAGGAATCATGCCCAACTAGGAAAAGCAAGAGCTAATACAATTACTGTGCCTGAGAACAAAATAATTGTCACAATAAATGAGAGATATAGCCATACCTTATTCCACACAATTAACTTTGGTATTGAGGTCACATCCAATTCCTGAAGTACTTTATTAACAGCATCAATCTGTTGATTAGCTAGGGGATGGCTGTAATTCATAACAACAGCATGATATTATCCACGATAAACTATTAGATAGAGTTCTCAAATGAAAAAACAGACAGAAACTACAATATAAGCTACAGTTGTACCTGATGTCCACTACATGCACTATAAGGGATGACTCAGATATTTCCTCTAGTGTTGCTCTAAATGCAGCTACCTGTGAGATAAAAGGAACTTTGGATTAAGGTTATTGATATGTTAAGTCGGAGGATCACGATCAACATGGAGAAGACATGTTAGTCCCAACTATTCAGGGGTCAATTATATGGATCTACCCCACCCCATTGAACTGTATGCAAAGTTATATTACTAATATGCGATAAAATTATACCTTCATCAGATAAAATAATAATAAATCAAATGGTTGTGCAATGTGAATGGAGGCATAGGATTGGTGGTTGTGCTCTGGATCAACTTCCTGAAGGTTTAGGTATTTTGCTAGATAGCCTTCTGCTCAAGTGTTCATAGGCAATTTCATGAATTAAACATCAGTAAATGATTTAACCCTTTGTTGTGCCATATCCCTCCTCATCAATTCAACATCATTCAACTCCTCACTGGCAGTTCAAACTATGTGAATTTTATGTTTCTAAGCCCTTTCATTTCCTAGCATGATTTTTTCTTTCAATGATAGTGAGACACTGCCTGTCCATCTGGTGCAAAGAGTTTAACACCGATTTTGGATCCAGCAAATCATTTTTTACAGTATAGGACAAAGCAGTTGATGCCCTGTATTACTACATAGCAATATTACTAATGTGATCCACACCACACCACCATTCCACAAAGATCTTTATTACAATCAAATTTCTTGAAACATATATTGCCTGCATCATATCTCTAGTATTAGCATTAACTAAGAATCATGTATCTCAGAATCCATATTTACAGAGAGGTCCAATGTTTGTTTTTATCCCAAGAGATGATGCTTCAGTATGATATTATATGTTTGCAACTGTGTCATTGCATAACTCGAAATTTTGAAGAAAATCATTTTTTAACAAGAAAGATTCACAAAGAGCATACCAACATAGTAGGCAGCTTCTGAATGAAACCCACTGTATCAGTCAAAAGGAACTCTTTTCCATTTCTCATCTGTTGAACATTTCAAACATGTATATTATTTTGGAATTGTCCCTGAACTAAAACAAAATGCCAGACAGTCAATCTTCCAGCTTCTATCAGAAGAAAGTTGCAAACAATGGAATATATCAATAATATTACAAATAAATGACATGAATTAAATTACCAAATAAGAATTTTAATCAACAACAAAAAAAATCTGCATAGTAGGTGAGAGTTAAGCCTTTAAATTTTTTATATTTCCAGATTAATTAGGGGTTAGTGGGTGAGGACTTAATGCGTGTAAACCACACTTGTGGAGAAGATGATAAAAGATGGTGTTATGGTGCAGATTATCGAGTGGATGCATGAGGTTTAAACTTCTGGGTTGTATTGTTTGGACTGGAAGAGAGGGATTTGGGAGTTGAGTAGTATGGGAGTAGTATGGGTGATGAGTAGTATGGTGGTTCAGTCTTGCAGGTGAGGCTGTAAGAGTTGCCAATCCATTGGTTCTATTCTGGAAGTTGAGTTAGGTTGAGGATAGCTTATATGTGGATAAAGTTAATTTGGTGTACCAATTCTCATAGAGAACTTTGATAATCCTTGTTTCTCTTTTACTTGCCTTGCTCATGATATCTTGTCAACTTCTAGTGGTTTTCCTTTTGTTAATAAATAATATTAGCTATTATACATGAGGATTGTTTATGCAGAATATATTTATTTTACTTGATTGTCTTATATGGTGATATTATTTCAAGGTAATTTTAATACGTAAAGTTGTAGAATAATTTAAATTATTCTTGATGTATAACAAGGTAATTTTTTATTGCTAAAAATGTTGGCACTCCTTTAAAATGGTGGTTGGCCAGATTCATTATCCTAGATAAGGGCATGGTGGACATAAAGCATAACATAGCTTATTAGTGGATGAAAAAACTGGTGGATTGATGAGTCACTTGTTGAGGATGAGTCATAAGGGTGTATCTGAACGGTATAGATTATAGAGATCATGCAGTGTCCTTGTTTAGTCATAATTTTTTCCTTGTATTTTATTCTTTACTTAAGATGCTTTAAGCAGTAAAATCACGTGACACATATTCTAAACAAATTGGAGCATCATCAGACTAAATGCCTAGTTTAAGGCAACTATTAAAGGCAGTACCTGCACCCTTCTGGTAGTTGGATCTAGTGTCGCAAAGAGCTGATCTTCAGCAAGGACATCAGCACCAGTCAGCCGATTCAAGAGCGTACTTTTGCCAGCATTTGTATAGCCAACCTAGATACTAACAATCTCAGTCTTTTGTCACCTAATAGTTACGATAAACAAATTATTCATCTGTCATTACCAGGGACACAACAGGAACAGGTACTGATAGACGACGATTACGATATTGCTTTCGATGTTGCCGTACAGATTCCAATTCTTTTCTCAATGCACTAATCTGCATCATATATGTTGTACAAATGAAATCAAGATTACAATTCTCAGTTTACAACCATTTAAGGCGCAACAAATTTTGATGCAGCCAATTAAAAAAAGTCAAGAACCAGAAAATTACATGTTAGAATCCAAAAAATTTAAACTGGTACTCATCAAACTAGTTTCTGAAGTCGCATTAGTAGATGTGAAAAAGAAAGTAAGTAAACTTGCATCAGCTCAGAGTTAGACGAGAAAACATTGGATTATCATACCAGTTTGAGCCTACAATTGAAGTAACTATCTGGCAATTCAAGAAGAAAAGTCGAAAATATTGTTACTGTGGCCATTGTCCAGAAAGGACAGACAGATTGATTACTGAAGATTCTTGAAGTCCTTGATTGAGCAATTGCACTAAATATTCTAGTATCTTTATGCTTCCAATTTATGTAGCTAGTTTGAATCACATGTTTAATACTCTGCAGCAAAGTAAAATGGAAGCAGCAACTTATTTAAAACTGACTTGTGTACGTAAGATACGCTTGTCCACTTCAATTTGTTTCTCTCCCATTCCCTTAACTATTCAAGGTGAGTCCACATTTTTGTTAACCTGGGAAGTTGGTACTCCATCTGTGCTAAAGAAACCTAGAAATACAAAAACAAATCCTATTAGTACAAAAACCAAAAGCCAATCGTATACATTTTGCTACTGAAGACAATATATGCCATGACTCCAAAAAGTTGAGCTTTGGAGGTATAGAGTTAGCATACAAGAAATTTGAAAAAGTAACAAGGGCATAAACTCAAAGAGCCATATTGTAACAAGAGAGCAGTGACGATTGCAGTATCAAAGAATATTTTTGTTTATATTTTTTCCTTTTATGCTTGATTGTAATTTCAGTAGATACCAAGATTCATTGCATGGTTTTTAGAATCTTCCAGACTTGAAACAGAAGTTAACAGTCGTTTGATTGAATATGTTGCTGCTTACATTAGTAAGACTCCTTGGACAACATATCTCATGGTCAACCTACATAGGACTGATATTTTTTCTAGACCACCATGAGATGAGCAACACACGATCTAATGTACAGGAATCAAACTGATTCAAAAATGACCAAATAAAGCTATCATTTCAACCTCCATGTAACCCAAATAAGTACAGGTAAGAGCCTGAGTACGTGCCTGCAAAGCTGCTTCATGAGTAGCAGCCCTTTGATTAAAGATATCAAGAATCAGAGCAGTTCGATCACATACACGAACATCCCCACCAAGTGCTTTCTCCAAGTTGCGGAGTTGTCTAGAAGCATAATGTCCATGATACCAAGACTAAAAGTTAGTAACATCTACAAATTCTTGATGAATCATAGCTATTATTGCCGATAGAATGGCACACAAGTTGCATCAAGAAGAGCTAGAAGGATACCCTATGGAACTTTTTATGTATCATGTATTCTTCATTATATTGCAACCTCTCATGCTTGTTAAATGCCAATGTATTAGAACGAAAAGTAAAAAAAAAAAACAGGAACACTGGAATGCTTATTTTGACCAATGTATTAGAGCAACATCCCAACCCAAATCTATTGATGGTAAGAATTAGCTACTAAGAGAAAATTAACTACAGAAAAGTTGGCAAAAATCAAAAGAGCAGTCCTTATTTTCAAAATCATTAAATGGGGCACCACATCACTTGTAATAGACCTATTATACCCCTTTTTATCCTGAGTTATTGAAAAGTGAACAATTTCAATGAAAATATTCAGTTTTACTAATTTGAAGCAAAAATCATTTTAGTTTCTCCTCTAACTCTTCTACATGAGAATATTTGTACATTAATTAACAAGGATATATCACAATTTACATATGAAATTTACAAACTAACAAAAATGAACAATTTCAATGAAAATGCTTAATTTTGCTAAATTGGCAAAAGTAAATAGCTTCAATGAAATTTTTTCAATTTTCAATAAATGGATAAAAGAAGGATATAATGGAGCTATTGGTGATGGAGCACCTCTTTCATAATAATCAAAGGGGGGCTCTTTTGATGAGTTTGAAAATAAAGGGCACCCTTTAATTCCTCAGTCCTCACCATAACTTTTTTGCCTTTTGCAACTATTTTAGGATTTCAATTTTTCAAACAGTAACTCACTATGCAAACTGACATAGAGAATGCATTGCTAGCTAGAAAAGCAATAAAATCAAATGAAACTTACCCTGCTGACAACTCATCATCAAATATTACAGTTTCAACATCAAGTGCGTGAATTGCACTCTTGATTTCAGCAACCTTTCCGGAGCCAATATAAGTCCTAGGATTGGGATTGGCAAGCCTAAAGAAAAACAATCAGAATACCCAACTAAAATCAAAGTTATCTTCAAATTACTCTAAAAACTACTGAAAATTTGGCACTCACATACCACATATCCTAAGAACAGAAACCATGAAAAGTCAGCATATCATGAGAGTACACACCACATTAGTGTAATATCAGAATAATGAAAAATAGAATATTATGTTGAGAATAGAAAAGGAGACAAATGTAACAGCTCTATAAAGATTCCAACAGAAAAAGAAATTCATTTAGCCTATCCACTAAATCATGTACTGTAGGGCACAAAGGGAACTTACTTTTGATAGGTAGAGCCAACAACCTTCAGTCCAGCAGTATCAGCTAATTGTGCAAGCTCTTTAAGTGACTCCTCGATGCTGAAAATGTTTGCTTCAGAACCTTTACATTCAACACCAACAAGGTAGGCTTTCTCTTGAAATACCTACAATCTTAAGATGATAATTTGTCAGATTTTTTAATTATAAAAACGAATTAATATCAGTTTATAATAGGTAAGAGATTTTTTCAAGGAAAGTGCAAAAAAAATGATAAAAGGAAAAGACCATAAGACAAAACAATGAACTGGAATGTCTCATCTTTGTCATGACTCATCTGCAACAAATCAGGATCCATGCAAGAATTAGAAATTGTTATGCATATTATAGAGGAACATCTATGTTCATTTGGACTATAAGTAATTAGTTTAGTATAATAGTCATATATAATTCTGTGAACATTTTAGCAAAAACATCGTTGTGTCAGTCAACTAGTCAAAGCAGAAGTAGAGAACTAAGATAATACAGTTAAGACTACTATAACGACATATACATAAATCGTGTATGTGGAACAACGTTGATGAGACATTTGTTTCTTACAAAAACTTTCATGGTCTTCATATTTCAGTTTTCATGCTCAATGGTAAAGAGAACCTACATATAAGTTTCCTAATAAGTATAGGGAAATCAGGTTGTATCCTTGGGATTGCTCGTACCAGGACTAGATTTTTTTCTCACCTCTGCTTAAGTTACATTAACCTAAAATTCTATGTTTCATCATTCTTTTGATCAATACAATTTAATCCACAACAAAAAAGAATGTCTCTGTCCTCCCAATTCTTTGATTCACAATTCCAATCCTCGAACCGATTCCAATAACCCAGTTTCAAGCACTAACCGAGAAGGAAAGAAGGGGATTGAGCACACACCTCCCTTCCGCTGCGCAGAGTGTACCTATCGTACTCTTCCTCATCCTCGTCGGCCTTTCTCCTGCTCCGCACGGTATCCTTGACAACCAAATCCAAACTGCCCTCGCTCGCCTCCCCCGCGACGCCATTGGCGACGAGCCCATCGCTAGCATCTTCTCGAAATCCCCCCTCTGGAGACGGATCGCCCTCAGAAACGCCAGCGTCCACTTCGTTGGCTTCCTTGAGGACTCCGATCGGGCGGGTCCGGCATCTCCAGTGCGTCGACGAGAGGCGAACGAAAAGCACGCGCCGCCGAAAGGGATAGTGGCTCTGGTGGTGAAGCGATCGGCGTGGGGATGAGGCGATCGATCGAGGTGGAGGCGGTAGCGGAGCGGTGAGGGACGATGCAGGAGCAGCAGGAGCTCATGCCGGGCAGGCCTCGACTCCTCTTCTTCCTGAAGAAGCGTGGAGGATAAGGCAGACGCTCAAAAGATATTAAAATGTGAGGGTAATTTCGTCCATTCACCATGAAAATATCTTTATTTTAACCTTTTTATTAAAAAAATGAATTACGAGGTTCGAATTGAATATTTCACGCCAAAGAATCTTGGAACGTTGAACAAATCCACCGCGTGCGCGGCGGCGAGGTCAAACACGCAGCCATACGCGTCGAGACCAAGCAACAAGCAGGCCAGAAAAGGAAAGGAAACTGGGAAGAAGGCTCACGGCGAGAGAGAACGAGCCAAGCTATTAATAAGCAGCGCCTCCGCCTCTCCCCACTCTCAGCACAACAGCCTCTGCCTCTCCGATTATCAGGGCGAGATCGCCGATGGCCAAGTACATGGAGATGTTGGATTTGGGCGTCCGGGTCGCTGCTCGGTTCCACTCGCACTGCCCCCAGACGGCCCGCTTGTACTACAAGCCGCCGCCTTCCGCCGACGCCGGCACCCCCGCTCAGCAGGCCAACGGGGCGCTCCCGGTTGTGGATGCTCCCCCTCGGTCGCCGGCAGCAGCTTGCCGTCGGAATATTGGCGTTGGTTTCAGTTTCGATCCGGCGGAAGTTTTTCCGGATGCTGTTTTCTGAGGGACGACGCGAGATCAAGCAAATCTTTTGATTAACAATTCTTTAGTTCATTGCCGTGCTTCATGGTTTTTGTTTTTCCTTTCGATTTCTGTCTCGATAAAAGTTTTGCCAGCTCAATTCAATACAATCATTGAAATGTTGTAGAATTTGATAGTTTTGGAATTAAAGATTTTATTAAAGCATTTGAAAGCATCTGTTCAATTATCAACGTCATGCCCAAAAATCCGACCTTTTTCTTCGAGACGCGATCGATATCTCTTTCTTCGTTCCCTCTGGTAAATGACCGATGAAACACTGCTAGAAGGGGATTAACGAAGCGAAGCAGATCAAAGGAGCATCTATCTTCTTTAAAGCTTCGATATCGCGGGCATTGATCATTCATGGAGGCCGGATCTCCTCCGCATGATCCATTCGATGAGTTATTCACGCAGATCCAGGGCCGCGACTCCAACGCTCACGGTTACGACGATGAAGACGAGTCGGCGGATGAAGGAGGCACCGCGTCGCAGAGAGAAAGGGGATCGTCCCAGCCACATCTCGGCTATTAGGCTTCTCGGATCGAATGGGCTTGTTTTCTAGAAACAGAAAAGCACACCTCATCTGTCGATCGCCCTGGTGAATAACTTCGATGAGGGTTTCAGGAAACTTCGATGATGCCGACTCAATGCTTGAATATGGTACAGATTTCCAGAAAAACAAACTGGTCGATGTAAGAAGAGGATCACGCATTCCATCGACAAGATGCAATATGGCCATGCAGAGCCCGCTCTGTTGGTGTGGCGAAAGCTATTCAAATCACTGGAATGAATAATAACTTGCAATTAAAAATACTTATTTTGATATTAGTCTGTGAGTTTCAGTTTATTTTATAGACTCATCTCGATCTAACTATTATATTGATATATATGATATCTTTTGATCGTTCGGGAACCTTCCAATCAACTAGATCTTTGCTGATATGGTTTTAGACTTTATTCGCTTCGACAATAATAACATCTCTAGATGACTCAGCTCTTTCTGATCACCTAGAGGCTGTTAGGTCGCCTGGAGGCAATTGACATGATCATTCTGATCCATTTTGACAACGGATTTGCATGACTCATTGATCGATTTTTGATTGCCTGGAGTGCTTTTGATCGTCTGGAATATGGTCAACCTTTGTCCTTTATTCATTGAGCTTGTCTTTTCCAATCGGTCGAATATGTAGTTGTCTAGACTTTGTCTTAGTTGTCTTGACCAATTTTTCTTTTAATTTCTTGTCCCTCGGATGCACTGAGCTTTTTTCGGTTCATCCTCATGCATCATTTTTACTTCACTCTATAACTTCTTGTATCTCGAATGCATCGGACTCGTCAGTTCATTTCCCGTATTATCCTTCTAGCTCATTTACGTCTTCTACCAAGACTTTGTCATCTCTGATACTCCTTAATCATTAATTGTTCTTATACACTTAAACACACATATTAAAATAAAATAATAGTCCCCGGAGCAATGGTGCCACGTTAGGACATTCAGGTTGTCATCCAGGTACCTGTGGTTCGATCTCCAACTACGATGTATTTGTAGAAATTTTCTTCCAAATGAGCACTGGCGGAGCCAGCCCGAGTAATTTATCCGGGCTGATCTCTATACTGTAGACTGTTCCGACGAGATTACCCGGGCTGGCTCCTTAGTTTTCTTTTTATATATATATATATATATTATGACTAAGAAAACTTGTTAGATGAAATGAATTTGAGATATTTAGAATTACCATTGGTTGTTTGTTGTCGTCCATCAAAACCGGGATTCAAAATTACTTAAGTCTAGTCGTCAACTGATATAAAAAAATTAATTAATTCAAAAATACAAATAAAATAAAAAAAAATAATTGAATATTAATTTTTTGAAAACATGACATAAAAATATATAATATTCAATACATTCAAAAATATGGAATAAAAATATTATTGAAGTTGTGATTGATTTTTTTAAAAATTAAACCCATTAATTATTATATTGTTATCAATATTTTTAATCAATTTCGATTCAATATAGATGATTATAGAATATCTTAAAAACTCTTCTTCCATCTTGTTGAAGGACTATTTTAACAGGTTTTATAATTAAAAATATTCGTTCCGTTATTGCTTTAGAGACGGAAAAAGTTAAAAAGATGAACATATCAAATAAATAAATATATTAAATTTAATATATAAGTAAATAATATAATTATAATATATTGTAGGTTTTTAAGTTAATTATTTCAATTAATATTCGACATAATTAAGAAATAATTAATAAATTTTGAAATATTTCATGACCAACAATATCAAATTTATAAGGATTCAATTGCATTTTTAAATAATACAAATCTTGTGTATCAAAATTAAGATGATACAATTTCTCAACAAGTTGATACATATCATTAACATTAAGAAACTTAAAGTTTTTTTAGATTCTAAAGCACAACCAAACTCAAAAAGTTTAATTGTCTTATCTTGAATTTATTATTAAGTTTTTCAATTTAAAAATTTATTACAGCAATAAATGCATCAAATCGATGCTCAACTGTAGTTGATCATTTTATTGACAAGAACTATTTATAACATATTTATAGGGAGCTTCTATATGAGTATTTCAATATCATATTTGACATCTAACTTTTGTCACGTAACTAAGTAGAATAATAAATTCTTCTTCTCTCGCGATATGAAGCTATTATGCTGTACACTATTATTATTATTTTAAAACTATGGCTTCAGATTCGAACCTTTGCCCATTTCTTCAATTTTACTGCATCGTAACCAACTCAGCTATATTTTGGAAGTCAAAAATTATAATGGGTAAACTTTTTATAGTGACCGACTCTACCACCGAAACAGTTCCATATCAGAAAACCCCCTAAGAGATTTTTTGGAGGTACGATATCATTATGTTGAAAAGAGCATACTTCCAAAACAGACCTCAACCAACATATACATGTTGCTAAGACTTAAATCGCACAGTACCTTAGTTAATAAATATATATTGCTAAGATGATTCAAATCTGAAATTTCAGATAATACATGTCTCCAAATTTACCACTTAAAATAAGACACTTCTACTATCCACTCTTATTGATCATAGTTGAAGTTATCATGTGTAGCACTTATAATCCTCCCTGTTATAATAATATTAAAAATAAAAATATTTTTAAAATAAAAATAAATTAAAACGGACAAATGTTATCTTGTTGATAAATAAAAAAATATCCTTTTGCTTTTTGTTTTTTTGTCCAAAAAAAAACACCAACGACGAGATGACGTGGTTCCTCTCTCCGCTACACTGCTGTCGGATAAAACTGGTTAGCGTGCGGACCACTGCTTCGCATCCGGCGGCCAACTGGTAGAAATAGCGACACGCGATCGATCTCTTCTTGGCGTTGTGTAGTTCGAGAACCCTCTCCAGCCTCCTCCCGTCCTCTGTCTTCTCCAAACCCTAGCTAGCTGCCATGGACAGATACCAGAAGGTGGAGAAGCCGCGCCGCCAGCCGGCCGCCATCAACGAGAACGAGGTCCGAATCACCACTCAGGGCCTCGTCCGCAACTATGTCAGCTACGCGACGAGCCTCCTCCAGGTGCGGATCCCCCTTCGCCCGCTGCTGATTTATTGTCGTTTGACTATTCGGTTAGGGGAGCATACGGATGTTTCGCTTCTGTAAGCCTCGTGCATCTCCATCTTTCATGTATAGCATCTATTGTGGATGCCATTGACAGATCCCATGAATAGGAAGCTAAGAGCGTTTGTTAAACTTCTACTGTCACTGAAGGAAGCTAAAACCTTTAACATTTAGGAATTGATAGTTAATATTTCATAGTATTGCCTAATTGATAGGCAGTTTGGAGTTTGTGCTTGTTATGGTATGCACGGAAGGAGTTCAAGTCTTGTCTAATTGTAGGGTAATGCGCTGTGGGTTAGGGTACATATTATTCATTGAGTCTTATGTCTAGAGGATAATATTCTTTAAATTTTTTCAGATCGTCCATTCTAGTTCCCATGAATCTAATTTGACCCTGTGCACAAGTGCAATCGTTTCTATAGTAGTCACTGCTAACATCTATATCCTCCAAGTGTTTCTGAATTTTCTGTAATCAGGAGAAGCTTGTTTCTATGGTTATTTCAGTTTTCAGTTTCTTTTATTTTGCAGCTTAAAATCTGATTTGGATGTCATTAACATGTGCAAATTGGTTCAGCTAATTTGGGATATATTCCTTCCAAAATGGACAATTTTTCTGGATAAGTTTGCTAGCATTAACTCTCAGGCACACTGATGTGACTTGCTTTTCCCCTTCAGCTTTAACTTGTATATAGATACCTATTTCCCATTGATCTGTCCATCGCATGTATTATTTTTACAGATATTGGCTTGTTTGTTGACATGTTTAGTAACGCGCCTAGTATATTAACCATAATGCTACACTTTTTAAGTTGGAGAGTGGTAGATGCATCTGGCTTATCTAGGAGCACTTCACAAAATTTCTGGCTTCTTGCACACGAATCTTATGCTTTACAGTTTGAATATGAAAATTTATACCTGTTGATCAATTCTTGATAATGAATTACATTTAACAAATACCTTTGATGGTTTGCATTGTTCCTACCACTTCAATACGAGTTCATTTCTGGTTTGAACTCCTGCCTTTGAGAAAGGATTGCTAGGGAATGTAGCTGAATTTATTGTGTTTTTTATTTTTCATTTTTTTTTCAATAAAGATATTTCACTCATGTTTGTTGATAGCTGTAATATCATGAGATGATTTTTGTTTCCTGGTTACTACGCAGACAAATGTTACAGATTTGGTTGTACAATGGAAGTTTGCCATTGAAAACTATTTCTTTGCTTTAATATGATGCATGAAGTGAACAAGGATTTGTTGTTCATGTGAATCCTCTATAACTCTATTTGAGTCTGATAGTGAAACTGCTTAGTTACTTCTCCTAAAGATAAACAAGGGATTTTTTTTTCATTGTCTATTGAAGGAAACTACTCTACCTAGTGGGATAAGACTTGGTTGTTGTTGTTGTATTGTCTGTTGAAGGAATGGTCATAAGAATTATCCACTTGTTGAATAAAAATTTGAACTTTAATGCAATATTATTACTTTATTTCTGATTGTTATTCCAACTGAAAAGTGCACGCTTACTATCTCTTGTGCCTATCATACATTAAAGAAGTTAATTTCTCTTGCTTGATTATGATCATCATGTGATACAGGAAAAGAATGTTAGAGAGATTGTCTTAAAGGCTATGGGACAGGCAATCAGCAAAGCAGTGGCAATTGCTGAGATTATTAAGGTTGCTTTTTACTATTTTTTCCTTTTTTTTAAAAAATGTGATATCAGTCTTCATCGCCATTTTTTTTTTTGGAATGCAGAAGAGGGTTCCTGGCCTGTATCAAGACACTGCAATCAGTTCAGTCAGTATCACTGATGTATGGGAACCTATTGAAGAGGGTCTTGAACCGTTGAGTCTCTAACTGTTTTTAGTTTTCATGCATAATCAATGTTAATGTAGTGTCTCATTAACTTATAACTATTTCGTGCAGTCTGGAGATGACACGCCATGTTTCAATGATTTCAATATCCTTGTCAACTAAAGAGCTAGACACAAATTCCCCTGGGTAATGCTTTTCTATATCATCTACTGCCTTCTATATGTACTCAGGAAGGTGCTTTGCTTTAATCATGGATTGGCTTGCCTTTTTTTTTTTTTTTTTGTAGGTACCAGAGTCCCTCATATATGGAGCCACCAAAGTATCAACAAAGATACCAACAGTCACGACAGTCTCAACATTACCAACAGCATCAGCCAAATCAGTCACTGGTTCAATTTCATGAAGGTATGCATGTTGATCATATTTTATCTATGATTGGATACATTTTATTGATTATTTTCAAATGCTTGGTAAAGATTCCTATGGACGAGGTCGTGGTAGAACTAGAGGTAGTGGTAGAGCAGGAGGAAGAGGAAGAGGAAGAGGTTGGGGAAGGGGATATGACAGATATGCTGGATATGACTACAATCAACGTGGATATGACAACTATGAAAATGGATATGACTATCAAGGTGGATATGGTGAATATGGTCATGATCAAGGTAGTTTAATTCAACATGACACACCAAAACCAACTGTGTTTGCCTTCTCAAATTTAGCTGACAAATCTTGTGAATATTAGAAAATGGTGGATGGAACTCTAACTGGGGTCGAGGCAATGGGCGTGGTAGATCTGGTTGGAATTACCGTGGTAAGATCATCTATCCATCTGTCATTTTATGAAGTTGTTTTATGCAATACTTGCCAGCACAATCCTACTAGTTTTTGTCATCTGTTGATAAGACCCACTATAACTGGCAATAGTATATTTTTGCTAGAGTATATGTTATGAGAGTCACTTTTCACAAATTTTAAGCTTTAGAGTTAAAATTGACCAATCGTAACCACCAATTCTGTTTCAAGAATATGGATGGATATAAATCTGCTTTGCCTTTTATACTTCCTCTAAGAGGCTTTTGTGTCTCACAGCCCATAATGTGCAATTGCCTTAAGCTCAATCCATTTCTCTGTCTTCCACAAAGCTGATTGTTGCACATATATTTAGGCGCATAGATGGCTGGTGAATTTTGTGTTTTCCAAATTGGTATGTGTTAATTGAAGAGGCTAGAAATATGGTTTTTCCAATATCTGGTTCTTTTGTCCATTTTCTTGTCTTGTCCAATAACTGAAGAGGGTAGAAATATGGTTTTACCAATATATGGTTCTTGTCTTGTCCATTTTCACCTTTATTATATTCTTCACCAGTGTATGTGACAATGTTAAGATGCACATACTTGTTGAGTCTGTAATTATGAGTCTGATATCAAGTGTTTTGAGCAAGGTTTATAATCTCGTTACCATCATCATGTGTCAATATAGGCTCATGCCGTGTACATTACAATAACGCCTAACACACAATACAGGTTGCAACAGAATGAAATTCTTATAGATTAAACCAGTCTCAAGTGTTATGCCTGAGGGACAATCACAGTAGAGGTTCCAATTGCATTTCAGCTCGACTTTGCTGAAAGCATTGACAACCCCTCGTTCTCAACGTTGAACTGGCTGTGATTCTGTGAAGAAGAAATTTAGGGAAGGGCTTAACAATATTTGGAATGATAATGTCAAATTGAGGAACAGTAGCCACAGAATCTTATTAGGAATTTTATTATTCCTCCATGAATAGTCCTTGTACTCCTATCCTCTATGTCTGAATGTTGGATTATCAACAGGGAAGAGTGATCTTCATGATCTAGGATCATCTTCCAAAAGGATTCTCAAGCCAAGTGATTGTTGTCGGACTATTGTCCTAATATCAAAAAGTTCCTGACCCATTCCACTAGTCTTTTAATATCACGATATCTCAAGAACTTTTTTTTTGTTCAAGATTATCAGTCTTTAGTCAGCTAGTCGTTCTATTTTTTAGAGTACAACTAGCTATCTTTTTAGATATGTATTCTTACGGACACAATGCTAAAACTTGTGCTTATTTGGCAAATTTATACGCTTTGTTTTGTATTGTTCAAAAAACTCAGGCAGAGAATACAGTGTGAGAGGGAGTGGAAGGGCCGGCGGTGGAGGTTATGGTCGCGCACGAGGAAGGATAGGCAGCCGTGGAAGAGGAAACCAGTACTAATATTCCGAAGAGCTGTGGAATGTGGTTGTACAATAGCAAGCTTTAATGGTAAAAAAGAGTGGAATGGGTGTTTTCTCATGTATTTGTCTATGCTGGTGCCTACGCGAATCAGATTATGGTTCCCCACATGATTGTCGAGTTACACAGAGCGATAGTCTGCTCCTTCTCGTTGTTCATATACTTCAACCGATTGGTATTGTTGTATATGAAAATTCTAAATATGTAAAGATGAGTGAGTTCTGCTTCCCAGTCTTATAATTTGATCAAACACTTGCGTTGAATTGTGGAACTGGTACTGAATCTTTGAGTTTAAGCTTGGGAATTCACCAAACCGATAGGTGTTTTTGTCATGATTCTAGCACAAAACTGAGGTTCAAGATTCGTCTTCTCTTTTATAAACAATTTAAAGCCAATAAAAATTAAAATAAACAAAGATATAACAGAATCTAATTATTTTTTTATATTTGTAAACATTATCGATATTAATTTGAATTTGTAACAAGACAATTTAAGCAAATTAATGCTACCGAGTCAGATTGAACACACGGTTCTATGTGGTAATCCGGTCTAAATCGAGTTCCGGTTCAATTCAATTGCGGTGAATCGAGTCAAATTGCTCACCGCCTCCTCAACCTCTTCCCAAGCTCATTCACCCAAAATACTAATTAACTCGCTTCCTCTCCGACGTTCTTCCGAGATCTCGATCCTTCTCCTTCCCGTTCGCATCGTCTCGATCTATACCCTTCTTTCTTTAATTCATCTCTCAATCCTGTTTGTTTGTTCGATCGCTTCTCCGTTGCTCGATGGCTGAATTCCCGGCGTAGGGGTCTCGGGAATGGGTCGCAACGCCAGGTTTGAATCCTCGCCTCCGCCTCAGATCCGCTTCTGATCCGAGAAGATCCCGGGTTGTTTGCGCCGATACTATGGCGGGCGCCGTCTCGGCGCTGTTCCTCCTCGACATCAAGGGCCGCGTCCTCATCTGGCGGGACTACCGCGGGGACGTCTCTGCAGTACAGGCCGAGCGCTTCTTCACCAAGCTCATCGAGAAGGAGGTGATTCACTTCTTCCGTAGGCTATTGCCCCTCCCTCCGTCTAGACTCGTTGCCAAACACCAGATTTGTCTTGTCCTGTTCATTTTTGGGCGCATAGGTGGAATCTTGAGCTCCTACTTTTTGGCGACAGGTGGATCCGGAGTCACACTCACCGGTGGCGATCGATGACGGGATCAGTTATATGTTCATCCAACACAATAATGTCTTCCTAATGACTGCTGCGAGGCAGAATTGCAATGCTGCCAGTATCCTTCTTTTCCTGCATCGCGTCGTTGATGTGAGCATTCCTTTGCGCTGATATTATTTTTTGCTCCAGGAATGAATTTTGTTATTTAGTTTCCTTATAGTGCTTCTCGATCTAGGTATTTAAACACTATTTCGAGGAGTTGGAGGAAGAGTCCTTGAGAGATAATTTTGTCGTTGTGGTGAGTGGAAAATTTACAAACTAACTTCTGCTTCATGGTCTCTGGCGTACCTACAGAATCTAATTCAGATCAAATCTTGGTTTTTTATGTACTTGCTCTTTAGTTTCATATTCTACGGTCTTGAAATTGAACTAATGGCTAATATGGACAGTACGAATTACTTGATGAGATGATGGACTTTGGGTACCCTCAATACACAGAAGCTAAGATTCTTAGTGAGTTCATTAAGACAGATGCATATAGGATGGAAGTCGCACAGAGACCTCCAATGGCTGTCACAAATGCAGTGTCATGGCGTAGTGAAGGGATACGGTATAAGAAAAATGAAGTAGGTTAAGTCTTCAGTCATTGCAGATTCTGCCAATCACTAATTATCTAATTATCCTCATGGAAAGCTATGGTGACATTCTTTATCTTACAGGTGTTCTTGGATGTGATTGAAAGTGTTAATATACTTGTTAACAGCAATGGACAGATTATCCGTTCTGATGTTGTTGGGGCATTGAAAATGAGAACATACTTGAGGTGAGTTTCTTTGTCATTTTTTCTTTTTTCATTTCATTTAGATTATGCTCTATGGATTCTTCAGTTATTTTGAGATCTCCTTAGTCATCCTTAAGCTTATCCTCACTTTTATTTGTTTAATGTTTTTTCTTTACTATTTATAGATATGAATCTTATGCTATTGTTTTTGGTTTGTCATTTTAAAACAAACCTTCTAAGAACAAAAACCATGATGATACTTGTTATGTTTAACAGTGCAATGCACTGTCATTCACTAACCTTTATTCAGTGAGCTCTGCTTATATATAATCTCTTAGGTTTGACCTAAGCAGAAAAGTCTTCTATATTGGTTTCTATTGAACCTTTTCTTCTTTTTCCTAAATAAAGTTGCAATGAGTTACTCATCTGAGTGCTATTTTTTATGTGCTTATGAAAATTAGAAATTGTAATGGCATAGTTATTTTAGGATAGTAGACGCTTCTAGGTCCCAATTCTTGGATTGTGTGAGGCATTAGGTGCTTGTTGGGAAGTACTCTGTATTAGTCCCAAATATCCATACGAAAATATAATTAATAAACCAAAGTTCACCATCACTAGATATGAAGAATTACAACAACAGCGTTATTAATTGACTTCTATTAATTGACTTTTACTAAACAATTTTGTTATTCTGGCATGATCAATGACCAACCTGTGTTGCTGGCTTTAGGGGGATGTAATTACTTGACACTATCAAAGATAATTTATAAGTTGAAAAATATTAGTGATTATTATAATTGCTAATAAAAAAAAGTTACCTCTCAGGACAGCTCCTCTCTTTGGAGTTGATTACTACCATTTGACAAACTGTGAGGCGTGTAGATTAGTTGTTGGTGAAAGGCTAATACATTGATGTTGTTTAGTCCGAGATGTGTTAATTCTCCATCAGTTTCGATCAGGTTATGCTAGAATCAGTTGTACTGTGCATCTCTCAGTAGGGAGTCATAAGCCCTATGCTCAGTTCTGTGTTGGGATCCAACTGAGTTTCATCTTAAGCATGTTATAATGTGCAATTTCTAAAATGATAGTAGATAAATCATAGGTGGTTCTACTTACATCTGGCATATGTCAAACTTGTGTCGCATGAAATGAAACACTAATTCAGTTGCATGGGTCATCAGATATTTAAATTTACTTCTAGTGAACACTTGCAGAGGTATCAACTATTGAAGACACCAAGGGTGTCTGTGCAAAATTACCATTAGCCATAGTTTTGAGTCTGCTGGGAGGATTGGCTAAGTTGATTTTGAATAGGTTAAGGACAATATGTTAACTTGAGATATTTGACATTGAAAGTTGTTCATCTACAAACTCACGAATTAGGAAAGAATGATAAAATACAATTATGTTGGCAGGATATTGACCTAGATAGGCCTAGAATGTACTAATCCATTTGACAGATTGATACATTGAGGTGATCTCTCAGCAAATCCAGATCCTTTGTACTGCCAAATGTTGTAATAAAAATATAAAAAATAAGTTGAAGAGCTTAGATTAATACTTCATTACTACCATCTAAATTACTAGGTCGTGTCTTGCCATTATGGTGGAGGAAGGTTCTTCTCTTCGTCTTCATGTGTTGCATGATGAAGAATGCATGGAACAGGAATCTTTTTACTTAACAGAAAGAGCAGTCACTTATTATAGATATCAAGCATATATATTTCTTTAGAGGTATGTTATATAAGATCTAATGTATATAAAAAAATAACCTTATGTTATTATTATGTATGAGTGGCAAAACATCTTGCAAATTGTTTATAATTTATGCAATATATCTGTTAAAATGTGTCAGAGAGATTGTTCTAAGTTTGAGACTTATCCTAATATGTGAATAAAGTACTAGGTAAAATATTAAACAAAACAATAGTGGATTAAAAATACACCAAAAGATATGTATTTAATCACACCAG
Organism: Curcuma longa; assembly: GCF_044706935.1. Lineage (NCBI taxonomy): Eukaryota > Viridiplantae > Streptophyta > Magnoliopsida > Zingiberales > Zingiberaceae > Curcuma > Curcuma longa. The sequence goes on from NC_133871.1 coordinate 12,880,960, forward strand.
TTAGTATGAAAAATGCTGCACATTTACAAATTACATGATCATGAATGTTATATCATTTAATTTCAGCATATTAATTGTAATTTGTAGCTCCCCGTGATATACTATGATCACAAGCATTCAAAGGAAACAATATATAAAATCATTTGATAAATTTTGCTGCATCTATGTTTCTGGACAATATAAAAGTAGTTCATGTGGTGAGTGAAACATAGAATATCATGTGACTATATATCTTTGAGAAATTGGACTCCAAATAACAGATCATGCCCATTTTATGCAGTGGAATGCCTGAATGTAAACTTGGGCTCAATGATCGGGTACTTTTGGAAGCTCAAGGACGGACAACTAAAGGAAAAGCTATCGATTTAGATGATATAAAGTTTCATCAGTAAGCTGGCCTTGTCATCCTCTTCTACTCTCTTTCTTCACCCTCTTTTTTCTTTTTCTGAGGGGACCTTTTGACTCTTTGGCTGCGTGTCAAGGTAATATTTGTTGATTACTGACACTATCATTTAAGGTGTGTCCGATTGGCGCGGTTTGAGAATGACAGGACAATATCATTCATACCACCAGACGGGTCTTTTGACCTAATGACATACAGACTTAGCACTCAGGTCCACATTTTTGTTTTGTTGCACGAAGCTAAATTCTGAATGTTTACACATTTATGCCTTCTTCGCGGGATTTTATTTACCTTGTGTACTTGTCATTACTATCATTCAGGTAAAGCCTCCAATCTGGGTGGAAGCTCAAGTCGAGAAGCACTCAAGAAGTCGCATAGAGATAACAGTTAAGGCAAGAAGTCAATTCAAGGAAAGAAGGTACTAGCCCACTTCCCTTTTGAATTGTCATGGACCAAGACACCTATTTCAAGAGCGTTTACCATCATTTCCTTACCATATTAGCACTGCAACAAGTGTGGAAATTGAGCTGCCTGTACCTTCAGATGCCACCAATCCTAACATCCGAACATCCATGGGTTCTGCTTCTTATGCTCCTGAGAATGATGCACTGGTCTGGAAAATAAAATCTTTTCCTGGAGGCAAGGTTTGAGGCAATTATTTTTTGGATAGGTCAAATGATCGCTCTAATTTTTGTGAAGTTCATAATACACCTATTGACATTTGTGACTCTTCTCGACACTTAGGAGTACATGTGTAGGGCAGAATTCAGCCTTCCCAGTATAACCGCTGAAGATGCAACTGCAGAGAAAAAGGCTCCCATACGCGTGAAGTTTGAGATCCCTTATTTCACAATCTCCGGGATTCAGGTATTTCTCTACTTAACAACTTTTTTCTGGGCTATATAATCATCTAGTTAATGGGTCATTCCATCATGCATCAATTGCTCAGGTTCGATATCTGAAAATTATCGAAAAGAGTGGATACCAAGCCCTTCCCTGGGTGAGATACATCACGATGGCGGGTGAATACGAACTGAGACTCATCTAAAGACACTTGTATGCTGTTTGGCTCTTGAGAACAATATCAAAGACACGAAGATTTCAAGATTCTATTGCTTGGACTCTCATGAACTCTATAGATTTATCAATCAATTGTTCCATGTGTGCAATGCGATGCTCAATCAGCAATTTTTGCTTCTGTTGCACTTATTTCTAGCATATCCACTCAAAATCGTTAGTGTTTTTTTTCCCTTCTCCAAAATCGATCACTGTGCATTTTTTTTTCTTCAGAGTATTTATTGATAGCTTGAGAACACTTGCTGCTTATTCTTTACTGAACATGTGTAATGTGACAAAAAAAAATGCTGATGGAGATGATTATCTCTTGCCGAATTTGCAGTGGATCATCTCATCCTACATTAAAACTACTCTGTTCTTGTCTGAATCTTACCCAATTACGATGGCAAAGGCTGTCACATTTCCATTTCCACAAAATCAGGAGAGATGAAACCTAATATTTAGAATTACAAGATTGTACATCAAACGAACAAATAGATCTGGAAGAAGACACACTACAAGATAGTGCACAAAACACAAGGATCAATTATGGTGTCGATGTGATGTCACTTGAGCAGGTGATATTCCCCACCTGCATCAATGTCTTCTGACAAAGGGGGGCACTTGGATGGACCACAAAACATGCCTCCCCATTCGGGGAAATAGATGGAGGCTATTGGCAGAGTGCAAGCGAGGATCATCACGCCCATTAGCGAGATGCCCGTTTCTGTTGAGTATTTATTGCCGGAGAAGAACAGCAGCTGGGTTACCACTGCGCCTAATGCTCCTCCGCTTCCTGTCATCCCGGATATCACTCCCAGAGACCTGTGATCGCGGAAAGATCAGATTTTGATCTTAAATTATGCGCCAAAATCGGATCTTTGCAGTGATTCATGGAATGGGAGTGGAGTAATTGTACCTCTTGGAGACGAAGGGCACGACGCCGAAGGTGAGGCCGGAGGCGGCCTGCGCGAAGAAGGCGAACCCGCACATGACGGCGCCGGCGGCGGGGAGAGACTTCATCCTCCCTAGCAGCACGCAGAAGAGACCTCCGGTCGTCTGCACCGCCCAAAGCCCCCAGAGTCGCCCTCGCATGCCGAAGCGGCTACCCAGCTCGTCGGAGAGAACGCCTCCTGCCGGCCGCGAGACGACGTTGGCCATCCCGAAGCACGCCGCCACCATCCCCGCAGTTTGCAACTCCAGCCCGAATCGACCGTAGAAGTACTCCGCCACCACGTTCTCCATCGCCAGCTCGACCCCGTAGCAGTAACCGTAGGTCAGCGCCAGCACCCAGCCACGGTAGTTGCCAAGGCCCTCCCGCAGCACCACCCAGATCGATGGCCTCGGGTTATTCAGCTTGAGCTCTTGCTTTCGGACCGAGGCGATATTGCCGTCCGGCAGGTCCTGGCCGAACGCCAGAACCGCGAGCGCGGTGATAACTTGCAGCGTGGCGGGGATGAGGAAGGCGGCGCGCCAGGCGAAGGAAGGGCTGCCACTGAGGCGGAGGAGGGCGGCGTAGGCAAGCGGCATGAGGAACTGGGCGGCGCCGCTCCCAGCGTTGGCCCAGCCCGCGGAGATGCCGTTGGCTCGGCCGACGACACGCGGCGCGAACATGGAGCTCATCCAGTACTGGTTAGCGACAAAGTTGGCGAGGGATAGACCAGCCACGAAGCGGAGGAGGAGGAAAGCGGAGGAAGAGGACGAGAAAGCGGCGAAGGCGTAAATGGCAGGGGCAGTGAGGAGCGCGAGGGCGACGGAGGCGACTCGGGGGCCGAGGAGATCACAGGCCGAGCCCATGGCGAACCGCGCGAAGATGGTGCCGGATACGGAGGCCACGCCGGCGTGGGAGATGTCTAGGGAGGAAAGGCCGAGGTGGAGACGGAGTACGGGGAGGAGCGGCGGCGCGGCGAAGGCAGAGAAGAAGCAGGCGAAGAGGGAGAACCAGGCAAGGTGGAAAGCGCGCATGTGGGGGCCCGCCGCCGAGAGCAAGCAGAGCTCTGTAGCCCGGTGCTCCTCATCCACCGGCAGCTCAAACTCAGAAGAGGCCTCGCCGTCTTCTTGCATGGCTCTCGCTGCTGCGGCTGTCGCTAGGAGCTAGAGGATGGTGGTGCATGGGAGAGACGGATCGAGTGTGTATAAATGGGCGCGGTGTCATTGTGAATGCTTTACTGGAATGGCGACGTGGTGGTTCCATGGAAGAAGGAACGAGAGGAACGACGAGGCGTGGCGTCGCAGCCCGACCTCTCGAGGCTTTGGCTCTTGGAGACGATCTCGTGCATGGCCTCAAAGAGAAAGAGTTAGGCGGACGAAAGCGAACGGGGAGAGTGACGGGTGCTGACGTGGAGGAATCTGCGGTGCAGCTTCGATGCTGCTGATTGGATTCCGAAGCAGAGAATTCGGTTAATTTTTTCGACCCTGAAACAAAATAATACAGTTTGTTCGAGGAGAATCTATTTGTCCAAAAATATTATAATATTAATTAAAATTATTTTTAATTTAGTCAGAAATGCTATAATAGTGATTAAAACTGTTCTAATGTTAATTAAAATTATTTTAATTTGAATAAAATTATTAGCAGTTTTAGTCAAATTTATTATAATTCAGTTGAGTAAAAAGGATAATTAAAAAAGGAAATTAAAAAGAAAATATTCTTTTAATATTTTTTTTCAACATAGTCATCAGACAATACAAAATTAAGGGTTTTTTTTTTTATTTTACCCAATCTATTTTGGCTCAGTACTTTCTATTTCAAGTTAAAATATTATGATTTATAAAGTATAAAATATTCTAAAAGAAGGGCGATGTTCATTCACAACGGAACGGAAGGAATCTCAACGTATCTTTGTAATTAATAACTTTTAAAATTGTAGTAAGTTTTTGATACGAAGAGTAATTTTAATTTTTTTTTATCGAATAGAGTTTTAAAATATTTTAATTTTTACAATGTTAAAATTTTAAGTCTATTTCTAAAATATAATTATCTATCTTTTAATATTCTATCAAATTAATATAGTTTAAAAGATTATTTTTAATATTCATATTCAAATTAATAATAGAATCAATCATTATTCATTATAATTATTTTAATTATTCAAATATCAATCATTATTCATTACATATTTGAATTAACAAAATTAATAATTATCCGATATATTATTATATTCATATTCGAATCAACTGAATCAATAATTATGAGCGGACATTCATTTTCCTTCCAATCACAACGATAAAATATTTTAATAGTAGAATTGTTAGCAAATTCGATATTAACAAATTTTAAGGCATTTTAAAAAGTTATTAAACCTTGAAAATATTTTAAAAATTAATTCTCTAAACTATACTATCTCAAAGAATACAACCCAAAATAGAAAAGTAAATAAAAATAAAGTGATCAATCATTGTGATTTAAATTGGTTCGATTGGGTCGATCAATCAATAATTAGGGATGGCAATTTGACCTGCCTTCATCCCCAGCTACGACGACAGGAAAAATGGGGCAATCAAAAGATACTTTCCTCCAAATGATCAATTCCCGAACCACCCCCAGAGATGTTAGGTCATTTTTTTTTAGTAAAAAAAATTTTTTTTTTAATTTTAGAATATAATAGTTAAGATTAAAGATTTAAAATTCAGAATTTAAAATATAGTATTTATATTAAATGAAATAAAGTATGGTGAAGATACCTCAAAGTGAACAGAAGATTTCATCACTAAATCTAAGCACTATCTATCAGGGATTTGGACTCGTGCTCATGATCTTTTAGCCTTTTTAAAGAAATATGATGAGATTCGAATACTTCAATGATCAGTGTCAGGGAGAAAATTGCAGATAAAATCTGAATTACAACGAACTGTAACTACAGAGCTAATTGGTGTTTCTGAATGAATAACTACAAAGCTAATGTTTGCAGAAAAGGTTGAGGAAGAAAGGTTTGTCAGGGTGCATGATATGCATTACTCTCCCACGTTTGATGCAACCACTCCCATCTCACTCTACCACATGCTCGATTCCATTTGTTCTGCTCACTTCTACAATTTTACTGTGACTTGTCTGCTTCTTCGCCCTTCCTCGTTCACCATTCACCGCAGAGGGATTAAGTAGAGAGATTATGCAGAGAGAGAGAGAGAGAGAGAGAGAGAGAGAGGAATCAAATTCAATGAATTAATTGCAGTTGCAGTGAGAGACAGCGGAGCAGGCCCCAAATAGTACTGTTCCCTGCGTCCTTCTTCATTGCTGTTTCTCTCGCTCGCATCCAGGCACCACCACGTCGGGAGAAAGAAAAGCGCCGGGGGGAGAGAGGGCGGTCGCCATTGTCGCGGAGATGGGCTGGAGCAGGGGAGCTTTGTACCTGTGGCTGCCTCCCCTGCTTTCCTTGGTGGCCGCCGAGGTTCTGCTGCCAGGGGTGCTGTCGCAGGTGAGCTTCTTGAAGTCTCCGCCGGCGTTCTCCTCGTCGCCCGAGGCTGCATTTCAGTTCGAGGCGAGGGAGGGGAGTGATGGTGGTGAGTCATGCGGTTCCAACTGCAGTTTTGTCTGCAAGGTATTGACTTCACTCCATGAATCTGTAAATTATTTATGAACTGCAAGGTATAAATTTAACGCCATGTCTGTAAATTAGCAGTTTCTTTTACTATTTTAGTGCTTAAGTTTAGATTATTTGTTTGTGTATCCACTTAAAAACATCTTGAACTACTTGTATCAGTAAATGAAGGGTAAAATACAGTCTTAACAACAAATTGTTGAAATGCTGACAATTTGTAAAGCTTTTTTGTTATTCTTTTGGAGAACAACTTAAGAAAATTCTTGCTAGTTGCCAGATTGAAATTGCATGTTGCAAGGTTCATCATGCTTTTCTCAATCAAGCAGACACAATATGGTCACATTAGCTCTATCTTTTTGCTCCAAGTCCTTAGATGCTGGGTTTGATCGGGAGTTTGTGCTATATCATAGACAATATAGTTTCCTTTCATCGGGAGCATTTTTCATTGATGAAGATGTGTCTCTACTTCAAAGTAGACACTTAAAGGTTGTCTAAAAGAAAACACAAGGTTTGGGGGATAGGAATGTTTTAGGATTATTATCTTCACAACAGACTGCAAACTATTGTTTCTTCACGGTGTCAATATTGAGTTCAATTTTGTGATAACAAATTTCCTTGAATTGATAGGTCATAATTCTTTTCCTATTTCCAAAAAGAAATGTGAGTTCTACTTCCTTATAATTCCTGAATGTTGATTTGTTCAGCACTTGGATGTTGCTATATATTGTCAACATTTAGATTTCTGATCAAGAGGATGTAAGTTTGACATTGAGGTGCATGCACCATGAAATAAATTTTCAAAGATTGTGAATGGAGATGTTTCAATATTATGAACTTCTTGATAGGTAGTTATGCATGTTTCTAGATATAATCATACATCATTGGTGATGTTAGAGAAATTAATTGCACATATTGCTCTTTTTAGTCTACAAATATTGAGTTCAATTTTATGATTAGAGTTGAGTTAAAATCAAAATCATTTTTTTCCCTAAATAATCCATTTAACTCCAAAGCAAAAGTTGTATGCAAAAGAATGTGGAGAAAAGCTTTAAAAGCTAAAACTGTTTAGGTAGAAGAAAAAACTAAATATATGAAATGTAGTCTCAATAATGAGGAAAAAACTGATAGGATAGTTAATATGGATGGGCATAAAATCATTGTAGGTAAGGGTTTAGGTATCTTGGATATTGATAAAAAAATTGTAGATATAATAATGATGCATTTTGACTATGCCGCTCGGCACAATACTAGAATTGAAACCATGGTTTGAGACAAACAAAACCTAGTGATGATGAGGATATTTGATTAATCTTAATCCCCAACAAGTTTTAGTAAAAATCCTAAAAAAATTTCTTAATGATTTACAGAAGTGCCTATTAAAAATTGACTTAATTCTTGGGTTGTGGTTCTCCTTTTCATCAAAATCTAAATTTCATTACTACAGTATCTTTTTGTCACATGAATGCACAATGGAAATTCTAAAGTATCCAGTAGCTTGCTTTATAAGATAAGTGCATAACTTTTTTATCAGATTTTCTGCAGCGAATAGCATGATAGTAAAGTTCACATTTTCATACCATAAGACCATGTCATGATTACACTGAATTTATTGTTTTTGTATTTTAATTTACAAATAGTGAGCTCAAATACAACTCATTGAACTATGACAAACAGTCTTTAAAAGAATTTACATATTCCATTGATACTGGTTTCTTAATCTGATTGTTTGAGCAGTTGGATAACTACACTTCATCTTCCTGTGAGTCGAAAAAAGTTTCATACTCAGGCCTGCTTGACGGAAATCATATGTTTGAGGTCTGCATCAGTGGTTCTCGAAGAGTTCGCTGTGCTAGCTATTACTGGACTGTTGGTTAAGAAACTTCCCTTGTTTTCTTTGTTGTCTTGTTGCAAACATTTTGCTAAATTTAACATGGTATGCTTTAGTTGTTTCTATATTATCTTTGTTAACTTTAATCAGCCCCTTTCACTTTTGATTTGAGATCTTAGTATGACATTTGTTACTAGCATCGCTGATTTTATATAATAGGTGTCAATGTAGAGTTCTAGTTTTCCTTGATATTGTCTAAGAGCATTATGGATAAACCAAAACTTGTTAACTTTTGGCATGTGGGCTACTAGTCCAATATATAATGAAAAAATGCCTCAAAAAGATACAAATATGGATTAGGTTATTAACTCTCATGACTTAACAAGGTACTACAGAAAATTATCTACTTGACAACCATTCAAAGGGTTGTATCTTCAACTTAATTAAGCTCTTGAAATATTTGTGATTGTTTATGCCTGACCATGTTCTGCTTTTCTAAACCAAATGCCTTGTTAATCCTAACTGTGTTGTCCTTTCATTGCAGATACAATTTCCCCTACTGCACACATTTCGGCTGCATCATTTTTCACAAATGCTCTAAATATGTCCGTAAATGTTTCTTTCAGTGAACCATGCACTGGTGGAGGAGGATTTAGATGCACCCCTAGCTATTGCAGTGTGAGTATGCAGAAAACTTTTTTTTTTTTGCTTGCCTGCCAGAATATTTCTCCCTTTTATATCCATTATAATCAGTTTGTTTTCTCACACATGGTTGAGAATCCTTTCCCCTTTCTCCTGTTTATTCACAATGTTTGTTTCACCAAACAACATCTTATCTGACCTGCAAGTGCATAATTTTTAGTCAATGCTTACCCCATGTTCTTAATTTAAATTATTTTTTCCTGGAAACAGCCTCTTGCCAAAGGCAAGGTAAGGCTGCGTACAATGGATCCTTTCCCCGGACCCCGCATGGCGGGAGCTTCGTGCACCGGGCTGCCCTTTTTTTTTTTATATATATATCATTCCCTGAGTATTAAGCTTTACGATTTTCCCATTTATGTGTTCATTTCTTTGTTTTCTCCTTTCTTAGATAAGACTTTCTACTTTGTTATAGCTTCTTGTTTATGGAGCTGGATATGTGATACCATCTACCCTTAAGGTTATTCTCCCTGAACAAGAATATGCCCTTGCGGTGGCTATATCAGCTGGTGCTCAGTATGGTCGCTTGGTGCTAGTAATGGATAGGGGCTTTTGCAAGGATGTTGCTGGGAACACGTTCAAACGAACATCAAATTCAAGTTTCATTGTTCATTTTGGTATGTTGCCTACTTCATCTGATTGTGCTTTCATTCTTAGAGAATTTATTGAAAATCATGTGTAACAATCCATATAAGACACCAATTAATATAGAAGGTATCATGTATCATATGTATGTTATATGCATACAATTGAACATGCACTAAACAAGTGTTTAAATTAACACTTATAAATTGTCATACCCCAAATCTTGCCTTATTAAATTTATTTAACCATTTCACAATCACAAGAATTAATTTTAAATGTAGGAAAAAATATATTTAACAAACCTCGAGTCTTTTACTTGGTTTCGTTTGTCCACATGGACTGCATATGTAGACTACTTGGTTCTGCATATCGAAGCCAATCGCATTAGAGGACCACATACACTATGTGCAATGCGATCTCCTACTGCAAACACAGTAGTGATGGCTTTTTAAATCCATGCGTAAACCTACATCCATGGCCATTTTCTTTGGTAGTGTTTATTACATCTTTTTTTAAAAAAAAAACATTTTAAATTTACAGATAGAAGGAGTGTGCTCTTGAGCTTGGAAACTCGCATTCCGAAGAAGATACTTCAACTTAATGGCGAGATTAGAACAGCAGAGGCTACAAACATTGAGAAGGACTTGAGAATTTATCTATCTTTCTCAGAACCAGTTCTTAATTCATCAGAAGAACTTCTAGGTCTTCTTCATACAAGTAATGGTTTACTTGTTCCTACAAATAGGAGTACACATGGAAATCACCGCTTTGGCTACATAGTAAGGAATTTTGAACACACACCATTCCTTTTGTTATCATGTACAAGGTACCTGGTGTTTGTTTCACTCAAATTCAATTCAAATGTTTGTTTCTTCTAGGCACAAAATATCCCAAGTATGGCTGTTATTACTATACTTTGTGATACAAGCAAAATAATCAGTAGGCAAGGGACTCCAGTTTCTCCATCAGATCCAATCACTTTCCTTTATGGTATTCTCTCTTCTTGAAGGAGCATTTATATACCAAATCTTTCAGCTATCACAATCCACCCTCGATAACATATAATCAAGAATTCTAGGAGGTTAAAATTTTGGTCAATAGGTCTACAAGGACCAGGATGACATCCCTGAATTTGTCAGCAACTTAAATATAGTTCAAGCATCTGGATGTCCATGTTACAGAAATGTTTTGATTGGTGATATTTCAATCCTAAATTACAGTTTGTATGACTTAATCTTCCGGATTAATTATAGGAAAAAGATGAGACAATCAGCAAACAAAGCCAAAACCACAGACACCTTATCTACATAATTTAACTTATGACCTGCTTGGTCCACTTAGTCTTCCATTTTCATACATGAGTTCAACTGAATAAGCACCTAACTTTAAACTGCTTAGTTCCTTATCGAACTGAAATCCTCTTTGTAATAGAAGTTTCAGACAGTCTCGACTTATTATTGTTTCTCAATGATTTTTTAAAAGTTTTTCAAGAAATTTGAAAATTCATTACATACTGACTGCATTTTTCTGATACATTTATTTTTTATCCTTAACAAAAAGATGATCGAAGGCCTTCTGTGAAGTTGAGCACAACTTCCAACATGAGGAATAGACAGCGTAAAATACCAGTGCTGATAAGGTTCATGAAGGCTGTCTTTGAGTTCAACTCATCATCTGTAATGATTTCTGGAGGACGTATGCGGAGGTAGTTTTCACTTCTAGTTCGTTCATGTCATGTAGTTTTTTAACCTATTGTCCTATGATTTAAATGATACAGTTCGTGAACTTAACTACTGACAAATTTCCTTTGTCATGTGTTTAGCTTCCATGAAATAACAAAGAGCATGTACGTAATTGAAATACATGCTGAGGATAGCATTGTATCTGTGGAAGTTCCAGAGAACACAACTGTAGATATAGCTGGAAACAAGAACCTACAATCGAACATTCTACAAGTGAAACATTGTAAGTCTTGTTTTTGACTATCGAAATTTTTCTTATTCTATCAATCTGAATTGCATATGACTTCAGTTATTGTGCTTCCTTCCTAAACTGCAATAGATGATAGGTAAATCTATCATTCTTTGGTTGTTAGCCAAAATCTTGGAAGCAATAGTAAATAAATCTCCTACCATTTGTACTTATAATGTATATTGTATGTTACTAGGAGATTCTTGAAGGAACTAAGTGTCTGCATATTAGAGATGACAAATATTGGACACAATCAGTTAACATGAGATAAACAAAACATGACATGAAACATTCATCACAAAATCATGTGACTCAAATACTCAACAAGAATGTGAAAGACAAAGTTGACACAAATAGGATTTTTTACAGAAATAATTAATCTCTTAGGAACATAACTACCTTTACATCATATAGTTTCTCTTAAAAATATTAACTAATTTTACATCATTAAAGAAACATATTTTATAACAGCTTGTATCATTTGATAATGATTACTCGTATGAAATGACAGGACACTATTAGGAACATGGACTGTACCACCTTGGTAGGAAAACTTGTTGTGTATGATTTGTTATTTATTCTTTTCAAATTTTTTTGGTTCTTTCCAGCATGTCTCAATCAAAATTACATATCAGTAAAAAATATATAAGGTTTAATATTTGTAAAGTTACTAGTTCCATTGAAGCTCCAATAAGTTTGACCTCCCCTACTTACTTCTTGAACTTTTACTAGCTACAAAAATAAAATGCTTAGCGACTTCGTGGTTTATGTACCTTTGTGATATCATACTTCAATTCTTACTTTGTTGGATATTTAACTACGAATGTGAATGCATGACATTTTTTAAAGTATCTTAATTTCTTTACATGGCAGATTCCATGCCCACAATATCGTCGTTGATTTCCATAGTTGCTACAGTTGTGGTAGCATTGACATCAATGTTTGCATCACTACTTACGGTGTCTGCTTCAAGTCTGATATCTTCTGGGGCAATTTCTAGACAGAAATCATATCTTGTTTCTGAACCCTCAAGAAATCTTATGGTACAGTATTGAAAACCACTGAAACTACAAAGTTACATGCTTTCAGTTTCTTTTTGCTTTCTTTGATGCAATATAAAGCACTAAGTTGCATACACTACAATCCTTGACTTTCTAAGTCTTTTTCTCATATTAGTTCCTGTTTTATTGCCTTATAACTCTAATGAACAAATAAGTTTTTTTATGAAGTGAATTGATCAGCTCATCTTGTTCCCTGGGAGAGTGCTACTTTATTGTTCTTTTGTACGGGAGCTGTATTAGTCTTTTTCTTCTCGGTGCTTATAAACGTTTTTTATTTATTGATTGCCTAGTGACACTCTGCCTTCTGTTTTGCAAAAGAAGAAATATATATGTATACTGTTTATCGACATTATACAGGATGATGATTGTCTATATTTCACTTTTACAGAGAATTTTGTGCCATATCCAGGTCTTTGCCTTATCAAGATGGCTGGTAATAGGCATGCCTGTAGAATATTATGAATTTTCTATCGGTATAGAGTGGAGCATACCATACATGTGTCTTCCATGGGAAACAGGCTCCAATTCACTTTTTGAAGACCCGACATTTGCGCCTGGAACTTATTCCGGAGTGTGGGAAAGAAGGATGTTGGAAACTTTTAGATCCCCATCAACGCCACCCCTGATACCGGAGCTGGACCCTTTGACACCTGGGAAGCCACTTACTGCTGGTGAATATTTCTCATTTCTTGAGGTTAGATTTTTATTTTTGGAATATAGCAACCATTGTATTCTCAGAGGATTGATTCTCACTTGCAATATGCAGAATCAAAACATGAAACCTGAAGCTGAATTCATTATGATTTCACGAAACTCAGATAGGTAGGTCAATCACAAGAGAAATGCTGTGTTTCCTAACAGAATTCTCCATTCTCAGCGATTATTAGTAGTCATATGAACACATCTTCAATCAATTCACATGTATATATATTCCTAACCATGTTTTGTTTCTATAGATGGGAGTACTTTGCTAGAAACATGTTCTGGTTAGCCGTTCTAGGTGGCGGGTTGATCTTGCTCCATGTCACAATTCTTGGCATTTTAAAGTTGAAGAGGAAGATCTCCGAAAAGCAAAAGGAGTTCGGAGCCCTTGTGTTCCCGAGATTTGAAATATCCTTGATATTGCTTGCATTGCCATGCATATGCCAGGCATCTGCTTCAATAATCAGAGGTAACTCCAAACTGGATCAGTATTAAGATGTATGCTCTTCAGTAGACTGCTTTCGATAAATTACCAGTTCAATTGGACTTTATTTTAGCAAATTTAGCAATGTTCCACTGTTGGAATTCTAATTAGCTGATTTAAAATTTTAAATCTGATCTTGCCTCTTTCCTCCCAAAACCCCACCTTCGATCCTTACCCATGTTGGAAACATACTCAATTTGAAACATAAAAGATCTCTTGGATGGCTATTCCATCATTACCCAAAGATCATGAGACTCCTTTATATCGACTACTCTCTTCCATTTCATTGTGCAACAAGATAACAAGTTCTAAAGAATGCACCATACTCATTTTTTGTTCTTGTCAAACTTCTTTTATGAGTTGTGCTGCTTGTAGAAGAATTCGATTGTTTCTCTAAGAGTTGTTTCTGGAACCTTGCACAATAAGGTTGAATCAAACTCTTCGACAATAACTTCTTATTGGACTTTCTTCTTTTCATTGAAACAGGGAGAACAATGGCAAGCCTAGTTGTTGGAATAATACTCTTGGGCATCTCCACGTCTATCCTTATCTCCCTGATTTTGTTTCTGTCAGTCGGCATCGCAATGGGCAAGCTTCTCCAGTACAAAGAAGTCCATCAGGAGGGACAGGAGTTCCATTGGTACCAAGAGCTCATTGATGTAACCCTGGGTCCTGGGAAAAGAGGTCAATGGTCATGGAAGAATCAACAAGACTCGGTTAATCGAACGAAATTTGGTCCATTGTTTGAGGATCTCCGAGGGCCACCAAAGTACATGCTGACACAAATTGCAGGCAGGGGGGATGAAGCTAAACGCGATGACCAAATCATTGTGTCTGAAGATGAAAATGAAGAGGCAGAAGCCCCTTTCATCCAGAAGCTCTTCGGCATCCTCAGAATTTACTACACGGTTGTGGAATTGGTTAAACGCGTCTCTCTCGGAATTCTAGCTGGTGCATACTCATCAAGTAGGCCTTCAAGGATACCCACTTTGATCATTTTGTCCATCACCTCTTTCCAGCTCCTTTTCCTCGTCCTGAAGAAACCATTCATCAAAAAGAAAGTGCAGTTTACAGAGATCATCTCAGTTGCCAGTGAAGTCGGTTTGTTTGCGGCTTGTCTAGTGCTACTGGAGAAGGAACTTTCCGATGTCAACGAGAAGAGACTAGGACTGTTTATGCTGTCTATGTTTATAATCATGCTTACTCCACAACTGATCAACGAATGGCATGCATTGTATCGACAAGTTGTTCGACTGAGGCAAACTGGGGGAACATTCTCTTCAGGGCTAAAGAGAGCTATTGGTGGAATTCTTCTACTTGTTCTACCTTCAAGCTTGACGACAGAACTGACCGAGCAACTGGCATCCAGCCAAGAGGAAGGGGACAGTGGAAGCACAATGTCTCCAAGAGGTCAAGCCCAAAGAGCTTCGGGTACAAACGAAAGATCATGGCCGAAACAACTGAGAGAACTTGCTAGAGCTAGCTTCAGTAGAGAAGCAGCAGCACCACCTAATGATCCTTCAAGTAGCACATACCAAGCGACTCGATTTTGGACCGGAAAAACAAGTGGAAGCTCTTCTGTGACATCTTCATCTGACTTCAAGGCGAAGTCGAAAGGGCTGTACAAAGATTTGGAGGCAATTTTCTCATCCAAGTGATCAGTTAGTCTGTAGATTGATTCATTGGTATCATCCATTCTTCATGGCATGAGATGTTTCTTCATCTTGTGTCATGACAATTGTTGCTTGTAGGATCTTGTTGCCACTTCTTCGACATGTAAATGAAATGTGTTTTCTCATTAGAGATCTGAGAGTGAGACCAGTATCTAATTCATGATTGTAATGATTGTTAGATCATGAGGGCTAACACACCCATGTTTTAGTCTTAAACATCCTAATCTTCTTCATGTTGTTTGTGCTCTACAAGAGTCCTTTATCAACATTGCTAGCAAGGAAAGATCTTGTGGAAGTGTTCAATCTTGCAAATTCTCACAAAAATTGATTTGGCCTATATTTGTAGTTCTTGTTCAATTTTTTAATTTTTTTAATTTTTTTTTTTGATAATTTAAGTATCTAATCCGATTAATTTTGAAGATCATCAATTCGATTCTACGAAAGTTTTGAAGGGAGATGAATCACAGTACCTCTTTAGGTTGGAGGGATTTCAATTCAATTCCTACTTTCATGTGCTAAATTAATATGGATTGATAAATAAATAATATTAATTTAAATTTGAAAGAGAAAAGAGTATATTTTCAAACAACTTCAATATTTAATAATATTTAAATAATATTATTTTAAAAATAAAATATTTTTATTAGGATATTTAAAAATTCTGCCAAATATCTTTAATAGATCGGGAATTTAGATTTTAGAGGCCTATTTTGACAAATATTAATATTAGCTCAAATTTATCTGTGGTTCGGGTTTTGACATTTCGGATTCAAACCCGGTCGATCCGATCCGATTCAAATTTCATTTCGTACGAGATCACCGTCGAAGCGGCGGCCGCAGCATCCTCCGCCATTTCCAGTCCTCCCGCCGCCGATCGCAAGGCGAAGCAAGTCATGCGACTCGACTCCCTTCCGAAGGCTTCGTCGGGCGCCGTCTCTTACACTTCCCGCCGCCAAGGCCTTCTTGTACGGCAGGTCGTCGCCGTCTTGCTCCAGCGTCGGCCCCTCCCTCCCCCGTCACCTCGCTTCCGCGGCTGGACCTCCGACACCGTCCGCGACGTCCTCTCCTCCATCCCCACCTATTTCTTTCTCTCCCCCGCTCCGTCGGCCGGCAGCGTACCTCCGGCCGTCACCGCTCCCCGCTCCGACAGCGCTGCCTCCGCCACGAATCTTCCTCTTCCGCCGGCTCCCGTGGACCCGCCAAACATCGCGACCCGGAATCCGTTGGCCTCGGCGTCGCTGCTGGTCTGGAGTTCTATTCCTGGGTGGAATCGCACTGCGGCTTCCCCCACGACGAGCTGACCTGCCGCGACATGTCCCGCGTCCTTGCCCGCGCCTACCGCCTCCCCCTGCTCTGGCGCTTCCTTCGCGCCAAGGAGCGCCTTGTCAGCACCGCCACCGTCACCGACGTCATCAAGCTACTCGGCGAGGAGGGTCTCACCAGGGAGGCTCTCGCCGCCTTCTACCGCATGAAGCAGCTGCATTGCAAGCCCGACGCCCAATCATACAACACGATCATCTCGGCATTATGCCGCGTTGGCCTCTTCAAAAAGGCGAAATTTTTACTGGACCAGATGGAGTTGCCGGGCGCGCGATGCCGCCCTGACACCTTCACCTACACCATACTGATCAGCTCATACTGCAAGCGCAGCTTGCAGACCGGCTGCCGCAAGGCCATCAGGAGGAGGATTTGGGAAGCGAACCACATGTTCCGGAGGATGTTGTTCAATGGATTCGTTCCAGATGTAGTGACCTACAACTGCTTGATCGATGGTCTCTGCAAGACGTACAGGATTGAGCGTGCACATGAACTGCTCGATGATATGCTTGTGAAGGGCTGTTCTCCCAATCGAGTCACATACAACTCTTTCATTCGTTACTACAGCGTTGTCAACCAGATCGACAAGGCTGTCGAGATGATGAGAGCCATGGTGTCACGGAACCACGGGGTTCCCTCCTCAAGTTCATATACTCCTATCATTCACGCACTATGTGAGACGGGAAGAGTCAGGGAAGCAAGGGATCTCTTGGTTGAGATGGTGTCCAGTGGATCTGTCCCTCGAGAGTTCACATATAAGTTGATTTGTGATAGTTTGACTCGTGCGGGAGAGCAAGGTCTGGAGGATGAGCTTCATAGAAGGATAGACGATGGAATGCGTGCTAGATTTATGCAGGCCAGGCTTCTGAAACCTGTGATGGGTGACAAAAGCATATTTGCTCTAGAACAAGAGTAAGATATATTCCATAAACTTATTCAGTGAAACCTTTGTGGAACAAATGACAAATTCAGTATCAGTTCTCATTTTACATCTTTCTGATATTTGGACGTAGCATCAGCATGCATTATTGGCAAAACAGGATCATCCTTCTTATACTTTTTGATATCAAGGTGCAAAGTGCTACCACAAAAACATTCAACAACCCTTTTCTTCCATTTTCAATACTGAACATTATTTGCTTCAATTTTTTTGTGAACATGGTGTTTGGAGTTGACACAGGACCTATTGAGGTGTTTTGCTGATCGATGGGTTTATTTAGTCTTTTGGCTTCTTTTGTTGGCAATGAAACAAAATTGCATCAGTAAAATAGCAGTATCAGTTTCTTCAACTTTGATTGCATTCAACATCAGAAAACAATGCCTGCAATTTCTGAGCATTCACTCAAGACTGGAGAAGTAATATCAGATAAATAAGGTCTTTGAAAACTCACTTGAAATTGAAAAATACAAGTTCATAGTTCATAAGGAGCACCAATTGCCTTTGCAAAAGATGATAAATTCTTAAGACACTGTTGAATAAAACAGGGACAGTAAAAGCATTCTAATTACTCTTCACTTATTAAAAAACAGTAAAAGAAATCTTCTCATCAATAACTCGTAAACATTCTTGTTGCAATCCAAACACAGTGCTTCTTCCATGCATTCCACCTACCAAATATCCAATGAAAGAAAAAGTAGTTGAATCCTTATCCAATTCCAGGGATCTTTAAAGCCACCTAAAGCCTCAAATCAATCTAATAAGCCACCATTTACACATTGCCTTTTTTTTTATATATTAGAAATGGCTTTCCTCTTCATGAATGCTTTCCTCACCTTCTAATCCATTCCACCAATCTAAGCTCTTGGACACTTGATATTTAGATTAGTGATGCAAAAGTTAATTGCATTGCAGATGATTTCATCATCTAGAACCTAATTCTTTGTGCATGTAGTTGGTGACTTGTTACATGTTTTGCAATACACCTAACTAATTCAGTCCACCACTGCTTTGCATGGGTTTAGATGACAAGAAGACAGCAACACAAATTAGTTAAGTAGAAAGAATAATTATCTCTTGGAGATCTGAACAACTTCAAGTAGATGTGCTAATTCGCGTATACCCTTCACCTTCCTCTCGCGCAACCGATTAACCCTAACTGTGGGTAGGCATCTAGATTGAAAGTGGCTGCCCATCTAAATTCTTTAGGCAAAGAGCAAAGTTTGGACATCAGCAAATGTGATATTATGAATTGACATGCCCATTGTTTAAACTCTCTTTTCAAACAAACATGAAGACTCCAACTTCTTTCATCATGGACCTAACTATTCACATTGTTTAGTTCATGTAAATCAAATGTTGCTAGTGAATTGTGACACCATCACATTGATTGATCTCCCAACTTTTTGTAACTTTATGTAGTTGTTCATTAGTAAGCATAGATTAAACATAATTGTGTGTTTGATCTTTGTTTTTGTTTGTCTCTTCGATTATCAATGGTGAGATTCTCTTTGATTGATATCGGTCGTAACTTCTACGTTGCGAGCATGGCTCAGCCCGTGGCAGGCACGACCCAAACTGGACTCGGTCGGACCAGATTACGGGCGGGTGTGGTCTGATTGTCATCTCTAACAAAGGTGGCAAATGACAAAGCCTCAAATACAAATAGGCAAATTTCAATTATTTTCATAAAAGCCCTCCATTTCTTACATATTGCATTCTGATACCCAAGCTAGCACATCTTCCAGCCATGGCTACACGTAACAGACAGAGTACATCAACCACGCAACCACAAGCACAAATCATACACACGCATGGCTTCTCTTCATCCTCTGCTCTGATCGCTTCAATGGTAGAGCATGTTGCCAGCTGAGGCCATGACAGGTTGCTCCGTGTACATGAAGCTGCTCCATGCAGTCTCCTGCGATCGTCCACCACCGGCAGCAGCGCACGAGAAGAAGCGATCGCCGACGTAGTCGAGTATGCCGGCAAGAGCCTGCAGCCTGTAGCTAAGCTCCATCACCTGCGCTCTCAGTACGGAGTTCTCCGCCTCCAGCGCCGCGTACAACTGCTTAGCGACGCCCAAGCTCGATGTCAGCTGGCTCTTCTCCCTCCGCAGCCGGCTCACCTCCCCCGTCAGCTCACCCAACTGCCTCTGCTTCCGCATTCTGGACCGCCTCGCCGACTCCCGGTTCGATATCTTCCGCTTCAGCTTCTTCAGTGAATTCAAGTCCTCTTCCGAGTGAGGATTCAGCAGCTGGCTCGATCCAGACGAGGTCCCGGAAGCCATGGAAGATCCGCGATGCATCTTCGAAAAAGATGGGATTTTTGGTGGAATTTTAGATTGTTTATAGGTTTCAAATAACTACTACAGTATATGATCCGTGGAGCTTCTAGTTCACGAGAATACGTAGAACCAGTAGAGGAAGACGACGGAGAAGGACTGAACGAGGTGAGTTCTTCGCCGGAGTGCGGAATGGACCATAAACCGGCAGAGAAGGATTTCACTTAGGATAGGCGACATCTACGAGAAAGGCATGATGCATGAAGCTTCAAGGTGGGATTTTTTGGCTAAGATTCGAAGAAAGGTTGGATTTTGAGATGGATTTGATGGAGGAATGGCGGTGTTAGAGAAGAGTCCGACAGATCTTCCGCGGAATTTGCAGGAGAATGAACTGAGTTAGAACAGGGGAGAGAGTTAGGGAGGAACAGAGCAGCAGAACCTTGATGAGGAAGAGGAAGAAGAGGGGGAAAGGGAATTGGAGCAGAAGGAAGGGGTGGAAGTTATAAAGAAAATCGAAGGAGATGGTGGCAAAATTAAATTAATAAAAGAATTTGTGACAAAAGTGAGAATTTTATAATTTTTATTTAAAAAAGAATTTGATTGACATGCTTCTAAACAAATATTGATTTTTTAAAATATTTTTGAAAAATAAAAGTATTTGATGTGATTAAAATAAAAAATATAAAAGAGAAATTAAAAAAATTTATTGGTAAAACAAAGTAAAAATATCATTTACAATAAGATAAATTGTTGAAACCATGCCATTTACAATATTCATAATTTAGTAAAAATACGATCCATGTACAAATATATTTATCAACAAAGTAAGAATAGATTATTTTTATGGGGCTTCAATAGAATTTTAATAGAAAATCAAGATCCTTATTTGGCTTAATAGATTACTTAAATTGTAATGACTTCTTTCTTATATACAAAAGCCATAATTTATATAATTGTGCACGTAATTATCAAATTCTTTATGGTTTTTGCAACACCTATTTCAACTTTTCACTGAAAGTTTTCCCAAACTTGAACCAATTTTATTTTATAAACATTTCATATCATTCTACTTTCTTCCCTCATTAGCAAATTATTATCAACTTAAGCCAAATATATTGATAAGTCAAGAGCAAGAATGCCCTAAGTTTCGACTATTTATACATAGTCTTAAATCTCTACCTTCTTTTTCGAATAGCTTCTTCTTATACGACAATAAGTCTCGCGCCTACTATGTCTATAAATTGAGTGTAGATTGATATCTAATGGACTTTCATTGAATCTAAAATAGCAACTTTCTTCTTTTTTTTCCTTCTACCATAAACTTGTATTTTGAAATTGATAGAGAAACAAAGAAAGATATGCGAAAAGAAAACTCTTCTTTTTACGAGCAATGTTTGAAACATATCGAAGATCTGAAATGTATACTACTGTTAAAAAAATGCCTAAAAATCAATCAAAATTCTTGAATACCATAAGAAAAATATGCAAAAAAAAAAAAACTTGAATAAAATATAATTTGTGCTGGGCTGCAATTGGGCCCAATCCCAAACATACATATGGCCCAAGCCTGTTGGCCACCGTGGCCCAGTTTTGGTGGCCAATCATGACGTACAAGGTCTTCATCCAATAGAATCCATCCGTACACTACTCCTAATCACTTATTTTTAGCTAATAATCACGCAATTAATCCGTCACACCATACTTTAATTTCGTTAATATAAATTATTAACATGAGACTTCAAAGCTGGACGTATTATTGGACGACCCAAGCGGCGGCGGCGGCGGCGGAGGCGCGAAGGGGTCGTCGCCGTTGGGGAAAAGATCGCCGGCCCTCAAGACGGTGAAGACGACGAGCACAGTGATGACGAGAACAGAGAGGGCGGAGAGGAATAGCATGAGCGCGTCGGCGACGACGCCCTTCACCTCCTGATCGTACTCCGTCGCCGCCAGCGCCAGCATCGTCAACGGGAACGAGTACGCCCACCACGCCAGGTTGAACCGCCGCATCGCCCTCCGGAACAGCGCCGGCCTCGACACCTGCCAATTGATTAATTGGACGGGGGAATTCAAACGGTGAAATTAATCTAATTAATGGATAATCGATCAATGGAATGATCGGTTGATCACCAAGGAAGCCAAGAGGAAGAGGGAGAGGTAGAAGAGCATCCTGGAGCCGACGTCGAATTCGCCGGCGATGGAGTTCCATGCCAAGCTGGCCATGCTGGGCGCGGCGATGAAGAGGAAGAACACAGGGCGGAGCATCGCCGGGAGGCTGCTGCTGCCGACGAGGCGCTGGTAGAGGGTGACGAAGAGGACGAGGTAGTGGGCCATCCCCAGGGAGAACATGCAGGTGGCGGCCTCCGGCCACCCCATGCGCGCCGCCGCCTGCGCTCCCACCAGGTTCCCCACCACCGTCATCTGGCTCGTCGGGTTCGCCGCCAGCGATAGGAACCGCTTCCCGTCGGTGAACCACTGGCCGTAGATCTTGACGTCCAGCATCAAGATGGGCGCCACGAAGACCCACCACAGGGCGCGGGACAGCGGAGCAGCGGCAGGCGGCGCCGCCTGCAGCAGGAGAAGCCAGGAAATCCAGGGGGCGAAGAGGTAGTTGACGCCCACGTGGTGCGAGAACTCTGCGGCCACGTGGCGTCGCCGCAGAGCGCAGCGGAGCGCGTACAGAAAGCACAGCGCCGCCAGCACCGCCAGCGCCACCGACCAGAGCAGCAAGTGGGCGACCGCCGGCACCGAGCGGGCGAGGCGCCGCAGGGCGTGCGAGCCTCCGGAGGCGCCCCCGCTAGGCTCGCTGAGCGTCTTCCAGAGCAAGGCCTGCCCACAGAGCGAGAGGCTGATGCGGAAGTAGCCGGCGTGGAAGCCGGTGAGGTTACCGTAGCTCGCCGGCACTCCGTCGGCGAACACTTTGGTTCGAATCCGAGCGTTAGCGGCGGCGGCGGCGACGGGAATCTCGTGCTCTTTTACCTCCATATGAATCAAGACTGCTCTTTTCTTCGATCGATTCAAATCACCATTTTTAATGCATATATAGATTCGAAGAGGATAAGCAACGTGCCATGATTAATCTTTTTTTTTGCTCTTAATTAATATTATTTAAATTATTCTAAATCCAAAGTGCTAATTGGATTTTGAGTTTTCCTAGTAGTTCTAAATGAATTCTCTTTCACAAAAATTGTATTTGAGTGGTGCATTTTAATCTTTGCCAAAAAATATTTATGTTGTTATATATATATATTTCTTCTAAATAAATCTATTACGTATCATTAAAGTTAATCGATTAAAAGACTATTTGCTTCAATTGTAGCTTCCACAATAGGTAGTGGGGGAGCATATCTCCCTCGCTAAAATCATGTTTGACTAAAAATTTAAACTTTTAATGTGATTCTTGAAGAATTTGTTTGGTTGAGGATAAATCGAAATGATGATCTATTGACTAATACTCATCGATAATTCCTTAGTGCGTAATCACTTTCTTAATATTTAATTATTACTTTATAGAATCGATACAAAAAGAAGAATAAATCAAAAGGAAAAATAAAAATAAAACATAAATCAGGATCAACTAAGTATATAACTGATTATGAAAATATTACTTTAAATACTTTATCTTTTCAAAGAAATTTTAGATGTGGGACTAAACTCTTCTTCCCCAGTCTCTCTGTCTTTAAAAACCTTTCAAAGCACTGAATTAAAGTTATCCATAGATGGCAATCTGACCTAAATAATACCTAACGTGATCTCAGCCACCTTTCTTTGTGGATATACATTTATAAGGTTTCTTTTTCTACTATAAACACCATATGTTACTGCCTTCGTTGCCTCTACAGATTATAGAACAGCCACAAACACAGATATCGCACTGTAAACTTCAATACTGCATCATCAACCTTGCAACTTTTCTAACCAGAGATCAGAAATACAGAATTACCACTGTTTGTGATGACATGAATGCTAAAACGAAGCTTGGAGTGGTAGGCAGCAACTCTGAAAATGAAAAGTTTGGAATGATACGCAATTTTGATTATAAAATATACATGTGAAATGGAATACAGTGGAGACAGAGTAAGTGGTGCAAGAAGAAGGGAGGAAGTGAAGTGGACAGCACAAAATGAGGTCAAGATCAAATTGCAGGCATGCAACAGTTTAGGAACAGAGTTGGCCAGAATTACTTACACATCAAACTTTATGATGCAAACATCACCATCTCTGTAAGTTAGTTGTTCTTTATTTCGTTTGATCAGAAGGTATAAGGAATTCTCTGTTTGAAACAAAAATGGTAGTTGAATGTACTATGTTAGCGCACACATATCATATCTCATAGAATCCTTCCTGTTTCATACCCCTTTCATGTAGATTATCATGTATTTGTTGATATTCAATCTAGTTTATGGCAAGTGAATAGGTATCAAAGTGGAGTAATCCTTCCACTGTTATCATTTTTCTCAGAACACTGGTATCGACCTCATCTTGCTTGAATAGTCTTTATCAAGCAAGAAGATGCCATCTGACTTGCTTGATAAAGACCTCGAAGACATTGTCAAAATCTAAACATCCAATCTGGTGGCTCATTTACACTGTATATGATGAGCTAAAGGTTGATTGATGTACACTTAAACTAGTGAGAAACCCTAAGGAGACCATTTCCAACCCTGGCATCCATTTAAATATTGTCAATATTGATGCAACAAATTGGTTTTTTGTTCTCTGACCACATCATAGTGAGCACCTATGCAACAATTGATTTATGTAACCGACAACCCCGTTTTGGACCAGCAAACAGTTGACCGAGTGGAATAGAAAAGGGATGAAATAGTTATTTCTATGGAATGAAATAAAAATTCTTGAGTTTATATGGAATAAGTATCTTTGTATTTGATTCATACGAAATGTTATACGTATGACTTGCCTAGTATGCACGATCTGCCAAAGTTCAGTGCTACCGACCTACCTTGCTCGCCTAGGCTAACTGAGCCAGTAACCTGTAGGTTTGTCTAATATTGGTTAATAACAAGACAAATATCTTTCTATTTTCAGTTTTGTGCTCTTTAGCAGATATGCATAACAAGAATCGAACTAAGTAGTACTCGAAAATTGGAAACACCTAGAGTTGCTGTTTTCATACCATAATAGTTTCTATCTCATAGATAGAACACCAACTATGTTTGTTTCTCAAAGCATTTAGCATGAATATTACGTTGTGCATATTTCTTAGACAATATCAATGGATGGATCCAGCCGAAATGAACTTTGACGATACAAATGATTCATGATCGGACTAAATAAATTGAACATGCCAATACAAGTGATTGTGCTCGATGCATATGATTTAATTTTGCTTATACTCACATATAGACAACCAAAACATGGGAGAAAATTTAAAAGACATGGAACTGGAATGTATCTCTTACAATCCTTTACAAAGCATGAAGCATCGACAGCAATCATCAACAAAGAAATGCATGGAAATGGCATGAGTGTTTTATATTTAACCTTGTCGAGGCTCAACCTTAGTAGGAAGCCAGCAACGGCAAGCCAGATGCTGCTACAGATTTTCTGCTGTAGTAGGCATACAGCAACAACTGTACAATTCCCAGGACAGTTCCAATCCCGTTCGGAATCTGAAATATGTATTCATTTGAATAAGCACAACAGTATCTCTAAGCCAACCAGTGGATTCCATGATTTCAGAAGACTTACATATATGAAGAAGTCATGCAATAGCATCCCATACACAAAGAAAGAGATGCTCATCAAGAAGGTTGCAAGTGAAAGATAGAATGGCATGAACTCAACGCTCTTCGTCTTGATCACCAAATTCTATCAAGTAAAAAGAAAAAAGAACAATGGCAAGTCAAAATCGTTGGCCTAGAGAACTAATCGAGATCTGCTAAGAATAACAAGAAGGCCTACAATGACAAGCAATGGAGAAGCAAACATGGAGATGAGTGAAGCAACACTTAGATATCCAACAAATGCTTGCCGTGTCGGGTGGTCAAACAGCTCAAGGCTCGCATAAGCAATGAGGGCAAAAACACCAAAGACACCTAAAAGCAGTGCAGACATCCTCAGCTGAAAACAGAGCAATATCAGAAGAAATGAGGCGAATATTAGGAACGATTGCTGAAAATAACTTGAGGAATCAATCACACACCTTCTTTGAGCCATCTACATGGAGAATGAAGAGGATTACATACACAAATTGGAAAACAGCACCAATGGAGTTGACAGTAGCCACTAAAACCACTCCATATGATACAAAAGGAAGGCCATACCACATACAGATCAAGCAATTCAAGAGGGAATATATGTAGGGCAGCCCCGAGAACTGCTCGGTCGACTTGTTCCGCAAAATTCGTCGAAATGTTGGCCTGAACAAGTTCAAGCAATTAATCAAGCATTTGGGGCGCACAGATCCAAACGAGGAACAGCAAAATTGATGAAGTGAACTTACATGGGCGAGACAAACAAAACGAAGGCGAAGACATTGCCTGCATACAGATCAAAGGAAGTTGTTATTTTCTCACTTTAGTCTGCAATTGGAAGATCCCCAAATCCTAAATCATTCACGAATCCTTTCCAAAACTAACATATTAAAAACATGAAATCGAGTAAGATCACAGACATAAGAATTCCCACAAAATCATTCTTTTACTTTTCATGTTTCTATAAACCCTAGAAGCCATGGTTGCGTTAAGGAGAAACCTTACCAGCAATCCCAGCTGCATATGTGCAGGTGCCATAGAAGGAGGCAGGAAAAGAAGCTGCTGCAGCAAACTCTGAAGAAATCATCAAGGCTTCTCTAGTCGCTCGTCTCCTTCTATTTCTTATAGCAGCAGCGAACCAGAGAGGCAGAAAAAGCTCACACCTTTCCGTATTATCCTACTGGAACAGGTTCTGAAATTCCAAACTGGCTCAACAAGATCCGATTTTTAACGAGAAACTCGTATAATCTGCCGGCAAAATACTGAAATGCCACGGTTCCCCATTTATAGAAAGGCAAACAAGCAAGCAGCCATCAATTTTTGCGTCTCTTGGTCCACTACTTTTTTCAGAGTCCATGAGCCTTAAAAATAACAGCGCGGAAGGTTTGATGACCTGCAAATCTCTAAACCGCTAGTTTTCACTAGCCGACAACTACATAAAATTTCTCTTCGGAAAAAGAACATAAACGTTTTCTTTTCCAAATCGATGAAACCAAATCATTCACGCCAACTTTGCATTACTGCTTAGATCTCCTGCGTGGTTACTTTCTGATGCACGCTTTTATAGTTAAGAATGATTACGCTTTATGGAAGATGAAGAAGATAATCAACTGTAAATTGATAAACTCTTTGATACTATCCAAATGCTTCAAAAATTTGCTATTTTCATTTTACCTCTCACATTGTTTTTAAATTAAAGTAGATCTTTGACTATATATTTTCAAAACTAGTGCTTTGAGCAAGAAATAAAACTCATCACATGATCATGAATAAGGTGTTAAACAATCAGAGTTTAGCACCACATGTTCATTTGTGATTTATTTGGTTGAATTAAAAAAAAAAAAATCATGGTTGAGAGGATATCTGGGGTCATCATCCCATCTGATCTTCAAAATATTTGGATGAGGTTGATTAGTCAGCAAGTGGAATTATTGAAGAATTTTGCTTGCCAAGAGTTGGATGAGGTTGACGAGTCAGGAAATATGCATGGAATTAAATGGAGAAAAAATTAGCGTGGAAAATGCAAGAATGATGAGTCGCAAGGATCTGGATGAGCTAAAATTTATACAACCGTCAATTTAAATTAAATCCATCAAATTAATCTGATTCATCAAACAATTTAAATAGATTTTAACTTTTTAAAAATATATCTAAACAGATCAATCTTAAAAGTGGATCTGAATGAGCTAAAAATTTTTAATCTATCAAGATAATTAGTCGGATGAATTTTTGACTGATCGATCCATCTTGCCATAAGTCAGCCTCAATTCTTGATGGAGCTGTTTGAATTGGAACCATGTGTATTATGCGGATAAGAATGGAAATAAATACGAAGATCGACTTTAATTTTTGGAGAAAATAATTGTTCCGGGGATAAATCAAGGGTCTAGCCAGGACTTGACTTGTGTCTTAAACTGGTCTCTCCATAAATGGTCCAACCCGTTGACCGGGTCCATATGCCCGGCAGGAGCCCCCTCCGGATCCATCCATCCGGCAGGTGCCTAGCCGGCTCCTCTTATCCGGCAGGTGCCTAGTCGGATCCTCTTATCCGGCAGGTGCTTAGCCGGCTCCTCTTATCCGGCAGGTGCCTAGCCGGATCCTCTTATCCGGCAGGTGCTTAGCCGGCTCCTCTTATCCGGCAGGTGCCTAGCCGGATCCTCCTATCCGGCAGGTGCTTAGCCGGCTCCTCTTATCCGGCAGGTGCCTAGCCGGATCCCCTTATCCGGCAGGCGCTTAGCCGGATTACTCCTAACTGGTAGGTGTCTAGCTGGATCTCCTTATCCGGCAGGTGCTTATCCGGCTCCTCTTGTCCGGCAGGAGCTTAGCCAGATCCTTCCAGCCGGCTGGAGCCTAGTATACTCCGTCCGTCCCACAGCCGTCCGGCCGAATCCTCTCACACATCCGACAACTCGCTGGACCCTTGTACCTGTCTTACCTACATTTGCCACTATGCCCTAGCTCACCTCATCATTATTCTCTGACAAGCCCACGCCCCCTCTAATTAATACCATATCCCTGCTGAATAGCCCGATAGTGACTGGAGATAACTTTATTAGCGATGGGACAGTGAAATTGATTATTCCTGCCATCTCATTAATCATGAAAAGACCTTTCTTAAATGATGACGTGACAGGTGCACTTGATCATCCTTCTATAAACAGACCACTCCTCTCCACAGGTATCTCTCTGGCTCTCACTCGTAACTTTTTACGCTCTTCCTTATTCTCTACTGTTTATCTTCATCCTTCCTCCACTGCCCCTAACTTGAGCGTCGGAGTGGTCGCGCCGGGGCAACACCCGACCTTCCTATTGACGTTTACTGTGTCCGCAGGTCAGGGGCCTCCAAGTTTCCTTGTCTCCTCCCTACTGCTGCTTTTCTTCTTCATTGGTTCCATCCCATGGCGAGCTAGGCCCGGTGACGTGTCCAGGAGCAGTTCTCAACCGGAACAATAATATTATTTGTGAGTGTTGTTAATTGTGATATTCATGTGTATGGTGAATTTATAATTTGGGAAAAAAACAAAAAGAATTATTCTAAAGGAAGCCTGGGGCCAGTCCACCGGCCCATGTTACCTTTAAGCCCAATAAGCTGAATACACTTGGAAATTTAATAAGAAATTTTGATACAACTTTAAATAGGCAATTATTAAAATAATATTTCATTTCATAATTTTTTTCAATCACTCCATTTTTATATTGCTTTAAAGAGTAGTTTATTGAATACTAATTTTGATTATAATTATTATATATTATAATAGTTTTATCCCCACTATTTTTACTAATATTATCATAAATTTGATTTAAAATATTTAAAGTAAAGTAATTAAAAATATATTTTTAACTAGAAAAAGGATACAAATATAAAAAATTACTAACAATGTGCGAGAAAAACTGCGGAACCATCTCGATGCTTCGCATAAACGCCCGTGCGTACGTATGCACGGCTTGCACGTGCCTTCTTCCTTTGCCTTCTTCTACAAGAAATCGGACTCCTCGCCGATTATAATCCCACCCCGCGTCGCCGGCGTCTGCAGAAATCCGACTCCGAGAAAGGAGGATCTCTTCGCATCTTTGTCTATCTCCGCCGGGTTCCTGTTGTTTCATCGATCCGAGACTTTTTGGAAGAGAAAGAAAGGGGAATCGCCGCGCAGGAGTGCCTCGATCCGATTGAAACCATTCCGATCGACATGGATTTCGAGCTGCGTGCGGCTCGGGAGAAGTTGGAAAGGGAGCAGAGGGAGCGCAAGGCTAGAGCCAAGGCTAAGTTAGACCGGGAGCAGCGGGCCAAGGCTGAGGCCGCCCGCCAACGCGAAGCCATCGAAGCCGCCCAGCGCGCCAAGCGCCTCGACGCCGCTCGCGCCCAACTTGAGGTCTTACATCTCTTCCTTCTCCTCCTCTTTATTCTGTCTATTCCTTTGCCCTTTTATTCTACCGGGCTATCAATTGTGATTTGGGCGAGTAGCTACAAAAATGAACTTTTTTTTTCCGTGCATCTTTGTTTTTCTTCTTTGATTTGCTGAGTAACGGTTATATATTTCTTGGCTTGCTTTATGAAATTTGGTTAGTTTTAGGAGATTGTGGGTTGGTTAGGTTAAGCATCCCCTTTAACAAATGGCATGTGAATCTGCATCCCCATTAACCAAAAACTGCGATTTTTTTGGTTTAATATCAAATTTAGTTATGTGCAGCATTATAATCTGCAAGAAAAAAAAACTAATTTGGTTGTTGGTGATGCTTTAAGTGGAATGATGCATTTTTTGAAGTAATTCTTGAAATTTTGGCAACAATGCTTTTACTTCTTTGTTCTGCCTATTTGAATCACTTAAACCAGCATAAAACTGAATTCTTCTTGCAGGCAGAGCGGCAAAAGGAAGAAAGCATGCTTCTTGGGAATGGAATTGTATTTTCCCAAACTTTTGAAGCTTTATCCTTTGATGGATTTGGAGACAAAATCAAACTTCCACCTTCTTGCTTTCAAGAATTGTCTGATCAAGGTGCCCTGGATAAAGGTCCCATGCATTTTAGGTTATCAATGGTTCCATCAGATTCTGATGCTAATGTCCAGGGTGGACACCGAGTAACTCATTCAGGAGTTTTAGAGTTTACTGCAAGAGATGGTTCAGTGGAACTACCTCCCCACGTATGGGGCAATTTGCTCTCTGGTGTCTGTCTAGATGTTCCTCTTATTGAGGTGCGTTATGTTAGCTTACCTAAAGGAACATATGCAAAATTACAACCAGAAGGGATGGGTTTTTCTGATATTCCCAATCATAAGGCCGTGCTCGAGACAACTCTCCGCAGACATGCAACTTTGTCTGAAGGTGACATTATTACTGTCAGTTATGGAGAACTAAACTACAAGTTGAGGGTTCTTGAGCTAAAACCTGCTTCCAGTGTCTCTGTTCTAGAAACTGATATTGAAGTTGACATAGAAGGACCTAACTCTGCTTCCAACGATATAGGGAAAGAGCATGTTCTTACACCACTTGTCATGGGAAAGATTGAAGAAGGAATTGTTGATAAAGGGGAGTGTAATTACTATAAGTTCATTGTTGAGGATGCTATGAGTGATAAAATTGCATCTGATCAGATCAATATTGAAATAAAGCTCAATGCAGATGGTAATGGAGATACCAATGTTTATGTATCAAGGCATCCAATGATATTTCCGACCCAGCATCGTCATGAATGGTCATCTCATGAGATGGGCTCCAAGGCTTTGATAATAAGGCCAAAGGATCCGAATCTGGTTGCTGGTACCTATAGCATTGGTGTCTTTGGTTTTGAAGGTGTTACAAGGTATACAATCTCTGTGGCTTATAAAGACAACGTTAAGCAAAAGGTTGGGGAACATGTTACTGTTCCATCACAAGTTGATGCGGAATGTGTAGAATGCCAAAATTGCAAACATTATATATCCAGCCGCACCATTTTACTCCATGAAGCATATTGCATTCGACACAATGTTCTTTGTCAATATAATGGTTGTGGAGTTGTTCTTAGAAAGGAGGAAGTGGCAAACCATGTACATTGTGATAAATGTGGACAAGCCTTTCAGCAAGCACAGTTGGAGAAGCACATGAGGGTGTTTCATGAACCACTTCATTGCCCATGTGGAGTGACACTAGAGACGGAACAAATGGTATGCAACTTATTCCATGATTATTTCTTGTGTGCTATTGGGCTCTATGCAGTTGCCAACCTTGGTTCTGGATTTGCCTTTATACCAAGTTGTGCAACCACTATTTGATTTTATCACTTTACATAATCTTACTCTTCTATGAAATAGATATTTCCTGTATAATTAGTCAGGATATTAAGGTTTATTCAATCTCTCAATCATTGCATATTAATCTTATAGATTCCTGCCTTTACGTTTTGTGGATGTGAGCCACTAAATTCAATTACCTATTCCATGTAGAAATTAGTCACAAACCTTTTGTTCAGTGGTCATCACCAATTACTTGTTTGTCAAGCTTCCTTTTCCTTGTTGTAAAATCACTTGATTGTCAGAGTCGTGCATTACTTCTCTTCATTATAAATGGCACAAGATGGATATATCTGTGCCTTACACAATCAATTTGGTATAACTCTATAAATAATAAAAGAGAGAAACTAGGTTTATCAATCAGAGTAAAAAAATGTGAGGGGCGTGTTATAATGGTATGACCGAGCTTAATTTGCCGATATGATGTAGTCGACGCATATGGCTTGTCAGAATTTGATTTGTTGCTTTTGTTCCAACTACGAACTCTCAGTACTTTTATGACATTTTCTATTTCATGCATCAAGGTTTCTCCATTAAAACTATTACTATAATTCAGTACATTGTTCCTTTGATGCCTCTTTTACACTGTTCTGTATATGCATGCCGAGGAAGAAAATGAACATTCATTCTTGTTTACGATACCTTCATATTCTCTTATGTGACAGGTTGAACACCAATCCTTGATGTGCCCGCTTCGTTTGATAACTTGTCGCTTCTGCGGAGATATGGTGCAAGCTGGTGCTGCAGCAGCCGATGCTCGGGATCGTTTCAGAGGGCTCTCCGAACACGAGAGCATCTGCGGGTCTCGGACGGCTCCATGCGACTCATGTGGGCGTTCCATCATGCTGAAGGAAATGGATCTCCATGTCGTCGCTGTGCATCAGAAAAGCTAACTCCCTCTGCCGTTTCAAAACATTCATTCAAATGCTCAACCGGAATGTGATTCCATCTTGCTCATCTTTTATTCTGTATTATTTTAAATCTAAGAAATCAAAAAGATGAAAGATCTTTACTTTTGAAACCTAGTTTCTAATGAAGGTGAATAGAACTTGTTCTCTTATGCTGAGTAGTGAGGCCATATATACACGTATTCCTTTACATTACTTTGCAGACTTACAACATATCATCATCATTTAGCTGTTCTTACTCCTCCCGGGGGATCCATCGACTCCACCATAGACTTTTCCGCCGCCTGTTAAGCTCGTCCATGCTCTCGTTTAGGGTTTTAAGAATCTTCCTCTGCGCACGGAGGATGGAAGCGAGCAAGTTACGCTGCTGCGAACTGCCCTTCTTCGGCTTGATTTCCTGTCAGTTGCATTGCACACTCTACATGAGAATATGGAAGAAGAAACAATGCGACTGAGCATCATTTGTTTAAGGCTACTTACTCTCAGTTCCTGGAGCTGTGCTTCTGTGAAGCCACCTTCTGATGCCGTCCCTGACTTCGCCATGAGCTTAATAACCCAATTGGCAGCTTCACTGTAGTCCTTCTGCGTCGCGCGGTATTGCTGAAGCCTTAAATTTTGCATGATGGACAGACCGAGCAGGCCTTCACGTTTGAAAAATGGATGAGCTAGTGCAGCCTTCGCGCTGGTTCTTTGGCGCGCTTTGTAACGAACCATGG
Source organism: Curcuma longa (assembly GCF_044706935.1). Taxonomy (NCBI): domain Eukaryota; kingdom Viridiplantae; phylum Streptophyta; class Magnoliopsida; order Zingiberales; family Zingiberaceae; genus Curcuma; species Curcuma longa. Next base: position 12,914,104 of record NC_133871.1, read on the forward strand.
AAGTGAGAAGCTCCCAGGCAATGCCTCCATCTAAATCTAGCAGTTCAAATCCCTTCCGGAGATCTGGACTGGCACGGGGCTCCACTAGATTTCTCCATGCATTCATGTCATAGTTGCAGCGCTTCAGCTGACGGTTAAACTGAACAAGGCTGTTATCCGACCGGAGCGACGGAAATGCCTGTAACAAAGAAGCAACAAAAGGCAACACTTGAGTGAATGATTGTATGTGTGTGGATTCTGTTAAACTTTAAGCACATACCATTTGAAGGAAGATAAGGCCCAAGCTGTAAATGTCGAATCTGTCAGGTAAGTTCAGCTGTTGAGAACAAAAACCCCCCGAAAGAGTAAAGATTTATACTTAATTTTCTGGTAAAAGCAAATGGAAATACAACTGTTTCATCCTTTTGGCACATAAATAAATAGTGAAATGTGCATATCGATGAACCTGCCACAGAACAGGGGATAATGCAGCAGCCACTGGTGCAGAAGGTGCCGAGGGTGTTTGTGTGCTCATGATATACTGCTCAGGAGCAGCATACCTACAACAAGAACCAGCAGCAGTAACAACAACAACAATTAGAATGTTTTAGAACTAAAGATATCAAAAATATAATAGACAAATTTCTCATTCTACCGTGGGTCCAGCAGAAACTCCTTTGGAATATAGTTTATACCGACTCGCAGATCTGTTGCAGCTCCCAGATCAATAATTTTGAAGGTTCGAGCCCCTGTAATTATAGTTATTGTTGATTGGAAACCATTTACAAATAGATAAATTCAACCGTGCAGAACTATGACATGACAATTTCCACCTTCTGAGAAAATCACATTTTGAGGCTTAATGTCTCTGTGGACGATCCCTGTTGAATGAAGACCATCTAAAGCAAACAAAAGTTGCCTCATGATTGTTTGAATAATTTTGTTCTCTCTTTGTAATCCCTTTGGCAAATCTTGAACTTCTCCTAGAATCTTAGCCTCCACCTGAAGAAATGGATGTCGGGCAAAATCAGCTGGGCAAATCAAGAAAATCGATAGAACTTGCGAATAAAATCAACTATGAAAAGGTAAGACAACAACATAAGAACTTCAGGAAAACAAGGTAATAGAACTGATCCAAAAGTTCTATTAACTGTAATTTTAAAGATGAATGTTGAGCTTTTAGATCGTATCATTATTGCATGTAACACTAGGATCCTGCTTCACTATAATCAGTTTTTCTTTAACAAAAGGTATCACTTGCTAAGTTATTGCAACAAGACATAAATAATCAGGATACAACAAAATGACTCAGTTACTCTCAACTATTCGAAGGAACATAAATGCATATTATCTTCAGAGAGAGAGCTGAGAAAAATTGTGAGACAAACAGTAGAAGCTAAAACCAATGCTTAGTTAGATTATGCTTATTAGTGCACTAGTATTATTCTGTCTCATAGATTATGCTTATTGTGGAAGTTAGCTAGATCACTTTGGCTTAACTTGAATCATTTCATTGTCATTTCTCCTTGTCATATTGAACTGTTTACTTATAAAGGTGTTTTATGAAAGGCAAAAAGGAAAAAAATCTCATAAACTGATTCCCCTAAAAGAATTAATTATTCCATACACTGGTTGAACTACTTAAGTTTCATGGGGATCAACAGACTCTTCAGAAATACTTGGGAAAATTTAACTGAGTAGCAGCACAGAGTTAGAACAACATCAGGAAAATAGAGCACATGAAAATGGAACAATGGTTGCAAAAGTATACTGACATTATAGGGGAATTCTTTGCTTTGCATGAGATCTGCAAGTGTGTCCTCACCCTCATAACGCCAAATGAGCCAGTACTCATCCCCACCCTTCCCTTTTGATTTGCTCTGTGAAGTAACACACGGCACTTGTTACATCAAGCAATGTTCCTTCCCAAAAGAAATCGAGTTGATCAAAGACAGTGTCCCAGAACAGAATAGAACAGAACAGCACCTCAAGAAAACCATACAAGAAATCAGCACAGCTGCTAGCACAGGCTCGTCGCACACGCTCATTCATCCATATCTCCACTGCTCCATATTCGGTGGCTTTCTTCAATACCAGATCGCCTTCCTTTTAACCAATCAAATGAACAAGAATTAGGGATTAGGCTAAACAGCTCACTTGCCGTGTCCGTGCCGTGCCGGTGGCATCTCTAGATCAGAGAAATAAGCCAACAACTGAATTGAGAAAAAATCAACTTGATTTGGGAAATTACTATGAGAACACCTTGATTGAAGGCTTGGGGTTTGCCAAGGAGACCTTATAGACGACCCCGAAGGCGCCTTCACCGAGCTTCTTACCGAGCACAATCTCATCCTGCATAACCGAACCAAGCGAAGCGATAGACCAAGGCATCGGAAGGCGCACAAAGGAAGCAAAAGGATAAAATTATGCATCAATCGAAAGGTGATACCTTTTGGATGGAGGGACGGAAGTAGCGTTCCAAAAAGGCGAGGACGAACATGTCGAAGAACCCGGGGGCGACGCCGGGGGTGGCCCAGAGGTAGGACACGGCGGCGAACGCGAGGGCGAAGCCGGGGGCGGTGAGGGTGAGGCCAGAGGGTCGGGGCAGGGTGCTGCGGTAAATGATGTCTCCGCACTCCATGACGGTGCAGGGGAGCCCCACGCCCACCCCGACGAAGAGATCGTGCAGGTGGGCCGAAGCCCTAGCTGGCGCCGGCCCGCTTCCGGCCGGTGGGAAACGAGGGAGGAGGAGGAGGCCTGAGCCGGTGGCCGGAGAGAAAGAAGGAAGCGTGGCCGAGGCGGAGAGCGCCGGCCGTCGCCATTGCTCATAAGATTAGTGGTCAGAATGCGCCAGGGACTGTGGAGCTGCTGCTCATTCAATTGGTGGATTTATGGTTTAAATTTTTTTCCATAAAAATCATTTTAATTTTATTTGAAAATTGTTTTTCTAATTTATTTTGTTGTTGCTTGTAGATATTTTGTACACGCCATTATCCACTAGCCACAGGTTGGAATTTAAATTTTGGGGTTTAGATTTTATTTTTATTTATTACTTTTTATTTAAAATTTAATTGAAAATCATAAGATGGAGATATTATTTTTTAAAAAAAATCATAAAAATAGTGTGTAATTACTAAAGAATTTCATATTTATAACTTTACATTTTTCGTTACAAATTAAGTCTATAAATTTTAATTTATCAATGAGAGAAAGGAAATTGAAAAGTTAGACCACAACGAAAGAGGATATTATCTCGACGTTCGTTAAAATTTGATCCTTGTCCACTTCAACAAGTCTGTTCCATCGTAATCAACTCAATTATGTCCTACCTTCACACAATTATTATCAAATAATCAGACACAAATAGCCTGGAATGGTGGTAGCTCCTTCATAGGAATTTACGTGAACTAGAAAAAGGTCACAAAAATAAAATGGAAAACAATGTCTTGTTCATATTTCCCATTGCAAGTGCATTATCATGAACCAATTCTAGTAATTTTGATATTAATGAAAACATAGTTATTTTAATTTTACTTTGGGCTACACTCCATCTCGCTTGTAATTGAACTTCAAAGATCTAACTCAATTGGATTCAGAAAAGTTTCGATAACATCTCGAACAAAATAACAATTAACAAAATTCAAAATATCCGTCGACGATCTTATTCAATGAAATTAAGAACGAGATTTCTTCTTCGATTTGCCGGAAGTTTTTGGACGTTCAGAGGTAGCTGCCTTCTGGGATCCCCCTTTGGATGCTGCAGATGATGCTTGGCTTGGTTTCGAAGTCGGGCCGTTGGCAGATGAAGCTGTAGTTGCCGGAGTGGGTGCATCATGTTTCTCTCTAACCACAGCTCCCTGAGAGCCCCTAATCTGGCTTCTCTTATCCTTCCTCTTGGGCCTATAGCTTGACCTCTCTCTCTTTGGTAGCCATCTCTCAGGATCTGGAGGTGGCCCTGGATTTGCTGGATCGAATCCCTTTGGGTACCGAGGCTTTCGCTTTCTTTTCTTTGACTTTGCTTTCTTTACGTCCTCAGAAACTTCGACCTTCATAGTCTGTGGACCTTCAACATGTTTTGCACCGGAAGTCTTCTCCAGGTTCTCCACATTCAACCCTTTCAGACCAGAAAGTTGCTTCAACTGCTTCTCGTATAACTCGGCCTTCTCAAGATCAGTGCGAGCAGCAGTCATCACAAGTCCTACTAGAGCCTCAACGTTGCCATGGCTCTTGACAAGTTTCTCATATAACTGAGAGGCCTCATCTTCGCGTCCATGATTGAGCTTAAAATTTGCAGCTTCGTGAATGATCAAGTCGAGTTTGTTTTCTTCAGTCATGGCATTCTTCCACCACTGGATTGCAGAGTCCAGAACTGCAGCGGCACCATTATAATCACCCATGCGCTCTTGCAACGAAACCAGCGTCGCGACAGTGGCAGCCATATGTTGAATATCAGGAACCTTTGACAGGGATTCGGCAGAGATCTGATAGTGGCCAGCAGCAGCAGCAATCTGAGCACGAGCAAGGAGGACAGGCATGGACTTGTCTGGAAATCTGTTTGCATACTGAATGAGGACTTCCTCGGCCTTGGCCACTTTTTTCTCCCTGACATGCAAAGCAGCTTGAAGTAGAACTGGCATTACACTATCAGGGAACATATCTGGCAGCACAGCGACTAGTTCTTGAGCCTGTAATCAGAAAACAACCAAATGACTAAGAACACAATCTTCCCTAGATTTCAATCACTGTTGACCTAAATAATCTAATACCTCCACAGATAGCAACCAGTTAATAAACAAGGCATGATGGTCCGTATCATAATTATAGCAACACACACAACAAAATTGCAAGTATGCAGAAAATACCTTCCCAAATGGTGCAAACTCAGTTATGTGCAATTCATGAGTTAGGTTAAAGAAAGAGGAGAGAAAAAAAAATCTATGGTACATCAGGAATCAAATTACTCCAACTAGGCAGAGATGACTGAGCTAAAAAGTTTTAATGTTATTTGGAGGCCTATCCCTTCATCACTCCAGTGCTCTGTCAAGATGAAGCAAAGCAAAGGGAAAAAGCCTTCACACGGCAAAATCTCATATATGCTTCTGGAATTTCCATATATTCCTATAGTTTCATTAAGGAAAAAGGATAAAAGGGCATATAACTAAACCTGATCCATCTTATTTGCCTGAAGAAGTAAAAGCAGTCTGTTTGAATATAGTGATTCTTTTTGCCTTGAAGCCAACTTGAAATCCAATCCATTAGCAAGTTGGAATTGCTTTCCACCAGAGCCCTTCTCTATTAGACGATCAAGCCTCCGCAGACTATCTGAAACATCCTTTGTACCCCGTAGAGCAACAAGATTATTTGTAGCCACTGCAAGTGATGGATAATCAGATGGATTACGGTTTAGTATAGCCATATAAGCTTCTATTGCTTCTTGAGTGCGTCCTTGTAACTGAAAGAGGAAAGATATCCACCTTAGAAAACAAATTACATTATATACATTTGCAAAACCTTTGTTTATTACTCACCTGATGGACATAGGCCAGCTGCACAGCAATTGGAGCTAGTTCCAATTCTATCTCATCATCTGCATAGTCTTCCTCCATTAGCATTTCCTGCCCAATTCTGGCATAATCACCAAGATTATATTCCCCAGCACTAAATAATAAATAAATAAATATTCCATATGCAAAAACAAATATCCACTTTGTGATTTCCATTTCTTATGGCAACATTGTAGTACCACAAAAACACATTTGACCGAACTCTATATTATCAGAAAAATCAAAGTACTTCAATGTTACAAGAATCAAGTGTACCATATAAATGATACAGCCATATATAGAACTCAACAATGTATTCTAGTAATAATGATTTTCCTAGTCAAGATTTAACATGAGAATAAAGATACCTTTTTCAAGCTCTTCATTGCTCTTTAGACTTGACCCTTCACCTATCTTTCTCTCGCTTGCTATGGATCAGGCATGGTATGTGAATTGAGAGAGGTCATTGTTGATCGAGAGAGAACACAATAATATCTTTCAAACAATGATCCTAAGATTGTCCTTCCTTGAACTAAAAATCAGTTCTAATGTATTACAGAGACCCAACTAAATCCTTTAGGAGCAAATATTACATAAATTATTATAATAATTTTCAAAAAATATATTAACAATCTAGTGTGATTGAGGAGCCTATATTCTATGCTAAAAATATGATTTTTTTGTTGATTATAAACTATTTTATTTTTTAATTAATTTATATTAATAAATATGATATTATTTGTATATTTCGTTATTTGACAAATAATATGCATTCTTGAACCATCCTAATTTTGACAACTATGGATGAAATACACGAAGTTCATTTTTGTAACTACAATCAAGATTTGTTTTAATGCTACTATGCACTTAAGATATTAAAAAGTTTCTTGAAGAAATAAGAGATGCGTTTTATGTGAAAAATAATAATAAACAAAGCAATAAAAGGAAAAAGAATGGAGAGAGGGAATATGAGACATATGCAAATAGTTCTAGAGCATATAATAATGTAAACAATAATTTTAAATTATAGCTATGAAGTGTCTGGTAAAAGATTATATTTTATGAAATGGATAAATGTAAAAGCAAAATAAGCATCTTGAATAAGCAAACACCTTTACCATTATATGATCAAAGATGGTCACCTGATACAAACAAAACTGGATGTTGACAATTAGTTGATGATTCAACTTCATGCCATTCTGAAACAATTTCTCCCTTAAGACTGTTCTCCGTCAAAGTTATATAGATGGCAATAGAGAAGGGGTGGGGGACAAGGCAGGGATTTACTTGTCATTTAACATTGCCACACCATTTTTAGAGTGCTCATGATGGGCTGATTATTGTGAAAGATCTTTTTACTAAATACCATCCCTAGTGGTGGTCACAGAATGTGAGAAAATTGTATAAACACTAAATTAGTAGATATAAAACACATAGGGAAAGGCATAAAATACTCATTCCATAGTATTTTGCTCCTTTCCCTGTCTCAACAACTAGGGAGTAGCCATACCCAGGATTGAATTTTGTGTCTGCATGGGCATATATCAAATTTAATTGGTCGTGCTTAAATAAAAGCTCACTTGCATACAAACATTTATCGACAGCTAAAAACTTTGAACACAAGAGATCATCTAATTGCTAAATGAAAGTTACAGGCACGTGACTAAACATTGAATAAAGTAAAAAGTTAATGTAGGTCCAGATAATTTCTCACCTTCGAGCTGAAAGTAATTGTTGCTCAGCCTCTGCATATTTTTTCTTTTCAATCAAGGAGCAGGCATAGTTGTATGCGAGTTCAAAGCTACTTGCAGCTTTCACTTTAAGTGCCTCCATGGTTCCTTGAACTTCAGCAGACCTGCCAGCTGCCACTAAAGCAGCAATAATGTTTGCCTTTAAATCTAAGGAGTCAATCTTGAATCTTTGAATTTTTTCATAACTATCCATGCAAGCTTCCATTTTTCCTAAACGATAAAGAATTTGAGATTCCAACTGCAGGGTCACAGAGTTTCTTTCTTGGCCGTCTAACAACTTCATGGCTTCATGTAGTTTATTCTGCCTATATAAGCAGTATGCCTAAATGAAAGAAATCAAAAAGTAAGACCACAAAAATGGTGAATGATAAATCTATAACTAGAAAAAATTGAGAAAGGGGAAACTTTTGGTTCTTACATTAGTTACCAGCCCTAGTACCAAGGCTGAAAGGCTAATCCATTACTCTTTTGAAATTGAGTTTTTGAAATTGAGTTGGAGCCTTGTCTTTACCTTATTTATAGTAGATTCAGACTCAATTTTTGTTAGAAATTACTTGTAATTCTTCCACAGGAATTTAGTTACTGAAATGTATGTGTTAATGACTAAATACATAATCATTTGTACAACACACAGATGTCTAACTCCTTTGGAGGTTTGCCACATAGCATGGCAGGTAACCTGTATGTATATCTCAATACTTGTTCCTTTACACAATATTCTTGTCACAAGAATCTGATTTGGGCTTTGAGACCTAACACTTTTGCATCACCTAAAGAGCACTAGGATTTTGAGCAATGACAACTACTAGCAAAGAAAATAGCAATATGGCATAAACATAGCCACAATTGCCAACTATTTTTATTCAGAGATTTGAAAACATTAAACAATATATAATTATATTTTCTGGATTGATTTCCGGGGGTCCTTTGAAAATGACAAAAAAAACAATAAATTGTATACAAGCACACATGAACCTCTAAGCCAGGATAATAAATAGGAAAATAAAATATTCTCTACAAGACAATTTGTTAATAAAAAATAATCTTCAATAGAAAATAAGTTTTCCTACATAAAGATATCGTGACGAGACATTCAATGTACAGTCAGCTAACATCTCTGGTTAATAAAAACAACAAAGCAGCCAGTTCTGAATCTCTATTTAAAACAGTGAAGATTAAATTTAAAAAAGGAGTACGAATGTGTACAAAGTATTCCATAGAGAAAATATTATTTAAATGGAATAAAATCATGATATCAAAACTTTAAGAAGCTTAAAAAGAGAATGCAAGGGACAAAAGACAACTTTCACCCATAGTTCATAAAATCAGTAACCAGATTGAGATCAACTATGAAAGATATAATTGCGCTTCATGAGGTCGGTGGTAAAAACAAAGCAACTTAAAAGGCCACAATCTGAACGAACAATTTAAAGTACTAGAGGAAGAATGACAAATTTGGGCTAATATATTTTTTACAGTTTATCCAACTTTTAAAAGATTTTTTGGAGTAAAATACATCAATCAAAGCCGAACCAAATTTTCATTGAATAAAGATGAAGTTCGCAGCTTTTCAAATCAATAGCTTGCCACTTATGAATTCACATGTGTGTGTGTAGCTTATTGCATCAGAAGGACATCAATCGATGCGAATGATGGAAAACAAGTCTATCACTATCCACTCATCATGAAAGTCCGAGAAAAAGAATGATCAAGCGCTAACTTTAGATCCTACAGCAATATGAAGAATCAACCTCGTAAAATTTGAGATCCACTGGCAGATGACGCGAATCCTGGATGGTGGAGAGAGCCATTTCGATCGCTTCGGACTTGATCAAGGCCACGACTTTGCATCGCAACGCATCCTCGTCCCCGGGCGCGACGGCGAGAACTGGAAAAATATATCAAGGAGCACAAAATGAGCCCCGAACCCGAACGATTCAAGAGACAGATCTACAGATCGCGCAGGACCTTGATCGGCGACCTTGGCAGCCTGCTCGTACTCGATGTCCCGGATATGGCGATGGATGGAGGTGAAGAGGTCCTCGATCGGCACAGCGGGAGTCGGCTGGGCGGCCGAGGCCTTGGGGCTCGCCTTGGCTTTGGGCGCCATGGAAGCGGGGCGGCGCAGCTTCTCTGGGGAGAGGAATCGTAGGGAAGATGGGAAAGGCGAGGGGCCTGTGGCCTTTGTCGCGAACTGACCCGTCGGATCCCACGAAGCTTATCGGATTCCTCAAACGGTTATCGAACCCGAAACCGAACAGGTTAGACGGGCTGAGAAGCCCATGTAAGTTGGATCCTCGACTCGGTCCATATGGAGTCTGACTCTTCTGCAAAAAGATGGAATTCGAGGAAGTAAATCGGGAAACTACAGTTGATCACGACTGGAGTATTGTTTGCCAGGATTCGAACCCTTGCCTCTTTGCAACTCTGATCGTAACCAACTCAGCTATGCCTCGAGGACGGGTGACTCTATTAGATAGAGTCTAGGTAAAATACTAGGTGAATTGATTATGAAGAAGTAGATTAAGAGGGCGAAGATTTGAATATAGATAAAAAGTTGAGATAACGTTCTCTTCTGTCGTGATCAACTATAATTTTTAAATTTATTTTCTCACAGATGGTCGTGAAACTGATTGTGTGGGGTTACTGGGTGACGGATTCCACCTTTTGCAGAAAAAAAGTATGATACTTTTGACTCGATCAATATAAATTCGAGTATTTTGGAGTCATTACAAATGTGTGTATTGTCTTTGTTTTCTAGCATTTTGTTAGTCTATTTCAACTAGACAGAGAAAAGTTAATTCGCTAGGATTCTGTCTGCTTGACACTAACTTTGTTAAAAGTAGATCCATTAACCAAATGCACCCTAAGAGTAACCTCGATAGAAGCCAAGGTAATCAACGGATGACCCCCAACCAAGGTAATCACGGAGTAACCTTCACATAACTAAGGTAATCACAGATAACCCCCAACCAAACGCACCCTAAGAGTAACCTCGATAGAAGCCGATCCAATTGAAGAGGGTGATTCAATAGAAGCTGATGCAGTAAAAATTCAACAAATGACAATCCAGTAAGAATCGACTCATCCCTCGATCTCAGATCAAATCATTCATTATTGATCTTTTTCCTTTTCTATCATATCTTCAGACTAAAGATATCATGCATCTTAGTTTGGTAGACGATCAAATGTTTGTTTGGCTGATAGAAAGCATACCATCCACTGTCTCAGTCTTGAGGACTCGCTTTATTTGCATGAAGAACAACAGGCTGGTGCCTTGACTTAAAAGGCCAACAAAAAAGAGTTTTAAGGAAAAGTGCCAACTTTTAGCTGTCTTTGTGTACGCAGAGTGAGAATTTCCCAAGCGCAACGGTGGAAGTTCTCGTCGTGATCTCGCATTCAACTTTAATTGTCATATTGTTTTTGTTCATACCTCTATTTAATTTCTGATATCGATGAGACAATGTGAGAATATATTTTAAAAAGTAGAGATCTTTGGTAATTATTGAGGTGCGTTGTTGTATGAATATCATAACCAAAGTCAACGGAGACTTTTGAAGCCTATAGTCATAATTGCTCCAACTTGTAATATGAAAAAAAAATCTCACTACTTTCAGTTAGAATTGCAATTTAAGTAGATAAATTTAAAAGAGAATATAAAGCGAGATGCTCTTCATAAGACAATCCTACTTAATGGGGCCAAATGCAATTAAAGTAGTTAATTTTAGTATCCAGTTTGTTTAATGGCACATGGTTTAGAAAATTCTTTTGTGAATTGTTTTTGCGCTCGCGATTCGCTTTCACCTTGATCAAGAGAAAGCTGGAAAAGGATTGGAATCGAACGAAGAAGTTTTCCATGCTTATAAAATGCTTCGTCTTGGTTTCCAGCTAGTAGTAGCTCATAATGCGGCGTCGGAAACTACTACTGCCATTACTGTCTGCAACTCGCCTTCCATCAACCCCTAAATCCAAACTAATATATTGCGATTACGCCAAAGTCGTCGTCTTCACGTTCTCCACCTTCCGATTCAGGGCTGCCAGGACGCGTAGAAGCCGCAAAGGTGGGTAGGGTGCTTGTCTCCTATATTTCTCCCTCCTGTTCTTCCGCCGTGGCTTCTTTTTTATTTCCGCCGGGTTACGGCCTTTGCAGTCACAGTGTCCTCGCATTGCGAGATTGAGCTCTTTGTTGATCCGGAATCTGGTACGCCTGGGTGTCTGGAGATGAATCTTTTGCGAAAGGTTGAATCTTGATGAGTTTCTGGGTGAAAAGCTTGAATTTTTGGAGGGTAATCTGTTCTGATCGCCTGATTCGGTTGAGAGATTTTACTAAGCCGAAGACTTTTTGTAGATGGTCGGATTTCGTTCGTTATTTTTCTGCTGGATTGTGGGTTGTGCAAATAGGTGTTTAGTTTTTTAGGGCGGAAATTAGGTTTCCGAAAGGATTGGAACCTCGTGTGCTCATATTTGCGAAGTAATTTGACTGCATTGGTGTAACAACTGATCGATCGCTGTTCGTGGAAATGTAAGTAGAAGCAGCTGCATTCTTGGATACGTAAAGAAGTTGCTTCGACTGCCAAATTTCTTTCTTGGATTTGAAAAGTTCTCAGTGATCGAAGCCCTGGGAAATGGTGGCTGTGTTGCAGATGCTCTTGTGAGCTTTCTTGGAGGAGACAGGTGATTATGAGGGCTATCCTGTGGAAGAAAAAGATGGAAGCTTTTTACTACACATCGCCGCCGCCGCCGCCGCCTCCACTAGATGCCTTCTCACCGCCACCATCTCTTGAAAGCGGGTATTACATCCCCCTTTTGCCAGCTCCTACTCCACCTTCATCCCCTCCCCTCTCACCACCGTCCCAAGCTTCACGCCCACCAGCTTCTCAACCACCAAGTGCTCCACCGGATGGCTATTTTTCACCTCCTCCACCGGCAATTGCAGCTCCGCCACCAGCACTGCCTTTGTCACCTCCACCAGCTGTTATTCCTCCGACGACACCAATCTATTATCAGTCACCGCCACCACCGCCGTCGTCTTTTGCCCCACCACCATCTTCGCCACCGCCTTCCCGCTCTAATTCTTCTCCCCTTCCATCTAGTAGCAATGCTACCTCACCAGTATCTTCTAATATGACCCGTAGAAGCCCACCATCACAATTTTCACCTCCATTGACGCACGCTGTGCATCCCTTACCTTGGAACAATGCCTCCTCAAGAAGCAGCATGAGTACTGCTGGAACTGTTGTTACATTCGCCGTTGTTGCTGGTATTGTGATGCTTAGTTTTGTTGGAGCAGCTGTGTGGCTCGTAAAGAAGCGTAAGAAGCCACTGCAACCTACCAGTCACGGTGGAGATATCGCTATGTCCCCATCAGTGTCTACACTTACACCAGGTAAGGTATACTTCCATCTTACTGATTCATGAATCAGCTATCTCAAATCCAAAATTAGATATTTATCACTCCTAGATCTATCAGTTTCTTCATTATGGATCAGTATTTGGATCAATAATTAATGTAAATTTTGTCTTCTCTCTTTAGATGTATACCCTCATGCAAGATCTCCACCATATCCTCTTGTAAGGTATAGCCCTGAAGCAGGCTCTGGAATCCCTTTCTCACAATCTGAGTCAGGGTTAGGACATACAAAATTATGGTTTACACTGGACGAGCTATCAATGATTACGGATGACTTCTCACCTCAGAACCTTTTAGGTGAAGGTGGATCTGGTTGTGTGTATAAAGGATACCTAATGGATGGAAGAGAAGTGGCTGTGAAGCAGCTTAAAGTTAGCGGCGCACAAGGAGAGCTTCACTTCAGAGCTGAAGTTGAAACTATCAGCCGTGCACACCATCGCCATTTGGTTTCTCTTGTGGGATACTGTGTATCAGAGAATCAGAGATTGCTCGTCTATGATTATGTGCCCAATAGAACTCTTTATTACCATCTCCATGGTGAGAAAATGACCTTTTTTCTTCTCAGTTAACCTTTTCTCTTTCTTGGGATTAACTCACACATACATGCATGTCAAATTGTATAAGCCATGCATATATTCCCATATGGAGTTGCCTTTGCAGGAAAAGGAAGGCCAGTAATGGAATGGTCTAAGAGGATTAAGGTTGCTGCTGGGGCAGCTCGTGGAATAGCATACCTTCATGAGGATTGTAATCTCTAATTTTCTTGTTCCATTCTTTTTCAACTTGAAAACATACACTGAATCAGAATATTTTGTCAATTTTTTTATTTTCTCGTATCAGGCCATCCTCGGATAATTCATAGAGATATCAAGTCCTCAAACATTCTATTAGATTACAACTTTGAGGCTAAGGTTGCCTACCATATATTTCATTTGGTGGACTGAATGTCTTAACCTTTTCGACTGTATCTGATTTATTCTGATATTTTAGGTTTCTGACTTCGGTCTAGCAAGGTCAGCTATGGATGAAAACACACACGTATCCACCCGTGTAATGGGGACTTTTGGGTATGTGACAGCATGAAATTTTGATATCACCCGACGAGACTGGATATCTTTTGTAGAACATGCTAACCATTGCTTTTGTAGATACTTGGCTCCGGAGTATGCAACAAGTGGAAAGTTAACTGCTAAGTCTGATGTATATTCATTTGGGGTGGTTCTTTTGGAACTTATTACTGGACGGAAACCTGTTGATTCATCTCAACCTATAGGAGATGAGTGTCTTGCTGAATGGGTAGGCTCTCTAACTACAATCTGGCAATGATTTCTCTAGTGTCACTAACTGCATTGCATGCTGAATTAAAAAAATTAACCTATGATGTTTGTCACAATGAAATTACATCCTTTTCAAGTTGTTTTTTTTTGGTGTGTGTTAAGTTTGTGGGTTGTGATTGAGATGATGGTACTAAAGGGTTGGTTAGATTTTGCATATCATCAGAATTAAAGAAAAACAACTTGAGAAATTAGGATCTTGTTCATGATGTACTAGATTACATCACATATCCATTTTTCCTTTGTACTTTACATGCTCAAGTATATTAGGTAGAAACTCCCATTGCCTTCAGAAATTGTTCCTCCAGCCCAGACTTCCAATTGCTCAAGTTTGCCTTTTCTCTATGTCATTGTCCTCTAGTTCCTTTGATTAACTCATATGCATCCCTTTTTTGGGCACTTAAATGGATTGTTCCCACCAAACACATGTGAAAAACAAGTGAGTTTATATTTTGGTGGCCCTAGCAAAAAAATCAATTTCAAGTTGTTTATTCTCTGTGCAACTCAGATTTCTAGAACACAATAACTGACTTTCCTTATTTGTCTTGCCTTTTTCGTCTAATTAAGCTTTAGCGAATCTAGGTTCAGTGAGTGATCAAACAGGACTTTCAAGTTTCTTCCTTGTTCAGCTTCAAAACCATCTTTTATCCTCAGTTTCCCTCCCTAGTCTTTGTGCTAAACACTGTTGGACCAATGCATATCTGAGTAATTCTCAAAATCTTCATACTCAGCTCATGTACGTGCAGCGGGTTATGATTCTCCTCTTTAAATGGCACCAGTCTTCATATCGACAAAATCTTGAGATCTCTTGGTTCGGAAAAGTTTATAAGCATGAAAATTTACACAATCACAATCAAAATTCTCGGAGGGTTTCACTTCCAATGTCTGTTCTTTATTCTATGGTCATACCACTACAGGTTTAGAGTACCTTTTTGCCCCAAGACTCACCCTTGAGAACTGTCGCACTCAAACATTGCTTGTATCTGAGCTGAAGTATCATCGATATGATGAAGCACTGTGATCTGAAAAGTTCATTTGAGATTCATCAAGAGATGGAAACTGACTGATATCTCATCTCAGGCTCGGCCATTGCTAATCCAAGCTCTCGAAAATGGAGATTTCAGACGCCTACCAGATCCAAGGCTCGACGGAAACTACGACAACGATGAGATGTTCCAGATCATTGAAGTGGCAGCTGCGTGCATTCGCCATTCTTCTACCATGAGGCCTCGAATGACTCAGGTAAAATCCGATCACTACATTCTTCAGCCAAGTGAATCTGCTTCAGTTCGCATAATCTTCAAATACAAATGTGGATTTGCTTTCTTCTCGATCATTTATCTCATGGTTTTGTTCAGGTGGTGAGAGCTCTTGATGGCCTGACTGACTTAGACATAAACAATGGTGTACCACCAGGCCAAAGTGAAATCTTTAATTCACCAAAATCTGAAGAAATCAGAATGTTTCAGAGGATGGGATTTGGCAGTGAGGAGGACTACAACAGTGATCATACTCGAAAGAGTTAAACAGACTGGGAAGAATATAATTTTGTAGACAATTTTTTTTCCCCTCAATCATTTTCTATATATCAATTAAATTTTTTGATGTAATTACTTCCACAGTGTAATCCAGATACTGAAAATAATCTCGCCAATTTTTGAATAAAATTATATATCTTTACAACTACTTGTTATTTCATCAAAATAGAGCAAGTTTTAACTGCTGATTTTTTTCAACATTTTTCTAGTTTATTGCGAAGATGTTCCTGTTTAATATTAAAAATTTATCAAAAATGATTATTTAAAATTAGGGTTAAAGTTATTATTATTATTATTCTGTTAAATCGTTTAACGGTAATATTTTCCCTTTAAAATTGTGCTTGGTTGGACCGGACCAGACCGGTTCGGACCGATTAATGCGCCAGCATCGAGCCTGCTTGTTCTTACTTCTAGGGGTCGACTCGATCGATCGCCCATCGCTCTCCGCGAAGTCCGCGCTCGCGAACGAGAGGGCGACGAAGAGGGCTCGGATCTGCGGGGCAGGTGGGCGGCTATGGGGGAGGAGCAGGATCCACAGCGACTGAAGAGGATCGCGGCGGCGGCGTACGACTACGACATGGATCCCCGATGGGCGGAGTACTGGTCCAATATCTTGATCCCGCCTCACATGGCCTCTCGATCCGACGTCGTTGGCCACTTCAAGAGCAAGTTCTATCAGCGTTTCATCGTGCGTCTCACCTATCTCTTGCTCCCTTGCTATGCTGTTTTTTTTCCCTTTTTTTTTGTTGACCACACCAAATTGTACATATGATGAGCCTTTTAGATGGGCTTCCTTTTTGAGGGTGGTGACATTGGGTCTCACATGTTTGCATTCAGGAATGATTCCTAGTTATCAGTTGTACTTTCAGTTTTGACGGGGATGTTAAGCTCTGATTTGAGTGTCCTATCCTAGTTTAGTCATGCATGATGAGTCGTGGGCTAATGAAAGAGCTTCAGGAATTTGAGTCTAATTAAGTTATTTCTTTATTGCTTGGTCTGGTTGCTCTTAATTTTTCTCATGTTTAACTAATGATGCTAGATTTTCCCACACTCATATGGTTTTCCTTTTTATTTTTGTCTATACAAGAAAACTTTATCGGTTCCATTTCTTTTGTTTTTGTAAATCGAAGGATTTTTCATTTGAATGATTAAAAATTACCATTTTTTAACAATTTTGAATTTTTGTAATATTTTCCTTTGTTATTTATCTATTACCTTGCTTTTTGTCGTTTTTAGTTTCTCCTAGTTGTTAGTAATGATGAAGGTTTTCCAAGATGGCAATCATGCATTATGCTTCTGAGTTTTGATAATTTATCAAAATTCATAGGATCCTGAGCTTGTTGTGAAGGCAATGTCTTCAACTAGTGCTTCTCAGTCATCAAGAGCAGCAGAGAGACCTTCAGCACAAACAACAGAGTCATCAAGAGCATCAGAGAGACACTCCTCACAGTCAAGTGCTCAAAATGTGAGGCCACAAAATTCAGGTTATCCAAAAACATTTTCGTTGCTTATTCTAGGACATGCTCCCGCACCGACTACATATATGACAAATGTTTTTGTTAACCATCCTTTTAGAGAAGGAAAGTACCTTTAAAACTCAATTTGTTGTGATAGGTTCTAGTGGTGGAGCTGCTGGAACAGATGCATCAACAGGCAGGAGTGCAAACTCATTGAGGCTAGATCAACGGTCTATACATTTTTCTCTCAAAGCTTGGGTATAGAGTAACTCTCCTTATGTATAATTTAATTTCCTTGTAGTATTTGATTGTTAAGAATTGGTAAGCATCTTTCTAGTTTTTCATGCTAGATTATGGTTTCCTTAATTGTTTATTTTTTTGGGCTTCATAGTAAGTATCATACCATACCAAGTGGAAAAAAATGTTGTTCATTTGAATCTAGGAAATAGCCTATCTATCATTGGATTTAAATACACACTCTGGTACTAGGGAGAAATATTTCATATTTGTCCAAGATAATGCCATGCTGATGATTTATGCATAAATTAATATTCTGAATCATTCATAAAATCTTCATTGAATGTTTTTGTTAAATTATTCTTTGCTGATCTACGTTGCTATGTAAATTGGGATACAATGTTAGTGGTGCAACCTGTGCTGTTCTTTTTCCCATTGACCTGGGTTTATTATGCCAAGTCAGTACTGAATTCAGTTGTATTTTAGTAATTCTCGTTCAAACTAACTTGATTGATCAATTGACCGAGTGACTCAATTGATCAAGGCAGTTAAACTAGGTTGACCTAACTAACCATACCTGTCAAATCAAGCATAGGTCGTTGAATCAGTATCGGTATCGGACTATTAGAAAACTTAAAGTATCATCTGTATAGGATCAGGATGATTGGTGGGATTGTAATCGCTAGTAAAAAGAATTTAAAAAGGAAACATAAAATACTAATTTTAAAGTTAAAAAAACATAGAAAGTTAAAGCAAACAAAATATCTTATCATATCAAAGAAATATAAATTTCCTTATTAATACTGATATCATCAAAACTATGTTATATTATTCAAATAATTAAATATTAGTCTTCACCGTATTAGTTAGTTTATCAAGTGAATGTTTTTTAGTTTATAATTAATATAATCATATTATAATTTGATATTATATTACTAAAATCCTATTAAATAATCATAGACAATATTTTGTAGTTAATGATATTTGTTGTTTTATTTTTCCTATATTGTTTTTAAATCACTAAAACCATCACTAATAGTTTTTTAGTTTACTTAATATTATCATCAATAGATCATTATTCATATTATTAATAATGTAATATTTTATTAATAAGTTCATGATGATAATGATAAATTGTAAAATTTAGCTTAGATTATTATTTGATAAGTATCAATAATTAACTTGATTAATAACAATATTTATTTAAACTAATTAGTGATATGTTGATAAAGCTGTGGATTTCTAATTGGTATTAAACTGTAAATGTTTTGATTGATTAATTTTTCAAAGATTTTTATATGATAGATCTAAATAAAGTTTATATTAATTCTCAATTAAATCAAATTGTTAATTTATCATTTAACTAAATATTTAATATCTATTCTTTAAATAATTATTAAATAATAATATAACTAATCCCCTAAATTTAATAGTGCTATCTATTCTTACCTCACACGAAATAACAATTCTCGAACACCTCCCTTTTTTGCACCTCTGCATTCAAAGCCATGCTGCCTTCACCTCTCACAAGCTAGAGAACATGCTTTCTCTGGTTTGCATAGTTTAGCGACATCCTATACTCCTCACACTATCTTTAGTGTTGTTATGCTATAGTACGTGTTTTTCTGTCTCCTTCCTTTGGATTTCAGACAACTTTGTTTCGAGTCCACCATAGACCATTTGATTTCCATTTAATCTTTTGTTTATGTTTTGCTGTCTGAGAAATCAGACAATCTCAGATCGGCATTGGCCAATTATCCAACTCAGCTTATATAAATCAGAATCGACTAGAAAAATTTTAATCTAGGGAACCTAGTTTTCCTGATTAACACGGTTGACTGGAGTAGTCTTCGACTTGATCAAATTGCTTTGGAGCTACGCCTAAATGTTGTCACATTATTATTTTTTATTTTATAATGTTTAGTAATTCCACACATCCGTAAATTTACAATCATACTTTTACCAGGTCTTAGTGGTTGCTGTGCTTGGGATGCTTCCAGTTGTACCAAGAAATTTTTCAAACAAGGCATATTGTTTGTCTTTGCTTGGTACTGCATGCTCCTCGGTGTATTCACTATACACTCTCTATGGGGTAAGGTTTGAATAATAGTCGTTCATTATTTAAAATTTATCGTGTAGATTTAATTTGTTTCTTGGTCGATCTTGGTGTTTGCATTTTACAATTATGCTATATGTATTTTTTAAAACTTATTACATATTGTTTTAATAGAAACCAAGGGCATGGAACCTCCCTGCTATCCAGACATGGTTTCAAACTTTGATTGGAGCAAAAGATTTTGTCCATTTAATATATTGTGTTACACTTGTTTCGGCTCAGCTACACTTTAAATGTGAGTTATTCTGAACATGCTAATTGAACTTCTAAATCCCTGCTACCACATTATGATGGCATATTATTGATTATTGCTAATGCAAATTTGCCCATCAGTTGCTCTCATCCCTGTATTTTGTTGGTCACTGGAGCACGTGGCAAAATTTCTAAGATGTAACTTTGCACGTTCTTCTTTATACAGGTAAGTAAATTCAAGATTGACTTTACCATTTAAATTCTTGTGAACCAAGGATAGTTTTATGCTTCTTAAAATGATCTAAAAGAATACATGTCTACTAGAGGTAGTGATTTGGACTATGGTCAGACTCTTCTGACAATTTAATTCTCAGACCAATATTGACATACTTTAATGGTGGTGATTTCAGTCTGATCTGATAATCATTTCTTAAGCCAGTGGATTTCAGTCCAAGGAGAGTGTGGTGTAGTAGTAATGGGTAATGACAGGAGAATAGCTTGCTACAGTCATTGATGAGCAATTGACAGTTGCCGGAGGTTATCTATTGAATGTTGGGCTGCTTTAACATTTTTCAATGCATGAATTTTAGTAACACTCTGAAGTTTAGCATGAGTTTGGTTTGTCCTGGACTTTCAAATATACAATTTTACCCTTATACTTTTTTGGTGGAATCAAAATCATGAAGGCCAACATTTTATATAAAACTTTTGCATGATGGAAGTGTTTCAAATCAATCACTAAACTAAGATCAGGAGTCTTTATTGAATATAATATACTATAGAAGTATGGATATATCCAGATATTGTAGCATCTATTGAACCTAAGAATAGCTTATTGTTAAAATAATAAATATTGCCGCAACATTTGATACCTTACAGCTTGTTAATACAGTTTCTATATTGGTGTAAGATGCATAAGGGGTATTATTACTCCAGATCCAATCATCTAGAGTAACTGATATATTTGAAACAAATTAACCCTAAAAGAAATGGAATTAATACAGAATGAACGACACAAATCAACTTTTGAGTCCAAAATTGAAGATCAAGACCAGGTAAATTGAGTAGGGTAAGATCCTAAACTTAACAAACTCGTACGAACTCAGTTGGCACTTAGCAATAATAATCACTTGGGGAAATTGTGAAGGTGAATGAATCTATTCCCTTTAAACATGTTCCACATAATAACCAGCTGCAATCACCTTCTAATGGTAAACTACCCTTCAATTGATTAAGACATCCAGGAGATTTTCTTCCATAGTCAACATTTAGGCTTGATAAAAATTCTAGGCTTGCAGAATTCTTGAGACGAGGATGAAGTGTAATTAATAACTGTAATTTCCACAGATGATGATGATGAATTGTTATTAATAACTCAGTATGGATTTGTTGACTGTTTAACAACCTCATTTGCAGCTATACTGTTGAAAGCTTTCCCAATGTTTGGTTAATTTTTTACTGAGCGTTCTATCTTTAATTTCTTATTTTACTAAAGAATCACAAATGAAACATTTTTCATACCTTTCAAGATAGTATTATTGATGCTTTTAGCCATACAGAGTAGTATTACTGATTTTTTTCATCATTTTACTAATTTCTCTGTCATTCAAAAGCATGTTTCTTTTCTTAGAGCAGATTCCACTGCATATTCCTTAAAATCGTCATAATATTTTCTCATTCCATGAACAGGAAATACTTGGAGGAGCCTTGTGTTTGGGTAGAAGCAAATGGAACTACATTGGCTATTCTAAGTTCAAATGCTGAGATTGGATTGGGCTTTCTTCTAATTCTATCTTTATTCTCGTTAGTCTATACACTATATTCATTTTTTTCTTCTTTCTGTTTTGATCATGTTAAATCCTACCCACATTGTTACTAATTTTGCTCAATTCAGGTGGCAACGCAACATAATTCAGACATTCATATACTGGCAGGTTAGTTCTGTTGGGCACAAACATTCATACATAGACGTTATGTTTACAATAATTATTTTCATCCTTTACTTGCGTAGAGTTGAAAGGAATAAGATCCAGTATCCACCACAAGTAGTTGGGATTAAAAAAACAATTAAGACCACTACTGGAGTTTGTGGCCATTTTGTTCAAGGAATTTTGCCTTAGGACAACTGACATTTTATCGACACTTCTGTTAGTATCTCCTATATTCCAATTTGAGGTTGACAAGTAGACAGATAACCAATGGTTCAGCATAACCATAATCACCCTGCTGTTATGTTCTAGTGAGGCGACTCTGAAATAGGCATATTAGATTAGGTGCAAGTCATTTATTTCTATCAGCTATTCCCTGCCATTTCGGCCTTCTAATATAATTAGCAAATGGCTAAGCAGTGAGACATTCTTTCCTTGAATGAAAGCTGTTCTGGCAAGCTAGGGATAAGGCTAAAAATCAATTTGAAAATGATAGCTCTTTATCCAATCGAAGGCTGGTCAATCGATTCATGCCTATGGGTATTGTAAGGATGAGAATAAAAATCTTCAGCAGTAGAATAACTTCAAATGCTAAAAAACCAATAAGGATATAAGCTAAAGACGTTGCAGTAAGAATTGATATCAGATTTCAGTTAGGTTGATATCAAATAATTAAAGGCAAGTCCACTTAATCAAACATATTATGACGAATTCTTTCAAATAATTATGTATTTAAAACAAGTACAAGAAAATAAGAGAGAATACCTGGCAATTAGTCATTAATTTTGATTAAATTGATAGAAGCAAATTCAGCATTTTGATCAATTCAAATTTGGACCTGCTGACCCAGAATTGGTGAATATCTTGATCCAAATTCTGAAGAGTTCTTGTTCATATTTGGATATGGAAACTGATGTGGACATGTCCTAGACGACATCTGATATATGCACTCTGATGTGGAACTGACAAATCTCATCCATTTTTTATTTTTCTGCTGGAACTTCTCCAGACATTTAAGAATTTAGAGCAATCCGTATCGACATGCCCAGTTGGAGTTCTTAGATTATCGTTGGTATTCTATCTGCTACTAATTCTCTCTTCACTGTCAATACAGCTACTGAAGCTCATGTACCAAGTTCCTGCTACTTCTGGTTATCACCAAAGCGTGTGGGCCAAGATTGGTCGTACTGTGAATCCGTATATCTATCGCTATGCCCCCTTCTTAAACAGCCCCATATCTGCAGTTCAAAGATGGTGGTTCAGATAGAAGGGAAAAAAAGGATAACTGGATTTTGGTTAGTGGATCGTTCGGTAAGTGTTTTTTCAGTGGACACTAGTCATTTAATGCTAGGAAAATCACATTTTGTTAAGACGTAGCTCTACCTGTGGACAATTTATGTTAGGCAATCTACTTTTCTTAATTTCAATTTTGGCCGTGTGATCTATGGAAGAAAATGTTATTGTCATCAGCCGAATGTTCATTCTAGTTCTGAGCACATTCCTGTTTTTCCTCTCTTCTTTTTCTCTGTCTTCTACATTAATGTCATTAGGACGTGTTCAAGCAGTGAAAAGATGGTAAAATAACATGTATTCTTATGATTTATGTATACTTTCTAAATATACTTTATATATTAAAAAAATATTTTTTTTAAAAAAATATATTTTTCTAAATATACTTTATATATTAAAAATACTTATGAACTATTTATGAACAATGCTAGTTATCACAACAAGAACGTAACCAGAGTTCGTGCACTATTCATAAATATGCATGTGAAAAGTCTCGTAACTCTATTAATAATATTCACGAACAACCCTTGTGAACAACTTATAAACAAAGCTCACGAATACTTTGTAAACAATGTTTGTGAACAAATTCATTAATAGACATAATTGGCAATATATATGAATGGTTCTTTGTTCTTGAATCCTAGCTGTTGTAGTTATTATAACAACAATATTTTTATATTAAAAACTTTTTTAAATCAAAATTATTTAAGTTTAATTAAAATCATTTTAAAATAGTCAAAATAATAATACTTAATTAGGTGTTATAATAATTATAACAGCAACTAAATAATTGTTGCACT
This sequence comes from Curcuma longa, assembly GCF_044706935.1. NCBI lineage: Eukaryota > Viridiplantae > Streptophyta > Magnoliopsida > Zingiberales > Zingiberaceae > Curcuma > Curcuma longa. The sequence continues at coordinate 12,937,679 of NC_133871.1, forward strand.
ATTATATTATAGTAGTTATTTAAAGTGATTTTTGAATTTTTATGGTAATTTTAAATTTTTAAAAACGATTGTAATTTTATGCCAAAATAATATTGATTAAATAATATATACATATAGTAATCTTTGATTAAATTAAATTAAAAAATAATTTAATTTTACATGCTACTATAATAACGATGAAATAAGATTATTTTTAAAATAAAAATACTATTTTGAGGTTTTAAAAAATAGGGGCAGTTACCTTTTTAACAATTCTAATAATTAGAGACACCCTTTTTATTTTACTTCCACAATTTTAAATAACTTTTTTTTAAAAAAAATAAATATTCTCACAAATATTTAAATTTCCCACTTACCAAAACAGCGTAGACAGGATTTCCTGTGTTTATTCAAACACCCAACAACACTAACACCAGTAAGAACTAAGCGCACTAGAGACTGAGAACGAGGGGGGTGTCCTGGGTAAAGCAGCTGATCCTTGAGGCCCGAGCAACGCAGTACTAATACTGTGGGCAAACGAAACAGAGTTCATCTCCCTTTTTCCAGCTTTCCTTCTCCATTAGGATTCTTGGATTCACTGCCTTTCGATATAGAAGCAAGGATCGGCGAGGAGAAGCGCAGGTTCGGGGTTCGTCTATGGCGTCGTCACTTGGATCGCTGGCAATGAGGGAGGCCCGAGGGGGGCGGTTGTACACCCGCATGTTCGTCGGTCGGAAGACCTCTAAATCGACCTACTTCCTTGTCCTTCTGGCGCTTCTCGTCCTCTCGCTTGTACGGACTACTGCTTCTCCCCCTCCATTCCGACGACGCTTCAATCCCCCGCCTCCGCATGAACTTCCTACGTGAACAGTAGGCGGTTGATTTGTTGTTCTTGTTGATGATTTTTGGGTCGGCGGAAGACCTGATTCGGTTAGTTGATGGTGCAGGGAGGGTTTGGGGCATCGAGGGCCACAGTGGACGGAGGTCGTCTCTTGGGAACCGCGAGCGTTTATCTACCACAATTTCCTGGTTAGTTTTTTGTTCTACAAGGAAATCTGGTCTTTGGAGCATCGTTAACTATGTAATTGGCATGAGGCCTGAAAATATCATTCTTTTGCTCCACACGGTTTTGTCTTATAGAAGTCATGGGTTCGAGCAGGTGTCTAAGGTACCTGAAAATCTGGGCGTGGGAATTATTTTCAAGTCTTGACTTTAGAAAATAAAAGGAAAATTGTGTAGAATATTTTTGAGGCATTTCTCATTAGTTTATCTTTTTATACTAGTTATGGATGAACTCATTAGACACATCTAAGACATGTTGCCATAGTACATATTATTTGCAGATGATATTGTTTTGGTACTTAGACCACACACATAAAGGAGTAAATGCTAAACTCAAATCTTGACGGGAGACATTGGAAGTTAAAAATTTTAGTCTTAGTAAAGTAAAGACAATATATGAAATTTAAATTTAGTAGTAATAGACATAGTAAGACAATTGTTAAAATAGGAGATGACAAATTACTTGTAATTAAAATTTTAAGTATCTGGGATCTTTTTTGCAAAAGGGTGGAGGGATTAAATGAGATATTTTACATAGGATACAAGTAGGATGGTTGAAATGAAGGAGAGCATTAGATGTTCTTTGTGATTGTAAGGTACCTCAAAAGTTTAAAAGGAAGATTTATAAAATAATGGTTAGACCTACTATGTTATATGGAACTGAATGTTGGACTATGAAGGGTGTGCATGAGCAAAAAATGAGAGACGTAGAGATGAAGATATTAAGGTAGATGTACGAACATACAAGGATAGACGGGATAAAAAATCAGAACATTAGAGAAAAAGTCGAGGTTACATCTATTGAGAGAAAATTTGAGAGACACATTTAACATGGTATGAACATGTACTTAGACAACCAATAAATGACCCAGTTAGACGATGTGAAATCATGACAAATACACATATTAATCGAGGAAAAGGGAACCAAAGAAAACGGTTAACAACGATAAAATTCATTTAGATATAGATGTGGATACAGTAGTGGAGAGCCCAATGACACAGGAGAATCCATATAGCCCACTTAATGGGATAAAGATCTAGTTGTTGTTGTTGTTATTGTTCTCATTAGTTTATCTTTCTAGTTGTCCTATGTAGCTTCGATGAGTCTACATATGTATATTTCAAGTTTGACAAGTGAATGCTTGTATTAAAATTTTAATTTTCTTGTGCAATATAAATTGCAGTCCAAGGAAGAATGTGAGTATCTTATTAGGCTGGCAAAACCTCATATGAAGAAGTCAACAGTTGTTGATACCACTAATGGCAAGAGTAAGGACAGCAGGTTAGCATATTACAACTGTTCAATGAGAAAAACTTCAAAGTACTATTTCTTGACATTTTGTATCTTCATTATGTAGGGTCCGGACAAGCACAGGCACATTTCTCCATCGGATGCAAGATAATGTAATCAAGGCTATTGAGAAGAGGATAGCAGATTATACATTTATCCCTGTGGGTATGTAACTGTGATGTCTTGTGTTAGAAGTGCTAACTTTTTGTCTTTTTCCTAGTGATAGCTGCACCTAATGTTCTATTTTAGACTATGAAAAGAGGGCATGAAATAGTTGAACCCTTAAAATTACAAAGTATATTACGGAGTGTGTTAGAAAATAGAATTATATAAGTTCTATGAAACCAAAATGTTGGGAAAATAGAATATTTTGGACCAGAAACCAGTGGAATCGTGTAGGTGCTGTGTTTAACCGTGATGATACTGTGATAGTATATTTTGCACATTTGATTCTTGTTTTTCCTGTGAGTACTTGAATGACTATATAAGGATATTGTTGTTGCTATTATTATAAAACTTTGTGTTCAAATTGAAGACAATTATAACTTGTAATAGTGTTGGAGAATTATCATAATTCATCATGATATGCACTTTAAATTAACTGACAAAAAAAATGCATACGCTTATGGTAAATTTCTTGTGGAAATAGAATGGTTGCCATTTTACTTTGTGCAAAAAATGCATGTGCCGATTATTAGATAATAATTGTGAATACTTTCTGGTAATATTGATTTGTATCTGAGAGTTATCCTGGTTGTCAGGTTGACTTCAAGTAGGACTTTGCTACTCATTTACTGCTAGTTATTCTGTTCTGATTCGTGATTTTGATTAATTAGTCTAGATTTCTACTGAGTTCAATGCGTTCTTACTAATTTAACGCTAATCATTCTGTTTTATTTGTGATTTGACTGACTAGTATTGACTTCTACTTGTAGATTGCTGTGTGCTTTATCTTTTTCACTATCTTGTGTCTTTTCCATATTTTGTAGAACATGGGGAAGGGCTTCAAGTTCTGCATTATGAAGTTGGGCAGAAATATGAACCTCATTATGACTATTTCTTTGACAAATTTAACATTAAGAATGGAGGTCAGCGAATGGCTACTCTTCTAATGTATCTGTATGTCTCCATCTTTACATCCTCAATATCTTTGTGTTTTTATGTTTCTTCAAGTTATTATGCTGCAATTGTTGTTGTTTTACATGTGCATATGTATAGTTCTGATGTTGAAGAAGGTGGTGAGACAGTTTTCCCCAATGCCAAAGAAAACAGCAGTTCTTTACCATGGTACAATGAGTTATCAGACTGCGGAAAAAGAGGTCTTGGTCTTAAGCCAAAGATGGGAAATGCATTGCTTTTCTGGAGTATGAAGCCTGATGGCACTGTAGATCCGTCAAGTTTACATGGTTGATTGTTTCTCACTACCATTCTAAAGAAATGTTTTTGGTTGAGTTTCATTCTATGAAGAAGCATTTGTTGCTTATTTCTCAATTGTAGCTTTTTTAGACATATGATCATATGGCTATCCATTTTAATGATGCTTACAGGTTCGTGTCCTGTGATCAAGGGAAATAAGTGGTCTTCTACAAAGTGGATGCATGTACATGAGTACCATTGATGCAAAGGTATTCTTTATCTCAAGTCAGTTGATGACTTTTGTTGTTTCATATTTCTATAACATTTCTCCAAGTTCAAAAGTTAATTTTGGAGCAAAATCGTTTTCTCTATGTTGCCTTGGTGATTACATCTTTGCGCAATGCTTGAATAAGTTCATTATTTTCAGTCCTCTTCCATCCGTTTATATCAATCATTATTTGGAATAGAGGGAGAAGCTCATGCAGAACAGCAACCATTTGAAAAATAGGAAAAGCCTAAGAGATAAAAGAGGGGGAATGAATTACAAGAAATATTTCATTTTCTATCGCTCAAAAGGCCTACCGTGGTTCTCTTATCAACTATGTTTGGCCACTTCAGTTGTTTGGATCCTTGATGTTCTGCAAACTTAACTTAGGGTCAGTTTACTTTGATGGAAAATAGGAGGGGAGGAGGCAAGTGACACAAAATATGTACAAATTGACGGAGTTTCAAGTGTAATCTTGTTCTATTTTCACCCTGCTATATAATAATTTATTTTTGTTTGCAGATCTCGCAAACCAAACATTGTTTGCCAATCCCTCTTAGCCCAACATAATACTAATAGCAACATTCTTCGCTGGTAAACAGTCTTTCTTCCTGGTCAGATATATTACAGTCACACAATTTTGTTAACATGCATAGCATATCAATAGTTATGTGAACTCATTTTCCCATTTGCAAACGACATCCTTTCCTGTTTATGAACAAATGTTCATCAGGACTTTTAAAGCATATTTTATCATGATATATGGAATAAAAATGTTTATCAGCATGTATGCAACAGAATAAGAATAAGAATGTGCCTTAGTTTTTATTTACCTCAGAACTTCAGCTTGTTAATTGAGTACAACAATTGATGAGATTTGAACTCCGGCTTCATGCTTTGAGATCATAGTAAAGTTTCTCGATTTACCCTCCTGCAATACCCTCTTGCATCGTGACCAATTGTAATTTCTCGATTTACCTCCTCACAGATGGTCGTGGGGCCGACCGTGTGGGGCCGCTAAGGTGGCGGATCCACCTTTTACAGAAGAGATCATAGTAAAGTTGCCCTCGGGGCATAGCTGAGTTGGTGACGACGCAGTAGACTTGTAAAAGAGGGCAAGGGTTCGAATCCTGGCGAAGCCAGACAATACCCTCCTGCGTCATGACCAACTGCAGTTTCTCAATTTACCTCCTCACAGATGGTTGTGGGGCCGACCGTATGAGACCGCTAAGGTGGTGAATTTCACCTTTTTACGTAAGAGATCATAGTAAAGTTGAATGGTTAATCACGTATCTCAAAGCTTAAGCTTTTGAAAAGACATGGTTGGCTATTAATCTCTATATTAAATACGTACCTTTAAGTCATGATTGGTAATGATGACGGCACATTATATTGAAGCTAAGATTCTTCATGCCTATTATTATTTCTCTCTGCTGTCTGAATTCTTCGTTCAAATAATTAATCATTTTGTTTTGAGATAGAATGTGCTCCCTCCTAACTTCATATAGTGCCAGTCCGATTCAGACCGACTTAAGTTTGGTCGACTTGATTCGAGTTCATTTTGACTTTGACTTTCAACCCAATTTGATATTTGACTTGACTTTATTAATTCTTCACAATTTTTATATGTTCAGAAGGTGGTTCACATGTCCAACAACTTGTCTTCTTCTTTGTATTTATACTTTTAAAAAAAAATGCCCTACTTTAAATATTAATTGCAATCAATTATTCATACCATTATCATTATTATTAATTGTGTATCATAATACAGAAAATTATTTTAAACAACCTTTTGGTGTTTATATAATTATGTTGGCCTTTAATATGAACACGCTGTCCAACTGACTCATCCTCTCACTAATAATTAATGATTTTAATGCTGTATAAGTTACCCCATAGATTAATTAGAGATAAATGGTCTACTTTTGAATATTTGAATTATAACAAAAATAACAATGGTGTATCCAAATTTTTTTATTAAAAAAATTATTGAGGTCCAAGTAATACTCTTTCATATGTTTATGATTTCCAAATCCCAAAGTCTCCATGTGATATATGGAGCTCAAACAATAATTTTGAGAACATAAAATTCGAGTGAGAACAGGAAACATGTGATTAATGCATTAAGCAATGTTTTGCAATCGATCATAATCAATTTTTCTTCAAAATATATATATATATATATATACCTCTATTTGTTGTAACAATATCAATAATAGAAGGCAACATGGGAAAGTAGCTTGATTATAACCTTGTGGTCACCCTCAATCAATATCCTCTGGGTCTCTTTCATCCTAAGGAAAATTAATGCTCACGAGGAATGATATTATATTTCGTGATGTTAAATTTTTCTCTTTTTTTTTAATAATTTAAATATTATATTTTATATTTTAAATATTATACTTTAACCTTTAACATTTTTAAAAAAATTAACACTAGGTATCTAGATCCTTATAGATCTAACTAATTTAATTCATTCGGATAAATCTAAAAGTATTCACAGTAATTCATTCAATAGTCAACTTCCACGATCGAAAATTTATTATAAAATCTAGATATTCAGCTCTTACGATCTAATTAATTTTTGAGGTGATTAATTCAATCTTACATAAAATTTTTTTATTGATCATCAAAATAAATTCGAAAACATAAATGTTCATGACTCTAATCTAGTACCACTAGTTTTCGAGCACCGCAAGCATTGCAATGATGTCCAATGTGAAAATCGAATCCTCATTGCATGGATATCTCATCTTGTCATTTACCATCACATTATATAGTGGGCACGTGTCTACATAAAATGACTATCAGTTGAATTAGGTGCAAAGTTGCAATCGGACTGACTCTACAACAGCTTTTGGGACCCACTCTGTGAGCAGCCTATCGCAAACTCATTTAGGACTCTACAAATCCTCATCGGCATTCCCTAGATAATATCCCACAGTTTCATGTCAAAAATCATGGTGAATTAAAAATTAAATTCGGAGAAAATTTAGTTGACTTTTCACCCAATAATTAGTAATGTAAATTTGACATAAAAGGAATGATGTGATAGATTTTAACTGATAAAGATAGAGTCGATGATAGATTTTATTTCTAAATTAGAATGGTCAAATTAAGCTGATAAGGAAAAAAACAAGCTCATTCATCCTGCAGCAGTCAAATCAAATTAACGACAAATTAAAAAAAAAAAGGAATGGATGTCAAACTCAACTCCTTCTAATAATTTAGTTAGCAAAAAATATAAAACAAGAGGTTTTGATTAAGTAAAGATTTCAATTCAACTGCTCAAAATATTTTATATAAATTGTTGTATTTGAGAGAGAGAGAGAGAGAGAGGAGGGAGAAGGGTGGAATTGGGGAGGAAGACAGCAGGTTTTTGAAGCAGGTCAAATCACAGCACAGAGGCACAAAATTTGTCTCCATTTTCTACCTCCGTTTCTGCCTACCGTCTCTAGGGTCTTCTCTTCCCCCCTCTTGGTCAAAGATCGCTGCTTTGTTAGTTGATTGGTGGCTTATCGAGCGGCGGCGGCTGCGGGAGGTGGAGCGGGCATCGAAGACGGTGGGGGTGGATTTCAGCGGAGTGGGCTTTCGCCTCCGTGCGGGTTGAATTTCCGGAGGAGGAAATGCCGATGAGTTGGAGTTGTCAGATTCGCCGCAGGCCTGAGCGGCCTGATCTATGATGAGCGAGGGTGGTTCGGGCTTGCAGTTCGTGAGTGGTCTGATCCGTGCAGGAAGCAGCTGCTCTTTGTTTCTCAGACGCTACCAGCATGGCCGCTGCCAAGCGCGCTTACAAACTACGTATCCTTTCGTTGGCACAGTTCTGTCGGATTCAAACTTTCTCTAGGTTTTTTTGTCTGTTGATTATAAAAGGCCTGCCTTTGTTATCGAAAACGACTTTTTTTTACCTACTCTCTTTAGACCAATCTCAGTCATTTGATTGATCTCTAGATCTCACTTTGCCTTATGGTATGGATCTCCTTGATTTCTGAATGAGATTTGGTAGCCTTGACGAAATAAATCTAGAGGAATTTGTAGCACATTCTTCCAATGTGAATTGCCTAAAGATTGGAAGGAAGACTTCGAGGGTTCTTGTTACCGGAGGAGAAGATCACAAGGTCAATCTTTGGGCTATTGGAAAACCCAATGCCATATTGGTGGGCACCTTTCCACCTCCTAACACATATTCAAGCTTGTGGTGGCTTCCTGTATGATGCAAGTGTTCTTATTTTATTATAACTGTATTTTTATTCTTTTTGGCAATATATAGAGCCTATCCGGACATATGAGTGCAGTTGAATCAGTAAGTTTCGACTCGTCTGAGATACTAGTGGCTGCAGGTGCAGCTAGCGGTTCGATAAAGTTGTGGGATTTGGAAGAAGCAAAAAGTAGGGCATCATATTTTCAGCAATACTTAGTTATCATAGAAAGCAGTGAAGCTAGTTCATATAACTTGGTTTTTCTTTGTGCAGTTGTTCGTACTCTCACAGGCCACAGGTCGAACTGTATAACAGTCGATTTTCATCCTTTTGGCGAATTCTTTGCTTCTGGATCACTAGATACAAACCTAAAGATATGGGATATCAGAAGAAAAGGATGCATCCATACTTACAAAGGTCATACTCGAGGAGTTAATGCCATTAAATTTACTCCAGATGGGCGGTGGGTTGTTTCTGGTGGGGAAGATAACACTGTGAAGGTTTTTCCTAAACCTTTGGAGTTCACATGTTTTATTTCTCTAATTGGATTCTTAAATGATTATTTTCTCAATCATTTTTCATCAATATTTCTGACATGATATCGAGTTTAATCAGCAGCAAGACAATTTTTTTATTGTGTTTTCTTACCACAAAGAGCCCTCTGTACATTTTTGTAGACGGATGAATTCTGAACGTAATGTATCTTGATTTCCAATCTTGTCGACAGCTTTGGGATCTTACTGCTGGAAAACTTCTGCATGATTTCAAGTTCCATGAGGGTCAGATTCAGTGCATAGATTTCCACCCAAATGAATTTCTACTAGCAACAGGTTAGCTTAAATACCGCTTATATTGGGATGAAACTGTGAACATGTGTAAAATAGATTCTATAGTTAACAATAGGCTTTATGTTATCAGTTGCCAAAAGCTGAATTTTTTTCCATTTAATTTGCAGGTTCTGTTGATAGGACTGTTAAGTTCTGGGATCTTGAAACTTTTGAGTTGATAGGATCTGCTGGACCTGAGGTAGTTCATCATGTTAATTTTATTAGTAGTCATGTATTTCTCTCAGCTTAATTGTTTATGTCCATGAAGACTAAGATATTTGAGCAAAGGATAAGATTCTAAAAACATTTGCAATATGGAAATAATTAAAGAATTAAATACTGATAATTTAATCTATCTAATAAAATAATAGTCACAATGTAAACATGAAAATCTATTGCGGCTTCATTCTTAGTCACAATGTAAACCTGAAAAATGACTCCACTGGCAGCCTTTATTTTTAATCATTCATTTAACAGGCTTCATTAAGCAACTGGTATACCCTTGAATCATCACTGAAATTTAATGTGTGGTTCACTTGCTGAAATTACCTCCAGAGTTCTGGTGTGCGTTCTATGACCTTTAATCCTGATGGGAGAACTTTACTTTGTGGACTGCATGAAAGTCTGAAGGTAAACTTAATTGCTTAATTACTGTATTGATAACTTCTGTGTGTATTAACTATGAATTCCCCCAGGTTTTTTCTTGGGAACCAATAAGATGCCATGATGCAGTTGATGTTGGGTGGTCTAGATTATCAGATATGAATATTCATGAAGGAAAACTTCTTGGATGCTCATATAACCAAAGCTGTGTTGGAGTATGGGTTGTGGACCTCTCTGTGCGTCTTAACTCATTCGTGATTTTAATATTCTATCATTTATGGTTTTGGCAGAAGCATTCAACATGCTGTTAGTTTGTACAATAACCCATTATTCTGAACTACAGCGCATTGAACCATACGCCAATGGTGTTGCTGCCAAACTAAATGGGGAAGCAAAGTCTACACCAAGTGGTAATTTACCTATGCAAACTGATAGCAATATAAAGTCTAATATGGTGAAGTTATCCTTATCACAAAGCTCAGAATCTAATCCTAAGGAGTCAAAATCAGTACCATGTAAGTTATTCATTTATCTTTAGTTAATTATCTTCATTACTAAATGCAATGGTGTCTGAATGCAATGTAGTCTTCTCTTCTCTTCTTTTTTTTTCAAAATAAAGCAAGTACAGCCATCCTTAGCACTCCTCAAAAGACAGGGACAAGTGCTGCCCCCAAACCAACTGCTACAGCACCTTCAGTACCTTCTGCTACTACTGTTAAAAGAAGTTCATCAAAATCTAATGTTACCACAAGTTTCCAGGCCATCAACAAAACAAATATTATACCTGTTATTGTCCCCAGAAATAGCCCCAGACCAGAGTTATCCTCTGATTCTTCTAAAGCTACTGAAGTTGGAAGGACAATACAATCTGATATCCAGTCAAAATTTTCTAGTTTCCGAAATGTATCTAACGGCAGAGAAGATTCAGACAAAGAAGATGTCTCTAAATCTGGATTTGTGGCGAGTAGGAATACTGAGCAGATTGAACTTTTAGCACCTTCAGTACCTTCTGCTACTACTGTTAAAAGAAGTTCATCAAAATCTAATGTTACCACAAGTTTCCAGGCCATCAACAAAACAAATATTATACCTGTTATTGTCCCCAGAAATAGCCCCAGACCAGAGTTATCCTCTGATTCTTCTAAAGCTACTGAAGTTGGAAGGACAATACAATCTAATATCCAGTCAAAATTTTCTAGTTTCCGAAATGTATCTAACGGCAGAGAAGATTCAGACAAAGAAGATGTCTCTAAATCTGGATTTGTGGCGAGTAGGAATACTGAGCAGATTGAACTTTTAGGACAAAATGCTATATCTTCTGACATTCCTGTAACTCAAGCAATGACAGTAGCTGGATCAAACAACTCGGATGATGTTAGACGTGTTACAGCAGCAAGGGTCAGGACTAATTTGTTCAGAGAGTCAGCTGCAAATTATGATCAGGAAAATCGTAAGTTGTGAAAATCCTTATAGTGGTTGTTAAATGTTGCAAGATACTTTTGTGATTATTCACTCTTTTCCAGGTTACAACTTGACATTTTATATTGCCCAATTTTGTACATCTATGTTCTTGAATTATATGAAGTTATAAGCTGCAAGAGTAGTTGGTTGAATGAGAAGCTTTCAGAATCTTTTGAGAGGATAATGTGCCTCTTACGCAATGGAAAAAAACTACTACTTAGAATTCCAATATGTACGAGCAAGTACATGTCAACATAAATTTTTTTGCCACATGCGCTTTTGTCTGATTGTGACTATGATTTGTTTATGTTTTTCTCATTCTTGACTTATCTTTATTGAGACATACATTGTAGATGGAGTGCATGAGAATTGATGCATGTTCATAAAGCAAACTCATTATGAGTTACTTTATTAACCATGCAACTTGTTTTATGCTATTGTAGTGATATTGACACATAATTAGAGGCATAAATACTTTTTATACTACAACCTGTGAGATTTACTTCGTGTTTGATATCTATTTTCAGTGCACATATTAATTTGAATTTAGAGAAAGGGAACACTTTTGATATATTTTTTTACATACTTCTCCAGAAATGTAAAATTGCAGGAAGTTATCTAATTATAAGTCATCATTTTACTTCTATTTGTTGATCTGTGACAAATACTAATTCACAACCAGACACTTAAAGCCTTGTGTGTATTTCTTGCCATGAGTTAAAGGTCAACTGGGAGAGGCATGATCCTTGCAAGGAGAACAATAGATGATTATAGTGCTGTATTAAGCTTGTTGAAATTAGGATAATTACCACTTGGTTGGTGATGATTGTTCGATATGACCAGCTCTGTTACAACATCTGGAGAACTTGGATATCAAGTCAGCATTTATATTCTTTGCTTCTTTTGCATTAATGTTAGTTCAGAACCATTAACTCGCTTGTCGGATGCTGACATTTTCCCCAACTTATCACTATATCAAAATTGAATATTGTTATTGGCTATCATAGACATTTTTTCATTGTTATGAATGATTTTTTTGCCTTATGTACAGACAATATTAGAATCCAAAAACCTACGGAAGCATGCTCTTTTGTTGTTCCCAAAGGAGGTATTTACTCACTGCTGCTTCTTGATGTAGTGGTTATGGTTCATATTTTAATTTTCTGATGCTTTAGGAAGAACAAGGTCGCTTGTTGCAAATTTTGAAAGGAGGGAACAAAGTAGGGCACTCTCTCCAAGCTATGAAGAACCAAGCTTAAGTAGTTTTCCTGAGACAGGAGCTGGTGCTATCTCATATTCTCTGGTAAATTTATCCAATCTGGCCTTTCTTTAGTTTCACTATATTGTTGATCATGTGTTTCCATTTGACTTTGTATTAGATGGACTGACTAATGAGTTAAATTTGTTTGCAACCTAAATCATGAAAGAAAAACAGTGTTCAAACAGTTACATAAAGATATAAAATTCATATTTCTTTTCTGAATTGTGTCATTGATCTTTGCATATTGATTTATCTCTATGACTTGATTGTCTTTATTGCTATAGAACCAATGGATACCTATTCCTTGTTTTATGCTTTCCCTAAACAATTATCACAGACATGCCAATTCCTTTTGTTTATTTAATCGTTATAAACTGCGGGTCAAACATTGTTGCTGATATTTTTTGCATTTTCATGGATGGATTTGAATGTTATTTCGGGGATTGTTATCTCTTGTAACTCATTCTTTTGTCTTAGAGCAATAAAAGTGGTTTGTTTGTTGGGCGTAGAATCTACAAGCTAGTTTTTGTGATGTTTGTGTCTATAGGATTGTAGAATAACGAGCACACTAATACATGCTCAACGTTGATGTTCGGTATTGATATACATTACTGGTGGACCTCTAAGAGAGCAAATACACCTCTAATTGATCAAACCAGTTATCTAATGTTTTAACACTGAGACTCAAATTCTCACATGGGTCTCTTCCTTCCATGCAAATCCTCCTGAGTTTTTCTTCCATGAGTCTATTTTGACACTGCCAAAACCTCTCATAGTGCACAATTTTAGAGCTCGTCTTCTTCCAAAACAGTGCATCAGTGAACCTGCCTGTGACACATCTTCCAACAGTCTCCTGTGCTTGTCTGTTGTTCTGAGCAAATCAATAGAACTTGTCCCAGCATCACTTTCGTTTAACACACCTTTCGCTGCTTCCATCCCGAGTGTCACTCTTGTCTATTAGAATCCTATCCCCGGGTCTCTCTTTCAGAAAACTTAGTTGTCTCTCTTCTGAAAGATACAGAACCTGTCTCTTCCAGTGCCAACAGTGATTCTCACCTTAATTAGTGAATCCTAGAGAGCTCCCCCACAATTCAAAATGTCAGAGTCCTCGATTATCTCCTGAATGCCTCCTACCACTAGTCTTTCAGACCTGTTTTTATTTTTCCAAAATTTAGTATATTCTCTAGATCACTTCATTTCTTCTGAAGTTACTCATACAATTTGTTTTTAATCATACTGAACAGAGGAGTCAGAATCAGTATGCTGAAGAAGAGACAATATCTGCTTTGGATGAGGATTCTATTGCTTTTCTGTTGAAAAAACATGACCAATTTTTAAATTTGGTGCAATCACGATTGACCAAATTACAGGTAAATTTTTATTTTCTAGCAGCTTTTGCAGTTTTTGGCTGGTGAATATACTGTTTGCACACAACAGCAACAGCCAATGTTGCCAATCAAAAATTTCTTCATTAATTACTGCTTTGCTCTGTAGGAGTAAAATGAATAAACTATGTTTCAGTTTCATACCCTTCGGAAGCTCATGGATTTTTTTTTTTCTGGTGATTGTAGATTAGCAATGTCAGCCAAGAAAAAGGTTCTAAGTAGTTATTGTAAAATCAAATTGGAAGCATAATTATATCATTTCTGAATGTTTCATTTAATCTTTACCTTGATGATGAACAAGATTCGGTTTTATAGTTTTCTCTTGAATTATGATCCTTGAAACAGGCAATCATTGCCCATAATAGTATTTTAGATCCTGTGAATTAAGTATTTTTGTTGCCAAACAGTAAACAAATCAAAACACAGATAGTTTGTTGTCTTCTCTGAAAAATCTAGTTAACTGAACCATTTTCTGCATTATTTGGTCATCATTTGAGCTGTCTCAATTCTTCTCCTATAAACAATCTGCATTATAGCAAGCATTTGAAAATGAGTTAACAACGTGGATGCAACCTTCAGGTAGTTCACCGGCTTTGGCAAAGAAATGATGTTAAAGGTGTCATAAATGCAATTGAGCAGATGTCTGATCATGGTGTATGTACCTTTATCCAAATTCATCAGATATCTTGCTACTTTGATAACAAAGATCTGCATCTAACTTCTGTAATAAATAAGCAGGTATCTTCTGACGTTGTAGGTAATCTCAAAGATAAAAGCGACCTTATCACTCTAGATATATGCACTTCTCTTCTGCCACTTCTCACCAGCCTTCTTGAAAGCAAGATGGATAGGTATGGTTTCAGTAGTTCCTGCAGACTGTGTTATCTTATTTTGCATTTTTTGCAATTATCAAATTGATGTTAGTTCTTTACTATCATCAAAAAAAAAAAAAATCCTTTCTTTTCTTTTAAGTTTTCATGATTTACCTTTTGCCTTTGCTCTAGTCCACCATAGTCGTGATGCATGTCCCCATCTTTACAGGCATTTGAGTGTTTCCTTAGAAATGTTGTTGAAGCTGGTTAGGATCTTTGGTCCTGTAATTTGTTCAACTTTGTCGGCGGCCCCATCTTCTGTCGGCGTTGATCTTCAAGCAGAACAGAGGTCTGCTTTCTCATTTAAGTTGCGATCGTTACTTCTAACACCGTCTCAAATTCTCAATCCATGACAGGTTGGATCGCTGCAACTTGTGCTTCATTGAGCTGGAGAAGATCAAGCAAAAAATTCCTTCCCTGACAAGGTAATGAATTTGCTGGCACTATAAAATAGAGGAGCTCAAACTAGCTATCAAAATGCCAAGTATTTTAGTGGCTCTTTAGTGATTCTCATCAGTATACATGATTTTTCATATCGAAAGAAATTTACAAGGGAGGTTAATGTTCAACAGAAAAGGAGGATCTATCGCAAAGACTGCACAGGAGCTGAATCTTGCTCTTCAGGAAGTGCTATGACTAACATATACATACACATGTATAGTTGATTTTCCATTCTTGAGAGCCGATCATCATCGAGCTGCCTATTGTGAACCTCGCCGGATACATGAAACTAAACCCTAAAACTGCATACTCTTGTAAGGACCTAACTTTGTTCTGACATCTGACGGAGGAATATGTTGTTCATCAGGCAGCTTATTGAAGAAGAGTATATCAGTACAGCTACAGTTGAGCTTGCAGTTAGATAGTGCTTGAATCCGAACACTGAAATTGAAATCAATGTTGCCTGTAAGAGATTGCTATTGTTGAAGAGCATTATGGTTTGTGTTTTCCTTCATGACAAGTTTGGTTGTTGTATTATGTTGCCTGGCCATAGATTATCAAGATGAGAAGGCTACAGAGCAATTTTTCTTCTTCTCCTTTGATTGTAAAAAAAGAAAATCTTGTATTGCAAATTGCACAATGACAAGTTAAAATTGCCTCGGACCAACCCAAAACCCTAAAGGAAATGGATGTCTGAATTTTGTAACTGATGATTGTGGTTTATGTATGGCTGACTGTTCTTGACTTGCGGAGTTTAATTCTTTCAGTGTACAGTGGCTCTATCCACAGTCATCCATTTCATTAAAAATGGATTTTGGATCCAGTCTCTTGGCAACTTCAAGTTAGAATAACTAGGCTTCTCATACATGATAACATAGCTGCTGCTAGTGAATTGTTGGATTGATCAAGCAGGATTAGTGTCGGAAACCTCTATGGAAGATGGTGTTGTTCTTGTACAAGCCTTTGTATGATACTGTCTAGGTGCTCGATCGAGCCAGTGTTCTTCAATTGAGATCATACCAGTTGGTTCGACCAGTGCGATGTTGTCTTTTGTCGGGCTCTTCGCGACAACTTGTCACACTTGTTTAACCACTTTTCGTCTCCCTCGCCCCACCTAAGCATCTGCTGAAGTAAACCCAACCTAAAACAACAAGAGCTTATTAGTACCATGCCGTAAAAGAATGAGATCTTACCACTCAAAACATAAACATAATTTCGGAAGAAATGAGATGACAAACACAGCAACTAAGCAAGTACAAAAGGCAAATAATAGATGTTTTGAAGATAACGATGAGAATTTTAATAGGTATAAAGTTTTTTTTTTAACATGGAAGCCAACTTAGTTGTTATAGACATGGTAAAAAAACACTAAAGAATATGAAGAAAGAAATCTATTTTATTACAAGTAAGAAAAATAAATAATGAGGGTGAGAAAATGTAAGATAAGATGGAAAATCAAAAAGTTGTTACGAAAATTAAAGATCATGGTTTTGAAAGGTATATGCAAACAGTATGTAGTTGAACCATTGCATAATACATAAATGCAAATGTTTCATGAATAAAACTTATACATTGCACGTTTCAAGTATAATTAAAAATGAGTATATGATCAACCTCTAGTATAGAATACCAAGCTTAAATATTTTTGCAAGTATAAATATTAAATATTTGTTATCAATTATTTAACAAGAATGTTATTTTGATAAAGATATTAATAGATAAACGATGAGTAGCTAAAGTAAATAATGGATAAACGATGAGTTATATATTATTTTGATAAAGATATTAATAGATAAATGAAATTTTTACAAGACTGATGAAACCACAAAAGGCCACTCACTACCAGAGAGCAATCAAGTGCACAGCTATAATAGTTGAGAAAAAGGAAAGAAATAAGTTAAAATGATGGAATATTCAAAAGATGAGTTGTCCCAATTGAAGTTGTACAAAAAGTACTCCATCCTTTGATAGACAAGTTGAATCTTTAAAATATAATAGAAAGGTGTAAGGGTAGACAGAGACCAAAGAAACCTTAGTCAACAAAGTAAAACTGATTTACGAGATATCACTAGTGAGAGTCTTTGTACAGATGGAGAGAAAAGTTTATATAGGAAACTCCAAATAGTTGAAATCTCAGTAAAGATTAATCTTACACTAGACCATGTGAAAAACAAAATGTTTCCCGCAGACATATTCCTTATTTCTCAGAAAGATAAGACCTCCTGCCATTAAGGCCCAAAACTTGTACCCAGTTAAGTTGCATTTGTTTCTAAATGCACCAATACCAATTGTATTAGGACCAAACTTGTAGACACGTAATGCTGTATTGGTTTTCATATCCAACAATACCAATTGTTTTGAGGCAAACTTGATACATAGGCATAGGCAGCATAATGAATCTAGCCAACAAAGGCAAAATGCAGCAAGGTTGTGGCACCACAATGTAGTTAACACATCTAAATAATTCAGTGATACTAGTGATAGGTCTTACACGGAAATTAACTAGGGATAAGATTCATACAGCAGACACTAACATAACTTGATGATGATGAATTCACTGCTTGATCAAGTGAAAGTCCACAATGATTGCAAGCTCAATTTTCTATTTCCCTGAAAAATAAACTAAAATGCACATGCCATTATGACACAAACTTGTTTACGAGGCTTATTGTATTTGCTTTTACATCCAGAAATAGTAAATCTTTTAAACCCAAAATTGGTGCAGATGGAGGCATTTATAGCAAGATAAATGTAACCAAAGATGCTAAGGCATCAAGATTGAAGCACCTCAATAAACTTCAGCAGAAGTAAATCTAAAGTCTAACTATAGTCATACTGCGTCATCTAGTTAGGTCCAGTTAAATTCAGTATACAATAGGGGAATTGTGAACAGCAACTAAAAATCAATAAAATTTCAGAAAAAGTCCTACTTTACAGTGCATTTTCTTTTCTTGAGAAAAGGAAAAGAGCATTCTTGGTTAGGGAACTCACACTTGCAGACCATCTCAATAATCAAGCTTCTATGAACCGACGATTTCCCCCACTTAAAGTATCATATGTATTGGTTTATTCAATAACACAGGACAGGAAACTCACAAATAGTTTATCATGGGACAGTCACAAAAATACATGGTCATAAGTTTTTTTTTTCTGTAACACAATTACTTCTGTTAATATATGGAAATTTCTTCATCATTATCACCAAGCCATGTTTCTCCACAGTTCCCAACTATTTGGATGAGTTACATAAATCTTATGCCTCCATTGTCCCTCCATTGAGTTTCAGACAGACAACACAAGTCTATATATATCACTGGTAGTAAAATTACATTTTTATTCCATAACTAATAATTTCTTGGCCTTCCTCTACCCCTTGCTTCCTTACACCATCCACTAGTAGATTTAACTTTTCTGCCTATAGAAATTAGTGCTCGTCATTGAACAAGTTCATCTATGGTCTATTGAAGTTATACCAAATTGTTCATGAATCTTAAGATTTATTTATTTTAGCATTTCTAGAAACTACACAATCTATCTTAGCATATTTGATAATGCAACATCATTCATTCATCAACATCTCCATGTTGTGTAATAGAAATGATATCTAAAAGTCTTACTTACAAAGATGTCATATACATCTATCTTAACTATTTTATCATCTGCAATTATTTTATCATTAATGTAATAACATTTTGATTTATTTAGTTTTTATTCTAATTAACTTAAATTCATCTTTATTTTCTAAAATTTTCCTCACAATTCAAGTTTCAAATTTAATCTAATTATTCTCATCAATTATTATAATTAGCCAATTCTCTCATGCTAAACCATCCTTTATTTTTCCATCCCTTCTGCTCAAGGGACCTTTAATATTGAAGACCTATTCCACAGAAAAAATACATCTGCATAGTGATAAGATTGAAATGCGAAAGTTACAAATTTCATCTATTTCAAGCAAACCTAATCAAATCCCCATAAGAAGCAAACAGGGGTACCTTGTGATTCCTATTAAATCCCAAGGGATAGAACAGAAAAAAAAACTATCATAGCCAAACAAGGATTTATACCATATGTTATCAAAAAACAAAGAGCAATTCAATCACAAAGGGGAAAGTTGAGCTAAAAATAATATGCTGGTCATGTGTCGAGATTGAGAAGACAAAATCCAGGAACTATAAAAGCATCAATGTGGTCCTTGCTTCCTTTTTTATGTGCAGAAAGGAAAGACAAGAAAGCAATGCGACATGAATTACACCTTACATGTTGCGTCACCTTGCTCATAAATATTGAATTGCTTGAATCTGGACAATCCAATTAGTATAATTCAGTTTTTTAAACCAATACGAGATAAAAAATTGTTGAAATTACAACTCACATATACCAGGTACCTAGATTCCAACATGAAATTGAGTTTGCAAGTACTTGTATTCCAGAAATTAATTTCTAGTTTGACTTTCGAAGGCACACAACTTAAATGAACAACACACCAAAATCATAGAATCATCCAGAGAAAAAAATGGCAACAGTGCCTATAAAACCAATATGAACAATACATGCAATTGCAACCAAACCAATTCCAATAGAATAATAAAAAATATATTGATAAAATACCTTCCGAACTCATCAACCTGCTTGCCTTCCATTTCTCTTATTGGATCATCCACAAACCTCTTAGCTCGAAGAGGACGTTAATGGGAACCTCAATATCATCAATATAGAGCCGGAGGGAGAGAAGCTGGCTAAATTTTCGTCTCTAGCCATATCCTCAGTATCTGAACTAAACATTTAATTTTCAAACAAGGATAAAAACAATCAGATAGTCTCCAAGGTAGCACAATCACCTTAAGACAATGGTGACAGTTCTCACGAGCACTGGCCCTTGATGGAGGGGAGCAATCAGTAGCTGTGATAATGCTACCTGTAGAGCAGGAATTGTGATGATCCTGCAATCCCTGTAAGTTAACAAACAACCATTAACAAAATCAATTTTGGATAAGTGAAATTCTAGAATACAGAAGGAAAGGTGATATGGAATACCAAAGAACATGATCAAATCATTGAAACAAGATGGTCACATTATTTTAAACAAGTTGCTGTCACAGCAAGAGCTGAAACAGTGCTCTATCTATCTGACCTAGAACCTTAAATAATGGACCGAATGGCACAAATGATCATTATTTGTGTCAAATCTCCCTATACAGCAAGAAAGTAGACATGTTTTTCTGTGTATGAGATACTGAGTGAGAGAGTTAGCTAAAAAGAAAAGATCACCTCCACGCTGAAAGTTAGGTTCCTTTCCAACTTTTGGATAAGTAGTTCTGATATTTGTGGGAAAAAACAGATATATTACATGAATTATCACACGCTAGCATATTGTTCCCAACCAACACAAAATACAAGAGCCGAAGAAAAATGAAAAAATTGCTAAAGTGTGAAGACAGCATGAATTTGAAAGCATATATCATAGTTATGCAGGTAATCTCATCTCATCAGCATACCATATTTAGCACGGTCAATTGCAAGATGAGTTGCACACCCAGTACTATACTGTCCTTGAAAGGGTTTCAATTATACCTTCTAAAGCAACATGGGCAATAGCAGCTTCCATGCCACCGCTTGATCCATATAGTGGATGCTACATAGTTGGGGCTAACACAGACGACACATAGCTTGCAGATGCTGAATTTACCACTTGACCAGTGAAACACCACAATGATTGCATGTCAAATTTTCTAATTCCCCAAAAGATAAACTGAAATAATCATGCCCTTAAGGCCCAAATTTGTTTATAGGTAGTGTTGTGTTTACTTTTATATGCAGCAATAGTAAATGTTTAACACCTAAAGTTGATGCAGAGGTAGGCATTTGTAGCAGAATAAATGTGACCAAAAATGGCCAAGACATCAAGGTTGAGGCACCTCAATAAACTGCAGCAAAAGTAAATCTAAACTATAGTCATACTGCATTATTTAGTTAGGTCCATTTAAATCCAGTAAATAAAATAAATGAATTGTGAACACTAAAAAATGATAGAAATAGAAATAGTCCTACTTTGCAATGTATGTTCTTTTCTTGAGAAAAGAAAAGAGCATTCTGTGTAGTAAACTTGCACATGCAGACTATCTCAATAATCAAGCTATTATGATTCTGATGATTCCCCCCTCTTAAAGTATTGATACGCATTGGTTCATTCGATAACACAGAACAGGAAACTCACAAATAGTTTATATGGATGATTATAAGCTAATTTT
Organism: Curcuma longa; assembly: GCF_044706935.1. Taxonomy (NCBI): domain Eukaryota; kingdom Viridiplantae; phylum Streptophyta; class Magnoliopsida; order Zingiberales; family Zingiberaceae; genus Curcuma; species Curcuma longa. The sequence goes on from NC_133871.1 coordinate 12,958,932, forward strand.
TTCTATAATAATTATCTTTGTTAATATATGGACATTTCTTCATCATTATCACCAAGTCATGTTTCTCCCAAGTTCCCAACTACTTGGGGTCAACCACATAAACTTTATCCCTCCATTGAGTTATAAACAAGACTACTGTTTAAAATGTCGAGTTGTGCTGATCGCACACACAGAATTTATTATTCTGTCCGCTAGCTAGGACGTGAGAAGGGATGAGACGCCCCATCACATCCGCAAGCCAAAACTAGGTTTGTGACTTCCTTAGACAATTTCTTCTTAGTATTTCTCTTCCTCAGCTGCCTCTTCCTTTGTCTGTCAATTCCTCCTCTTCCCCCTCTTCTTTCAATGCCTCTTCTTCTGTCCAACTCTTCCTTCGCCACCTCTTCATGCTCTTCCTCTATTCGCCTCTTCCTCTATATGCCCCCTTCTCCTCCAGCACACTTCTGAGGCTCCTACTCCCCTTCTTCCACTTCCTTGGGCACCAACATCCTCATCACCTCCTTAAGCACACTTCCAGCACTGATACTAGCTTCGAAGACACTGTCTCAAACAGTCTAGGACTGAAACTCTAATTTGTCTCAAGGGTTTCAATCCTTGATCGAGATTATATCACTAGTAATATTCAAATAAAATTTTTATTACTATAACTAGAGTTTTTGTTGCCTTCCTCTACCCCTTACTGCCTTCCAACTTCCACTCTAGTAGATTTAACTCTTTTGCCAATAGAAACTATTACTCATCTCCAAACAAGTTCATCTATAATGTGCTGAAGCTATACATAATTGCTCATGAATCTTACTCTTTTCTTTTATTTTGTCCTTTCTAATAACTACTCACATCCATCTTAGCATATTTGACTATGCAACATCATTCATTCATCAATATCTCCTCGTTGTCTAATAGATATGTATCTCACACTTTTACAAAAGGTTTTATATCCATGTTAACTATTTCTGCGATTATTTTGATTTATTTAGTTTTCATTATATCTGAGGAAGTTTAGTGTGATTATAATTAGTCAATTCATAATCCTAGCAGCTCTAACACTGGTAGCAGCATTATCATATGTATCTTTTGTTTCTTCAATATAATTAGGAGATACTCCAAAATCAAACACATTAGTTGTATAGAAAATCTATCATAAACTTTTTTCTATATCAATAGGAATAATATGCACACTTTTTCTTTTCTTTATATTTTTCAATTATTATTAATTACATACCAAATAAATTATGAGAAACATTTTTCTCTTTTCTTATTCTCCTCAATAACTGCTCTCATGCTTCATAGTATGGCTCATCAAGTTTATCCACCTCTATAATCTATAATCAGAACAATAATAGGTTTCAGATAATAGAAAAGTATTGGCATGAAGAGAAATGTTTCAAATATGCAAGGAGCAAACACAAGCAATGCTTCACTGTGGCAAATGCTTGCATATGTACATGCAATCACACATTGTTTAATATTTAGAATTGACTCAAGGTGTTGAAAGCAAACTCTCTATTGGTTTGACATCATTTAGTAATAAACTTAAACATGACAAAGATGAATAATTCGAGTTTAGTATTTAATACAAACATAACTAATCCAAAAATAAGTTATAGAGATACAAACAAATAATATGATGATTAGAATAGGAAGAGGTTACACTTGGATCAAGCTGGATGCCAAATTTACTTAAAATAACTCCTTTGGCTAAGAGTTATCTCAATCGAGAAGATCTAGATTCAGTTTTATATGGTAAAAAAAACTAATGAACCAAATCCTGATTCAAATGAAGAACAATAAAGGATCATTATGAAGAACTAGAATTATAAATTTTTTGGGGACTATTTGGATAGCTGTGATTAGCCACTTGGTAAGTGTTACATATGGCAATTTGTGTTTTGCCTGCTGACAAGTGTTAAATTAAATTTAATTATGAATTATTAAACATTATTAAATTTTATTTTAATGGGTAAAATTATTTCATGCATTTTGTTTAATATACTGTGTTTCAACAAATTGTTTCCTGCTTATGCTTTTCAAAAGATTGAAAGAGAGAAAAAAATAATGACTTTCAACATCTATAACAAATTAAGTGAACAAGAAATACAAGTTTGATGACACCAGATTTTTTATGCCAGGCAGATGTCTGAAAAGCTTCTAAGATAATTGACTTTTGGTTTTAAGCTTCAACACTACGATATGGATAAAAGTGGATTTATCACAACCATGTGCGCAAAAAATAAAGGTGAAACACCAGGTAAAATGAGTATAAAACCAAAATTCACATTTTCATTGAGATTCCCTATACAAAGTGAGCTTACATTTACGGAGTCAGTATTTTGGATGCAGTTGCTAAGACAATTAGAATGTACATAGTCCGGCCAACAATAGCACCAGAGTATCACTGCCTCTGATTCTCTGATGGTATCTTTGATTCTAAGATCAATTGTAACAAGAAAGATGATGACCAACACATTTTTATGATATTAGAAGCCATCAATCTCCAGCTCCGACATCATAGAACAAATCTGGAACATAGTGCAAAAACATTCCAAATTAGATAATTGTTCAGTAGACAAAAACATAGTTGGAAATCACTCTGCAAAAGTAACAAACAAAAGAATAAAAATATTACCATATCCAAACATGTGGATAGAACTGACTTTAACCTGGTCTCCAACAATTAACACCTGAAATATCCGGCCTGCCAGGCAAAATCTGGGGAAAACTATGTCCTGGAGGAATCAAAAGCGTAAAAAAAATCAATCAAAGTGCAGTCAGTAGATATCCTGAGATGTAGGAAGCATTCTTTAACCAAGAGAATCATAAACTGAACCTGCAGAAGGCACAGAATTGTGTAGTGGGAGCTGATATCCCATAGAGTTAGAAGGTGCCATTTCTATGTTAGACCTTGGAAATCCTGTTCAATCGGGCAAATTAAAAATTAATCATACCAAAATCCTAAATCCTTTTTTTACAGAGTACAATAAAAATCAGGATTTTCACAAAGAGAAACTTGCAGCCACATACCATCCTGTGTAATAGGTGCCCCTGAACATGATGGCCTTGTAGGTACCCAAGCAGAATGCTGATTATCTGGACTAAAACCACCAGGATGCACTCTCCTCTGTTCATCGGCTAAATATTGTCTGTGACTATTAGGAACAGATGGTAATGGGTAATGATTGTACTGCTGCTGCACTTGTTGTTGGCTCATGGGTGTAGCATGTGGAAAGTGGCCAGCAGTTTGTGCAGCTGTAGGAGCATAAGGAGGAAGTGAATGGTAAGGTCTTTGGTGGAAAGGTGCATTACCTTGTTGAAAATGGTGACTGTTGTGAGAAGTTTGAGGGGCAAAGTAAGATTCATTTTGCCCATATTCAAAGGGTCTAGAGGAACTGTAAGTATTCATTGATTGAGTATTGCTCATTCCATTTGCCATAAAGTTTGGCCGCTGCTGCAAAACCATTTCATTGCTTAAAGCAGCCTCCTGCCCTTGCATCACAGTATTGTTAGGCAAATGAACCGCCTGGTTGCACTGGACAGATATGCCAAAAGTCAAATATGTAGTAAAAACAAGGCATTGTATGCAAAATTACAAGAGATCCTTACATTTGTTAATCTGAATTCTTCCTGCATCAAGGGATAAAATAAGGATGGGGACGAAGATGAAGGGGCAGGTGGAAGTGACACAGAAGATGTACATGATTGACCAGACAATGGAAGAGGGGGTGGGGGTGGGGGTGGGGGTGGTGATGGTGATGAAGGTAGAGGTGGAGGAGTTGGTGGGGGTGAAGGAGGCAAAGGTGGAGGAGAGGGTGGCTGTGGAGGAGATTCTACCGGAGGGGGAGGGGCAGTAGGTAGAGGGGGCAGCTCATTCGAATCAGCCAATGCCAGATCGCTTGATCTACTAGAATCACAAGATTGCAATTCACTGTTTTGAAAATTGTTACTAGCTATGCCTTTCTCCTCTTTGGGCAAAATAACATCTTCCATTTCAAGTTCGCCATCCACATCCTTTAGTATGTGAGGGTGTCGATCACACGGAGTAACTGCACCAGTATCTAAATCTCCTAATTTACTAGCAGTTTCAGCTGACATTTTAATCCCAGAATCTCCAAAAAGGTTGACATAAGGATCTTCCTCATCTTCAAAAACATGACATGATAAAAACCCTGGCAGCTGAAATGTAGCATTGCTGCAAGAAAAAACAAACATACTGAAGATCAGTTACATGAATGCCAACCACAGACATAAAAATAGGGTACCTTAAATGCAATAGAGTAAGGAAAATACAATAGAGCACACAATACAATAGAGTAAGGAAAATGGTCTCATTTTATTCCTACAGTCAGATTGATATTTGTTGAACTTATATAGGGAATACAATTTGAGACACCAAACACAACCAATCATCTTGCCGAAATTTAAAGAATATTAGTATAGTTAGAAACTTCATGCATATGATCAAGGACCAGTATAGGCCAATAAAGCTTGGGCACATCAACATTCCAGCTTTGCAACCAGTGATAATCTCTTGATAAATAATGCCCTTACATGTTGCATCACCTTGCTGAAAAACATTGAAATGCTAGAACTTCGACAAACAAATCAAAATAATTCTGTTTTTTTAGACAAAATGTGATAAAATCGTTGAAATTACAAAATTGCATATATCAGGTACCTATATTCTGACAAAAAAAAAATGAGTTGCCGGTACTTACATTCCAGAAATTCAGTTCTAATTTGACATTCAAGAACACACAACTTAAATGAGCAAACACCAAAATCATACAATAATCCACAGAAAAAAAAACATGCAATGCCTACCAAACCAATTCCTACAGAAAAATTAAAAAATGAAAAAATACCTTCCATACTCATCAACCTGCATGTCTTCCATTTCTCTTATTGGATCATCCACAGACCTCTCAGCTCGAGATGGACGTCTCAGAAAAATCCCAGCGCTTAAGTCGTCACTGGGAACCTCAATGTCATCAATATAGCGACGAAGGAGAGAGTCTGGCATAATTTTCCTCTCAAGCCATAACCTCAGTACCTGAACAGAACGTTTAATTTTTCAGACAAAGATAAGATTATCAAATAGTCATTAAGGTAGCATAATCACCTTAAGACACTGGCGACGGTTCTCACGAGCACTAGCCCCTGATGGAGCAGCAGCACTCAGTAGCCGTGGTAATGCTGCCTGGACAGTAGGAATATATGAAGACCCCGCAATCCCTGTAAGTTATCAAGCAGCCACTGACAAAATCAATTTTGGATAAATGCAATTCTAGTGTGTCAAATCACCTACAACTTCAAATAACAGAATGAATGGCACAAATGATCATTGTTAGTGTGTCAAATCACCTTACACAGCAAGAAAGCTACGTGATATGTAAGCATACCTTTCTGCGTATGAGAACATTGAGTGATAGAGTCAACAAGGAAGAAAAGATCAACTCTACGGTGAAAGCTAGGTTCATTCTCCAACTTTTGGACAAGTAGTTCTACAATCTGTGGGGGAAAAAATAGATATACTACATGAACGAAAATACGAGCCAAAGAAACTCAAAAAATTTGCTAAAGAATGAAAACAACACAAATTTGAAAGTATATGTCATAGGTATGCAAGTCATCTCACCTCATCAGCGATACCATATTTGGCACAGTCAATTGCAAGACGAGTTGCACGCCCAATACTATCCTTTGTCCTTGAAAGGGTTTCAACCATACCTTCTAAAGCATCACGGGCAACAGCAGCTTCTGTGCCACCACTTAGTGAACCTCCTGGCGGCCTGTATTCAGGACTTATCCTGTGCTCATATTCTTCATGATCAACTTTATTTGATAAAGAAGACTCATGAGGAACGGAAGATGGAGAACCAGAAGGTATAGCAGCATAGGCTCCTATATCCTTGTTAGATAAATTAACGGATGTGAGGGGAATCAACACAGCAGAATTTGGACTCATTCCATGGATTAAATTTGGAGTCGATACTATAATAGGAATAGAATTTTCTGGGTGTACATATCGTGATTGAGCTTCTCTCCTTTTAGCCTGAGCAGCTGCAATAAGGTTTCTCATTGACTTACTGGTATCAGAAAATGAAGACTCACTTATAGTTACCAGTTTTTCTTCTTTAGCCATTCCTGATCTGTGTTTGATGAAAGCAATCAGAAAATAATTAAATCACAATAAGATCTGTATTAGTACCTGAAAAAGTAAGTAATACCTTTTCTCTCCTAAAGCATCCTTTCCAGAGTTCCAATCAGAGGAAAATCTCTTTTCCTGTTTGTTTTCAGTAAGAACAGTATTGTGTGCATTAGATTTGGAAGGTGCCTTCATATTGATGGATTTATTCAATGCTTTAATTTTCTCTGGCATGGATTGACTAGTAGATGAGTTTAAGCTCTCTGATTGGCTTTTTGAGAGTTTTGAGGGTGTGATTTGGGATTTTTTCCCAGGAGAATCAAAAGCTTTAACATGGGGCTTAACACATGTTTGATCTCTCGATTTTGATGCATCATCAAGGGCTGCAGAAGCCTTGGGTGAAAGCATAGGAGTTCTAGAACCACCAAAATAAGATTTCTGATATTCTCGCTTTATGGGACTCTGGTATGTCTGGGGGCTTTGAGATTTTTCAGCTTTCCTCTCATTCTTTTCAGCCACCTTGACAGGCAAGGTTCTACCATATGAAGACTTCTGATCGCTGCTTAAACAAGCTTTCTCAGTAGCATCTTTATTGGTTGGAGAATCTTTGTTACTCTCTGTAACAGATTGATGTTTCTGCTCAGAAACTGAAATGCCTGAATCTGATAAAACCAAGTTCACAGAGGATGCTTTATGAATTGGTGTCTTAGTCTCTTCCACCTCATCATCATCATCATCAAATCTACATGATCTTCGTTTGTACCGAATATGCGTACTCAAGGGCCTATCCTGCTTTTTCACAAGCTTAGAATCTGTTTGAACTGAATTTGCAGTAATTTTAGTAGCAGAATGTGCCACTGCATTCATGTCCTCAGCATGTTTAACTGTTGAAAGATGAGCATCCATATTTGTAGCCGAAGTTAACTGATTTTCACTCCGGATGGAGATTCCTGATTTCTTTCTCTTTTCAACTTTACCATATCTGAGTTCATCAGTTGGGGATAAATCGCCATGCATTGATTTCTTGGACTTGTTAACATCCACATTGACCAGTTTTGCTCTTTTAGCGGGGCATGAATTGCTTCCCTCAAACTTGTGTTTTTTACTTCTACCCTTGAAGTTCTCCACCTCGCCAGAGGGTACTGATTCGTCATTGGCATATTTATAGGAAGTATCAGTTGTTACCTTGCAAGGATCATTATGTGGCTTTCCCTTTTGAAGAGAATATTCCTTCGGTTTTTTCAAACTCTTTGATATCTTTCCAGTTTTGGAATTGCTACCTGTTGTAGTATTACGAGCTGATTCTCTTTTAGAGTCATTTGAGGTAACCTTTGTGCCTTTTTCTACAGGCAGTTTGTTTCCCTTTCCATAACCCTTCAACTGCTTTTGTACAGCCACATTTGACTTAATCCCAGAAGCATTGTCCACATTTTGCTTTGGCTCAGTGTCCCCTTTTGTTGTTTGATGACCAACTTCCTGAACCTTAGCATTACTTGTATCTCCCTCATTGGAATCACAGTAATCCTGAAGTCCACCTTCTGAGCCTATTGGAGATGGCTCTTCAGTTTCCTTTTTAGGCGGTGACATTATCATGTTCTCATTCTTGATATTATCAGGATTGTTACTCATTAATTTCTCTTTGCTGGAAGAAGCAGAAAAAGTTGATTTGGAGACTACAACCTTTTTCTTCATTACAACCAGACCATGAATTTCTTTACTAGCATCTTTCATATCACTACAGTCATCAAGGTTGCCATGATCTGACCCTTTTGGCTCCATTTTTATATCAGTGCTGTTAATTTCATCAGGACTACCACTCACTGATTTATTCTTCTTGCCAGAAGAAGGCAAAGATGATTTTGAAACTAAAACTTTCTTTTTCTCTGCAACAATACCGTCATTTTTTTGAACTCTCAGAGAACAGCTTGCATCTTTCTCATGATGTTCATTTTCACTTTTGGAATCACAGGAATTCTTAAGTCCTCTGACAGATGAAACTTTTGGAAGTGGCTCTTCAATTTCAAATTCAGGTAACATCTCCAAATTAGTGCCCTTACTATCATCAGGACTCGTGATCACTGATTTCTCCTTGCGTGAAGAAGAATATAAATCTGACTTGTAAACTACAGCTTTCTTCTTTTTTGCAATCTGGCCATCATTAGTTGGGCTTTTTTTCCTTTTTAAGAGAGATTCAGCACCATTTAAACTACTCGAAGATGGATCCAAAGAGGCACTCACCTCTTGGCTCCTCGAAACAAAATTAATGTCTGGAGGCTCCCCACTTACATTATTCTCAACCATTTTCCCATGATCCTTCAAATGAGTTGCCACATTATGTTCCGCTGGATGTTCAATATCTTCAAAATCACTATTTGATGGAGAAGCAACAGAATCATTGATCCTGTCACCTTCATGCACAGATTCTGTTGATCGCTTCTTGTTCAGTTCTTCAAAAGCCTCGCAAATCTCATCAACAGCACTAGCAAAGTGTTTGACTGTTTTGCTCTGGCAACGAGCTGTCAACTTACTCCTTGACTCATCAGTAAATACTTGAATGTCAGCTGGAACTACAAAGGCACTGCAAAAATATAATCTAATGATGAACGGCCATAGTAGTGGCAGTATATCTGCCATATAAATTCCATGGCTAGACAAATATAATCAATCATATGTAGCATGACTTCAAGTGAGGTTACCAGCATCAAGTTTCAATAAAAATAACCAAAAGATATTAAGAAGGAAAAAACGCATGCTTGATGAAACAAAATTCAAAATTCCCAAACTCTTTCTGGAACATGACAAACGTATCAGGCGCACGAACTGCAACTCAAACAAAATAGAGAAAGGGGTGAGTGATAAGGGACTTCATCAGTTGCACATATTTCCAGCTATCGACCAGTCTTCCACCAGACATTTTTTATTCAAATAGACATGGTCCTACATTAAGCAAGTTGGTTCAATTTTACCAAGCGATATCCCTGGATTCCTCCATTTTCTAATAAATTTGCCTCTTGTTATGTCTCCATCCATTCTACTCTGCCTTCAAAATCCAAATGAGCAATTTACATTCCTAAATTTAGGATTATGACCTACCATACAACAATATGAAGAAAAATTAAGAGTATATTAGATGCAGAATATTGCTTAGCACACACAAATTAATAGGGAATATATTAACCAAGTGCCAAAATCATGTGTCCCAAAGGAAAAAACTAATATTTGATTCCAGTTCATTTCATACAAATTTTTTTTAAAAATACATAATAGAAAAATATGTAACAACTACAAAGTACAAACAAGGTGTCTAATTTGTTTACAATACAGTCCTCAGTCCTGATGCAGCCTCTTCTATTTCAGTTATTATGGAGTATCCATATTTGAGAGAACTCCAATCATGTGCATGAAGCCTAGTCCAATTGGTTGGAGTTATAGCTACACTTTATTTTCTTTCACATGCATGATAGTCCAACTGATGTTTTTTTTTTTTCAAATTTAAATATAAATAAACAATGAAAAACAAGCTTACAAAGGGCTCACTGATTCTAAAACCACTTGTCATCTTGTTTGTTTAGTCAGACTCACCTCAAACAAACAATGCATGATGCTGGTGCAAGGCAAGGGCA